>NC_082690.1:99167760-99899308 GCF_949987515.2 Delphinus delphis | reverse complement strand
GGTCTGTTGGACTCACCTAGAGGCAGAACATTCCAAAGGGATTTTCTGATGGTCACAATGTATATTCCTAGGGTTAAAGTACACCTCTGTTTGAAAAAGGAGAGTATCCTCTGAAACAACCTAGGAGAGCACAAAGGTTAAGTAGAAGATATTTCTAGTAACAAAGGGGGCAGGTACACATTTGAATAGGAAGTAGAAAACATTCAAGGTCTCAGAAATGGCTACTGTCACTTTCAGGTACATACAAAGATCTGACAAACCCACTGGGACAGAAGAGGAGTGTTATCTGTAAGAGTGAACTTAAAGTACCTGGAAAAAAATCTTAGCAGTACATAGGAGCAATCTGAAACTGTCACTCAGAGCTATGTTTATCATGCGTTAACAAAAGGTTTTCAGTAGTTCTTCTGAGAAAGATGATTTGGAGATCAAATAACAGAGTGGTTTAAAACATAAGCTTTGGAGGGGAATCCTCCTGTTTGGGCATCTAAACTACCACCAACTGGCTGTGCATCCCTGGGCAAATTATTAAAGCACCTTCTGAAGTTCTAGCTCCCTCATTTCTAAAATAAAGACAATATCTAATTCATAGGTGACAGTTTTAAATAGGCATTGACCCCAAATACTTTTATAGTATGAATATAAATTGTTTAAATTTGGGGATCTATGAAAAGATAACACCCCAAGATAACAACACAGTTTTAAGATTTGTGCCTGGCAAAATAACTGACAGAGATTTTATTCCAGTAAAAATCTAGTCCCCACAGAGGCACACATCCTGAAAGATGTGTTGAATATATAATACCTTCCCAGAATTGGTGACCTCTCACATTAGGAACATTGAATGGACTTTAAAACTATCTCCTGAGCTTTAGTGAAATACGACAGAAGCCTAAAGACAACTTAAAATCAGTTCACTAACGAGTCTGGAAATCTGCGCTTTAAGCCTTATGCACAAAGAGGACTCAATATTCAGCGACCGAGTACGGAACTGTATTCTCGTCTATCCATAAATTACTCTAACTAGAAGCAAAATTTGTTCTTAAACAACAAAAAACACCAGGACAATAATTTTAGCACCAGGCATAAAATTGTGAAAAAATATCTAGGTTTGTTTTTTGGTTTTGTTTTTTTAACAGATGATCATTATTCTTACCTTTGTCCTGATCCCACAGTCATGCACAGGGTATATAAAATCATAGGCATATGTTTGTATCCGAGTCACAGGGCAACCCGATCCCAGATATAATTCATCAGCAAATATATACAAATTGCTGCTGTTTGCACATGGGCTTACAGAGACCATCAGCCAGTCCATAGAACAACTTATTTTCACTGCAGAAAGAATCATGAGAAAAGGTCAGATGTGTATTTATCTTAAGCGGGAGCTCAAAGAACATCCAGCTACACCCTTTGTGATAAAAGATGTTCCTTTCTCTGGCAAAGGTTATCACAGCTTAAAGAACAGCATATGGGGGTTTTCATATTACCACTACTTTCCAAAATATCTGCATAATTATAGCCTCCAATAAGTAAATTTCAGTTCTTTCACAGGGAAAAAAATCAATACACAAGAACATCATTATCTTCTAGCCCCCTGCCTCCTCTTAAAGAAATTAGATTCCAAAGAGCATGATATAGTTAGGACTACACAGAAGGGACAGAAGTAAACTGCAGTACATTAGAAGAATGATGTATTCTCTGTAATACTTTTCAAAGAGGGAAAAGGAGGAAAGTTGGTATGGTAGAATTCATATCTAGAGCAACCAGAACCGAAAACAATCATAGCCACAAGAGGAAATAGTCTGCAGAGAGAAAATCTACTGTCTGGGATGGAAGTTTTATGAAAATTTTAACGTAAAACCCATTCTGTCCTTTACACTGAGCATCTTCAGTAAGTCATAATAGTCACTATTTCTAATTGAGTCATTTTCCCTTTGGAAATGAAGTGTACTGGATTCTGACTTAGTGAGCTAGACAGTCATTAACCAGAGGTTCTCAGGGGATGGCCAGAGTTAAATTTCATAGGTCCTTCTGTTGTTCAGAAGGAAAGCAAAGATTTATTAGCTTTAGTATTTAAAGATGCATGGTAAGTAGTCGGGGGTGGGGGGGGGGTGGTTGTGGAACCTAATAAACTAGATGGTAAAACTTCCAAATTGGAGAAGAACAAAATAGAATGAAGGACAAAAATAAGCAAATTTCAAACAACATAGAAGGAGGCAAAAAAGGAAAAGGTAAAAAGACAAAAAAACAAATCAAAAAAGACAAAAGCAGTAAGATGGTTGCAATAAATTACAAAGTATAGGACTCCCCTGGTGGTGCAGTCTTTAAGAATCCACCTGCCAATGCAGGGGACACGGGTTCAAGCCCTGGTCTGGGAGGATCCTACATGCAGCGGAGCAATTAAGCCCGTGTGCCACAACTACTGAGCCTGCGCTCGAGAGCCAGCGAGCCACAACTACTGAAGCCCGCGTGCCTAGAGCCCGTGCTCCGCAGCAAGAGAAGCCCCAGCAATGAGAAGTCCGTGCACCACAGCAAAAAGTAGCCCCCGCTCGCCGCAGCTAGAGAGGGCCCGTGCACAGCAATGAAGACCCAACGCAGCCAAAAATAAATAAAATTTAAATAAATAAATTACAAGTATACTAGCAATAATAATGTAAATGAACAAATGTTCAAATGTAAATGAAACATATTGTTAAAAATATGAACAAAATACTCCAGGCCAAATCACCAACAGAAGAATGATGAAATAAATTGAAATGCATTTATATAATCAAATTCCATACAACGTGGAAAATAAATTATAGTTATACCTATAAACATATAAATCTAAAAACAATTATGAGAAAGAAGCAAGTCACAATATACACCTTATATATCTATTGACACAAATGAGAAATAAACACTTTTCAAAAGCTTTTTTTCCAAGCAAACAGACTATTCTTAGATATCCAGTATATATCCTATATTTATTAAGGTATTAGAATCATAACCCAAAACATGATTCTTGACCTCATCTGATACAGCCTCTTCGTGTTTTACAAAAGCTAGAGTAACAGGGTTTAAAGCTTATCTTATTTTGACATTAATATAAGCAACTGTAATACAACCTATCATCAAAGCTAGAATACTTTGAACATGGATTTTATTTCTTAATTTTCTTTATATTCCCAGTGAAACAGAACACAGATACATATATATATTTGAATCACAGCCCTTGCCGATGGTAGTACCTGCACGCAGGACTTCTAGATGAACAGAAATTGCAGAATTTCTACTTTAAGAAAGGAAGGACAGGAGAGTGACAGCCTGGCTGGTAATCTCCCCTTTAGGAAGACAGAGTTCTTGCTGCTGCCCGGACGGGGTTTGAATTCTGCAGACACACCTTTATTAGCTTAAAAGAAACTGGTAGACTGCAATACAATATATTCATGAGTCAGTGAAGGCCACCAAAAGCAAAGATTTACAGTCAGCTTGAATATAAGTTCTGCCAATTAGACTGATTGTACTTGGAGCCTCAGATCAAGATGTAAACCGGGCTGAAATGGTTAAGTTCACTCCAGGGGGCAATTCTACCCGGTAACTGGAACTTAAGCTACAATGGGTTGGGTTGACATTTAAGACAAATTTCCTAGACTCTCATTGGTCTCCTTAGTTACTACATATGTTCTGAATGTAGCCACAACCAAAGCATTTGCACATCAATTCTCTTTGGAACCTAACAAAACCCAGAAAGTAAACAAAGGTAGTATCCTCTTGTTCCACAAATAAGTAGTTCAGTCACTGCCGAAGGCTGATCAATGCCTCCAGTCCCCCACCAGTGTGTCTTTAAAGGCAGAAGGAAAAAATGAAACAGCAAAGCAGCAATAGGAGTTTGACTCAGGTACGATGATAACTAGCTATCATCTCCTACAGGAAGAATATAAGGTGAGGAGTAAATTGGTAAGGGGTTCCAAGTCTAAAGCCTTACTTAACAGCTGCATTTAGAGGATATCTGGTGAATGAGTACGTGGTCAGAAAAATTATTAGGAGGCAAGATTTTCTTCCTAATGCAATTTAGATAACTTGTCACTGATGCCAGTCTTGATAGTACATTATGTGCCAAACATTATAATTGGAGTTTATATCTCATCTAAAAATTAATTATTGGTACATGTGCTCTAAGACACAAATCATAATCATAATTGACTTTGACCGTATACTCTTCAGAGATTTACTTAGTGAACTCTTCCTCTATGGTAACTATAGAAATGCTAAGAATCAGATAATTTTTCCACAGCAAGAACTCATTAAATTCTTTCCCTATAGATGAATCTTAGTTTAGGAATTGACAACAGGTGGTCATTGGAAGTAATAAACAAGTGTCTTTAAAAATGACCATCTGATATATGTAGCTGAAAGAAACAAAGACACGAATATGAAAAGCTACGTGCACCTCAATGTTCACGGTAGCATTATTTACAATTGCCAAAATAAGGAAGCAACCTAAGCATCCATCAGCAGATGAATGGATATAGAAGATGTGGGGTGTATATATATATATATATATATATATATATATATATACACACACACAGTAGAACACCACTCAGCCAGAAAAAAGAATGAAATCTTGCCATTTGCAGCAACATGGATGGACTTGGAGGGCACTATGCTAAGTGAGATAAGTCAGACAGAGAAAGACAAATACTGCATGATATCATTTATGTGGAAGCCAAAAAATACAATGAACTATAGTGAGTATAACAAAAAAGAAACAGACCCACAGATATAGAGAACAAGTTAGTGATTACTGGTGGGGAGGGGGGCATATAGGGGTGAGCAAGTGGAAGGTACAAACCATTGGGTGTAAGATAGGCTACAAGGATGTATTGTACAATATGGGGAGCATAACCAACATTTTGTAATAACTATAAATGGAGTATAACCTTTTAAAATTATAAAAAAATAAAACTTTTAAAAAATGACCATCTGCCATCAGTAGTTTAGTATCTCAAACTTCTCACGGATAAGCCTAACATGACTGTAAGTCAGCTGGTCATGTGTCAGATAGTCATTTACTATCTTCTTTCCTATGTGACAGTGCTCATTTACATATCCATTGCAAAGCAGTAAACTAAGATCACACAGCGAAAATAGCTAGTCATTCAAATCTTGACGAGGAAAGTTCCCAAACCAGTCACAGAGACCTAGTAGGCCTTGGAGGACATCCAGGATTCTCTTAAACCCTTTGGAAAATCTGAATCTTCCCAGCATGAAGAAATAGTTCTACGATTAATGAGCGAGATACCTCCAGCACATTTGAGCCTGGAAGTTCTTGGTTTTTAAGGATACATCATCAAGAAAGTAAGAAAATATAGGGAGATGTTTAAGACAAAAGTAGGCTTTGGAGAAGGCAGGTGTTCTACATCAGTGATTGTAACCACCAGATCACCTCTCTCCACGTGTTCAAAATATTGTTCTAACATCAGCTAGATAAGATTACCAGGGAAATCCTTCCTAAATGAATAAAGGTTCCAACAACTGGATTAAGATAGATTCAAAAGGGTAAGTGGATATGGACATACTGGAAGTCCATGCTTCTGGCTTCACTACTTTTTGTTCATACTAGTTTTAGGGTCAAGTTTCAGTTTGACATTCTGAGCTTGTGTCTCAAGTAGCTGAGAAATGGTTTGAGAAAAAGCCTGAGGAACATGCATAGCTGTGCGTACACTAACTGCGGTAGAACCTTCCTTACACCCAAGCATCATGTACCATAGCCAGGCCTGAACACCCTACTCCCCCCTCCCAGATAACTGGAATTCTTCTCCGACTCACAGGTCACTGCCCTTTCTCCACATGTATGGAATTAAATTATTGAAATCACTGAAATGCCAATAATTAACTGCCGCAGGGCGAGCTGCAGTAACCTAGGCATTCTGAAAGATTCATCTTAGGTAAAATGGAAAGATCAGAAACTAAATGTGGTTCTTGTTCAGAAAGGGCTTATAGGCCAAATGGGTAAGAAATTCACATATCATTTCCCCAGAAAAGACCCCACTTCAAGCAGAAGGAAACAGGAACATCAAGTGACTTTTAAAAAAACTTAGAGAACACAAAAAGTAATATTGAAATGCTGCCTTAGACTAGTTGAAATTTAGTCTGGGCTTGAAGCTGGGAAGCATCTGGATAACACAAAAAAAGTGGAGAACACTCCAGGTATAATAGAAAAGATATTGAATCAATTTATAGACAGACCAGACACTGATTTAGCTTTATCCTATTGGCTTTGCAGAACTGCTGATGAATTTAACATGAGTGAAGGCCAGATGGAATTTTAAAAAGAACAAAAGAGCAGTATCATCATCAAGGGGAAATACGAAGGGCCTGGAAGGAGGAAGGTCAGTAAAGATACAATCAAATATCTTACAATACCACCAAGTACTGGTAATTGGCAGTGAGTTCAAAAGGGCAGCCTAAAACATAGAGCTGAGGACTATTTCTGAAGAATCTCTGCAAATGAGGATTCCGATAGAAGATCATAACATAGAAGAAAGAAACATCTCAGACATTTAGGCAGAAAGTTAAAATGTGTCCTCGATATAAAGACTCAAGTCCAGTTGGCCTGAAAGTCCTTCTTTTCTAGCAAATGGTAAGATCAGATCTCTATAGGGGGTAGAGCACCTGCTTGGAAGGATGAATAGCAGTCATTCTGAGGAACCCTGCAAGGAAGCATTCTCTAACTCATTTACCGTTGATGTTCTCAGCGCAAGGCCAAATCAAGGCAGCAAGGAGAATCAAGATTTCTGAAGCCATAGAGACCTCCATGTGAGCGGACCCCCAGCCCAGGACTCCTTGGGACATAGGAAGTGGGAACAGCTTAAGTGATTTTATAATGGCATCCCATGCTCAGCTGCCTTCATTTTGCTACTTAGTTAGATCACCCACGGGGTGGTTTCCACAGTGTCAACCAACTAAAACCTGAGGTTTTGGTCTCCTGATTACCCCAACTCCGATGCTCAAAGAGGCCCATCAGGTGAAAAGTGCTAATTGATAACTGTGTGTGCCTGAGGCCTGTTAAAATCATCTGAGAAGCTGGCAAGGCACACACTTCCAAAAACACTAAAGCATAGAAAACTCTTTTCACTAGGTAATTTTCAGGTGTCATCTAATATGCTGAATAACCTAAATCGTACATATTTGAAATCAAAAGACTATTATTTCTTAATTTCTACGGGTTTGGCTGTGGAAGAATCAGCAGTAGAGATGATAAAGTGACTTGAATCCCTGAGACAGAGACCTAAAGAAAAACCACCTTTCTTGACCTCAAGAAAATCCACAAATTCATCTCTGTTAATTCTTCCATAAATTGTTCTAGTTACTCTAGTCGGGTCAAGCCTTGAAATTATTTGCTTATAACACAAGATATACACACACACAATATCATAAGGGTAAATATATATATATATATATTTGTCCTCATGTCATATACATATGTATATATAATTTTATATATAATCAACATAAATTCATTTTAATAGTTGGAATAAAAGTTCCAGCTAAAGGTTTTTCTTGTTTTTGCTAAAATGTCAATCATGACATTTTTAGTTTTAAAGTGAACTTGGAAATCAAGTCTTACAGTAAATAAACTTCAAAGAATCAGAGTCAAAGGCCTATCGTTGTTTTTAGTGACATCTGAATGATATTTTCAATGTTACAATCTGCTTTCAAATAAGCACGTGCACAGGGCTTCCCTACATGTCACAAAAAGGACTTTCGTTTCCAACATCACGTCCTCTAACGGAGAGTGAAACCCCAGAGCGGGGACTCACACAGTTCCTGCCTCTGGAAGGCCTGGAGAACCCAGTCACCAACTACAAAGACAAAAGAGAGCTGAAGAAAGACAAAGATAAGTCCACGTTATTATTTTGTCTTTCATTTTCTTTTTTTAAAAAACTTTCTCCTGATGCTATTAACATTTCTTTCATCTAAAATTCATAAACTTTACATTTAACTTTCAAATCATTCCGATATAGGCATCTAATATTTTTTTCCTAAAGGCACCTGTGTCTACTAGTTAAGAGCTTAATTAGAACCATAGACTAATTTCTCCACTCTCAGTTTATATAAATTTGGGAAAGTTAAGGCTCACGTTCATACTCTGTAAAGAGGAGATAATGATACTACCTACGTTATAAGTTTGTTTTGAATATTAAAAGAGATAAAGGTAAACAGTCTAGCCAAAATTAATAGCGTACAAAAAAAACTATATAACACGTGACTGTTTTCCTCAAACTTGAGCACAGTTAATTCCAGGGTTTTATGCAACGTTCCTGGGACTACTCAAAGCCACGGAATGAGCAAAGTCCATTTTTCTGAAATTCCAATTTTAATTCCAAATTTTGTTGTGAAAGGATAATGGAATTTCAATATAACTTTAATGTAAAATGGATAGAGATAAGGCAGAGATAATATATAAATCTTATTTTTAAGCAATTTCTAACTTAGAGAAATGTTGCAAATATACATAACTTATTTTTTCCTGAACATTTTGGGAATAATTTGCTAATATGATACTCCCTCATTCCTAAATATTTTAGAGTATGTTTCCTGCAAATAAGGACATTCTCCCACTGCAATGATTCTCAATATGTTGTCCTTGGATGCTGTGCGCCCACAGGATCAAAACTATTTTCATAATAATGCTAAGACATAATATGCCCTTTTCACCATGTTGACCTTTGCACAGATGTATAAAAACAATGGGGGTCAACACCACTGCCTAAGCAAGAAAGGCAGCGCCACCAAGCTGTGTTAGTCATCGTTGTATTCTTCACCACCACATACTTCACCACCACAACCACATACATACAGTAGAAGCCAGTTTCACTTAAGAATCAAAGCAGTAGGGCTTCCCTGGTGGCGCAGTGGTTGAGAGTCCGCCTGCCGATGTAGGGGACACGGGTTTGTGCCCCGGTCCGAGAAGGTCCCACATGCCGCGGAGCGGCTGGGCCCATGAGCCATGGCCGCTGAGCCTGCGCGTCCGGAGCACAGGCTCTGTGACGGGAGAGGCCCCAATAGTGAGAGGCCTGTGTACCGCAAAAAAAAAAAAAAAAAGGCAGTAAAAATTATTCATTTTATTAAATGTTGATTGACCCTTGAGTACATGTCTGTTTAATATTCTGCATTATAAAATGGAAAGTATGAATGAAGCCCTTCTGCTGTGTATCAAAGCGTGGAGATTATGCAATTTATTGTTTGATTTGTGAGCTGAACAGAACCTTTCTTCATAGAACATCATATTTACCTGCAAGAACGACTGTCAGACAAACATTGACTATTTGCACTTGGGTTTTGACAGATATTTTTAGAAACAGAATGAAATATTGGCTGTCACTTCAAAGAAAACAACTGACAGTTTTTGTATCCAGAAATAAAATTCAAGTTTACAAGCAAAATTTAGAAAACTTGCATTCCCCACATTCAGAGTGCAGCTGTGAGGTTTTTTTTTGTATTGCATAATGAAACATGTTAACATTTGGAAGTTCTGCATAACTGAGTGAACCAATATTTTCCAAATAACCAATGCATACTGTGATACAAGCATGCATTTGTAAACATTTCATTCAAAATACAAGAGAGATCAATGGACTTTAATATAACTGAGTATGAAATGTTCATTGATATATTTTCTGTTTCCACACTGCAACTAACCTTGAAGAACTACCTTTTGTAGAGAATTAGTGGTATCAAACAACAGCCACAATTATTTGAAGAGTATTAAAATACTCCTCCCTTTTCCAAATACATGTTTGTGTGAGGCAAAGTTCTTTTCACATACTTTAACCAAAGTAACATATCACAAAGCCTTAATGTAGAAGGACATATGAGAATCTAGCGGTCTTCTATTAAACTGGACTGGAGACTTGCAAACATGTAAAACAATGTTACTCTTCCATTTTTTGTGAAAATAATTTTTTTTATAAAATGCTTATTACTTATGTTAACACATGACAGGTTTATTGCAGCTATTTAATAAAGATTTAAAATTTTTACTTTAATTTTTAATATGGTAATTTGCATAGAGTAAACCCACATTAACAAATTTCTTTGGAATTCTCAATATCTTAAAGGCTATTTGGTGTCAGAGGTCCTGACACCAAAAGTTTGAGTATCATCAAAATCAAAAACTTAATATTAACATCTTTCAAATTTCTCCAGTTGTCTCATTAATGGCCTTTATAGCAAAAAATAATGATAAAATAAAATCCAGTTCAGACTCACATGTTGTGGTGCACATAGCTGTCATATCTCTTTATTCTCCAACATTTCTTCAATCTTTCCTTGATTTTTCATGACCTCGACATTTGTATGTTGTGCATCGCACTCAAATTGTGTTTGATATTTCTTCCTCATTAGGTTTGCAGGATTATCACAGCAGTGGCGTCCGGTTCTTACTGCATCCTATCAAGTGGTACTCAACTTCAGTTTTTCCCATTACTGATGATGCAAATTTGGTCGCTTGATTAAGGTACTTTCCTCCAGGCTTCTTTACTGTAAAGTTCCTCCTTCTCACTTTGTAATTGATTTATATTTTATGGGGAGATACTCTGAAACTGTAAATATCCTGTTCCTCATTAATCTTTCAACTTACTTGCTTATATTAGTATACACTTGTGATTTCCTATTTTATTATGTAGATCATAACTCATTACTATCATTATTTACATTTATGCTCAAATTATTTCAGATTTGACCAGGAGGAGCCCCTTGAAATAGTTCCTATATAATTTTGACATTTCTGCAGCATTCTTTGAGCACTTTCCCCATTTTTGGCACCAAAAGTTGTTCCTGGTTTAACTTGTACTTCTCCTGCCCCAGCCCTGGTGCTGGCTGTTACTCTATGGAACTCTGGTTTGAGTAGAACATGGTGTTTAGGAGCTGAGATGTGTGTGCTAGATGTGATCATTGTTATGGAGGGTCAGTATTCCCATGGCCTGTCTGTGGATAAAACTACAAAAACAGACGTATGTTTATACGAATGCTTAGGGAGACACCTGCTCAGGTGGGGATGATTGGCGTCTCTGGCGTTTGAAGCCAATGCTCAACACTCGAGCTCCACGCAGTAGCAACAGGAGGTGGCTATGAAGTTATCACGGGACTAGGGGAAATCATCTTGGGGATCTTATGAAGAACTTCTTATGCCGTGTGGCTGACGGGGTCTTGGTGCTCCGGCCGGGTGTCAGGCCTGAGCCTCTGGAGAGGAGAGTTCAGGACATTGGACCACCAGAGTCCTCCCAGCTCCACGTAATATCAATCGGCGAGAGTTCTCCCAGAGATCTCCATCTCAACGCTAAGACCCAGCTCCGCCCAACGGCCAGCAGACTCCAGCGCTAGTTGCCCCATGCCAAACAGCTAGCAAGATAGGAACACAGCCCCACCCATTAGCAGAGAGGCTGCCTAAAATCATACTAAATTCACAGACACCCCAAAACACGCCACCGGACGCGGCCCTGCCCACCAGAAAGACAAGATCCAGCCCCACCCACCAGAACACAGACGCCAGTCGCCTCCACCAGGAAGCCTACACAGCCCGCTGAACCAACCTCACCCACTGGGGGCAGACACCAAAAACAACAGGAACTACGAACCTGCAGCCTGCGAAAAGGAGACCCCAAACACAGTAAGTTAAACAAAATAAGAAGAGAAACACACAGCAGATGAAGGAGCAAGGTATGTGCACGCTTAGATTTACATGATTTCTATATCTGTTTCTATAACTTGAAAACCATGAGTTCAAATTCACATCTCCTATTTGAATTCAAACCTATATGGTTCATTTCAGGGTTTTTTCTATATTTTGTTCTATATTTTTAATTCCCTTCTCTAATAGTGAGAAGTCTGACTTCCATTATCTTTAATAAATGAGCTTTTCAGAATGTTTGAATGTGTGTAGATAAATAGATAGATAGATGCCTTTGTAGAATTCACACCAAGCTGTTGAGAGAGTTTTATCTAGGGGAGAAAAATAGAGGAATTTGAAGGTAAAGAGTAATTTTTTACCATATCTTATCACTTACATGTGGAAGCTAAAACATGACACAAATGAACTCCTTTACAAAACAGAAACAGACTCACAGACACAGAAAACAAACTCACGTAGCAAGTGGGCTGGGAATACTAACAAGCTTGGCACATCCATTCATGGCAACATCATGTAATTCCAAAGCTCACCTTGAAATTTGCGTTGCATTTTGTCATTCCTTTTATTTTTTTAATTAAAAACGTTTTTTTAATTGAAGTATAGTTGATTTTCAGTGTTGTGTTAGCTTATTCCCAGCCCAGTTGCTATATAAACAATGTTACCTCCTGTCTTGTGATTCTGGTATTATTACCTAAAAATGTGTGGGCTGTCTTGAATGGATTATAATAAAGGAAAAAATGACCTATAAAAAAAAAGAAACTCATGGGTACCAGAGGGGAAAGGGGGTTTGGGGGAGGGATAAATTAGGAGTTTGGGATTAGCAGATACAAACTACTATATATAATATAGATAAACAACAAGGTCCTACTGTAGCGCATAGGGAACTAGATTAAATGTCTTCTAATAATTCATGAGGGGAGAGAATATGAAAAAGAATATGTACATACATGTATAACTGAATCACTTTGCTGTACACCAGAAACTAACACAACACTGTAAATCAACTATACTTCCATAAAAAAAAGAGTGATTTTATATCTTGTTCTGTATATTTCTTCATGTTTGCATGTTTTACAATAAGGATGTGGTCGTGTCATATTTGTGAAAACGTATTTTTATTTCCAAAAAAGACAAAAACATTTTAGGCAATAAAGATAGTTTTAACAAACCCCCCCCAAAACAATAAATGAAATTTTCAGATCAAAATCTCTGTATGAAACAATCTACTGTCACCCCCATCCCCACCCTGTATAAACTATACTCCCCTCACTCAGGCCCCAACACTGCCCCCCCATGCTGTGACCATCCCTCCCCATGTGGATAACCTCTTCACATCCCACCAGTGCTCTGAAACCCAAGGTTATGTTGCCCCTCCAAGCAAATGTCCTTTTCACTCAACTAGGAAGTGGCTTGAGTTTTACAACCCTGAACCAAGCCCCTTCACCTCTGCCCTTGTGTGAACACTATCGTAATACCAGTGGAGCTTCAACCCCCAACTTGGGGTCACAAAAGTTACTTCAAACCCCCGGCACAGAGGCCTACCTTGCTCAAACCTATCTATTGGCATTTGGACTAACTTGTGAGGAAGGAAAGAGAAGAGAAAGGAATCACCTAGGACTTGGTGTTAGGTCTCATAGAGTAAGAGTAAAGAAGCTGGTCTATGTATCAAGGGCCGGGGGAGGAGGCATATAATAGAGCAGTTAAAACCTGAATAGGAGAAAAATATCAAATAAACACAAATATGATATAGGGTTGGGAGCATATGATGGATATATTGACTCACCCTCTGGAGCAGCTAAATTTGCTTATGGAAAATGAGCACACATGATTTAAGATTTGTTCAAGTGTATCCACAGTTATGCAGCTCTGAGGGTTATCAGAAGGAGGAAGTCCTTAGCTTTTAGTTTTAATCAGTCAAGATGATGTGAAAGCCTGGGGAATGATGCTATAGCACTGGTTTTAATGATGTCAAAGGTGCAATCTCTCTATAGATTCCTAGGGGGGAAAAAGGCATCTTGAACACATTCACTGATGTTCTTCTTTGCAGAATTAAAACATTCTGTCGAGTTGGCCAAAAAGTTCATTAGGCTTATGGAAAAACCCGAACAAACTTTTTGGCCAACCCAGGTGGAGAAAATGCACCAGTGGTGATATTAATATTAACTCCAATAGTAGAAGGTAGGCATACTGGAGCAAACTAAGGTTCCTTCTTAAATAGATAAAAATAATTGTGAAAACAACTTCCTTTGGAGGGTGTTCAGTAGACTGGCACTGTTCAAATGCTTTAAATGAATTATCTTATTCCAGCTTCACTGTATCCCTGTGAGGGAGGGATGTTAGTATATGGTTCAGCTTAGGTACAGAAACCTCAAGTATCTCACTCAAAGAAATTCGGCAAATAAATGGCAGAGAAATCTCGATCTGTACAGAGCCTGAGTGTGTGTGGAGGCTAAGTCATCAGAATCCAATCAAATGCAGCTGTTCATTCTCTTTACTATTTGTTCCAATCTTCAATCACCATAACCAGAGTTAAGAAAGCCAGTGTCTTCTCAGTCCTGAAGCCCAGAAATCTCTCCCACCTAAGCAACTAATTCCTAGTTTGGTTAAATTCAGTAACATACATTGTATGACAAGCATGGGACTAAGTATTAGAAGAAAGATGACGACAAAAGAGAATCTACCAAAATTTAAGATGCCTCTGACTTGTTCATAAAATATGAAAATAATATATTGGGATCAGCATGTTAGGTGGTCAGAAGGGAAGGTCAAGATGGCATCCACGCAATGATAAAACCATGAATCTGATTGGAAACACATAGAACTAGCTACCAGTTGACAATCAGGGTAAAGCCCATTTCGGAAAGCCATAAAGGGAACTACTTACACGATTTTTTTTTAAATTTTATTTATTTATGTATTTATGGCTGTGTTGGGTCTTCGTTTCTGTGCGAGGGCTTTCTTTAGCTGTGGCAAGCGGGGGCCACTCTTCATCGCGGTGCGCAGGCCTCTCACTATCACGGCCTCTCTTGTTGCGGAGCACAGGCTCCAGACGCGCAGGCTCAGTAATTGTGGCTCACGGCCCTAGTCGCTCCGCGGCATGTGGGATCTTCCCAGACCAGGGCTCGAACCCGTGTCCCCTGCATCGGCAGGCAGATTCTCAACCACTGCGCCACCAGGGAAGCCCTACACAATTTTTTTAAAAGGCCATCATACCACTTAAATCGCAACTGCTCTTCTGTATTCTCTCTTATTCATACCTGGTTATAGACCCCATGCAGACCAAATCAAAGAAATAAGGAGGAACATTTGCTAACAATACAGAGGCCCTCATCTCCTCTGACGCAGGGTAAGGCCCATTAAGTAAACAGGAAAATGCAATAGACTTGCCACACGCAGCTGACACATCACTAGTGCAGCTTGAATGGTTCTTTCCTCGAGAGTGCTGTATTTTCTCCTAATCATTGTATTCCTGGAGATCGCAGGTTCTGATTAAATGAAAAGTGCAGGTAAACAGTGTCCAGAGAACCAAGTCTTCTCTGCATCTATGGAGGCATCTGTGGGCCTATTCGATAACACTTCCCCCACCATTTTTTTTCAAGTTTCAAACCTGCAGAGAAGTTGAAAGCATTTACAATGAATGCCAATGTAGTGTGTACTTAGATTCAATTGTTACTTAGATAACCAATTGTTAACATGTTGCTGTATTTGCTCTCTTATATCCTGTGTATCATTTTGTATATTTACATTTACAATTCTTCTGAACAGTTGCAAGTATGGTGCAGATACCGTGAGATTCATTCTTAAATACTTGAACCTGAATCTCCTAAGAACAAGGATACTCACAACACAATTATTACAGTCAAGAAATTAAATATTGATACTACCGTCTAATATGTATTCTAGGGCTTCCCTGGTGGCGCAGTGGTTGAGAGTCCGCCTGCCGATGCAGGGGGCGCGGGTTCCTGCTCCGGTCCGGGAAGATCCCACATGCCGCGGAGCGGCTGGGCCCGTGAGCCATGGCCGCTGAGCCTGCGCATCCGGAGCCTGTGCTCGGCAACGGGAGAGGCCGCCACAGTGAGAGGCCCGTGTACCGCAAAAAAAAAAAAAAAAAAAAAAAAAAAATAGCACCCAACAGCCCATTTTTAAAAAGAAAAAGAAAATTCTATAGTTTGAGCAGTTAGTATACAATTTCTTATAAACCAATTGGAATTACACAGAACTAGAAAGTTTGCTAAGCACAGATTCTTTCAGGCAACAGCTTTTGAGCAAAAAATGCTGTTTAGCCCCTGCTAATGACAATAATCCCATCTACTGAACATTTACTATGTGCCAACCACAAGTGTACATGAAGTTCAGGCATTTTAATCGTCATTATCAACCCTAGGCATGAGTCACTAATACCACCCCTATTTAATCTTTGAGAAAATTGGTCACAGGCATGTTAAATGAGTTGCTAATGTCACACAGCTGGAAAGCCCTAGATTTAATTATAGGTAGAATGACTGGAAAACCACTGTTTTACATCACTATCCTCTGCCATTCTTTGTTAGTAAGCTCTTGTCTCTCAGCTTCCCACCTGACTGATGTAGTCTTTTGAGTAAAAGGAATAGGACTTTATTAGCTCTTTGGAAACTTATTAATAAACTTTGAGATATGTCCGTAATTATTAGCCCACGGCGAAGGATGAGGGGCGGTGAGGGGCGGAGGGTGTTGAACAGAACAGGATAATGTGTTATTCTTTTTTAATTAATTAATTTATTTTTTAATTTTTGGCTGCCTTGGGTCTTCATTGCTGTGTGCGGGCTTTCTCTAGTTGCGGCGAGCGTTGCGGTGCGCAGGCTTCTCATTGTGGTGGCTTCTATTGTTGCAGAGCACAGGCTCCAGGAGCATGGGCTTCAGTAGTTGTGGCACATGGCCTCAGTAGTTGTGGCACATGGCCTCAGTAGTTGTGGCTTGCGGGCTCCAGAGCGCAGGCTCAGTTGTTGTGCACGGGGTTAGTTGCTCGCGGCATGTGGGATCTTCCCGGACCAGGACTTGAACCCATGTCCCCTGCATCGGCAGGCGGACTCTCAACCGCTGCGCCACCAGGGACCATTTTTATGGCCCACACAACTGCTCCCTTCCGAGGAATGTGACTCCTCCGTTCCCCTATGAACTGTAGAAGCTGTGCTCTTGGACATCCAGCAGCACCACAGAAGTAACCCAGTTTAACAATGTCATGTGGCATTTTATTTTTATATATTTACATATTTTTAATTGGTTTTAATCGATTATAACCATAATGCCTTTGAGAAAGGCCATTTGTGTTTTTAACTTTCAAAGTGGCCACAAGTCCATGAATAAAACTTGACATACTTTACGGTATATCTGTATTTATCGGATTTCTCATGTAGCATTCTAAGCTGCTGGGCTGAGTTACCAGAAAGGTGGGAGCTGGGGGAAAGGTTATTACCAACATTGTTCTCAATAGCTATTTGGCACCCAGGTGTTAAAAACTGGTGCTAGTTGCATGCAGGAATATGGCCAGTAAGCTTGCTTGGAAGACAGTGAATAGAAATTGAAATCCACTAGAAGCAGAAAGAACTCAGAAGCATGAGTGAACTGGATGTCTACTTAGATCCCCCCGCCAAATTATTCTATAATACAAGCTCAGAGGTTTGGATTTTGTCTCTGTCCATGTGTTCCTCCAACAGTCACTTGGTCATACTATGACACATCCCCCAATACAAGCAATATCAACAACCCTCCCATTCTTGGTCCCAAAGATTCTGTGTCAAGTGGCTACTTGCACAGAAAATTCTGAAAATTATGATCACGTCTACTGACGCCTTTTCAAAGTTTACTTCTGTCAAGATGTATCACCTTTTAAAATTTCAAAGCCACGTTACCATCAGAGGAATCTCAATCGTATGCTCTGTGGTAATGATTCAAACACAAGTCACTTTCTTTGGTATAACATGGTGGAGAAGGGAAAATATCCCCAGATACAGGACAGAGTTTTTCCAAAGTCCAAACTGCCCGTTGAGCTTCTGGTCATGGACCTGGATGAGTTCTTAACTGCTTAGTCAACCCTGCCCTTGTAAGCCCCACATATTTTCTGTGCAGACATTACTAATAATAGATGTTTTCAATTTGCATGTCTAATTGGCCCGATTTCAAGCCAAGAAAACCCACTCTCTGAAGCTATAGTGGTCCAAGCCCAGGTCCTTTCCACTGTCATTTCTACAAGAAGCAGCTTAGTTTCTCGGTGAGGGTACAGGGCACCTTGATCTCAGTCTGCCTAGGGCAAGACCAAGACTCTGAAAACTTCCCTACATAGGGCTCAGGTATTAAGAAACTGGCCAGCTGAGTCTGCATCTGTAACATCGGCAACACACCTAAAGAGACCCCCACCTAACCCTGCCCGTGTTGCCAGTGCCAGAGTTCCTGATACTTGACCAGCTAACTGTGCAACTCCCTTTTCCACCTTTTCTTCTAATGATCTTTTATTTTTAGTGCTCTTAGCAATGTTTTAGTGAACAAAGCCATTCAGGGAGCAGTCCAAACCCCCCCAAAGCTGCAGAAATCGTGTATACAAGCCAAGATTCCAAAATAAACCTCCTCCCACCAAAAAATGTGTAGGGATGAATGAAGAGACAGATAGATACAAAAATCATATTTTCTAGCACATGCATATTTGAAGAGGCCCACTGCAAGACTATCCCACACTGTCAGTTGACTTCAGCCTAGAAGTCAATTCTCTACAAAACTGTACTTGAAATAGAATCATCGGTGATTTGGTACTTTAGTTACACTGCCACAATACCATTCATTCAGTTAACCAGTATATACTGAGGGCTTACTATGAGCAAAATATTGTTTTATGCCTAAAGAATCCATGAATTTTAAAAACCAAAATCTCTTCCCTTTTTGACCTTATACCCTAATAAGAAAAAACAAACAAAATAGAGAGGTAAAGTATATCGTATGTGTTTAGTGCTAAGAAGGAAAAATAAAAAAGGAAGAGGGATATGAAATATTAACGTATGTGAAATTTTAGATGGGGTGGGGAGAAAAGCACACATTTCACATTGGACTCAAAAGGTAGTCATTAAATACATTAGAAGAGTCGCCTATGGTGGAGGCGGGATTGATGGATCAACTCAGTTAAATCAAGAGAGGTCTTGCATTGGCCAATGATAACAACGTGGGCTTAACTTGACCCTTGAAATCTCTTTTGGGAGTGTAACTCTACCTAGTTTGATTTTGTCTAAAGTGGGAAGTAGATGAAGCTACTTTCCCAGATGGATAGCGGACTTCAAACCTGAAAGATTAACTCTAACGGCGAATAATTAGTATCTCAGCATTTCGACCAGAAGGCTTGGCATTCCTAAAATCATCCCACGTGGGCAGCCCCTACAAAGTAAAGTGGCCCTTGAACCTTATCATGCATCAGGATCACCTGGGGAGCCTGTTAAAAACACTGAATATTGGGCTTCCACTCCCAGGGTGGGACTAAGAATTTGCAGTTCCCAGGTGGTGCTGGTGCCGCTACCCTGGGGACCCCACTTTGGGAACCACCCTGTAACAGTACTGAAGGTTAGCCTGTGGACAACACCCTCCCTGGTACTTCAAAAGTCCTAAAGATGACTCACAGAATGCTTCCATTTGGTTTGACACAATAACATCCTGCACTTCATACCTCAGGAGGGTGGAGTTATAAGTGTGTCAAGGGCTTTCTCTTTGTTCTCCAGAGTAATGGGTCATCGTATGCATCTAAGTGTGTTATTAGGTATAAACCCACTTCAGGCTTCCCAGCTCCTCTCAACTTCTGACCACCCAAGGTGTTCTTAACCTGTGACCTAGCATAACGAAGGCCCTTGTGGAGTGACCTTCAACTTGTTTCTCTGACGTAGACATGTTCTGGGGAAGTGCCAGGAATGAGTGGACTTTGGCTAATAGTAGTGTGAAAGGGTGGTGTCTTGATGACCATGAGACATTGGGCTTCCAGGCTAAGTCTGATTGTTCTTTCCTAAAAGCTGAGAATGGGTGGTTCCAGTTAGCCCTAGATATTATCTTCTCGTTGGTTCCAGTCAGCATTGTTGAATAACTGATGAGCTCACACTGTTATCTCTTCTCTCAAAAATATAGTCTGAGGCTTCTCACATTTAACCGGTCTCTCCTCTTATCTCCCATTTGCTCTCATTAAGTCATCCTTGTCCTATCTGTCCTCCCTTCCCACTCATGGTTCATGCATTCACCCCTTCTCACTAAATTACATTAGTTCATGTTATCAACTAGTCTCCCTTATCTAACTGCCTCTTCTCCCATCGAGAACAATACTATGTAAGTTTTCTTAGCTCCTCCTTAGTCCAATCCTTCCTTTAAATCCAGAGCTTCCTACAGGGAAAAAAAAAAAGATATCTGGTCTAATATTACTCTGGGTGTATTCGTGAGGGTATTTCTGGATGAGAGTAACATTTGAATCTGTAAACCGAGTAAAGGAGATTGTCGGCCTAAGGTGGGTGGGCCTCATCCCGTCAGCTGAAAGCCTGAATAGAACAAAAAGGCTGAATGAGGGCGTGCCTTCTGCCTGATTGCCTCTGAGCTGGGATATTGGTTTTTCCTGCCTTTAGACTCAGGCTGAAACATTGGTTCTTTCTGGATCTCGAGCCTGCAGGCCTTTGGATTAGAGCTACATTATCAGTTCTCCTGTGTCCCCAGCTTGCCAGCTAAAGATCTTGGGGCTTCTCAGCCTCCACAATCACATGTTATGAATTTGAGCCAATTCCTTACAAAAAATACATACATGCATCCTGTTGGTTCTGTTTCTTTGGAGAAACACATAGCTTTATAAACTTGGCTCAGTGCTAATATTCAAATGATACATTTTACTCACCTTATTAATCGTTAGTACCTACAATAATAAAATACTACATTTTAGGAGGTTTTGCTTATAAAGAGTAAAGGCTCTCCCCAGGCTGCCCAAAGTGACGGATTATTGTAGACACCTGGCGGGCTTCAGTTATATTAACACAAGGCAATTGGCCCTCTCACAACTTCCTGTTTCCTGAACGGATGTTGCCGTGGGGTCTGGCCAGATGGAGGCTTTTCTGGTACTGCGTCTCCTTCTCTGAGTTGGGCTTGCTCTGGAGAACAGCCAGGTATTTACAGAGTAATAGGAGACTCGGTGGGTAACGGATGATCAGTAATGAGGCTGCGTCTTTGACTTTCCAAATCCGGACATTTCAATTAGCTGCTACATTGCTAATAGCTAAGGGCCTACACTAGATGATCTGCTTTGGATGGTTGAGGTGGGAAGGCCCTGTTTCCCCACCTGCCTTCACCCCGGCACCTTCCTTTTTCCCATAATATCCCTTTCCCCTTTAAGGATAGCTCACTGGGTTGGTTAATTAGATTGAAGACGTTTCCATGTATCTGAGATGGACGTAGGTTATCTTGGCTTCAGCCGTGGAGAGTGATGCTTGGGAACAAACCTTGAGGAAACACCGTTCACAGTGTATGTATGTGTAGCAAATATTTGCCTTTCTCTGTCTGACTGACTTCACTTTGCATGATGGTCTCCAGGTCCATCTATGTTGCTGAAAATGGCCTTATTTCATTCTCGGTTTGCTACATTCTCACAACACTGTCCTTTCTGTTTTGGCAAGTTGCCAACCAGGGCCTTTGCACTAAATCTCACTGCCCGGAATAACGAGTGATTTAATGTTCAAGTCACCCTCTTCCTCTCTGTGTAAAGGGCGAATACCTAGTCTACCCACCATATACGAGCCAAAAAGGGAGAATGGACAGGCCAGTTGTGTTTCTTTGTTTTTTTTTTCTTTTTTTTGCGGTACGAGGGCCTCTCACTGTTGTGGCCTCTCCCGTTGCGGAGCACAGGCTCCGGACGCGCAGGCTCAGCGGCCATGGCTCATGGGCCCAGCCGCTCCGCGGCATGTGGGATCTTCCCGGACCGGGGCACGAACCCGTGTCCCCTGCATCTGCCGGCGGACTCTCAACCACTGTGTCACCAGGGAAGCCCTCTTTGTTGTTTTTTTTTAACATCTTTATTGGAGTATAATTGCTTTGCAATGGTGTGTTAGTCTCTCCTTTATAACAGTGAATCAGCTATACATATACATATATCACCATATCTCCTCCGTCTTGAGTCTCCCTCCGGCCCTCCCTACCCCACCCCTCTAAGTGGTCTCAAAGCACCGAGCTGATCTCCCTGTGCTATGTGGCTGCTTCCCACTAGCTATCTATTTTACATTTGGTAGTGTATATATGTCAATGCCATTCTCTCACTTCGTCCCAGCTTACCTTTCCCACTCCCCGTGTCCTCAAGTCCATTCTCTACGTCTGCGTCTTTATTCCTGTCCTGCCCCAAGTTCTTCAGAGCCATTTTTTTTTTAAGATTCCATATATGTGTGTTAGCATACGGTATTTGTTTTTCTCTTTCTGACTTACTTCACTCTGTATGACAGACTCTAGGTCCATCCACCTCACTACAAATAACTCAGTTTCGTTTCTTTTCATAGGCCAGTTGTTTTGTGTGGAGTCACTTTCACAATTGTAGGACTGAGATTCTCTAGTGATTGGAAATTGCCGGCAGCTAAAGATGGCTTTAGGACTGTGAACAGTTTTCCCCTAAAAGCTCGTCAGTCCCACCATAGGTAACCTTCCAGTAGTTCTATGCCTGCCTATTTTTTTTTTAATTTTTAATTTTATATATTTTTTACATTTTGACCACACTGCATGGCATGAGGGATCTTAGTTCCCCCACCAGGGATGGAACCCGTGCCCCCTGTGGTGGAAGCTCAGAGTCTTCACCACTGGACTGCCAGGGAAGTCCCTGCCTGCCTATTTAAAAGAGCAGATAATTCCTTCTCAGATTTTCCAATTTATCCTCTAATTTACCAGCAGTCCCAAATTACTCTGGGGTTTAACTGCCAGGTCCTATATTTCACCACCTTGTTTCTTGGCCTTTAGCAAACTTTAATGTTTCAGTTATAAATATTATCTCTTTGATTGTCTTTTGACTGGCAGGGTATAATATATCTTGAAACCACTGGTTCTCTTTGATCCTTTAGAAGCTCATCTAGAAGACTTCATCTTTGGGCCCTTCTCTTCATCACAAGTCCAAGTTTTACTTCTGTTTAGTTCTCCTAAAACACAGCCCAGTGATCAGCGGGGGCTCTGTGCCTGCTTCTCACTTTCTCAGCAATAGGCAAGTATCGTTCATATATTCAATCAACAAATGTGTATTGAGCAGTTATTGTATTGGCTTATTCTTGGCTCTAAGCATTACAACAATGAACAAAACAGACCAAGTCTCCATTCTCATGGAGCTTATATTCTCATGCAAAGAGGACAAAATTTTAAAGAAAATAATTACTGGGCTTCCCTGGTGGCGCAGTGGTTGGGGGTCTGCCTGCCGATGCAGGGGACGTGGGTTCGTGCCCCGGTCCGGGCGGATCCCACATGCCGTGGAGCGGCTGGGCCCGTGAGCCATGGCCGCTGAGCCTGTGCTCCACAACGGGAGAGGCCACAACAGTGAGAGGCCCGCGTACCGCAAAAAAAAAAAAAAAAAAGAAGACATGAAAATAATTACTAGGTCACAGTTAGTAGTAAGAGAAAATGAAGTATTGAAAAATTGCACTGGGTTAAGCTATGATCACTCGATTTCTATCCTAGCTTTGTTAATTTTGGTCAAATGACTGTATTGCTTGAGAAAATACCAAGACTAAACAGGGATACCAAGATTAGAGCAAAGGTTTTGCTTTCCAGGAATTGAAGTCAGGAATAAAGGTAGTAATTATATTAGTAATTGTCCATAATTACTAATATAAATGTCCTAAGGGAGATGGTCTTCCACTTAGAACTGAAAAATAAGGCATCTAAGATCTTGTTTGGGCTAATTCTCATCCACACACAGGATCGCTTGGATACTTCTTGGAGATGGGAGGACATGTGAGTGTTCTAAAGGTAGGACTAGGAAAATCACCTCGAAAATTTGTTTTTCTCTACCAATGAGGGTGTCTTTTATTGTTAACTGGCCCTGAGCTTCCCTGAAGTGGGACCACTGTATTATCTGACACTTTCTCTTTTCTTCCTCCCAATAGTACATGTACGATGCAGCCCCTCTTTGCTCTTGGCCAGGGTTAAGTCAACTGCATTTGATAATGGTCTACCTGTGGCTCCTGATGAAGTGTTTCTGGGAGATCGATGTCCTGTAACCTCCGTGTATCAAAGATTTTATGAGTTTCAATACGATCCCACTGATTGCAACATCAGGAATGAGGTAGTTAGATATCCTCCTAATTAACTAAATCATCTCAGAGACGTTCAGGCTGACAAACTGCGTGCCATGGGGGTTTTATTAGTTTTTTTCCTAATAACAAGCTAAACTGATTTTGCCAAATGTCATAACAAGGCCATGGGCAGTGAAGGAAGGTAGGAATGAACAGTAGCCACTTGCCAATCAGTTGTACCTCCCTCTAGAGGATGCAAACCTAAATGAGACATGGAATTTGTCCTAATTTTAGAAAAGAACAGGCTTCTTTTTTTCTTCTCTATACCAGGGGTCAGCAAATTACAGGCTGCAGGCCTGATCTGGCCCACCATCTACGTTTATGTGGTCCATGAGCTAAGAAAAGATTTTTTAATGTTTAAATGATTAAAAAATAACAAAAGAAGAAGAATGCTTTGTGATAGGTAAAAAGTATTTAAAATGCAAATTTCAGTGTGCCTAAATTTGGTTTTATTGGAACACAACCATGTTCATTCATTCATGCATTTACTAATTGTCTGTGGCTACTTTGACACCATAAGGGCAGAGTTGAGTAGCTGGAACAGAGGACTCACGGCCCACAAAGCCAAAAGAGTGTACTATCTGGCCCCTTACAAAACTCTGCCCATCCCTGCTCTGTAGTGTAAAAGCTAACCAAATAGCTTCACATCCCTCTAAATTTTTATAGTCTTATGAAGCAGCCAGTCCCTCCTGGCTGTAGGCAAATGGAGGAAGAGTGGGAGTGGTTGACACATCTGATGCCTCAAATGACTGCCTGACCACTTCCTGACACCTTGGCTCCCATCAGAGCTTCTGGTGCCCCTCCCTGGTTTGGAAGTCAGGATGGGTAGATCAAGGGCATCAGTCTGAGGAGGGGTATGGATAGTTTGAAAGCCTCATAGGTCAGTCCGATGCCTTGTGTTCACATGTCATCAATCTCATAACACCCAACCTCCCGTGAGAAACCCCGAGGGAAGAGTCATTTCCTTTCACTTTTCTCCCCTCAAAAACTAAGAAACAAAGATTTAGTGTCTTTTTAAAACAAATTTTAATAGTATCTTCAAGTTCCTGTAAAAAATATATATATTAGGATGTTGATGAGAATGAATGGCAGGGCCAGAGAAGCTAATAAGAGAGTTTCAATTATGTTAAATAATATTGAGAATAAACAAAGAAAATATCCCCAAATATTCACTGTGGCAGTCTCCAGATGATGAGGTGAAACCTTCACATTTCCTTAAAACACGTTATTTTGGAAGATCATATAAACAAACCTATTTAAAGTATTCTTTATAACTAGACATCTCTCACTCATCTAATATTCAAACGTTATGTTCAGTATTTTAAGGACTCCTAGAATCTAAAAAGTTTGTCAAGAGAAGTTATAAACTTTTTCCTGATAATAATAAATAACGACTTTGAAGCAATATTATTCAAACTCAACCAGCCAGTACTCTCGCCTCGTATGAACCATACCCAAACCAGATGTTAATTCTTCTGCCACTTAGACAACGGTCCTCTGTCTCACTGGGAAGATAACTTTCAGTGTGGGTGTGCCCACTTTTAAGAGATGTTGACTGAACCACTAATTCCTAACAGAATCTTGAAGTCAACTTACACATTCCCTTTGTCTCATCAGGTCCTCCCAGAAGATCATCTCCTTTTTGTATCTAAAATCATCTTTAAGTCCAAGTTCTCAGATCTTGAAGCTTCAATCCCTGTGGTCTGTGCTGTGCCTCAGTGAGTCTAGGATGCCAAACTGATGCCATATCCTCTCAACTGCCTTAGGCTCTTGGAGGAGAGGAGAGCTGAGAGATTAAGTTACTATGACAGGGTTAACCAAAGCCTCCTGAGACCCTTTCTCTCTTGATGTCAAATTATTCTGTGTTCTTCATCTCCCAGCTCTGCTACTTATGACCAGTGTGACTTTGAGGAAGTTACTTAATAACTCTGGGCCTCAGTCTCCCCATCTTTAAAGTGGAAGTAATACTGTCTGTTTCACAGAGTTGTGGTGAGGATTAAATGAGAGAATGCACGTAAAGAGGTTAGAACAGTGCTTGGCTCATAAAACACTTGCAGGACATAGTAGCTGGCATATCATTCCATCAGTTAATTCTCTTCAATGTGGTGGAAAGCTGTGTGTAATGCCAGCAGGTCTAACTTCACCATATATCTAGTAGCTCTTAGACTAAGAAATCGCTTTGTTGCAATTATATGCAGTGTCCATATTACAAATTATACTTCTTATCTCTTAGCCAAGAATAATTGGGAATATTAGATGTTCTGATTAAATCAACAAGGGGCTGAGGGTAGACTGATTACTATGAATTTATAGGCAAAGTAGAGTTTACTAGAATACTAGATTTAACTAGTTAAAAGTGAAATATTTTAACTTCATTATCCATGGGATGGGGCTCTTATTGGCTCATTTAGACATTACCTTTTTTTTTTTTCGTGGTACGCGGGCCTCTCACTGTGGTGGCTTCTCTCGTTGCGGAGCACAGGCTCCGGACGTGCAGGCTCAGTGGCCATGGCTCACGGGCCCAGCCGCTCCGCAGCATGCAGGATCTTCCCAGACCCGGGCACAAACCCGCGTCCCCCGCATCGGCAGGCGGACTCTCAACCACTGCGCCACCAGGGACGCCCTAGACATTACCTTTTACAGATGGTCTAAGATCATCGAACTTTAAGTTAATGACTTCTGATCAGCCAGTAGTAAATCTGGTGGTATATTTGGGAGGGACTTCTTTTATATAAAGCTTACTAGGTTCAGCTGTTAAACCAATAACTCAGTTTCTATAATAAAGACAGGATGAGAACATATCGTAATGGTACGAAAGCAGGGAAAATGAGGAGTGAGCGCTTGGCTTCAGGTTCTGAGCCTCAGTCACCAGGACTTGCCAAGATCTTAAACCCATTCCTCTTTCTTTGTCTTCTTTTCTCTTTCTGTAGCCATTCAGCTGCTATAAGAATAATTACAGGAAATGATGCAAATAAACAAGGTGGCGCCTCAAAAAGATCAGGACTAGCAAATTTATACTTTGGAAATACAGTCAACTGCCAGGTTAAGGTGAGGTTAGTTAAAGTACATCGATTAATGCTGGTCAAGGATATTTTATAACAGAAAACGAGCTTTTTACAAGGAAACTGTGTAAACACCTGTGCTTCCAGTTAGGGAAAGGCTGGTTAGGGCACCCCTAGATTACTAGAGGTGTAGATCTTATGGGCAACCCCTTGTCTGTCTGGCATTAATTGGCATATGAACTGGTATTAACCACATGACTCAGATTATCCCTCAGGAACCGTGGAGGGTGAGGCAATAAGTGAAACATTTACCAAAATCAATATCAATAGATTAAAGAGAAATGTTTTTTTTGTTTTGTTTTGTTTTGTTTGCTGTATGCGGGCCTCTCACTGTTGTGGCCTCTCCCGTTGCGGAGCACAGGCTCCGGACACGCAGGCTCAGCGGCCATGGCTCACGGGCCCAGCCGCTCCGCGGCATGTGGGATCCTCCCAGACCGGGGCACGAACCCGCGTCCCCTGCATCGGCAGGCGGACTCCCAACCACTGCGCCACCAGGGAAGCCCGAGAGAAATGTTTTAAAATACCAAAACCATAGAACATGGACTTGGGTAAGGTAGATAGTCCATGAGAGCGTGCACTCAGAAGTATCGTAAACTCAGACTCTGTCCTGAAAGGATTACATGCCTGTCCGCCCAGGAGTATATTTCCTAAATTGTATGGATTTTCCTTCCTACACAGTTGAGAAGGAAAATTCTGAATACATACAGATACATTTATTATAAACTTTGGATGTTTATATACTAGAGAGATGGTAAGCACTTTCAAAAATTTGAGATGTGTTATAGATGCTATATTAAACATGTTACATATCTCTGATATATTTCATAGTTAAGAGAAGCAAAAATATTTGTATCCCTAGACATAAATAACTCCTATATTAATTTTCTTAGGACATGATTCCAAACACTACCTCTTTCTTAACCTGCCCTCTCCCTCCCTCCCTGTGACTTAGGGACGGACACTAGGTCCTCTGAGACAGAAGGTAGAGAACTCCACTAGCGGATTCTGATTCCTTTCTTCTGTTTGCAGAACAGCTACCTTAATGTGCAGTTTTACCCCTTGAAAAAATCACACAGCTCATCTTTCTCCACCTGAGAATTTTGAAGCTGACTCAACCCTCGGTAGCACCACTGCACATGAGAAGCTGGATTTCTGTCTAAGGATCCTGTTCGTTATCTTACATTTTTAAATGTTTTAGAGAATTTGATTTTAAATGGAATGCCCCTTTGTTGTTTTATGATCCCTTATTAAGTAGGGTCTGCCTCTCTCTTTAACCTCATAAGGAATTATAATAAAATGCATTTTCTCCTAATAGGTTATCTATTATTTCTTAACGAACTGTGCTAGGGTGCCTCATCGTATGTAAAACTTGTTATATGCAGGCTTATGTTTTCATTGGTTGTTTAGTACCTGTAGTTAAAGGTTAATACTAGTTATGCTGAATAACATAGCCTAGAAATCCAACTAATTTATTTAGGACTGGTTAGAATAAATAAAAGAACTGCTGGAAATAAATGAAGTTAGTGCTGTGGGTAAAAATTTCCTATTTCAGCCCACACTATTTATTTCCAAAACGATAAAGGAAATGGAAGACACCTAGAAATATTCTCATTTTACTGACAGGGCTTCTGATAGGCAATATGGAGAAGGGCTTAGTCCTAGATTAACAAAGCAGGTGGTAATTGCCAGGCCAAAAATGAGGGTGCTTTGGGCTTCCCTGGTGGCGCAGTGGTTGAGAGTTCGCCTGCTGATGCAGGGGACACGGGTTCGTGCCCCGGTCCGGGAAGATCCCACATGCCACGGAGCGGCTGGGCCCGTGAGCCGTGGCTGCTGAGTCTGCGCGTCCGGAGCCTGTGCTCCGCAGCGGGAGAGGCCGCAACAGTGAGAGGCCGCGTACCGCAAAAAAAAAAAAAAAAAAAAAAAAAAAAGAGGCTGCTTTGATTACTAGTCCAACACTGCCACCAAGTCCAAAATTAAATTAAAATCTTTTCAGTGTTCTCTGAACAGAACTTGTCCTGAATCAGGGGTATGCCTCTTCTTAGGTAATATTTGTAACTATTTCTAGAAGTGACCTGTTAATGATAACATAAACATCTCATCACACCCATTCTCCAGGTGCCACCAAATATTTTCACTACCTATGATCTGTAAAAATGTAATAAACAGAAACCTCAATTAAATAGAGTTGGGAGACCCGGAAGGTGGAGCTCTCACGCCCTGGGATGATAAAAGCACAACAGGAAGAAGAAACAATCCTCTTCTTTCCTGGCAGGGACTCAGCCAGTGAAAAGCCATGGAGCCTTTTTCCTCCCTGTTAAAGTGTTCTCCTGCCCTTGCTGTGCCAGGACTTGCATGTGGCTCGCCATGGTTCTAGACCCCAGATTGCAACTCTCTGCTAGTCCCAAATAAACCCATCTTTGCTGGAGGAATAGCTGGCAGTCTATTTGTTTTGGGTCAACATATCTAAATACTATAGACCAGCATAGAAGAAAAAAAAGATTTTTTAGGCAGTGAATGTAATAACAGAGTCAAATATCCCAGAGCAGAACAAATATTAGTCTCATACTACATTGGTTAGCTGGAGCTTTCATGAGTTGCTGTGAAAGAAACCACAAAGCCTAAAATTCTTATTACCTGGCCCTTTCCAGAAAAAGTTTGCTGACCCCTTGTCTTGATGAAGGAAGTGTTACTAAGCCAGTGTTTCAATGTTTTATTTTGTTTGGCACTCCAGTTTTTATTACCCATGCCATCAAAGAATATCACTTGGGTTGGGCAAGACCAACCCAAGTGATATTTTATATTTGTAAAATAAAAGGACACTGAGAACTCATGTTTCTTCTCTGGAAGATCAGTGTTTGGAAAGAGTATAAATGGCAGTTGAGACTCTGGAAATTAAATGCACTGAAATTATTGCTGCATGAACTCCCCCTGGAAAATCTTTGTGTACTCTCACGCATAGAAATATTCCAATATGAAGACTGCTGATGGAGATGAAATCCATTGATGGAAATGACCTACCTTAGCACAGTGGTTAAGAAAATAGATTCTGGAAACAGACTACTAGATTTTCATTTCTATGGACTCTTACTATCTGTGTGACATTATGTAAGCTACCTAAACTGTGTACAAATCAACGCAAAATGGGACTATAAGAGTACCTCTCTCATAGGCTTATTGGAAGCACTAAATATGTTAATACAAATACATAATTAGAAAAGTATTTGGCACATAGTAAATGCTTAATATTAGCTATAATTATAATTGAATTGATTTTTGTTTTTTTCTCTTATCTACCGTTTTGTTCTACTATGTGCTGTAATTGTGAATCTCAGGAGACAGAACGCTGTTGACCATACTCTTTAGCATGGCCACCTAGCATCATTCATCTATGTAAAGACCCTCTTATTACTTTTTTCCTTAATTCAGCCTCGCCAATTCCATATCCTACTATTATTGGTCACACTTAAAAATATTTACTATATATCCTTCCATACTACTTTCCAAAATTTTTAACATATATGTACAAATGTGAAAAATATATTTTAATGTATATTTCTAAATAGTTTGGTGCACTATACCTTATGGTTTTCTCTTGCATTTTTCATTTACCTTTCTGTTTGAGCTACATGCATGTTTTTAAATCAAATCAAATGTATTCCTCTTCACTGTTGCATGGTATTCCCTACTATTCTTTCCCACCTCACTGGGGTCCAGCAACTGTGATCTTTCCATTTTCTCAAGCACCCAAAACACCCTCTGTATTAGTTTCCTATGGCTACATAACATATCACCATAAATTTGGCAACACAAAGCAATACCACTCATTACCTTACAGTTCTATAGGTCAGAAGTCCAAGCAGGATCAACTGGGTTCTCTGTTTAGGTTCCCATGAGGCCAAAATCAACATGGTGGCCAGGCTGAGCTTTTATCTGCAGGATCTGGCTTTGAATCTGCTTCCAGCCTCATTCAGGATGTTGACTGAATTCAGTTCCTTGCGGTTATAGACCTGAGGTCCCTTTTCCTTGCTGGCTCTCAACCAGGTGCTTCTCAGCTCCTGAAAGCTGCCTGTGTGTCCTCTCACCTGGCCCCCTCCAGCTTCAGACCAGCAAGAGGGCTGATCCTCCTCACGTTCCCAAATCTCTCTGATGACTGCTGCCACCAGCTAGAGAAAACTCTCTGCCTTTAAAGGGCCTGTGTGATTAGATTAGTCCCACCCAGATCATCTCCATTTTGATTAACTCAAAGTCAACTGAAAAAAAAAATCCCCTTCGCCCTATAAAGTAACATAATTACAGGAATGACATTTCAGCACATTCACAGCTTCTACCACACTGACAGAGAAGGAGTTACACAAGAGAGTGGGCCGTTACAAGCCTCCACAACTCCCTAAACCCGAAGCAAGAGCTCTATGACAATGTAACGGTACTTTCACAGGCCTAAAGATGACAAAGTTCTAGAAACCCTCACATGGTACATTTTGCTTACGTGTCCCACTAATCTGCAATTTTGAGCATAAAATACCAAACTGTAGGAGGTTGAGCTAATAGGACCTTCTCTAATGCTGTCCAAAATGTGGTTAACTACCAACCTCTGAGCATGGCTTCGGCTGCTATAACTCAGGAAGCAGCCGGCCCCTCACAACTTCCTGTTTCCTGAGTGGGCTTTGGCTCAGGGTTTGACCAAATGAAGGGCTTCCTCCTACTAGGGTGGCTGCTCCTCCTTGTTTCTGAGATGTGGACTAGTTCTATAGGCCAGAAATGTATGACAATAGAATTTCTGGATCTGTAAGTATCATGCAGCCATGAATATTATATACTATTGTTTTGTACACCTTTGTTCATTATTGCTTTCGATATTTTATTGTATGATCATGCCACAAATTATGTGTCCAGTCTTTGCTGAAGGACATTTAACTTGCCACCAGTTGCTAGTTTTCATAATGTTGCTCTTTACATCCTTGTACACAGCTCCTCCTGCGTATGTATGAGTTTTCCTTCTAGGGTGCAGTTCCAAGGGAGTGGAAATGCTAGGGTGCATGAGCGTGTATATGTGCACACACACAGAGTATACAATTCTACTATTTCCTAGATAGTTAGCAATTCCTCAATACAGTTATTGTACTTGTTTATCCTCCCTCTCGAGTTTCTCCACACCCTCACCAACACTTGGTTTCAGGAAACGATATTTGCCAGTCTGGAAGGGGAAAAGGGTGCTTCTGGATTTTAATTAACTGTGTCATGATTACTAATGAGATTGCTTTTTATCACATTTCCTCTTTTGTATACTCCCTGTTGATGGCTTTTGTCCATTTTGTATCAGAATTTGTTTTATTTTTCATTTTATATTGGAGTATGGTTGATTAACAATGTTGTGATAGTTTCAGGTGTACAACAAAGGAATTCTGTTATATATACACATACATCTATCCTTTTTCAAATTCTTTTCCCATTTACATTATTATAGCATATTGAGCAGAATTTGTTTTTCAGTTGATTTGCATGACATTCTTTATACATTCTGGATACTAATCCTTGTGGATTTGCAAAGTATTATGTTATTTCTTAACAGTGTTTACGGCAACTTTGGGAACAGAAATGTTTGATTATTTTGTATTGTGGTAAAAAAACTTAACATGAGATCTACCCTCTTAAAAAGTGTACCATACAATATTGTTAGCTATAGGCACAATGTTGTACAACAGAGCCCTAGAACTCACTCATCTTGCCTAAACTGAAACTTTGTACCTGTTAAATAAAAACTCCTCATTTCCCCTCCCCCAGTCCTGGCAACCACCATTTAACTGTCTGCTTCTATGAGTTTGAATCTTTTAGTTAAACATATATAATAACTCTTTCTCTTTTTTGTGTATCTATTATATATTTTTGGTTTCTGGGTACCATGAGGTTAATATAAAGCAACCTATATACATATATGTGATTATTTTAAGTTGCTGATCACTTAATTTTAAATGCATTTTAACAACCCTTCATTTTTACTACCCTCTCCTCATGATGACTGTTTTTGACATCATACCTTACATTTTTTTGTTTTGTGTGTCCCTTAACTGCTTATTGCAGACATCATTTTACTACTTTTGTCTTTTAACCTTCCTTTGTACATGGTTGACTTACTACCTGTATTGTATATTTACCTTTCCTGATGAGCTTTTTCCTTTCATGATTTTCATGTTTCTAGTCGTGGCCTTTTCTTTTTTGCTTAGAGAAGTCCTTTTAATATTTCTTATAAAGCTGGATTGGTGATGCTGAACTCTTTTAGCTTTTGCTTGTCTGTAAATCTGAATGAGAGCCTTGCTGGGTAGAGTTTTCTTGGTTGTAGGCGTTTCCCTTTCATCACTTTAACTATATCATGCCACTCCTTTCTGGCTGGCAGAGTTTCTGCTGAAAATTCAGCTGACAGCCTAGTGGGAGTTCCCTTGTAGGTGACTTGTTTTTCCCTTGCTGGTTTTAATATTCTCTTGTCTTTAATTTTTGCCATTTAATTACAATGTGTCTTGGTGTGGACCTCTTTTGATTAATCCTGTTTGGGACTCTCTGTGCTCTCTGGACTTGGGTGACTGTTTGCTTTGCCAGGTTAGGGAAGTTTTCAGCTATTATGTCTTCAAATACATTCTCAGACCTTTTCCTCTTTCTCGTCCTTCTGGGACCCCTATAATGTGAATGTTAGGATGTTTGATGTTGGCCCAGAGGTCTCTTAAACTGTCCTCACTTCTTTTCATTCTATTTTCTGTTCAGCGTCAATGATTTCCACTACTGTCTTCCAGCTTGCTGGTCTGTTCCTCTGTATCATTTAATCTACTGTTGATTCCTTCTAGTGTATTTTTCATTTCAGTTATTGTATTCTTCATCTGTTTGTGTCTTCTTAAATTTTATAACTCTTCATTAAAAACTTCTCATTCTCACTCTGTTCACCCAGTCTTCTCCCGAGTTCCCTGAGCATCTTTATGGTCATTACCTTGAACTCTTTATCCATTAGATTGCCTATCTCCATTTCACTTAGTTCTTCTTTGGGGGTTTTATCTTGCTCCTTCATTTGGAACCTGTTCATCGATCTCCTCATTTTGCCTAATTTGCAGTTTTTATTTTTATGTATATGGTAGGTTGATTACATTTCCCAGCCTTGGAGAAGTGGCCCTTTGTAGGCGATGTCCTATGTGTCCCAGCAGTGCACTGCCCCCTGGTCACCAGAGCTATATCTTCTAGGGATTCCCCCCCGCCCCCGTCATGCAGGCTGTGTGGGTCCTTCTGATGTGGTGGGCTATGAGTGGTCTTGTAGGCATGGCTGGTCCCAGGTCTGATTGGTTGCCAGGGCCTGCCTGGAGGCTGCCAGTTGCTGGTTGGCTGAGCTAGGTCATGAGAAGTCTGGCTGTGAAAATCTGGGGGTCTCTGGGGTAGTGCTGGCTCACTGGTGGGCAGAGCCAGGTTCTGGGTTGAGTGGTTATGGGGCCAGAATTCCCAGATCTAGTGTCCGCCTCCTGGTGGGTGAGGCCAGTTCCTGACACAGCTGGCTGCAGGGTTGAGGGTGTCCTGAAGCTTGTGTCAGCCCACTAGTGAGTAGGGCTGAGATCCAGCAGGTCCCCAGACTGGTGCTGCCTACTGGTGGGCAGAGCTGTGTCCCAGACTCTCTGGCTGTAGGGCCCTGGGATATCCAGTCTAGTGCCTGCGTACTGGGCCAGGTCCTGGGCTCTGTGGTGGACAGAGCCATGCCCAGGGATGGCTGTGGGTTCAGGGGTCTTAAGGCAGCCTGCCTACTAGTGGATGGGGCTGTGTCCCCCCCACCCAGCTAGTTGCTTAGCCTGAGGCATTCCAGTATTGGTGCCTACAGGCTGGTGGGCAGGGCTGGGCAGTCCTGAGGCTAATAAGCTAGAGGGAAGATTACAAAATGGTCCCTGCCAGCACCCATGTCCATGTGATAGAACAAGCTTCAAAAAGTGGCTGCCACCAGTGCCGATGTCCCCAGGGTGAGCTCCAGTTGCCTCCTGCCTCTCTAGGAGCCTCTCCAAGCTCAGCAGGTGAGTCTGACCCAGGCTCCTTTCAAATTACTGCTCTACCCTGGGTCCCAGAAGGTGTGAGATCTTGTGAAAGCCCTTTAAAAGTGGAGTCTTTGTTTCCCACAGCCTCTGGGTCGCCTAAAATCAAGCCCCACTGGCCTTCAAACCCAAGTGTTCTGGGGGGCTTGTCCTCCCAGTGCAGGACCCCCAGGTTGGGGAGCCTGATGTGGGGCTTAGACCCCTTGCTCCTTGGGGAGAACTCTGAAATTGTAAAATTATCCTCTTGTTTGCGGGTTGCCCATTCAGGGATATGGGTCTTGACTATACCATATCCTCCCCCAACCACACCTGTTTTGTTGTGGTTCCTTCTTTATATTTCTAGTTGTAGAGGATCTTTACCGGTAGATTCCAGTCTTTCTCATCAATAGTTGCTCTATAAATAGTTGTCATTTTTGGTGTGCCCGTGAGAGGAGGTGAACTCAGGGTCTTCCCGCTGTGCCATCTTGACTCAGCTCCTCAGGAGTGTCCGTTTTTATTGAAGAGTAACTCCTCTGAAAGGAAAGGGAGAAAGAATCGATCAGGCGAAGTCATCAGACAAAGACTGAGACGTGACTGTCTCTGTGCCAGTCCAACAAGGGATTCTAAAAATTGCCCTTTAGAGGAGTCCCAGGTTGGGCGGCAATGGCTAGACCTTTGTTCCAATCTTGCTGAGGCATGGGTTGGAACCCCCAAGAGAAGAGTATGATCTCTGCCCAAAGGCTAAAGGAGCAATGGAGTTAACAGCTGGAGGCTATTCTGGGATGGGCAATGCATCTTTCCTTGAAAGGAAATACGAGCAGCACATCTGTGGATGCCACAAATAACAAACTGGTTCAACCCGAAGAACAGTCCATAAACAAAGATATCTAAATAGATCTAAAGGCATGTATTTCCTTTTTCTCCCATTTTATCCAAAAAGGAGTTTCTAAAAATTGCCTTTGATTTGGTACTCAAAGAAAAATTTAACAGGCTAGGCCAAAAGAGAGGGTAAAGAGATTGATTCTGCAAGATGGCTGAGGTAAGGAAACTTACAAGTAGCATTTCTTAACATTGCTCAATGGCCATGAAGCTTTCTTTAAGTACCCTGTTTCTAAAGTACTTCCAGAACAGAAATTATATTTTTTAATTGTTTGTATTGGGACACTAACTGGGGTCATTTTAAATAAGAGTTTAACCCCTAAAACTTTGTCTAGAATTTTATAACCCAAACTAAGGTAAAATATCTTTCAATTCCAACATCAGTCGATACCTGGATCCTAAAAATAATATTATTAAGAGTACAGAATGGTGGTTTTTGAGTGTGCAGGTAACCCACAGTAAAGGGTAACCCAGAAGACTCCTAAAGTTAGGATTCAAAGACTTCCTAAAAGAATTAAATGCCTGCATAACAATGTGTGTTTTGAAGATTGAAATTGTCAAGTATCCATAACCATCCGTAACACCACGCATATAATACTATAAATGAATCATTGTCTGAAAGACAGAGTCTGAAAGATAGAACATTCTGTCTCAAGATCTATACACAAACATTTACTCTTCTTTTCTTAGAAACAATGAACATAGGATCTGTGCTCTGTGTTTTTGTCTTTTCAGGAATCTGACTATGTCCCATTGGATCATTCCCCTGTGCACCCTCTCTTCCATGAGAGAGAAATCTGGCCATCCGCTTGCATACTCTATGCAAGTTCCTATGCATACTCAGGAACGCTATTCCTATAGCTGCTTAAGAATTGTGCATCAAATAGGCATCCAAACTTAGTAGTTTTCAGAAAGCTGTGATTCGTTATGCTATAAGCCATCCCTCACTTTAAAAAATAACTTACTTCTAGTCAAAGAGGAAATTAAAGGTATCTAGAGACAGGGACTTCCTTGGCGGTCTAGGGGTTAAGACTCCATGCTTCCACTGCAGGGGCACGGGTTCAGTCCCTGGTTGGGGAACTAAGATCCTGCATGCCACGTGGCACAGCCAAAAAGAAAAGAAGCTAGAGACAAATGAAAACGAAAACATGACAATCCAAAATCCATGGGAGGAGGCAGCAAAGCAGTTCTATGAGATAAGTTTATAGTGATACAATCTTACCTCAGGACACAAGAAAAATCTCAAATAAACAACCTAACATTAGACCTAAAGCAACTAGAGAAAGAAGGACAAACAAAACCCAAAGTTAGTGGAAGGAAAGAAATTGCAAAGACCAGAACAGAAATTAATGAAAGGTACAATCTCCCAAGACTGAACTAGGAAGAAATAGAAAATATGAACAGACCAATTACAAGTACTGAAATTGAATCTGTGATTTAAAAACTCCCAACAAACAAAAGTCCGGGACCAGATGGCTTCATAGGCGAATTCCATCAAATATTTAGAGAAGAGTTAACATCTATCCTTCTGAAACTATTCCAAAAATTGCAGAGGAAGGAATACTTCTGAACTCATTCTATGAGGCCACCATCACCCTGATACCAAAACCAGACAAAGATACTACAAAAAAAGCAAATTATAGGCCAATATCACTGATGAACACAGATGCAAAAATCCTCAACAAAGTACTAGCAAACTGAATCCAACAATTCATTAAAAGGGTCATACACCATGAACAAGTGGGATTTATCCCAGGGATGCAAGGACTTTTTAATATCCACCAATCAGTCAGTGTGATACACCACATTAACAAATTGAAGAATAAAAGCCATATGATTACCTAAATAGATGCAGAAAAAGCTTTTGATAAAATTCAACATCAATTTATGACAAAAACTCTCCAGAAAGTGGGCATAGAGGAAACATACCTCAACATAATAAAGGCCATATATGACAAACCCACAGTTAACACCACACTCAATGGTAAAAAGCTGAAAGCCTTTCCTCTAAGATCAGGAACAAGGCAAGGATGTCCACTCTCACCACTTGTCTTGGAAGTCCTAGCCAAGACATGGAAGTAACCTAAATATCAATCGACAGATGAATGGATAAAGAAGATGTGGTAGGGGCTTCCCTGGTGGCGCAGTGGTTGGGAGTCCGCCTGCCAATGCAGGGGACACGGGTTCGTGCCCCGGTCCGGGAAGATCCCACATGCCGCGGAATGGCTAGGCCCGTGAGCCATGGCCGCTGAGCCTGCACGTCCAGAGCCTGTGCTCCGCAACGGGAGAGGCCACAACAGTGAGAGACCCGCGTACTGAAAAAAAAAAAAAAGATGTGGTACATATATACAATGGAATATTAGCCATAAAAAAGAATGAAATAATGCCATTTGCAGCAACAGGAATGGACCTAGAGAGTATCATATTAAGTGAGATAAACCAAACAGAGAAAGACAAATATCATATGATATCACTTATATGTGGAATCTAAGATACAAATGAACTTATATACAAAACAGAAATAGACCCACAGACATAGAAAACAAAGTTATGTTTACCAAAGGTGAAAGGGGCTGGGAATAGCAATAGATTAGGAGTTTGGGATTAACATATACACACTACTATATATAAAATAGATCACCAACAAGGACCTACTGTACAGCACAGGGAACTGTACTCAATATTTTATAATAACCTATAAAGGAAAAGAATTTGAAAAAATTATATATATAGATATACATATATATGTGTGTGTGTGTGTGTGTGTGTGTGTAATTGAATCACTTTGCTCTACACCTAAAACTAACACAACATTGTAAATCAACTACAATTAGAAAAACAAAACTAAAGAGCTATACAATCTATGCTCTTATACACCATCTGTGGCTGAACTGTGGTATTTTCTGAAATTCTACATTTAATAAGAGGCTGCCAACAGTTAAACCGGAAACTAACTGATTTGTGGGACTCACTAGGAAGACTTACATATCCAACAAAACTCAAAAGTCTGTGTTTGGTTCCTTGGAATGTACTGCAGGACAGTTAAAAAGTGTCTATCTGCAGGCACCTGATAGAACACAGAAATTTAAATGGAAGTTATTTCATATGTCATGAGAAGGTTTGCACATTTAAACTAAGAAGTTGATAGCATATGAGTGCTGTCTGAAATGACCTTCATGGCTGTTGACTCTCATCTACCTTTCAACACACTGGGGAAAAAACTATCTTCATCTTAAAGGGTCTAGGAAGTTCTATTCACTCAATGAAGCAGAAGTTATTGGATTCAGAAGATACATATGTAAGTTATACAGAGTTTTAAATAGAGCAAGAAAACAATGTTAGTTAACCAAAAAGGATTACTTTAGAACACTAAAGTTACCACATTTTTCAAACAATTTAGCTGGTAATAGATGTCCTCACCATTTTGGGACATTATTGCATGATTAAGGGTATTATTGTAGCTACTCATAACTTATATAAATGATTTGGGACACTGTCTAGTAATGCAAACATCTCATTATTATGATGAAAATGTATCAAGTCCAAAACACTCCTCTGCAAACACTAAGTGGTAATAATAGTACAGTTGTACAAAAACACTTCCCAAGAATAAGTTTAGAATGGAAATTAGACATTATAAAATGCTATGAAGAAGGACCCCCAAAAAGGTTAAGCTCAGAGATGCAAGATGAACACTGCTACAATACAGTTGGTCCTAAGTCAAACTATTGTTTGAATTTAGTATTTTGGGGTGACCTGGAAAAAGGCAATAGTAATACCAAAAGTCTTACTACAAGTATTTATTGTGCTTTAAATTTCTGACATTTCTCCATTTCTGTTCACCAACACATCCATCTTCTCTTATTTTGTGGGGATAAAAATAAGTCTTTATTGAAGTATGAGATCTGCAGCAAGATTGTTTCCTGCCCTCATCCCACCTATAGTGAGGCTATGGCTAGAAGTGCCTGGGGCACCACGTGGGGCCACTGAGAGCTTCCCGCAGACATCTCCCCTTTCAGAACCAACGTCATGGCTGGCCCACTATTGTGGGTTTTCTTAGGATTGCAAGATGCCCTCAGCAATAACCATCAGGAAAGTTTGAAGGACAAGGGTTCTTACTCACAGGTCCTGGAGGGTACACAGCCTATCTAGGGCCACACGATGAGGTCACAGGTAGAAAGGGAGCCCGGGCCTGGGGTTCTGCTTTTATTGGGGTCCAGGGTTGGGGACCTAGGTTTTTGCAGACACACCCTTTACTGATGAGTTTATAACATTAGGAGTAGGAATTAAAGAGGCCAAATGGTCAGTTACCTAAGTCTATGAGAGATGGGGCCTGACTCTATCTGGTGATGTGTTTTTTTTAAATAGCCATCTTTGAAGTGGATGCATCGGCAACCAAAAGCTTAAGTCAGGCACTTGCATCATAGTCCAGAAAACCATCAGGAGTTTATACTACAAAGATATACATTATATAATGTAGAGCTATAGCCTATGTAAGCTAAGTGGGTGAAACAAAGCCAAAAGAAGAGTATTTCATGACACATGAAAATTAGGTGAAATTCAAAGTTCAGTGTCCATAAAAAAAAAAGTGTTATTGAAACACAGACATGCTCATTCATTTGCATACTGTCTATTGCTACTTTTGAGCTACAATGACAGAATAGTTGCAATAGATATCATGGTTTACAAGGCATGGCTCACAAAACCTAAAATATTTGCTATCTGCCCCTTTCCAGAAAAAGTTTGCCAACCCAACTAGAGTGTCCTGGGTAGAGAATACCCCAAGTACACAAATGAAAAGGGGAAACTCACTCTTCGTCTCCTACTTTTAGTAAATGCCCTCATTCTTAGTAGAAAACCTACTTTTCCCTCATTCTGCATTGTTTGAAAGCAAAATTAGTCGCATGGCACCTTATTACAAAGACAAATTCGGAACAAGTATTTGGACTTTATAAAAGCAAAAAGACAAATATGTGAGAAATGCATCCTACTCTTACCTGAATCTCAATCTCACAAGCCATGACAGGGTCAAACCAAACCAAACCAAAACAAAACAAAAAAGCCTACCTCAACTCAGTCTGCCGACTCATGGGTCACTGGACCCAAATATAATTCATTGCCTTATACACATTTTTGAGATTCAGTCTCCTCTTCCATAACTAAGAAATCAAAGTAAAAGAAGTCCCATTCTATCCCTGTTGAAATAGAAAAATACCATGTTGCAATTCTGATCCCCTTCCCCAAAAGTACTCAGGGAAACTCAGCACAGCCAGGTGACAAGAATTAAGAAATATTCCAGGGCTTCCCTGGTGGCGCAGTGGTTGAGAGACTGCCTGCCGATGCAGGGAACACGGGTTCGTGCCCCGGTCCGGGAAGATCCCACGTGCCACGGAGCGGCTGGGCCCGTAAGCCATGGCCGCTGAGCCTGCGCGTCCGGAGCCTGTGCTCCGCAACGGGAGAGGCCACAACAGTGAGAGGCCCGCATACTGGAAAAAAAAAAAAAATTCCAGTAAAGATGAGTGATCCCTACCCATCGGCACGCAATTCTTATTCCTCACACTCTTACTTCTTTTCATCCGTTAAACCCTCCCACTTCCACCAAAAAATTGTACCCTGGAAAACAGATTCCTTCCCCCTTTTCTGTATCCATGGCTGTAAAGTCCATACAGTGGATGCTCAGTACATGTTTGCTGAAGTGATGAAGCGGTACCCAAGATAGCATAGCCTAACATCAGAACGGAGACTAACACCGGGACTGTTGGCTTCGTTCAACCTGAGCCCTTGTTTGGCTCCCTCTCTGACTTGTCCAGGATTGTGTTATCTGTTTGCCTACTTGACATGGCCACCCGTCCAGAATTCATCGTTCTGTGCAAACTGTTCATCATTAAGTAGCATCATAATCCACCTGACTACCCAGGCCCCCAATCCTAGACGTTATCTTTGATCCCTCTATTTCCTTTACTCCTTCACCCTCCATATCTAGTCCACCAACAACTCCCGGTCATTGTGCTTTTCAAAAAGATCCCAAGTCTGTCCACCTGTGTGGCCACAATGACTTCCTCTTTGTCCTTGTTTGGTGCCACGCTCTCTTCCGCATCAGGGCCTTTGCATTTTGTGTTCCCTTAGCCTGGAGTGCCCTTTCACTGAAGCACTGGTGGCTGGCATGCTCTCCTCCTTTCTCAGCTTGGACGTCACCCCCTTAGGAGGCCATCCCAGAGCGTGGTGCTTCTAAGCCCTGCCCTTCCCCACCCAGTTTCCGTTTTTACCCACCACTATCACTTTAAACCACTTGCTGCAATATGAAATGATCAATTATTTGTTGTTTATTGTCTATCTTCTATGCCAGAAAGTCAGCTCCGTGAGTTCAGTGGCCGTGTGTTTCCTGCCAACTGCGTATCTCCTGGGACCTAAAGCAGGGTCTGGCATTGAACAGGTGCTCCAACATTGTTCATTAATATGTGGGAAAGAGAAGTTTGACAAGAAAGGAAAAATCACCCGTTTGTTTCCCCGTGTTCAGAGAAGAGAAATAAAAGGCAAACAATATCACTTTCAAGAAAAGAAAAAAGAGAGATTTTCTTGGACAGTGAGTTGGTTCTTGAAGATGAAAATCTCTGCTGGGAGAAAAGACAGCCTCTCAAGCTAGACTGAAAATGCCTCAAGGCTCCGACCTTTGCTTTAGACTCTGGATCTTCATTCCCTGCCCCGCTCCCCTGCAGCATAGACTAGGCCCCTCCCCTGCCCCCTCCACAAATACACAGGCACACACACAGGTGATCTTGGAGAGACAGCGGTGAGCAGTCCCAAAGAGAGATCTCAGTTCCCTGCCCAGGAATTCAACCTGGGCAGCCTGGATGAAAACCAGGACTCCTAGCCACTAGACCACCAGGGGCTAGAGGCTAGAAGCAAAGTTCCCCTGGCTCTTACCCCCATTGAAAGCAAGAGTGTTTCAAGGAGGCAAAAACTGTAAAAACAGGTACAAAGTTTATTATTAGAGACACAGCATAACATATGGGAGAGCACACAGAGAAACAGTTTGTCTAAGTCAGAAGCAAGGCAGAAAGGATACGGGCGTCCTCTCTAATGAGGAGTGCAGTCCTTCCGGGTCTTTGTTTACATTTGGCCAATTACCTTGTTTCTCTTTCACACCTGACCTGTCCTAGGACTCTCCCCAACATATATGTGCAACGTTTTGCTAAGATGGATCCCACTGGAGAGGCCTATGGGTGCATGTCCACACTTATTATGGGGTGGCACCCCCTCCCCTTTTGTTCCCCAAGGAGCCTTGCTGTGCGTATGCAGACAGGGAAGTTTTCCTTGACCTCAGGAGTGGTCATCTTATCTCTTTATTCCAGTCAGAGCTCAGCTTCTGCCACTACCTTTGTCCTTGGAGTGTCTGGGTGAGAACAAAGCTTCAATTTTGCTCCACTCGACAAACACCAGCTGCCCAGCCCAGGGGCCCATCTATCTCCTACCTCACAGGGAAGAAAAATAAATACTGACTTCTCTGGGGACTTCACAACCAAACCAGACATCGTGAGCTGCCTTCCCTGCAGGTGGCACTGTTGCATAGGTTTAGAAGGAGCCATGAGGGCCTTTGGGAGAAGAAAAAAGTCAGGGTGAACTTCCATTCGCTCATTTAACAAATCTTTGAGCATCTGTTCCAGTTGTTCCCTTGAATCTAAGATTCTTCCAACTTTAGATACACCATTATTTTATGGACCACTAAGATCAAAGAAGCTACCAATTAATCTGACACATTTCGTTACTTAATCTTAGAATCATTCTATGCAAATTAAAAGAGCTCTGTGGACATTTTAAATCATATCACTCACATGCTACAGACAAAAGCAAATGTAAACAAAGTAGCTGGTGAAAGTAAATCCTAAAATATTTTCATCATGAGTCCACGCCTTCCAAATCGCTTCCTGGCTCAGAATCATCAGTCCCTGTGTTCTCACATAATTATCATGCTTTGAGCCATCACAAGCACTGATAATGCAATATCTCTTAAAAGAATGCTCCACTCTTATCTCCAGAATTGCCTGTCCATCCGTAACCCCAGTTTCTCAAGTTTTCATGCTGACCCTCTCTGATCTTACCAGGAGGTGTCAACAGAAAATTTCAGATCAAATTCTTCATGTGCAAGTGATCGCAGCTACAGCACACCTATCCACCAGCCAACTGTAATGTCATTGATTATAAAGCCTCTAAAATTTGGGTGTCTTATTATATGAAAAAAAAAATGTGCTTGTTAGAATGAATGAAATACGTTCTATGCCAGGTTCTGTTCTAGGCACTGGAGATACAGAAGTAGGGGGAGGAATCTCCTGGAGCTGATACTATAATGAAGGGATACAGAGAATATGAAATAAATAAGTAAAATATGTATCATATTAGATGGTGATAAACACTACAAAAGGTTTAGAGCTGTACATGGGATAAAATTTAAAATAATTTTCTCAGTCAAGGAAGGCCTCACTGTATAACTGAATCACTTTACTGTAGACCAGAAACTAACACAACATTGTAAATCAACTCTATGTCAACAAAAATTTATAAAAAAATAAATAAAACTTCACAGCACAAAAACAAAAGGCCTCACTGAGAAAGTAACATTTAAGCAGAGACCTGAAGGTGTCAGGTGAGCCAGCCATAGAGGAATAGGGGGCAGTGAGAATTCTAGGCAGATCATCAAGGTGCCAAGGTCCTAAGGCAGGAGCATGCCTGGCCCATTCAACGAATGACAAGGAGGTCAAACAGCTAAAACAGAGTGAGGGCAGACATAGCAGATGTGTGGTTGCCAAGGGAGAGGGGAGCAGGGGAGGGTTGGATTGGGAGTTTGGGATTAGCAGATGCAAACCATTATATACAGGATGGATAAACAACAAGGTCCTATTGCATAGCATAGGGAACTATATTCAATATACTGTAATAAGCCATAATGGAAAAGAGTATGAAAAAGTATACGTATGTATAGCTGAATCCCTTTGCTGTGCAGCAGAAATGAACACAACATTGTAAATGCTTCAATAAAATAAATTTTTTAAAAATAGAGGAGGATGGGTTAGCCTGGTAGGAGCTGAGTGCTGGCATGCCCTAGCCCTCTTCCCTGGAATATAATAAAACCAGACTGCAGAGTGCTTCCTGGGCCATAATTAAGACTGGAGTTTTTACGGTGAGTCAGAATGGATGAATAGGCAGGGCACAGAGGTCTTTTAGGCAACGAAATTATTCTGTGTAATATTTTAATGGTGGATACATGCCCAAACCCATAAATGTACGAGAGTGAGCGTTAAGGTAAACTACAGACTTCGGGTGCGTATGATGAATCTACGTTGACACATCAACTGCAACAGAAGTGCTGCTCTGGTGCGGGATGTTGATAATGGGAGGCTGTGTCTGGTGGGGGGGGCAGGGGTATATGGGAAATTCCTGTCCCTTCCTCTCAATTTTGCTGTGAACCTAAAACTGCTTTTAAAAAATTAAATCTTTTTTAAAAAATAAGAATACATATTATCCCTCTCTATTAGTAGTATTTAAAAAAACACCTTTACACATATTTTTTCCTCCCATTCTCTTATTTTTGTGCATGTGATAAGAACACTTAACCTAAGATCTATCCTCTTAGCAAAAGTTTAAACGTACAGTATTGTTAACCACAGGCACTATGGTGTACAGTAGATCTCTAGGACTTACATAGCATGGGGATAACTGGATATCCACATGCAAGAGAATAAAATTGGACCCCTATGGTACACCATTCACAAAAATCAACTCAAAATGGATTAAAGACTTAAATATAAGACCTGAAACTGGAAAACTCCTAGAAGAAAACATAGAGAAAATCTTCTTGACATTGGCCTTGGCAATGATTTCTTGGATATGACACTGAAAGCACAAGTAACAAAAGCAAAAATAGACAAATGGGACCACATCACACTAAAAAGCTTCTGCACAGCAAAGGAAACCATCAACAAAGTGAAAAGGCAACCTATGGAATGGGAGAAAATATTGGCAAACCACATATCTGATAAAGGGTTAATGTCCAAAATAGCTTAAATAAATAAATAACCTGATTTTAAAATGGCCAAAGGACTTGAATAGGTATTTCTCAAAAGAAGACATACAAATAACCAACACATATATGAAAAAGTGCTCAATATCACTAATCAGGGAGATGCAAAACCACAGTGAGATATCACCTCACATCCGTTAGGGTGGCTATTATCATAAATGAAATATAACAAGTGATGGCAAGAATGTGGAGAAAAAGGAACCCTTGTGCACTGTTGGGAGGAATATAAATTGGTGCAGCCACTATGGAAAACAGTAGGAAGAGTCTTCAAAAAATTAAAATAGAACTGACATAGGATCCAGCGATCCCATTCTGGGTATATATCTAAAGGAAATGAAAACAGCATCTCAAAGAGATATCTGTCCTCTCATGTTCACTGAGGCACCACCCACAATAGCCAAGATATGGAAGCAACCTAAATGTCCATCAGTGGATGAACGGATAAAGAAACTATTATATTTACATACAATGTGATATTATTCATCTTTTAAAAATAAGGAAATCCTGTCATTTGCAACTTCATGGATGAACCTGGAGTACATTATGCTAAGTGGAAGAAGCCAGACACAGAAGAACAAAGAAATACATGATCCCACTTATATGAAGCATCTAAATAACGTAAGTAATTAAACTCATTGGAGAAAGTATCATGGTGGTTACCAGGGACTGAGGCAGAAAGGAGATGCCTTAGTCATCTAACAAGGAGATGTCGGTCAAAGGGCGTAAAGTTTCCCATTGGCCTTTGTTGTTAGGAGCAAATACTCCTGTCAAAACCCCCACGCTGAAGGCCCATCACTGGCAATCATTCAATTAAATCACCATCAACCCAATATATCTCACCTATTTGGCAACAGCCCAGACCTAGTAAACATCAAGGGACTAAGGAAAAGCAGCTCTCTCAACCACACAGAGGCCGCCTTCTTGATAATGAACGCTCCCAGCAAGGACTGTTCAGGAAACAGAAGGTGAAGGTTTAGGAAGCCTCGCGAGATTTTAGGCCTGTGCCTGTGCTCAGGTGCAAAGAGTTATCCACCAAAGGAAAACTTTTACAGCACTATCACTCAGCCTCCTGAAAGGAACATTTTTATGACGGCTCTGGTACTCAAAAGTGTATGTAGGTCTCATACAGTTAAACAGCTCTTTTCCATGTTCGTGGACCTGGGGAATCTCTGAAATTCCTGAGAGTTTGTCCTACAGGTCAAGTGACTTATAGGGGGCTTTGTGGGATCAGTTTAGGGATGCCACGAAGCTTTGTCTTAACAGATGGGTTCTTTGATTACATACTCGAAGTCATTATTTCAGATTTAAGGTGAGTCCTCCAAAAATATTTTGTTAAAATGCATCTATTTCCCTCTGGGGCACTGAGGGGAGCAGCTACAACAGACTTGAAGGCTTTTATCCATCTAGACAGGCAAGTTGAAGGGAATTCAAACCTAGAGGACCATCCTAGCCTGCTATGGAAATAAGCTTGGTGGAATCCCACCCTCCAAAGTGAGTTCTTAATTAGCCTCAGATCAATTGAAAGTACTGTCAAATAAGAAATCCCAAACTCATTAGAAAAAAAAATTATCCATTTACCTTGTTCCTAGAATCCAAGAATGAAAATTAAACTCATCCTATTGACCTTGGAGAAAGGTAAAGAAATATTCTTACTACAGCTGTTCCCAGTAGGCCTGCAGTGTAGTCAAGCCTTGTATTCTGTCTCATTGTTGACCTGATGGTGGTCATTTCCACCATGGCTACTAAACCTTTCTTAAAGGACTTAAGCTACCAACAGGAAAGGATTATTATGTTTCTACTGAATTGAAAATATGACGTGTCCACAATTCAGAAAACCGCTAAACAGTAGAACAGTACTGCCTGCATCTGCCAATATTAACAACATCTGTGGAAGATTAGCGTATAAAAGACACCATTCAGGTCTGGCTTTGCTTCTTGAAAATGGCAATTCCACCTCTTAGGCTTTGTTCTCTGATTTGAAAAGTGAACTTGATAAAGAACACCTTGTAAAAGTGCAGACACACAAGCCAATGTTATTCGGGCTCTATATTCAAGGTGTAATTTATAAGAAAAAGAAAAGAACTTTTCAAACAACTGGAAAATTAAAGGATATAACATTTATATGCCCACCACTCAGCTGTAACAGATTTTAACATTTTTATGTTTGTTTCAGATATATTTTAGAAATAAAACATGACAATGTTTTATTGTTTTAATGTTAGCCCTTCCACACCAGCACCATGTGCCCCTACTTAACGCAATTCTCCTTCCCTCTCCTGAGATAGTAACCATGATCCCCATGCATGGTTTTACACTTTTACTAAATGAGTATATATATATAGGTAGCGTTCGTTTTACAAATATAGCACATTTGCATATTTTTAAAGCTTTACAAGTGAGGTCATGCTAAAAATATTCTGCAACTCATCTCTAAGAGTATTAAACTGACAGACCTATGGCTTATTCATTGTATCTGCTACATAGGACTTAAAGTTTGAACATGTGTTGTTCTCAAAGTTTTCCATAAATTCATTCATTTAGTCATTAAAACAGTCCTAGGAGGTAGATATTATTTTCCTCCCATTATACAGATGATCAAGTGATACATGGAGGAATTAAATAACCTGCCCCGAGTCACACAGCTAGTAAGTGGCATGTAATCTGCATAGGATCAGACTCTGAGATAAGGGTTCAAAGCTCAAGATTGGTTCAAAAGGAGCACAGTAACACAATAGCTAATATTGAGGAGGGTTCCTGGTGGGCAGGTGTGCTTCATTAAGTGACAGGTGGAACCACGCACCTTTCTGAAAGTTCTTTATCAACTCTGTCTTTTCCAGCTTCATCTTCGCTCACCATAAGAAGTCAAACTAAAAGAATTTGAATGCGTTACCAGACAAACTACCAGTACCTCTGTCCGTGGTTTACTGAATGCTACTAACAGCTGTGTGGGTGACAATGACCCTTCCACACCAGCCTCCCAGCTTAGGCCCTGTTTTGAGGTTAATTATTCAGACATCAAGAAGTATAGCCACAAAGACACAGCATGTTTTATTTGTAGAATCATCTCTCCATAAAAATTATATATTTATATATATCTTATCATAAGAGAATATGCAACGGCTACATTGCCACTTATTTATAAGAAACACTTTTTTAAAACATATAAAGCATTAGGCACTACCTGAACCCTAACTTCTAGATGACCTCTCAGGACGTGGCACAGAAAAGTTCCAAAATCTATATTGATGGGTTTTAAAATTAAAGAATGCTATCGTAACAGAGTTATCAAGATTGCCACAGAATAATCTAGAACAGAACCACATTTGCACTCTCATGAACTAAAGAATGAGGCATTTTAAGTGGAAGTGACTGATGGGATGGCTTTGCCAGCAGAATAAAAAGACAGGGAGTTAATAAACAGCTGCAGTGTAGTTGCTGACACACTCAGTACAGAGAACACACTGACTAACACTCTGACCACTGAATATTGAGCATCTACTATGTGCTGGTCGTCAGAGGGAATGGTTGAGGAGATTGAGACACTTGACGATTTTTATCCCAGTAAAAGCTATTTAAAGTGAATGGTTTGCTTATCAGATTATGTTTAAACCAGACTGGAGATTTAATGAATCTGACATGATAACTGGGGTGAGGGAAGATTTATCAATAAGACCAGAACATATATAAACACATGGAAATAGCATTTTTTTCCTAAACATGATTGTAATTAATGTAAGACATCACGTAGACAGCATTTAAAACAAAAACCGAAAAACAAAAACAAAAACACTAATTAGCAGAGCTTTGGGCTTTTTCTTTCCTTATATCAACCCCAGCACCTGCTGCCTGTTCTAAGGATCCTCACCGAGGAGTGTTGCAAGTATGGAATCCAAGGCAATTCAAACAGGTAAGGGTTGGTTAAGTTCCAGGAAGAACAAGAACTGGTAGAGGGAATATCATTTTTGAACTTTGTAAGATTGTTGTTGATAGTGCTTGGAGTGGCATCCAAAAATGGTGAGCTACAAGTTTTAAAGAAGAGAAAATCTGCACGTCGGGTTACATTTAAAAATAAACCATCGAGTCTCATTTTGGCTTGATTCATTGCTGTCCACCCTACTTTAATAGTCATAGGTTCAAGACCACCACCATGCTGCCCCTACTGGATTTTTTAAAAATTTTATTGAAGTGTAGTTGACTTACAATATTATATTAGTTTTAGGTGTACAATCTATTAAAAATTGCATATTTTTCTAGATTATACTCCATAAAAAGTTGTTATGAAATATTGACTGTTTCCCTGTGCTGCACATTATATTCTCGTAACTTATATTATACCTTGTAGTTTGTACCTCTTAATCCCCTTCACCTATGTTGCCCCTCCTCCCACTCCCTGCCCTTTGGTAACCACTAGTTTGTTCTCTGTCTTCGTGAGTCTGTTTTATGTTTGTTGTATTTTGCAGAGTCCACCCATCAACAGATGAATGGACAAAGAAGATGTGGTATATATATACAATGGAATATTAGGCATAAAAAAGAATGAAAATTTGACATTTGTGACAACGTTGATTTGGGGGGAGGGGGAGTGGGAATAACACTATTAAGAATTCCACCTCCGCCTCCCAATGACCCGCTATTGAAGAATCTATTCCCCAATATAGAGAATGTTAGCTCTGATAGCCTTATGAAGAAGTTATCCAAAGACAGCTCTCACTAGCATAAAGTAAGAGTCCTAGATCTTTTAAATTTTCCACTCATAAAATACCAGAACAGTAAAAGGGTTATTTCATTGATCCTTAAAATATAAAAAAAAAAAGTTTAGGGGGGGCCTACCTGGTGGCGCAGTGGTTGAGAGTCTGCCTGCCGATGCAGGGGACACGGGTTCGTGCCCCGGTCCGGGAAGATCCCACATGCTGCGGAGTGGCTGGGCCCATGAGCCATGGCCGCTGAGCCTGCGCGTCTGCAGCCTGTGCTCCGCAACGGGAGAGGCCGCAGCAGTGAGAGGCCCGCGTACCGCAAAAAAAAACAACAAAAAAAGTTGAGGACTTTTTCCCAAAAGCCATAGGGTCATGGTATCTATATTAAACAAGCACCCGAATTCCCTTTTAGAAAAAAACCTTTTTCAATCCAATTATGTGCATTCGGGTGTACAGGATTTATCTAAGTTACCAAAATTGGAAAACATTAGGTCTTGTATAGAATAGAGAATTATAAACTGAAGTCAGGATTTAATTTCTTCTAAATGTTTGGCCTTAAAGAGTGGACAATGAGGGCTTCCCTGGTGGCGCAGTGGTTGAAAGTCCACCTGCCGATGCAGGGGACACGGGCTCGTGCCCCGGTCCGGGAAGATCCCACATGCTGCGGAGCGGCTGGGCCCGTGAGCCATGGCCGCTGAGCCTGAGCGTCCCGAGCCTGTGCTCCGCGACGGGAGAGGCCACAACAGTGAGAGGCCCGCGTACCGCAAAAAAAAAAAAAAAAGGTCTTTTTTGTCCCATTAGGTTTTCTCCAGGGGAGTGATTTCTTAATCAGTTCTCTGTTGTAACATAATGCAGAAAGAGGTCACTGGAAAAATTCCTTTAAGGTGTATTGTTTTCAGGTGCGTGTCACAGGCCAGCTGGTTCTCATTTTACTTTCTATGAACTACTTGTTAAAAGTAAAATGTTTATAGCACAGGGAGATCAGCTTCAGTGCTTTGTGACCACCTAGAGGGGTGGGGTAGGGAGGGTGGGAGGGAGATGCAAGAGGGAGGCAGGCAGACTCTCAACCACTGCGCCACCAGGGAAGCCCAAAAAAGACCTTTTTAATTGAAGTATACCATCTCACACAGAAGTTTTAATGAAATTGGAACAAGAAACAGATCAATTCAAGATGTAAGATCTTTACATTAAAGTCTCTTCCCATGGATTCTGAAGAGACTGTTTCCACAAAGACCACTAAGAAAATTCCAGCTCAGGCTTTGGACCATCGGTGCCACCAGTTAGCATTTCTGGAGACTGAAATTGTGAAATTGAAATGACGAATGGCCAGGCTAGAAACAAAGGCTACAGCTTCTACTTAATAATTTTACTCGGGAGATTTGGCTTCCAACATTACCACAGTGCTAGAAAGATTACAGAGAAGCACTTTTATGTAAAGCCATGATTGGAGTTTTGTGTCTTCTGACTACGTGCTTATTGGGGAGACATTCAAAAACACTGTGTTATGGCAAAATAAAAATTTCCATAATCCTAACACAGGGACAACCTCTGTAAACACATTTAGGTGTATACTTTTGCTGTTACTCATGTTTAAATTGTCATACTGGATTACCATTTTTCAACCTGTTAATTTATACAATAAATATTCTCATGTAAATAAAATATTTCCAAGGACATTTCATAGGCATATAACATTCAGTAACGTGTTGCTATTAAATGTGTTATTTCAGTCAAAATTCTATTAACTGGGGCTTCCCTGATGGCACAGTGGTTGAGAGTCTGCCTGCCGATGCAGGGGACACGGGTTCGTGCCCCGGTCTGGGAAGATCCCACATGCCGCAGAGCAGCTGGGCCCATGAGCCTGTGCGTCTGGAGCCTGTGCTCCGCAGCGGGAGAGGCCACAACAGTGAGAGGCCCACGTACCACAAAAAAAAAAAAAAAAAAATTCTATCAATTGTATATAAAGTATGGAAAATGGATACTGTGTGCTCCTTATTTCTCTTATTAATTAAAAATGTATTCAATAGTAAGTTCCAGTATAGCAGAATAAAGATCACCAAAAATTCACTTCTCCAAAAGGGAACCCTCCCTACACTGTTGGTGGGAATGTAAATTGGTGCAGCCACTACGGAGAACAGTATGGAGGTTCCTTTAAAAACTAAAAATAGAGTTACCATATCATCCAGGATTCCCACTCCTAGGCTTATGTCCAGAGAAGACTCTAATTCAAAAAGATACATGCACCCCAATGTTCATAGCAGCACTGTTTACAGTAGCCAAGACATGGAAGCAACCTAAATGTCCATCAACAGATGAATGGATAAAGAAGATGGGGTATATACACACAGTGGAATATTACTCAGCCATAAAAAAGAATGAAGCATTGCCATTTACAGCAACATGGATAGACCTAGGGATTATCATACTAAGTGAAGTAAGTCAGACAGAGAAAGACAAATATATGGTATCACTTAATGTGTGAAGTTTACAAAATGATACAGATGAACTTATTTACAAAACATAAATAGACCCACAGACATAAAAAACAAATTTATGGTTGCCAGAGTGGGAAAAGGTGGGGTAATGGGTAAATTAGGAGTTTGGGATTAGCAGACACAAACTACCATATGCAAAATGGATAAACAACAAGGTCCAGCTGTATAGTACAGGGAACTAGATTCAATATCTTGTAATAACTACAATGGAAAAGAATCTGAAAAGAATATATATATATATATATATATATATATATATAAAACGGAATCCCTTTGCTGTACATCAGAAACTAACAACACTGTAAATCAATTATATTTCAATTAAAATAAAAAAACACAAAAATTCACTTTTCTAAAAAATAAAAGACAAAAAAACTGGCAGAAACTGTCAAATTTAACTTTCTCACAATTCTAGAAATTAACCTAAGGCTTGCAACCATCCAAGGAGCATGTATTCAAGACTAACGGTGGAATCGCAGTAAGAACAATGAGCTCTGTGACATTCTAAGTTGTCCTATGCCAATTCCTATCTCCCCAGCTCCATAGTAGCCATGAAAACCAACAGCCTAGCAGAACCCAAAGAACACAGAACAGTCTGGGGCTCCCTAAAATCCCATCCCCAGAGAACTGTCATTACTGGAGCTCTGTGGAAGTTTTCCTGAAATCCTGGTCTTAATTTGACTTAACTCAAAATATGCTCAATTTGAATAGACCTAGATCAAGTAAGCAGATTGAATTAATAATTAAACACTACCCACAGAGAAAAAATCCAAGCCTACATGGCTTCACTGGTGAATTCTACCAAACATTTAAAGAATTAATACCAATGCTTCACAAACTCTCCCAAGAAATAGACGAGGACAAAACTGCTCAACTCATTCTATGAAGCCAGTATTACCCTGATACCAAAACCAGACATCACAAAAAGAACTACAGACCGATATACTGTATGAATGTAGATATGAAATTCCTTAATAAAATACTAGAAAAATGACACATAGACAAATGGAAAACAATAGGGAGAGCCCAGAAGTAAACTATTACATATTATAGTCAATTAATTTATGACAAGCCAAGAATACACATTAGGGAAAGTAGAGTCTCTTCAATAAATAGTATTGGGAAAACTGGACAGCCATATGCAAAAGAATGAACCTGGACCACTATATTACACCACATATAAAAATTGACCCAAAGTGGATCAAAGACTTGAACATAAGATCTGAAACCATAAAACTCCTAGAGGAAAACATAGGCAATATATTTCTTGACACTGGTCTTGGCAATGTTTTTTTTGTTTTGTTTTGGATCTGACTCCAAAAGCAAAGGCAACAAAAGTAAGAATAAACAAGTGAACTACATCAAACTAAAAAACTTCTGCACAGCAAAGGAAGTCATCAATAAAATTAAAAGGCAACCTACTGAATGGGAGAAAGTATTTGTAAATCATATATCTTATTAGGGGTTAATATCCAAAATATGTAAAGAACTCATACAATTCAATAAAAAAATCCAATTTTTAAAAACAGGCAGAAGATCTGAATAGACATTTTTCCAAAGACAACATGCAGGTGGCCACCAAGTACATGAAAAAATGCTCAATCATCAGGGAAATGCAAATCAAAACCACAATGAGATATCATCTCACACCTGTTAAAATGGCTATTATCAAAAAGGCAAGAAATAAAAAATTAAAAAAATTTTTTAAATTTAAAAAAATGGCAAGAAATAACAAGTGTCAGTGAGGATGTGAAGAAAAGGGAACAATTGTGCACTGTTGGTGGGAATGTAAATTGGTGCAACCACTATGGAAATCAGTATGGAAGTTCCTCAAAAAAAATTAAAAATAGAATTACCATATGATCCAGAAATTCCACTTCTGGGTACTTATATGAAGAAAATGAAAACACCAATTCGAAAAAATGTCTGCACCCCCATGTTCAGTGTAGCATTGTTTACAATAGCCAAGACATGGAAACAACCTAAGTGTCTACTGATGAATGAATAGATAAAGAAAATATATACACACACATACACACACACACACACACACACACACACACACACACACAAATGGAATATTATTCCAGGATAAAAAATAAAATCTCACCATTCACGACAACATGGATGGACCTTGAGGGCATTATGCTAAGTGAGATAAGTCAGATAGAGAAAGACAAATACTGCATGATCTCACTTATATATGGAAAGTATACATAACATACTTAAAAAGCAAAAACAAACAAAAAATTCCAAGCTCACACAGAGAACAGACTGGCCAGACTGGTGATTACCAGAGGCAGGGATTGGGGGTGGGCAAAATGGGTGAAGAGGGTCAAAAGGTACAAACTTCCGGTTACAAAATCAATAAGTGATGGAGATGTAATGTACAACATAGTGACTCTAGTTAATAATACTGTATTGCATATTTTCAGTATACTTTTAAGTATATCTTGAAAGTTCTCATCACAAAAAAATGAAAGTTTGAAGCTACGTGTGGTGATGCATATTAACTAGACTTATCATGGTGATCATTTTGTAATATATATATAAATATTGAATCATTATGTTGTACACCTGAAACTAATGTAATGTTATATGTCAATTATACCTCGATAAAAATTTTTAAAAAGAAAAGAAATTCATCCAATAAGTACATTAAAAGATACGCAATATCATTAATCACCAGGGAAATGCAAATCAAAACTACAATGATACCATTTCACACCCCTTGAGGTTACCAGAATCCAAAAGACAGAAAATAGCAAGTATTGGCAAGGATGCGGAAAAATTGGACCCTCATACACTGCATGTAAAATGCAACAGTCACTTTGGGAAAGTCTGGCAGTTCCTCAAAAATGTAGCATTACCACGTGACCCCGCAATTTAACTTCTACATATTTACCCAAGATAATTCAAAACTTGTGCACAAATGTGCATAGCAGCACTATTCATAATAGCCAGAAAGTGGAAACAACCCACGTGTGGTATATCCATACAATGAACTATTATTCAGCAATGAAAAGGAATTAAGTATTGATATATACAATATGGATAAATTTTGAATACATGCTAAGTGAAAGAATTCAGTCACAGAAGGCTACACATTACATGGTTCCATTTATATGCAATGTCGAGAATATGCTAATTTATAGAAAGAGAAGTTAGATTAGTGGTTTCCAGGAGCTGGGGGAAAGCAGACCGGGGAGTGACTGCTAATGGATATGAGGTGCCTTTTGGGGGTGATTAAAATACTCTGGAATTACATAGTGAAGATGATTGTACATCTTTGTAAATATACTAAAACCACTATATTGTACACTTTTAAATTTTTTAAATAAACTATTCTTCCCTACTCCATGACGGGTAGTTAAACCAAGTGATAAAGCCCTGCTCTTTTTTTTTAATGCTAACTAATGGAATTCTAGATGCTACCCTTTGATGGAAAATCTTCATAATAAATAAAAGTAAACCTGAGAAAGAAATGAAGCCACCAAGGAAGAGATCCTTTGTACCATATAACTTGTTCAAAGAATCTGACTTGGTAAGGTGTTAAATCAAAATCCCCCTCCCCCACCCCTCCACCCAGTCCTGGAACTTGAGAATTTTCAAAACCATAAACCAAATTGTTCCACACATACAAATCTATCCTTCAAGTATAATTTCAAAAGGGTCTTGTAATACTGAAAACTTTAAAAATGGTTTCCATGCCCTAAGAAAATAACCTTTAAAGAAATCTGTAGTTCTGATGGATTGTTTCATTTCATAGTTTTCTGTCCCTGTAATAACATTGTAGTTGATCTCTGTGCATCGCTCTTACTACCTCTTATTTAATTCTATAAACTTTGTAAAGCCATGCTATCAATCTTTTAGCCTTTGTTGTTTTTCCCTTATGCCCATAATAAGTCATGCTTTGAAATATGAGAAAGGTACATGAAGGCGAAAGGAATTAGAAATATGCGTACTTCAAAAAAGAAGTTGAATTAGTAAGTTTTCTGGATGTAAAGTAGTAAACTGAAGGAAACTGGAATTGTTTATATCACTCACAAACCACACACCTCTCAATAGATAGTTGAGTTATTCTCCATATAATGTTTCTCTACATACATATTTTTTTAGTTCATGTTGTAAAACCACTGCATGTTAAGTGCAAAGTCCACTTTTTCTTCCTCCACCAAAGGTCAATGTTGAATTGCCTGAAAGTTCCTGTCAGAAAATCCAGGTTCATTCCCGCTCTCCCGCTCCTTAGTTCTATTACCTTAGACAAGTTACCTAGACTTGACTTCACTCTAGCTATATAACCACAAAGAAAAATGAAAAATAGAGGAGGTTTTACCACCAAGGATCAAAAAATTACAACCTTAGCCAATAACTCCAAGGAGTATATTTGAAAGGGCAATTATAGACCAAACTCATTCACAGACAGAGATGTAAAAATTATCAAAGTACTAGCAAATTCACCTCTCGTCAAACATTCTCAGATGTCTCCTTCTGAATCCCCCTAGTGCTTTCTATCTCTGACAAACACTGCAATCCACAATTTTCCATTGCCTCCTTCTTCCAAAGAAGGATGTAAATCTCAATTTACCAGTATCTAAGCTTCAGTCCTTCCTCTGTTGGACAGCTCCATGACTTGGGGTAAATTGTTAGCCTTTTTAGCCTCAGTTACTTAACATGAAAACTGGGAATGATACGTTCTTTTCAGTGTTTCTAGACTTTAGGAGATCTAAGGACCAAAGATGTATGAGTGGTTGAAAAGTCATAGTAAAATATAGGGCAATGTATTCTCCCCAATGGGCCATGAGCTTTTCAAGGCCAATTCCTGGGTCCCATTGGTCTTTCTATTCTAAAAGTATCAAACTCGAGTGTCATAAAAATGAGCAGGTTCTTCACCTTTGGCTTTGACCTTGATTCTACCCATCTTGCACCAGCTAAGCACAGCAGCCACTGCAAGGTAAGATGGGGGGCGTAGTTTGTTATTGTGAAATGGTCACAGCTCTTACCTCTTTCTGAATCCCACACTCAATGACAAGATAATTAAACTCATACCCCTTCTCAGTTAGGCTGGTGACAGGACAGCCAGTTCTCAGAGACACTTCATCAGAATGCAAGAGGCGGCCTTGACCAAGGAGAGTCAGTGGAACAACAGCCCAGAATGTAGAAGTACACCCTATGGACACTGTTGAAAGAATCCAAAAAAGAAAGATTCAGATAGAAATTTTTGTCCTAGAGGACACTGAAAGAAAATGTGAGCTTCTTATTAAAATATATATATAGATACATATATATATTTATCTATGTATATGTATATGTATATGTATATATACCCCTTAGAACACCCTTGACAGATGCAGTGTGATTGTTCAGATAAAGTCATAACAGTTGTGAGTGAAAATTAACCTCAGGTCAGACTTGCAGGCTTATCTGGAGACATCCTCCGTCTCCTTCACCCAGTGCCATTTCCTTAAAAACTACAGACTTAAGCTAAATGTGGGATGCTATCTCTGCTTCACTTGCTGTGTGGGATTGGCCCCAGACTGGAGCAGCCTCAAGCTGGTATGATGGCCTTGGGTCTACATGACAAAACCAGTGTAAATGATGGGTGGGACACGAAAACAGCAGCTTCTCTGTAGCCTCTGGCCCTCCTCTAAAGCAGCCAAACACACCTTTTGTGGGTGAAGAGACAAAGGAAACCATATATTCGAGCAATATATGGTTCTGCCAATGTAATGAAGATCTGTACCTGCTGTGTCTCCTGCCCTGTATCCTTCTATAAAGCAAAATGAAGATAGTCTTAGATTAAAGCCTACTGGCGTCTGGTGAGTCTGACTGTGAAATCGAATCATCCACAGCCGTGGGCCCTCATTAATTCTACTACAAGGAATATATCCTAAGGAAGTTTTTAGATAGAGATGTAAAGGCATTCTTACAAATAAAGCTATCCATCACTATATTTTCATGATAAGGAAATACTAGAAATAAAAAAATGTTTAAAGTACTACATAGAAAGTAAACTTATCTAGTGACTTTTTTAATAAAGAAAGCGATACAGAGTTTAGGTGAGGAACAATGACTGTAAAGTAAGCCACAGGTCTGACACATGGACAAAGTAAGTGGGATGCAAATAAAACAACAGATATTACCAAAAAAAAAAAAGAAAAGAAAAAAATCCCACTAACTCAAAAAGATACATGGACCCCAATGTTCATAGCAGCATTATTTACAATTGCCAAGTCATGGAAGCAACCTAAATGTCCATCAACAGACATGGTGTGTGTGTCTGTGTGTGTACACACATATACATATATACAATGGAATACTACTCAGCCATAAAAAAGAATGAAATCTTGCCATTTGCAGCAACATGGATGGACTTGGAGGACATTATGCTAACTGAAATAAGTCAGACAGAGAAAGATAAACACTGTATGATATCACTTATATGTGGAATCTAAAAATATAACAAACTAGTGAATATAACAAAAAGAAGCAGACTCACAGGTAAAGAACAAACTAGCGGTTACTGGGGGTGGGTGCATTATAGGGGTGGGAGAGTGGGAGGTATAAACTATTGGGTGTAAAGTAAGCTCAAGATTGTATTAAACAACACAGGGAATGTAGCCAATATTTTATAATAACTGATTAAATGGAAAGTAACCTTTAAAATAGTATAAAAGATTTTTAAGCAGATATAAAAGATAACTTTATGACTTAGGAAAAATAAATGAGGAGAGAGAAATGAAGATCTTTGTTTCCACGCCTCGATTTAGAAGTAACTCACAAACACTCAAATAGAGTTACAGATGTAGAAAACAAATTTATGGTTACCAGGGGGTAAGGGGCTGGGGGGGATAAATTGGGAGATTGGGATTGACATACACACACTACTATATATAAACTAGATAATAAGGACCTGCTGTATACCACAAGGAACACTACTCAATACTCTGTAATAAACTATATGGGAAAAGAATCTAAAAAAGAGTGGATACATGTATATGTATAACTGATGCACTTTGCTGTACACCTGAAACAAACACAACATTGTAAATCAACTATACTCCAATAAAAATTTTTAAATAAATAAAAACAAGGGGACAGGGGATGACCAGAGATAGGGGGCTGGATAATGAGTAGATCAGAATGGGACATGGAAAAGAAAGCTGAAACTTCAAGCAGGGAAATCTTTTCCCCAAGGCAGGGTGAATGAGGTGGAGAGCTGTGCAGTGGAAAATACCTACATCTAAAAGGAAACATAAAAAATAGCTCTTGACATCCACCAGAGGGCAGACAGCAGAAGCAAGAAGAACTACAATCCTGCAGCCTGCAGAACAAAAACCACATTCACAGAAAGATAGACAAGATGAAAAAGCAGAGGGCTATGTACCAGATGAAGGAACAAGATAAAACCCCAGAAAAACAACTAAATGAAGTGGAGATAGGCAACCTTCCAGAAAAAGAATTCAGAATAATGATAGTGAAGATGATCCAGGACCTCAGAAAAAGAATGGAGACAAAGATCGAGAAGATGCAAGAAATGTGTAACAAAGACCTAGAAGAATTAAAGAACAAACAAACAGAGATGAACAATACAATAACTGAAATGAAAACTACACTAGAAGGAATCAATAGCAGAATAACTGACACAGAAGAATGAATAAGTGACCTGGAAGACAGAATGCTGGAATTCACTGCTGCGGAACAGAATAAAGAAAAAAGAATGAAAAGCAATGAAGACAGCCTAAGAGACCTCTGGGGCAACATTAAACACAACAACATTCGCATTATAGGGGTCCCAGAAGGAGAAGAGAGAGAGAAAGGACCCAAGAAAATATTTGAAGAGATTATAGTCGAAAACTCTCTAACATGGGAAAGGAAATAGCCACCCAAGTCCAGGAAGTGCAGTGAGTCCCATACAGGTTAAACCCAAGGAGAAACATGCCGAGACACATAGTAATCAAATTGGCAAATATTAAAGACAAAGAAAAATTATTGAAAGCAGCTAGGGAAAAATGACAAATAACATACAAGGGAACTCCCATAAGGTTAACAGCTGACTTCTCAGCAGAAACTCTACAAGCCAGAAGGGTGTGGCATGATATACTTAAAGTGATGAAAGGGAGGAACCTACAGCCAAGATTACTCTACCTGGCAAGGATCTAATTCAGATTTGATGGAGAAATCAAAAGCTTTACAGACAAGCAAAAGCTAAGAGAATTCAGCACCACCAAACCAGCTGTACAACAAATACTAAAGGAACTTCTCTAAGTGGGAAACACAAGAGAAGAAAAGGACATACAAAAACAAACCCAAAACAATTAAAAAAGTGGTCATAGGAAATACATATAGATAATTACTCTAAACATGAATGGTTTAAATGCTCCAACCAAAAGACACAGGCTTGCTGAATGGATACAAAAACAAGACCCATATATATGCAGTCTACAAGAGACCCACTTCAGACCAAGGGACACATACAGACTGAAAGTGAGGGGATGGAAAAAGATATTCCATGCAAATGGAAATCAAAAGAAAACTGGAGTAGCAATACTCGTATCAGATAAAATAAATTTAAAATAAAGAATGTTACAAGAGACAAGGAAGGACACTACATAATGACCAAGGGATCAATCCAAGAAGAAGATATAACAATTATAAATATATATGCACCCAACATAGGAGCACCTCAATACATAAGGCAACTTTTCCCAATGGACAGATCATCCAAAATGAAAATAAATAAGGAAACAGAAGCTTTAAATGACACAATAGACCAGATAGATTTCATTGATATTTATAGGACATTCCACCCAAAAACAGCAGATTACACTTTCTTCTCAAGTGCGCACGGAACATTCTCCAGGATAGATCACATCTTGGGTCACAAATCAAGCCTCAGTAAATTTAAGAAAATAGAAATCATATAAAAAATATATTCTGACCACAGCGCTATGAGATTAGAAATGTATTACAGGGAAAAGAAGGTAAAAAACACAAACACATGGAGGCCAACACATGGAGGTTACTAAATAACCCAGATCACTGAAGATATCAAAGAGGAAATCAAAAAATACCTAGAGAAAAATGACAATGAAAATACGATGATCCAAAACCTATGGGATGCAGCAAAAGCAGTTCTAAGAGGGAAGTTTATAGAAATACAATCCTACCTCAAGAATAAGAAAAAAATCCCAAATAAAAAATCTAAGCTTACACCTAAAGGAACTAGAGAAAGAAAAAACAAAACCCAAAATTAGCAGAAGAAATCATAAAGATCAGAGCAGAAATAAATGAAACAGAAACAAAGAAAACAATAGCAAAGATCAATAAAACTAAAAGCTGGTTCTTTGAGAAGATAACCAAAATTGATAAACCATTAGCCAGACTCATCAAGCAAAAGAGGGAGAAGACTCAAATCAATAAAATCAGAAATGAAAAAGGAGAACTTACAACAGACACCGCAGAAATACAAAGCATCCTAAGAGACTGCTACAAGCAACTCTATGCCAATAAAATGGACAACCTGGAAGAAATGGACAAATGCTTAGCAAGGTATAACCTTCCAAGACTGAACCAGGAAGAAATAGAAAATATGAAGAGACCAATCACAAGTAATGAAATTGAAACTGTGATGAAAAATCTTCCAGTAAACAAAAGTCCAGGACCAGATGGCTTCACAGGTGAATTCTATCAAACATTTAGAGAAGAGCTAACATCCATCATTCTCAAACTCTTCCAAAAAACTGCAGAAGAAGGAACACTTCCAAACTCATTCTATGAGGCCACCATTACCCTTATACCAAAACCAGACAAAGATACTACAAAAAAAGAAAATTACAGACCAATATCACTGATGAATATAGATGCAAAAATCCTCAACAAAATACTAGCAAACAGAATCCAACAACACATTAAAAGGATAATACACCATGATCCAGTGGATTTATCCCAAGGATGCAAGGATTCTTCAATATACGCAAATCAATCAATGTGATCCACCATATTAACAAATTGAAGAAGAAAAACCATATGATCCTCTCAGTAGATGCAGAAAAAGCTTTTGACAAAATTCAACACCATTTATGATAAAAACTCTCCAGAAAGTGGGCATAGAGGGAACCTACCTCAACATAATAAAGGCCATATACAACAAACCCACAGCAAACATCATTCTCAATGGTGAAAAACTGAAAGCATTTCCTCTAAGATCAGGAGTAAGACAAGGATGTCCACTCTCACCGCTATTATTCAACATAGTTTTGGAAGTCCTAGCCACGGCAATCAGAGAAAAAAAAAAGAAATAAAAGGAATACAAATCGGAAAAGAAGTAAAACAGTCACTGTTTGCAGATGACACGATACCATACATAAAGAATCCTAAAGATGCCACCAGAAAACTATTAGAGCTAATCAATGAATTTGGTAACGTACCAGGATACAAAATTAATGCACAGAAATCTCTTGCATTCCTATACACTAATGATGAAAAATCTGAAAAAGAAATTAAGGAAACACTCCCATTTACCATTGCAACAGAAAGAATAAAATACCAAGGAATAAACCTACCTAGGGAGACAAAAGACCTGTATGCAGAAAACGATAAGACACTGATGAAAGAAATTAAAGATAATACCAAGAGATGGAGAGATATACCATGCTCTTGGATTGGAAGAATCAGTATTGTGAAAATGACTATACTACCCAAAGCAATCTACAGATTCAATGCAATCCTTATCAAATTACCAATGGCATTTTTTACAAAACTAGAACAGAAAATCTTAAAATTTGTATGGAGACACACAAGACCCCGAATAGCCAAAGCAGTCTTGAGGGAACAAAATGGAGCTGGAGGAATCAGACTCCCTGACTTCAGACTACACTACAAAGCTACAGTAATCAAGACAAGATGGTACTGGCACAAAAACAGAAATATAGATCAATTGAACAGGATAGAAAGCCCAGAGATAAACCCACGCACCTATGGTCAACTAATCTATGACAAAGGAGGCAAGGATATACAATGAAGAAAAGACAGTCTCTTCAATAAGTGGTGCTGGGAAAACTGGACAGCTACATGTAAAAGAATGAAATTAGAACACTCCCTAACACCATACACAAAAATAAACTCAAAATGGATTAGAGACCTAAGTGTAAGACCAGGCACTATTAAACTCTTAAAGGAAAACATAGGAAGAACACTCTGACATAAATCACAGCAAGATATTTTTTGATCTATCTCCTAGAGTAATGGAAATAAAAACAAAAATAAACAAATGGGACCTAATGAAACTTCAAAGCTTTTGCACAGCAAAGGAAACCATAAACAAGACGAAAAGACAACCCTCAGAATGGGAGAAAATATTTGCCAATGAATCAATGGACAAAGGATTAATATCCAAATATATAAATAGTTCATGCAGCTCAATATTAAAGAAACAAAGAAGCCAATCCAAAAATGGGCAGAAGACCTAAACAGACATTTCTCCAAAGAAGACATACAGATGGCCAAGAAGCACACGAAAAGCTGCTCAACATCACTAATTATTAGAGAAATGTAAATCAAAACTACAATGAGGTACCACCTCACAGCAGTTAGAATGGGCTTCATCAGAAAATCTACAAACAACAAATGCTGGAGAGGGTGTACAGTAAAGGGAACCCTCTTCCACTTTTGGTGGCAATATAAATTGATACAGCCACTATGGAGAACAGTATGGAGGTTCCTTAAAAAACTAAAAATAGAATTACCATCTGTTCCAGCAATCCCATTACTGGGCATATACCCAGAGAAAACCATAATTCAAAAAGACACATGCACCCCAATGTTCATTACAGCACTATTTACAATAGCCAGGTCATGGAAGCAACCTACATGCCCATCGACAGACGAATGGATAAAGATGTGGTACATATATACAATGGAATATTACTCAGCCATAGAAAGGAACGAAATTGGGTCATTTGTTGAGACGTGGATGGATCTAGAGACTGTCATACAGAGTGAAGTAAGTCAGAAAGAGAAAAACAAATATCGTATATTAACACATATATGTGGAACCTAGAAAAATGGTACAGATGAACTGGTTTGCAGGGCAGAAATTGAGACACAGATGTAGAGAACAAAGGTACGGACGCCAAGGCGGGAAAGCCACGGTGGGTGGGGGTGGGGGTGGGGGTGGGCTGAATTGGCCGATTGGGATTGACATGTATACACTGATGTTTATAAAACTGATGACTAATAAGAACCTGCTGTATAAAAGTAAATAAATAAAATTCAAAAATTAAGAAAAAAATAGCTCTTCTCCCAAGCATGAGGATAAACTAGATAAATCACTTGCTTTGGGAGGGTGCGGAGGTAGAGGGCAAACGAGAGGAAGCAACACCACTACAGAAGTCAGGAAAATAAAATGGCAAATCACTTCTACTCAAAACAGCACACAGCAAGAGACCCAGCAACCTCTACACCTTCAGCAAAACATGAGGGCTGCTCTAGTACCTGACTCTTCCTCAGAAAACGCCGAAATTATGCAGAGAAGTAAAGATGATCGGAACCCCACAGAAGCCTTCACGATGTCAGCTCCCAACCAAAGACCCTGGAAAACCACAGGAAATCGGTAGCACCTGGCCTGTTTTGAATACTTTTATAGCCAATGCCACACCCAGCTGACTGCATTTACAAGTCACTTTGTGCTGATTGATTTTATTTTCCAGGAATATGGATTGTTTTTGCTGATTCAAATTGCTTAATATCTGGAAAATAGGGAAAGCACAAAGAACGAAATTAAACTCTTTATAAAAGCCACCATGTTTTATATTCAGAGAAAGACTTCTTTCTACCACCTGAAACTTGACATTCTCCTGATCACTCCAGTACAGAAATCAGGAATGCAAAGAAAGTACCACCACAAACCTTTGAGAATGTGACTTCTCCAGGCCCTCTGAAGTTCCTGGGAGAAGAAGTTCCTGAAATTCCAGAGTGTCAATGTGTTTATTGAATTGTTGGGGAATGACATTTAGGGAGATATTTTAAGCCAGTAGTTTTCCAACCTTAGCAGGATCAGAATCACCTGCAGGGCTTGTTAAAACACAGATTGCTAGGCTGTGCCCCAGATTCTAATTCGAGGCTGCCATGGGGCCTAAGAATGTGTTTCTGAAAGTTCCAGGTGATGCTGATGTGCCGGTCCCAGGACCACACTTTGAGAACCACTGACTCAGATAATATTACTTTAGAGAACCACATAGTTCAATGGCTCACAAACTTGAGGTTAATTATCAAAATTATCAGGAGGGTTATTTAAAAATGTAGATGTCGGGCTTCCCTGGTGGCGCAGTGGTTGAGAGTCCGCCTGCCGATGCAGGGGACACGGGTTCGTGCCCCGGTCCAGAAAGATCCCACATGCCATGGAGCGGCTAGGCCCGTGAGCCACGGCCACTGAGCCTGTGCGTCCGGAGCCTGTGCTCTGCAACGGGAGAGGCCACAACAGTGAGAGGCCCACATACAGCAAAAAAAAAAAAAAAAATGTAGATGTCTTAGTTCCACTCCAGTCCAATGGGATCTAATTGTAGCTGAAAGCTTTAGAGTACATCTGAATCACTGCAGGTTCTTCTGAAAAAATGTACATTTCTAGAGTCTAAACCAGAGGGACAAGGCCCAGGAATCTGCATTTTTAACAATTGCCCCAGGTGATTCGTGGAGGCTCATACTTTGAGAAACCTGGAGCAGAGGTCCTCAGGACTACTGATGAGGGAGGGAGGGAGGGAGGCCTCCAGTTCTCCTTCAGTGATTTCCATTTCATTTTCATCTGTTTTACATTGGAGCCTTTTTTTTTTAACCACCAACGTTATAAATCCTCTATGTCCTTTGAAGTGTAAGATCTTAATATTAAATTAGAAACTAGATGTGACTAGAGGTTGCTCCATGAATGTCATCTTTGATACACCAATGAGGAATAAAAAAGTAGGATTCCAAATCCTACTTCCCTTCATATATTCTCCTGGCATTTCCAACACCTATATAATATAAATGCTATAAATGTAAAACAAATGTTTTATAAATTTATAAAATTATACATTTACAAATGTAACACATTTATGTTATTTGTGCTAGTAGTTGTGCTCTTTTGAGGATCTGGAATGATCTAAAAGAAAACAGACCAGTCCAACCAGCATGATACTGGACCTAATTCCAGAATCGGCAACCTGAACAAAAACCTTTCCATAAGAGGGAAGAAAAACCTTCACACGAGGCAGCACTTCCCTCCTCCCAACTGTAGCTTCTTCTAGACATCCACACATTATAATAGGAAAAAAGAGGTGGGATAAATCAGCATGCCACCAGGCCATTTTGTACCACCTCCAGATCTGGGAAGGAAGGACCTCTGCTCACGACTCAGGCTCTAGAGGGCTTCACTCTGGCCTTCTCCACTGTGCCCTTCGCCTGGGGGAGAAGATGTGTTGGATCAAGAGGACAAGCCACCCAGAGCCCAAACCTCCAGAATTTTCTACCCAAATGGCCCTCATTTCACACCCAAGGCCCACATGAGTCTCTCCCCTGAGTCTGTCCTCCCTGGTGTGGGTACCCCTTGGCCCAGTGGGTGACCAAAAGGTAGTTGCCTACTAGAAATATGACCAGAACTTGGACACGTCATTTGTAGTGTCCACACCCATGCTCTCCGTGTGTGTGGGGCCCCTCACAACACAGATTGGAGTGGGATTGGGAAGAGAGGAGAAATTGGGCCACAGGCTATGGGTGGGCCATAAGTGGAGTGGAGATAGATGGTGGCTCTCACCACATTGCAATGTTCCAACACAGAACTCTGAGGACTCTGAAAATTCCAAATTAAAATCTGCCTTTCTATCTCATTATGAAAGTTGGTTCGTCAAAATAGGAGGTCAGAACATATCTTGGTTAACAGTTTCTTTGATTGATTTATAAGTTTTATAAGATATCTGGAACATGTGCCTCCACTTGTACCCTTGCTGCTGTCCCCATATATGCTGGTTAGGAACGGACCTGGGCCATTTGGGCTCAGCTCAGAGTAGCTGGTCCTGGGCCATATCTACTGACCTCCTTGGAAGCTCTTAGGACCTTGTCTAGCTCAGCCAATGACCGTGAAGGACCTGGATTTTACTAGACTTCTTGGTTCACCCCTCAATGTTCACCTCTAGTAAATCAAGCAAATAAACGGAATTACATAAGTCGTGTTTAATAGCATGTACAGAGGCGAAACAAAAGGAGTACAGATTATCTCATAGTGCATTTACCTGATTAGATAAAGAAATACTGAATAATAGATGACTCTAATGTACTTAATACTTGGGTGACCTTGACTCCAGACCCTAGATGCTTAAATCCTGAATTCTCTCTCAGTCTTGCTGGAAACCTCCTCAATCTACTTTTATTTTCTAGTTTGTTCCTATGTAAACTTCTAACATTTATCGCAGTGTGATTATAGGCCAATACACGTTATTAATTTATTATTTGGTTTAAGCATCTGGGGCAGTTCCTTTCAGCAAATATTTGACAACCTCTCATGTAGCAGGCATTCTGCATGGTGCAGTAGGAGATACAATGGTGAACAAGGAAGATTGAGCCTTGCCTTTGAGGAGCTCACTGTCTGGCAGGGAAACAAACACAGTTAAGAAATATTGATAATTCTGCAAATAACTAATTGCAATTTCTCGTATGTGCTACAAAGGAAAGTACAGAGTGCCAAGGGTGTAGATAACAGAGGAACATAACCAAGTCTGGAGGTGCTATGAGAGTGTCCCTGAGGAAGTACAGCTCCCCTTAACCACAAGGGATGCCTGAAACAGAGGATAGTACCAAACCCTATATATACTGTTTTCCCTATACGTACATAGCTATAATAAAGTTTAATTTATAAATTAGGCACAATAAGAGATTAAGAACAATAACTAGTAATAAAATAGAACAATTATAACAACATACTATAATAAATGGTAGGTGAATGTGGTCTCTCTCTCCCAGGATACCTTATTGTAAGAATGTAATGCCTTTTCCATTTTAAGGAAGCACTTTTCATGCACTGTGGCCTTCCCTTTTGCAGTTTGAGGTGGCTAGGTAGACTTGATCCTGGGTGAAGCCTACTGGGCCTCAATAGTTTGATCATGAATCTGTATCCAACCTCACTGGTGCTGGTAGAGCAGAGTAGACATCGCTGGCAGGAGATTGGAGGGTGGGAGAAAAGGAGGATCTAGGGTATTTCTCCCCCTTAATCTCTCCTCATGAGACATCCCCAGTGAGGGTACCCCTGCCAGGCAGCACTACCTTCCACAGTTCCATGGCTTCCGTTGGCCCCTCCAAGTCTAGGGTAGTGACAGTCTGCAGTTGCTAAACTCTGGGGTGCCTCATCTTCTCCTATTTACTCTTTCAGCTCTTCTAAAACCCCTCGTTATTAGCAGAAAATGAGATATTAATAATCTGTGGCATGTGGTGGCATCACACTACTTAATTTGCCACCCGTTGCTTCTTACGATGATGAGCCAGTTGAAGGCAAGATTTCTGAAGGTCGGTTAGCTTCTGCAGTTGGCTGTGAGAGCGACAGGAATGATTTAGGAGAATATGGGGTGAGATGGCTACTTCTGACGTCATGGACCAGCTTACAGGAATAAAATTTTAAGTTCAAGATCTTAAGTTCTCTGTTTGACTTATGTTCAGAAAACCAGAGAACTTCTATACAAGCCTGACAAGATGTCATTATTTCTTATACCCACAGGCCAGAGGATGCTGAGAATTAATGCCAAGAGCTAACTGTACAGCTTGCAGAATTATAATGCAAGTATAGCTTACAGCCCACCAAAGTCTCTGTTGTAAGGATTTGATCATTGACTAGGAAGGAGTGGGACCCTAAGAATCAAGATAGGTATTTTGAATATACTTGAAAGGACCTGAGAATCTTAATCATATAATCAATTTGAAACTTTCTTGTTAAAAGAATTAGCTTCTCCTATCCTGGCTGAACAGCCTAGGCTTCCTTTGCTTAAAGACCCTATAATAATCTAATTTGCGGCAGTTTTCCTGCAAGGATACGGCTGTTCTCCTTAAAGCCTAGACCTATGACCACTCATTGTCTCTGGAACCATCACTAGGGTTAGATCCCACTATGCCCCAGGAAGACAAGTGCAAAGTTTGATCCAACAGGAGACAGCTTAAACACAAAAATAATTACGAGATCTTTCTAATTTACATTTGCAGAAACCTAGGAAAGATATTTGGAATTGGATTCTTGGCATATTAGATCAAAGAAAACAATATAATGTTGGATCATGAGAAATATTAATGTAGATGCAGTTATCAGAGACTATGAATTGTGCTAACTTTAGCTATAGGAAGTGACCCCAACATTTTACTTGGTTGAAAGCTGGACTTAATAGTGACCTACATTAGGAAGGATGAGAGGCCAGAAATGCACTGTCAAATGCTTAAGGAGATGGGAATGTTGAAGAGAATTTATATCATGTGCAACCCACTCGCCTAGCCTCTCTCTTCCTTGGGAAAGTCCAGAGAATACTCTCCTAACTATGACATTAAGAAATGAACTAGTGATGGGAAATGGATGAGAATGATAGTGAGAGACTTGACCATTGAAATTATCTCAGTCAGTCTGATGTGATCCTAAATTAGCCAAGATTAGATGACACTACTTAACCATCAAAGATAAGGTTGGAGCAATTACTATAACTGGTAAGAGAACCAGAGTGACAATAGAAGTGTTTTGACTGGTAGACATCAGCTAATGAATAATGAGGTAGCTAGAAATGAAATAGATGGTCAGCTTACAAAAGTATTGCTTGAACTATATAACTGGAAAAAATTCTAAGTATCACATGTCAGTTATCGACTGCTGTGTAACTAATCACTCCAAAACCTAGTAGATTAAAAATCATTTTCTCACAAATCTATGGGTCATCAATTTAGGCTGGATTTAGCTGGATAGTTATTCTATTAATTTTGCCTGGGGTTATTCATGTTATTTTATTCACCTGGTGGCTAAACTAGTGCAAAATGATCTAGAATCACCTCACTCCTTGGCGGGGGTTGGCAGGCTGACAGCTAGACTGTCTCAGTTCTCCACAATATGGCCCTTCCATCAGGCTAGCTCATGTTCATACACACGGTGGGTCTCCAGATTCACACAACAGAACGCAGTGCAAAAGCAACTTTCAACCTTCCACTTCCATCATATTTGCTAACTTCCTATGGACCCAAGTAAGTCGCATGACCAAGCCCAAAGTCAAGTCCAGGATTAAGGAGATCTCCTGTATGGAAATATAAATTTTACAGACGTTAGTATACAGGTGTCACATAAAGCCTTGAGATTTAACGAGATCCAGGAACTGAACCCCAGAATATTACAACTTTAGAAAATCAGGCACGTTACGAGGAACCAGCAAGAGAAAACGAAAAAAGGATCACTCAGAAAGGCAGGAAAAAAACTCCATAGGGCTTCCCTGGTGGCGCAGTGGTTGAGAGTCCGCCTGCCGATGCAGGGGACACGGGTTCGTGCCCCGGTCCGGGAAGATCCCACATGCCACGGAGCGGCTGGGCCCGTGAGCCATGGCCGCTGAGCCTGCGCGTCCGGAGCCTGCGCTCCGCAACGGGAGAGGCCACAACGGTGAGAGGCCCGCGTACCGCAAAAAAAAAAAAAACTCCATAAAAGGATGGTGTTCCAGCCAAGTAAAGTAAGTATTTGAGAAGAAAAGAGCAATCAATCATCAGGTGAGGTAAATGAGAATTTTAAATTCACAATGAAAGCAGCAGTGTGGAAGTGACTTTTGATCTCGATAAGACCAGTTTTAGCGAAAGGGTGAGGGTATTCAAGTCTAAATAGAATAGTTTTAAGCCAGAAATGAGAAAACAGTTTTTAGCTGCAGGACATTGCTTCTGATATAATAACTAGGAAAATATGACACATTTTTTTATTTTTCTCATTTTTATTGGAGTATAGTTGATTTACAATGTTGTGTTAGTTTCAGGTGTACAGCAAAGTGAATCAGCTATACATATACATATATCCAGTCTTTTTTTAGGTTCTTTTCCCATATAGGTCATTACAGAGTATTGAACAGAGTTTCCTGTGCTATACAGTAGATCATTATTCGTTATCTATTTTATATATAGTAGTGTGTCTATGTCAATCCCTAACTCCCAATTTATCCCTCCCCCCCCTTAGATTGGAAAACTGTGGAAGTAATGCAGACTGAATGAATTAGAGGTAGTAGAATGTGACCAATAAACGGATCTGTCGACTGTAATGGACAACAGGGTAAACCCATCAGTGATCAACATATCAGCATTAGCAGAGGAAAAAAATGGAGGAAAAGATGTCATAATTAAGCCCATAGCTAAGGTGATATATTCTCTTTTTTCCCAACTTTATTGAGATATAAATGACAAAAATTGTATATATATTAAGGTGAACAACAAGATGATTTGATATACATATATATTATGAAATGATCACCATAATCAAGCTAATTAACATTTCCATCATCTCACATAATACCATTTTTTTGTATGTGGGGGGAGAACACATAAGATCTACTCTTAGCAAATTTCAAGCATACAATACAGTATTATTAACTATAGGCACTATGCTGTACATTAGGTCCCCAGAATATATTCATCTTATAGCTGAAAGTTTGTACCCTTTGTCCAACATTTCCCTTTTTCCCCCAATCCCCAACCCCTGGCAACCACCATTCTACCATCTGCTTCTATGACTTCGACTTTTTTTAGGTGCCACATATAAGTGATATCATACAGTATTTGTCTTTCTCTAATTTATTTCATTTAGCATAATGCCTTCAAGGTCCATCCATTTAGTCACAAATAGTAGGATTTCCTTCTTTCTCATGACTGAATAATATCACATTGTATATATATATATATATCACGTTTTCTTTATCCATTCGTCAGTTGACGGACACTTAGATTGATGCCGTAATCCTGGCTGTTGGCAACAACGCTGCTAAGAATGTAGGAGTACAGATATCTCTGAGATACTGTAACTGTGCTTGTTTTTCAACCAAAGAATGGTTAATAGTTAAAGCTCAGGGGTTTGGTGGACTGGTTCCTGTTTCACTTTGAGTTTTTTGCTCTGTTTCTGCCTTTGTTCTTGTTTTTACAGAAATATATGACCACTGACCCATAGAACAGATATGCTGATCTGGACAATGTAATGACCACACTCAAGTTCTAACATCAGCAAGGTACTTCGTGATTAGTGTACACATCTCCGAAAACAGAAGAGCAGCCTACCCCCAGCAAGTAGCCTGCAGCCGTTTCCTGCTTCCCTTCTTATATAAATCCTGGCTAACACTTGAAGAGTTGGGAGTTGGTTCTTTCAGGCAGTAGTCCACTTTCTCCCCAGGTTGTCGGTTTCCTTAAAATAAAGCTACTTTTCCTTTACCCAACACTTGTTTCTCAGTGTTGGTTTCTTCAGAAACAAGCAACAGAAACTGAGTTCCATCACAATACAGATTTCACTTCCTTTGGATATATGCCCAGAATTGAGATTGCTGAATCAAAAAATAGTTCTGTTTTTAACTTCTTAAGAAAATGCCATACCGTTTTCATGATGACTGTACCAATTTCCATTCCCACCAACATGGCACAGGGGTTCCCTTTCCTTCAAATCCTCACCAACACTTGTTACCTCTTTTCTTTTTGACAACAGCCATCCTAACAGGCGTGAGGTGACATCTCACTGTGGTTTTGATTTGCATTTCCCTGACGATAGTGATGTTGAGCACCTTTGCATGTACTTACTGGCCATTTGTGTATCTTCTTTGAAAAATATCTGTTCAGGTCCTTTGCCCATATTCCAGTGGGATTATTTGGGTTTTTTGCTATTGATCTGTAGGAGTTCCTTATATATTTTAGATGTTAATACCTTATCAGGTATATGGTATCTAATAAATATTTTTTTCCCATTCCCTAGGCTGCCTCTTTATTTTGTTGATGGTTTCCTTTGCTATGCAGAAGCTTTTCAGTTTGATATAGTCCCGTTTGTTATTTTTGCTTTTGCTGTTTATGCTCTCAGTTGCATATACAAAAAAAATCATTGCCAAGACAAATGTCAAGGAGCTTCCTCCCTATGTTTTCTGTACATGTCTGTTAGGTCTACTTATTAGTTTCATTCGGTGGTGTCACGTTTGCCTGCTTCTTTGTGAACACAAGTCTGTTTCCTCTGGTTTGCTTTCTCTATACAGTCCTCCTTGATGGCTCCACTGGCGTTTTACAACCTACTACCTGGAACCCATAGTTTCCACATAGGAACTTTTGTCCACGGATGGCTGCTAAGGTTACTATTGCTGTGGGGTTATATATGAGAGACCTCCTATTCCACCATCTTGCTGACCCAGAGCAAACATTGTAAAGCCAAACAGAGTATTCTCTAATAGTTTTTGGAAGACCTATGATAGACAACATTTCCTACATGTAGCATGTAGCATCCTTCCTGGCATACCCCCAAATCCACATTTGATGTATATCTCTATGGTTTTCCTCCTGGGCTAGAAAACTCTCAGGGCATCTATCTTAGGGAAAAAATCATAGGTCAAAAACCACTATGCTTAAAATAAAAAATAATAATAAAAAAAAACCACTATGCCAAAGACCTTCCCATATGCCAGGCTCCCCCATCCTGCCTGTTCCAACTTCAGACTTACAACTTCTACTTCCATTTTTATATGTTGTAAGCCCTTGCCCCCATCAAATCCAATCTCTCAGGAGACATAAATAAAATACAACCAAAGTGGAATGGGAAAGAGAGAACATTACTGACAACAGTCATTCACATAATTTATTCTCATTGGGCTGAAGGCAAGTAGAGAATATGAATCCTAAAGTTTGGGGATAGGAAACAAAGAAAAATTATTTCCTCATTCTCCCTATACTTTCAAGTCTTCTTCCTGGTTTATTACGTTATTTGGACAACCACACTTGACCACACCTCCTGACATTACTCAATATTTGCTTGAGTGAAAGAGACTGAGGCAAACTGAAGGAGCAGCTCTCATTACCCTCTGTCCATCACCCAGCAAACAGCCAGCCATGTCCTCACCATTCCTGTACACTGTTGGAGAGATGAGACCATCACACCAGCTGTGCCTACTGGGGTTGCTATTGTTTTCTCTTATTCCAAGTCAACTATGCCAGATCTGTGGTGAGTATGGTTTGACCTAAATTGCTCTAGCATGATAGTCTGAAGACTATTGACAGGGAGCTTTGTGTAGAGTTACCTGAGAAAAGACCCTATTCCAATTCTGTATGCCGTTGGACTCTATGAGTAATGTGAAGGGTGGCAGGAGATGGTGAGGAAAGTTCCACAATGTACGTTGTTTTAAGAGGGATCATAGATTCAACATTAACTTGCCTCACTCTTCTTCCTATGCTAAGAGCCTTTCTACCACAACAGACCTGCCCAGTAGCTGTCTATTCTTGTTCATTTTCAGTGATAGAAAACTCATGACCCAGAAATTATTCAAGATCATGGAAAGGTGTCTTTTGATTCTGAGATGCAATCTGTTTTTCTGAAGTTCAGCCTATGGGTTTTAGGTTAACTCCTTGTTTAACTATGAAGGAAAAAAATAATGTTAATAATCTCTTTCAAATAACGAAGACTGTTCTCTTGTCATTATTGAGTTCAGATATTCCAAGCTACACATCTTCTTCTTTTCAACTTTTCCCCACAGGACGTGGGTAGAAACCCATCATCTCTCCTCTGCATGTAGGCTCCAGAGAGTATGTGATTCTATTTCAAAACTACTAACTAAGAGAAAGAAAAACTGGTTCAGGTATAGTCTGACCCCTTAATAGCCAAATGATCCAATGTTTCTGAATTTTTTTAGCTTCGTCTATAAATGGAGGATAATCAGGGAAAGGTGTTGAAGCAGGTGATTTCTTAAAGTCCGGTATAGCTCACAGGTCATGATTTCTCTATTATAAGTCTTTACCCTGGAATTGAGCTTCAAACCAGTCCAAAGATGGTGCCACAATGTGGTGTCAGCTGCGGCTACATCTTCCTGGTCTCTACAGCCCACAGGAAGCAATCCATCGCACAGCAGAAACGCTAAAGTTCCGAATCTGCCAGCTCTAATTGTTCTTCCTGGCCTGTCATTTCTTCTGTTGTATCCTAAGAACAGGGGGTCTCCATGGAGGCTTTGGAGTTTCATTCATTGTACAAAATAATTAACTTTGTTTTTGTGGTTAAGGAAGCTGATTTGAGCTGTTGACCAGGAACTAAAAAGTCTATTTCAGTGCCAGAAAATCCGCTGAACTGGATGCTTCCATAAAATCTCAGGGGCGACTCACAGTTGTCCAGTTGTGCCTGTAACAAACCATGACCTTCTACAATCACTCCACTCAGATCTTCCCGACTCTCTCTTTTACAGTGAAGAAAGGTGGGCAAGGAAAATAACATTTCCTGGACTCTCTAAGTATGTGATCCTTAGAAACTCGAGTTGAGCTAGAGGTAGTAATATGTACAGTATTTTATAGTTTACTTAGTGGGTTTTTTTTATCCAATATCCATGGAGTAGGTGTTACTATCCACCATTTCAACTGAAGTCAAGAAAGTTACATAACTTGGGGCTGCCCTGGCGGCGCAGTGGTTAAGAATCCTCCTGCCAATGCAGGGGGCACAGGTTCGAGCCCTGGTCTGGGAAGATCCCACATGCCGCGGAGCAACTAAGCCCGTGCGCCACAACTACTGAAGCCCGTGCGCCTAGAGCCCGTGCTCCACAACAAGAGAAGCCACCGCAGTGAGAAGCCCGTGCACCACAACAAAGAGTAGCCCCCACTCGCTGCAACTAGAGAAAGCCCGCGTGCAGAAACGAAGACCCAACACAACCAAAAATAAATAAATTAAAAAAAAACAAAAGAAAGTTACGTAACTTACCCCCAGTTATAAGTTAAGGAGCAAAGAATCCAGCCAAGGCCTGACTGAACTCAGGGTTCATATTCTTCTCACGATTCCACAAACCCATGAGATAATCTGGAGATGGGTAGGATTTTCTTAAGATTACGGTCAAAGAATATTTAGAAATGTTTTCAGTGATAGTTAACTCTTCTTATTCTCCAGTTCCTGGGGGGTCCGGATTCTCCTTTTATTTCCACAATGTAATGGGACTCCCTCCATCCTTGCCCCTGGGATTTGGACACGTCTTAGGCTAAAACCAGAAGGTTTTCCAAAGGGTCCATGATGCTGAATAACGATCTTGATGCCTGGCCAGTTGGGCAATCAGACAATGCAGCTTTGGGCTCAATCACCAATGACACGTAGAATTTTTGCCTTCTTTCTCTTCTCTCTTCTTCCCTTCAGCATTAACCCAAGTGAATTAGAAGAAGATGGAGAAGGAACCAACTGACTCTAGAAAGTAGATTGGGCTGGGCTCCAATTACCAAGGTCTCTTTAAGGATACCCTCTCTAGGCCTCAAATTAGGTAACGGTACTAGATCTACCAGGCACGACTTATATTCTGCCAGGACACAATGGTAAGGCTGAATAGTTGTTAAAATAGTTACCACTTCCATGCTGGTTGGCAAAAAAAGTAATACCTGGCAGAGCGGGGCTCCAGACCCACCTTTGTATTGTTACAGCAACACTGCCAGCGACTACTGGAAGGGTCTATGCCTGTGCCACATCTGTTCCTAAATCTTTTAATATCATCCCCGTTCCTAGCCCTAATATTTCACGAGTGTGTGTTTCTTATTTCCTCCTTCCCTTGCCACAGAGGTAAGCAGAGGAAACTGCTCCTATCTAAATCCTCTAGTAAACACAATGGTACATGCAAACTATACCAAAGGAATCCAAAGTGCCAACATCCTGTTGACCTTCAGACTTGTTCAGATTCAGAACCAAAGGCTAGAACAACAGCTGACTCAACAAATTCAAGAGGATATAAAAAAAAGAGGTGAGTGCCTATATTCCCCGGAAGAGTTAGGAAAAGACTTACCTATCTATAAAGATGATCTCCAGGGAGTTCTAAAAATTGTGTGTCCAAAACATCCCTGATACATCAATCTTAGCTGTAGAAAACTTGAGGTGAACAGGGGTAGATATAAAATGTAGTACACATGAAACTTATTTAATGTTATAAACCAATGTTACCTAAATTTAAAAAAAATCTAACACAAGTATGTAGTGGGGTTTTTTTTTGATAAAGTTCACATGAAATTCAAAAAAAAATTGAGATGACACAAAGGTACCTCAAAAGATCAATCCCCTGCCACTTACTCTAGAGCTAGGCCTTCCTTCTTTGAGCCCTGAAAATCATATTCCTTCAAGAAGTTACAAGGAAAAGCAAAAGAAATTATAGACTCTCATCCATTAAGACTGTTATATGATATAGTTGAGTTCATGACCAGAGAGGGTGTGGACCACAACCAAGAAATCTGACAGTAGAGAGGCAACCACAGAGCAACAGAGATGTGGACTGGTTTGAGACCAGATTCCACTTTGAGCCTTTCTTTTCAATATCGAGCTTTAGCTTTCTAATGAGTATAAGGGGGAAATACACCGCCCCCACCTACCTAACAATATTATTGTGAGAATTAGGAGCAGCCTGAGAGTTTGGACGCTCTCTAAGGCAGAACATACAAGTCAATTATTCCTATCCAGGAAAGACGGCACCCACAAGGAGAGAAAATCCCAAGGTTTTATTATTTATCTATTTTTATTCTTTGTTCATTTTTATAAGGATTACATGATTCCAAAAAGAACCCATAATTTCACGGGAAAGATTAAGATCTCGCTTGCATTTATACAGTACTGCTAGAAAAGGCTCTGTTTTGGGGATAAAGAAGAGAACAACAAAATATTAGTAAAGAGTAGAACAGGAGAAAGGAGTGACAGCAATATAAGTCTCCAGGAAGACAGGAGGCCAAAAAAATTATAAGCATGTACCTTGTTTAACTTGAATACTTTTCTTTTCAGAGCCAGAGATAACCTCAGGAGAGCTGGCCTTGGCTATCCTGGCTTTGGGAGCGTGTAAAAACTCTAGTGAAGTGTTTATACCTGATGCTTATCTGGTTAGCAAACTAGGAGAGAAATTCAAAGCAGAAATTGAGAATATGGGTGAGAATCAAATGTTCAGAGACCCTGGACATCCTTGTCTTTTCCTCTACTGATTCAGAACTGTATGAAGTTTCCCCCTATTTTTTCCATCTCCTCTTCACTTCATTCATCCCACTATTCCTTTGAAGATCACTTGCCCTTCTTCCTTCTTCCAACATGCATCTTGAGTTTTCTTTTCCAATATGTTCAACTGAACATTGACCTTACGTAGGATGATGAATGCACACACCAACACACAAACATACAGGTCACAGTTCTCTAGTCCTCCAGAAGCTTGGCATTTAGACAAATTACACCAGAAATAGCTGAGCAATACGAGACACTGTGTCATAAGTATCAAAGCATATACATATGATTCTATAATATTACAAGGGCTAAAGATGGCAAAAAGTACTTTATCACTGGGAAAAATAGGTTGACCATCACAGCTGCTAGTGAGGTACATTTGTGCATTCTAGTCCTAACTATGTAACCACCTGAACATCAGGATAGTATTTTTTTTTAATTTTTATTGGAGTATAGTTGATTTACAATGTTGTGTTAGTTTCAGGTGTACAGCAAAGTGAATCAGTTATACATATACATATATCCACTCTTTTTTAGATTTTTTCCCACATAGGTCATTACAGAGTATTGCCCTGTGTTATACAGTAGGTTCTTACTAGTTACCTATTTTATATATAGTGGTGTGTATATGTCAGTCCCAATCTCCCAATTTATCCCTCCCCCCCTTATTCCTTGGTAGCCATAAGTTTGTTTTCTACATCTGTGACTCTACTTCTGTTTTGTAAAAAAGTTCATTTGTACCCTTTTTTTAGATTCCACATATAAGCGATATCATATGACATTTGTCTTTCTATGTCTGACTTACTTCACTCAGTATGACAATCTCTAGGTCCATCCATGTTGCTGCAAATGGCATTATTTTGTTCTTTTTATGGCTGAGTAATATTCCATTATATACATGTACCACATCTTTATCCATTCCTCCATTGATGGACATTTATGTTGCTTCCATGTCCTGGCTGTTGTAAATAGTGCTGCAGTGAACATTGGGGTGCATGTATCTTTTCAAATTATCTTTTTTTCTGGATATATGCCTAGAAGTGGGATTGCCGGGAGTATTTTTTATACCTTTAGTGCTGAATCTCCTCAGTTATAAAATGAAACGAGTTGAGTTGAATTTGGTGGCCCTTAAGAACCTTTAAATTTCTCAACTTTGCCGATTCTATGAGCAATATCTCCCCTCTGTTATTCACCTCTCTTTAAGTGTAAAGAAATGGAGATAAAGTAAGCAGAAATAAGTTAAAAATGTACTATTCCGGTACCACTTCCGTGACTAAGGTATTTCTTTTCTCTCTGCCAGAAACACACAGTGACAATCCGCTGACCAACTATTACCAGCTCAGCCTGGCCCTCCTGGCCTTGTGTCTGTCCAGTGGGAGCTACTCAACCACCAACGTTATTCCTTACTTCACTCCTGAAAATAAAAACTATTATTTGGGCGGCCAGTTCTCAGTAGGTGAGTCATTTAAACCCAATTCCCTTGGTTTCAAGGACATAGGCACCAATAGGCCTTGCTCTTTGAATTTTTCTACCAGTAAGTACTTGAATTTTTTCTATCCTCTTTACCCTAGTCTCCTCAGAAGAGAATTTTTGTTTAGAAGAATGGATATTGAGTAGTATTTAAGCCTCTTTAAGGCTTAAATACTACTTAAAATACTTAAAAAAAGTATTTAAGCAGTATAGTAGAAAGATGTGGTTCCTACTCACACTTCTGAGTAACCAACAGATGTTAACTCTTGACTTTAATTTTCCCATCTTTAAAATGAGGATAGATCATGAGACTCTTCAGATAAGACATCTTAGGAAGTATAAATATTAGAGAAAGGGAATGCGGTGGAATTCATTTATCTCAACCCTGCACCTTTCTCTCATCTATTGGGACCATTTGGATGTGTGGGATTACTTCCAAATAATAGATTTGGAAGTAATCTTTCTTCCAAAGAATAATAGATTTGGAAGTAATCTTCTCATCTATTGGGACCATTTGGATGTGTGGGATTACTTGAATAATAGAACCTCTCCAGTGGTCAGGCCCAATATTTTGATCAATAAAGTGCGTATCCACCATGGAGAAGGACCAGAAATTCCCCACTGGATCCGCTTACACATCCAAAAAGAAGTCCCCTTAAGACAAGTAGTGCTGTTGCCCTAGGGGCCCAGATCCACAAGCTCATTTTTCTCCAAGAAGTTCAAAGAGAACCACCATTCAGTGTCTCAGGATAGTAAGGAGAAAGCGAGCTTCTTATACTCCTTCTTCTATGAGAGAGGTAAGGCACCGTGCCTAAAGAACATAGAGGAAACCAAGTAACGAGCCAGGAAAAAAAGACCTTATCCTCCATCCTTCCAATCTCTTGCCTCCTCCTCCCCATTAAGAAGGTTTACTGAATGAACTGCTCTCAAGCGCTATTTCTTAATCAGTCTAATGGAAACCTTGGAACTTTACAAAGACATATTTGTTTGGAGTATTATCCTGGGTTTTCTCAATTTCTTTGCCAATATGGCTAAAAGATAAAAAAGGATGAGAACAACCAGTAGGTAAAAGCAGACCATTCGTGTGTTTGCACCTACAAATTCATATGTGTTTCTATGACCAAGATGTGAGTTTCTGAGTACAAGGTACGTGGCTATTCAACATAAGGAAAGAATATTGCAATATTTGAGAGGCTAGTGCCAGAGGGATGACTGCTGTACCTTGAAATTCTTATCTCCCATCATTAACGAGCATAACCAACCATCCCAGTTTGGCCAGATTTGTCCTGTTGTTAGTACTGAAAGTCCCACATACCAGGAAACTACTCAGTCCAGGGTGAACCAGGATGGTTAGTCACCCTATCACCGGTGTTTTGCTTCCTGACAGATACTGGAGCAATGGCTGTTCTTGCTCTAACCTGTGTGAAGAGGAGAATAGAAAAGGAGGAGATTGAAGCAGATATAAAGGATTTACACAAAACCAATGTTTATATAACATCCCTGGTAAATAAGATTCTGTCTGCAGAAAATGATGGTCTCTTTGGAAACATATTTAGCACAGGAGAAGCTATGCAGGTAAGTCAGAGCGTAAACCAGGAGACGGGGAAGGGATTCATGGAGAAAAGCAACATCTTCATCCTCCCTTACTGGCCTCCTAAAGACTTATTATCCATTCTGTTTCCTATACTGACTTTGATCTTACTCATGTGATTCCCCTCCCCTGCCTGAAATGTATTCTCCTCTCCTTTACCTTTCCATATCCGATGCTTCTAGGAAGCTCTTCCTGGCTCCATTTAAGAAATTCTACAGCCTGCTACAATCTATCTTGTTGTTTATCACATGCAGTTTCACACTTTACCATATACCGTTGTTTGGCGTTTCACCTTACCTCCCAAATTAGGTTACTGGCATGGAAATAATAAGTGGTAGTGGAATCTGGTAGTTATTGACATTAAGTCATTAATGCACAACCACCCAGTGAAGAAAGAATTATTATCTCTATTTCCTAGGAAGTAATAATAATGAGTGTGAATCATGGAGTACCGGTAACTTGCCTAATAGTACAAAGCCAAAGAGCAATGCAGATCGTGATAGGACTGAAATAATTGGTTTCAAAACTCATACTCAATGCCAACACTATCTTGTATATGTTCCTTGAAGACTGAGAATTTATTCCTGCATTTACTCACTGATCTACTCAACTCTAAGGGGTAGATACAAGAGGAGATGAAGAAAGGTTTATAGAAAAAAAAAAAAAGATTTCACCGAGTCTTTGGTATGAATTTGGGTCTGCTAGGCTGGCTCAGGGTGAGAGGACTTTCAAAGGGAGAGAAGAAGCAAGGACAAAGGACAAAGGTACAAAAGAACATTCCATATTTTAGGAAGATCAAAAGGTTCAGCACAAGGTGCTTGGGAAAATTACAAGACGGGGCTGATGATGTAAGCAAGGGTCCAATCATACAGAGTGTTCATATTGTTGTTACTGTTCACACTTGATAAGTTTGAAATTAATATAAAACCGTGGTTTCCCATTCTGGCTGCACATTTGAATCACCTGGAGGAGCTTTTATAAAATACTAATGTTTACACCCCAAACCAACCAGTTAATACAGAAATTTAGGGGTGGAACATGGGCTTTGGTCTTGTTTAAAAACCCTACAGGTGGTATTCATTCACAGCAGGACCAAGAGCTGCTTACCTACCACAGTTTATAAGAGAAGATAAAATATGATGAGTTTTCTTTTTAATATCCCACAAATGCTGGTTGACTACTTGGTTATCTTTAAGAGTCTTCAAGAAAAAATGAAAAGGAGAACTGTCCTTCCTTGAGAAACCACAGAGCAACATCTTCAAGTTTAGTCCATTTTAGCCCTTGACTTACTCTAATACCCTCTTAATTTTTCCTACCCTGTAATTCTTCCCCTTCAGTCCAGTTTATATCTGCTGCCTGGATAGTTTCTGTTCAAGAACCTGTTAGACTTCCCACTGTCAAGCAAATGCTGGCAGACACCGCACCGTGAAATTCAAGGGTCTACCAATCTGGTCCCAACCTCCTTCTCCGGGCTGTCCTTCCACAATTGCCCTGAGTGTTCCCTCTACACCAGTTCTCCTAAGCCAGGAGGAATCCTCTGGGGATTTTACTAAAATGCATATAACTCTCATCATAGCCAGGCCAGGCTCTGGCCATTCCTACTTTATCCCCTATGGTCAGGTTGTTGCCTCCTCATGTCACCTACTGAAATGCCATCATACCACCAAGTCTATTCAAGTACTGCCTTCTCCACCAAGCCTTTCCTCAGTCTCACTAAATGTTTATGAGCTCTTCCTCTTTGGAAAGGCCATGCCGCTAGATGCTTCTCTTAGGGCATTCATCTTAGGGACTCCTTTACAAGAATCTGTTCACACTATTTACGGATTGCCTCCTATATGACAAGTACTGTTTCAGCATCAGTGGTACAAGAGTAAATACGGTAGAGAAAGTCTGTTCTCACTGACGCTATGAGAGTTTGTGTGATTTAACAATTTCCACCTCCCCACCCAAACTAGCTTATAAGCTTCTTGATGGCGGGAAAGGTATTTTAGTGGTCTAAGGTGGTTCCTATGTAGTCAATGTCCAATAAAGATTTACTAAGTTAATTAGATGCAGGCTTTCCCGTTATGTGAAGTTTCTCTCATTTATTCCCATTCTCTCTCTCTCTCCCTCTCACGTTAGGCTCTGTTTGTCTCATCAAACTATTACAAAAAGAAACGGAATTGCCAAGAAACTCTGCACACAGTACTTCACGACATCCTTCAGGGAGCATTCCATCTGCCAATTGCTGCAGCCCAGATCTTACCTGCCCTGATGGGAAAGACCTACTTGGATGTCAACAAAAACTCTTCTTGTACCTGCAGTCCAGGTATAGCACTAATGAGCAAACTGTTTTGCCTTTCAGCATAACACCCAAAGTGTGTGAGACTTAGGTTTCCTCAGGGACCAAAAGTGACCAGTTAAACCTCTAAAGCATAACAGTTCCCAGATAGAACTCAGTCCTCCATATGTGATCATAACCACCTGAGGATTTGTCCTTAACAGAGTAGTAGAGGCTGTTCTTGGTTCAAACACTGATGAACAAGGTAGAGTTTATTAAAGGACGTCTATCTCCGAAGGGATGTTTTCTGACTGCTGGATACAGAGATTTTCTGAGCATCATTCCCATCCTAGAAAGTATGGTGTCTCTGACTTTTCATTATGCTCAATGAGTGGTCCCTCAGAGACATAAGACATCAATGTGGAAAGAATATGGCAGTGTCATAAGAAAATTGCAGCATGAATCATTAATCAAACAACTGATTTTGCAACAAGGCACGAAAAAAGAAGACTTTTCCTTCTATCTATCTGGTTCAGGCACATGTAGGTTTAGGGATCTTAGACAAAATGTTTAACTTCTAAGCTTCAGTTTTCTACTATAAGAAATGCAAATGATCATAGTATGTAACATAGGTATTTGTAAGGACTGAAGGAGAAAATCCATGTAAAATGATTAGTACAGTGCCTGGCACATAATGTTTTCAATAAAGGTTAGGAAATAAAAAGGCTAGGGATTGGGAAAAAATAGGGGAAGGGCACTAAGAGATACAAACTTCCTGTTGTCAAATAAATAATTCATGGGACTATAAAGTACAGCATAGAGAATATAGTCAATAATATTGTAATAACTTTGTATGGTGACAGATGGTTACTAGACTTTCCATGGTGATCAATTCGTAATGAATATACATGTTGAATCATTGTTTTACACCTGAAACTGACATAATATTGTATGTCAACTATACTTCAATAAAAAAATTAAAAGGCAAAAAAAAAAAGGGGGTGGGAAGCATTACTGTATGCTGCACCAAAGCAAAAAAAAAAAAAAAAAAAAAACAGGAGCTTTTGTGGGAAATGGGAGGTGGGGTAATTGAATTGCTGAGACAGCTGGAAGCTGACGCAGGCACAAGCCCGCACGAGCCGGTGAGTAGTGTGTGGTTTGTGCTTTAGTCATATGAGAGATCTGCCCCGTGACTGCTGACCCTCGCTCCTTGCACAAACCTTCCTCTGCATAAAGGGAAGGAATCGTTGCATAGGGCTTGGATAGGTGTGCAGACTCTAACCTCATTTTTTATTATTCCTTATAATAATTCTTCTCTGCCTTTCTGTCTCTGCCAGATAAATTCAACATCTCCACAGATGAGCCTGTACCTGTGACACCTACTATCTCACCCTCCAATATTTCAGTCAATTACTCTGTGCAAATCAATGAAATTTTCAATTCCACCAAAGTCACCGTGAGAAAGGGTTCTGTCTTCCTCGATGTGATGGTGGCAGCTGAGAAACAAAATAAGGCTGCATTTTGGTATGTGTGTACATAACCTAAGGTTAAGGAATTTAATGGGATTATGACTCAGCAAGAATACATCTGCACCTGAATACAATGTACATTTAAAACACCTCCCAGTGAGTACTTTTGCTGTTCACCAACATCGCACGGCCGGGGTTAAAAAAAGGGAGGTGAAATTTTTCCTCCTCTAGCATGTAGCAAGTATTAAATTATTGCTCACTGAATAGATAAATAAGTACCAGGGATCCCTCTTCTGTCAGTTAAACTCCTTCAATAAATAGAACCTCTTAAGTCAGACATTTTGTGTCTGGAACAGTGGTTCTTAACCATTTTTGAATCACTGACCCCTTTGAAAGTCAGATGAGTGGGATTCTCATCCCAGAAAAAGGAATATACACACAAAATGTGTCATTCTTAAAAAATTTTTATTTTATATTGGAGTATAGTTGATTAACAATGATGTGTTAGTTACAGGTGTACAGCAAAGTGATTCAGTTATACCCATAAAAGTGTCCATTCTTTTAAATTGTTTTCCCATTTAGGTTATTATAGAATATTGAGCTGAGTTCCCTGTGCTATACAGTAGGTCTCTCTTGGTTATCTATTTTAAATATAGTAGTGTGTACATGTCAATCCCAAACTCCCAATCTATCCCCCACCCCCGCTACCCTTTACCCTTTACCCCTGGTAACCGTAAGTTAATCCTCTAAGTCTGTGAGTGCAAAACTTGTCATTTATGTTTTTTTTACATGTGCGGTTTTTTTTAATTAATTAATTAATTTTTTTTTTTTTTTTGGCTGCGTTGGGTCTTCATTTCTGCATGCAGGCTTTCTCTAGTTGCGTCAGGTGGGGGCTTCTCTTCGTTGCAGCGTGCTGGCTTCTCATTGCAGTGGCTTCTCTTGTTGCGGAGCATGGGCTCTAGGTGCGCGGGCTTCAGCAGTTGTGGCATGTAGGCTCAGTAGCTGTGGCTCGTGGGCTCTAGAGCGCAGGCTCGGTAGTTGTGACACACCGGCTTAGTTGCTCCGCGGCATGTGGGATCTTCCCGGACCAGGGCTTGAACCTGTGTCCCCTGCATTGGCAGGCAGATTCTTAACCACTGCACCAGCAGGGAAGTCCCCAAAACTTATTATTTAAATCAGAGGTCTTACAAATGCCTCCCCCACCTTTCAGGAGGTTCATGGACTCCTAGATTAAGGTTCCCTGACCTAGAGAGTTCAAATATTAAAATTAAGATGTTGACTCTGCCTCTGAAAAATATGGCTAACTGACAATAGCTTATTGTATTTAATAACATGCTGTAAGATGCGACAGAGAAAATCGTATATATATGAAAATTATGTCTATGTGTATATATATAACTATAAAGCCTGCTTTCAAGTGTTCCCAGGAAGGTAGAGAAATGTGAATAAAGAATGTGAAAAAGACATTGACTATGTCACTTTTTAATAAACAGGTATAAATTACTAAATTATCCTTTCCTGTTCCTCTTTCCTCAGTGCCTCTAGGACAACCAATTAACACTTTCTTGTACTGCTTTAGTGTCTTCATCAGTTACTGTCTTGGGTAGAAGATTTGAAATTGTTGATGGCAAAGTGTCTACTATGGCAGGAAGGAGGGGCAGAAACCAGGGGAATCATTTCTCTAATTTTGCATGGATTGTAGGAGGGCCTGCATCAGAATGACCTGGAATGTTTATAGAATGTGCAGATTCCTGGTCCCAGCCCAGACCGACAGAATCAAGGTATCTGGGGATAGGGCCAGGAGATCTGCATACTCTGAAGCATCTTCAAGTGATTCTTACGTGCGTTAAAGTTTGAGAAACGCCCATGGAGAGTTGCCTTCGACCATTCTAAGTTCCTGGAACCCATTCACTGTCCCCCACAGTTTCAAAACGGAGGACAGCCCATGGGGGCCCTACATCACCACTGTTCAGAACATAAGCGCCAACAATAATGACAGAACCTACTGGCAACTTCTGAGCAATGGCCAACCGCTGAGCCAAGGTAAGGGAGAGTACGACAAACAACGCTACAGAGTGAGATGCCCAAAGCATTCAGGTGTGAGGGTGTAAGCTTTGGCGGGGAACGTGCCAAGGAGCTGGGAGAGCCATATCCATTATCTGATGATTTGGTGGTCAAATCATTTGACCCACTTCTTCTTCTTCCTTTTCAGGACCTGGGAGTTATGTTGTCAAAAATGGAGAATATTTGGAGGTTCGTTGGAGCACATACTAATAAACCCAAACCATCCTCAGCTGGGTCTAAGCCTTTTGTAGTGAGATTCCATGTGGAAATTGATCTCACACCTTCCTTTTCACTTATCTCGACCCCAATAGCATAGTCAATAACCTCTAATCCTCTCTTCGCATGTTCAATAAAAGATCAACAGCTATACAAAAAGAGCGTGTTCTAATAATTTCATAGCAAAAGGGAATTACTATTAGAGAGAAGAACTACCTCAGGAGGAAACAAAGTGAAAGAGAATAGACCCACTTGTCTAATAAACTGAGTTCTACTCAAGGTTCCCCTGCTAACTATCTGGGTGACCTTGGGCAACTGGGGAAAATGGAGATAAAGTTCTGGGTCTAATGGTGCAGCAGCAACCAATGAGATCAAGGAGAAAGTTCATAGGGAGACTGAGCTCTCTGAGACCCAGATGCAAGGGAGGAACTGAGTGGACATATTGGCTTCATACAGGCAGTGGGTAGAGAGAAAAATATTGCCATGGAGAAAGGGTGAAATGTGAAGCTTACACATAAAAGTCAGTCCACAAAGTTTGAGGAACACTTTCATTCCCTCTTCCAGCTGCCTCCCCTGGGTCCCGCTTGTTCTCCCACATTTATTTTCCTTTCATTTCACCATAAAAATCACCCTTATAGCCATATCATCAAAATACACATGTAAAAAAAAAATGACTCCAGTGTTCATTTCAGCAGAATTCACTTTAAAGAAAAAGTTGAATCATGTCTTAGCATGAGCTGGGTTACACCCCTTACTGAGTACCTGAGCTATGTGCACATTCAGTCAGGAACCGGAAGTGCCTTTAAGAAGCCGGAGGACAAAAGGTGCTTCAGATAAAGCACAAAGTAATCCATTTAAAATAACCTCCAAAAGGAAGAGCCCTTTAGGTAGAATTAGTTAACTTATTTCAAAAATGTCTTCCTCATTGCTCCTTGTGTTTTCATGATACTCTTCTCTTCTCCCCCTCCACCAGTAACCCTGATTCCTACACACAGTAACCCTCTTCCTACACACTGCTTTCTGGCACTGATCTTCAACTCTCAGGTTCAGCTCTGCCCTGGCCTTCATTAACCGGGTGTGACAGATGCCATCACAACTACACAGCAAGGGATTCCATCCTCTTGGGTCTGTGTCACATCTTGAAAGCTAAATTAGAGACAGGGGGGTCTCCATGGTGCTGTGAGCATGCAGTACCAGCTGTCAGATCTATTTGTAGACTATACAATCTATGTGAAATTGAAGGATAATGGTTTAGGTCACAAATATGCAAACTATTAGGACTGGCATTGCTGTCCAGCACAGTGTGACCATACAGTTTATCATCCAACTGTAACTCTGTTAAGAGTGAAAGTGAACATTATTAATAATTATACTCAGAAAAAAAAACAGATTAAAAACTGGGACTATCCTGGGAAAACCAGAACATATGGTCAATGTTGTCCATAAAGGAAGCTCAAGCAAAAAATGTAAACACAGGGGCTTCCCTGGTGGCGCAGTGGTTGAGAGTCCGCCTGCCGATGCAGGGGACACGGGTTCGTGCCCCGGTCCAGGAAGATCCCACATGCCACGGAGCGGCTGGGCCCGTGAACCATGGCCGCTGACCCTGCGCGTCCAGAGCCTGTGCTCCGCAACGGGAGAGGCCACAACGGTGAGAGGCCCGCGTATCGCAAAAAAAAAAAAAAAAAAATATATATATATATATATATATATATATATAAACACAAATATGTCAAAATAACAGGAAATATTGCCCCTGAAATAACCAATGAAACTGAATCTCAATGTAACAAAGTAGGAATGGGTCTCTCCAACATCCCTAACTCTCTCTCAATGATTCTAGCTCATTGTCTGTAATATTCAGTCAATACCAGTAAAGCACCCAATTTATGTTAGACCTATTTTCCCAAATGTGGTACAAGAAATTAAACTCATTGGTATACCAACATGGAGTCAAGTAACATGCCATCACAACATTAAAGTCATTTTCTTTTCAATTCTCATTTAATTCTGATTGGATTAAATATCAAACCTCACTTTATGCCACTATGTTTTCCAACACTCCCCTCTAGCACTGCTAACCTCCGTTTCTGATGGAGAAAGATGAGTTTCTCCCAGCCCATGGTCTTTAAGAAGAAGGTAGTAACACTGTTGTCTGATAGGAATGCCTTCAATCTCTGAAACAGACATGAAGGTCAATGGAATAACGTTTCTTTAGCATTCCACTAACATTGGCCAGTGAAACCTAGCTCTGGCCACACTTGCATTCTGAGAAGATCCTATGGCTTGAGATTATGTCAGAACCTAGACTGAGGCTGAGGGGAGAAACTTACACCTACAAAGAAGTAATCGACACAAATAAACATTTCAGATGTCCAGAGAGAATCGCAGTGCTTTGATACCAGAAAATGAGGCACAGGAAAAAACAAACAAGGAAATAAATCAATAAGTCCAGTCAAGAGTTAACCAAAGACTATCAAAACATATGCTTTAAGAAACTATAGAGGAGATTGGTTCAAGATGGCGGAGTAGAAGGACGTGCTCTCACTCCCTCTTTCAAGAACACCGGAATCACAACTAACTGCTGAACAATCATCGACAGGAAGACACTGGAACTCACCAAAAAAGATACCCCACATCCAAAGATAAAGGAGAAGCTGCAATGAGATGGTAGGAGGGGCGCAATCACAATAAAATCAAATCCCACAACTGTTGGGTGGGTGACTCACAAACTAGAGAACATTTATACCACAGAAGTCCACCCACTGGAGTGAAGGTTCTGAGTCCCACATCAGGCTTCCGAACCTGGGGGTCCGGCAACGGGAGGAGGAATTCCTAGAGAATCAGACTTTGAAACAGTAGGCTAGCGGGATTTGACTGCAGGACTTTGACAGGACTGGGGGAAACAGACTCCACTCTTGGAAGGCACACACAAAGTAGTGTGCGCATCAGGACCCAGGGGAAAGAGCAGTGACCCCGTAGGAGACTGAACCAGACCTACCTGCTAGCGTTGGAGGGTCTTCTGCAGAGGCGGGGGGTGGCTGTGCCTCACCGTAAGGACAAGGACACTGGCAGCAGAAGTTCTGGGAAGTACTCCTTGGCGTGAGCCCTCCCAGAGTCCGCCATTAGCTCCACTAAAGAGCCCGGCTAGACTCCAGTGTTGGGTCGCCTCAGGCCAAACAACCAACAGGGAGGGAACCCAGCCCCACCCATCAGCAGACAAGCGGATTAAAGTTTTACTGAGCTCTGCCCACCAGAGCAACAGCCACCTCTACCCACCACCAGTCCCACCCATCAGGAAACTTCCACAACCCTCTTAGATAGTCTCATCCACCAGAGGGCACACAGCAGAAGCAAGAAGAACTACAATCCTGCAGCCTGTGGAACAAAAACCACAATCACAGAAAGATAGACAAGATGAAAAAGCAGAGGGCTATGTACCAGATGAAGGAACAAGATAAAACCCCAGAAAAACAACTAAATGAAGGGGAGATAGGCAACCTTCCAGAAAAACAGTTCAGAATAATGACAGTGAAGATGATCCAGGACCTCAGAAAAAGAATGGAGGCAAAGATCGAGAAGATGCAAGAAATGTTTAAAAAGGACCTAGAAGAATTAAAGAACAAACAAACGAGATGAACAATACAATAACTGAAATGAAAACTACACTAGAAGGAATCAATAGCAGAATAACTGAGGCAGAGGAATGGATAAGTGACCTGGAAGACAGAACGGTGGAATTCACTGCTGTGGAACAGACTAAAGAAAAAATAATGAAAAGAAATGAAGACAGACTAAGAGACCGCTGGGACAATATTAAATGCAACAACATTCACATTATAGGGGTCCCAGAAGGAGAAGAGAGAGAGAAAGGACCTGAGAAAATATTTGAAGAGATTATAGTCGAAAACTTCCCTAACATGGGAAAGGAAATAGCCACGCAAGTCCAGGAAGCACAGAGAGTCCCATACAGGATAAACCCAAGGAGAAACACGCTGAGACACATAGTAATCAAATTGGCAAAAATTAAAGACAAAGAAAAATTATTGAAACCAGCAAGGGAAAAACGACAAATAACATACAAGAGAACTCCCATAACGTTAACAGCTGACTTCTCAGCAGAAACTCTACAAGCCAGAAGGGCATGGCATGATATACTTAAAGTGATGAAACGGAAGAACCTACAGCCAAGATTACTCTACCCAGCAAGGATCTCATTCAGATTCAATGAAGAAACCAAAAGCTTTACAGACAAGCAAAAGCTAAGAGAATTCAACTACACCAAACCAGCTCTACCACAAATGCTAAAGGAACTTCTCTAAGTGGGAAACACAAAAGAAGAAAAGGACCTACAAAAACTAACACAAAACAACTAAGAAAATGGTCATAGGAATATACATATCGATAATTATCTTAAACGTGAATGGATTAAATGCTCCAACCAAACGACACAGGCTTGCTGAATGGATACAAAAACAAGACCCATATATATATGCTGTCTACAAGAGACCCACTTCAGACCTAGGGACACATACAGACTAAAAGTGAGGGGATGGAAAAAGATATCCCATGCAAATGGAAATCAAAAGAAAGCTGGAGTAGCAATACCCATATCAGATAAAATAGACTTTAAAATAAAGAATGTTACAAGAGACAAGGAAGGACATAACATAATGATCAAGGGATCGATCCAAGAAGAAGATATAACAATTATAAATATATATATACCCAACATAGGAGCACCTCAATACATAAGGCAACTGCTAACAGCTCTAAAAGAGGAAACTGACAATAACACAATAATAGTGGGGGAATTTAACACCTCACTTACACCAATGGACATATCATCCAAACAGAAAATTAATAAGGAAACACAAGCTTTAAATGACACAATAGACCAGATAGATGTAATTGATATTTATAGGACATTCCATCCCAAAGCAGCAAATTATACTTTCTTCTCAAGTGTGCACAGAACATTCTCTAGGATAGATCATATCTTGGGTCACAAATCAAGCCCTAGTAAATTTAAGAAAATTGAAATCATACCAAGCATCTTTTCTGACCACAACGCTATGAGATTAGAAACGAATTGCAGGGGAAAAAAACGTAAAAAAACACAAACACATGGAGGCTAAACAATACGTTACTAAATAACCAAGAGATCACTGAAGAAATCAAAGAGGAAATCAAAAAATACCTAGAGACAAATGACAATGAAAACACGACGATCCAAAACCTACGGGATGCGGCAAGAGCAGTTCTGACAGAGAAGTTTATAGACATACAAGCCTACCTCAAGAAACAAGAAAAATCTCAAATAAACAATCTAACCTTACACCTACAGGAATTAGAGAAAGAAGAACAAACAAAATCCAAAGTTAGCAGAAGGAAAGAAATCATAAAGATCAGAGCAGAAATAAATGAAATAGAAACAAAGAAAACAATAGCAAAGATCAATAAAACTAAAAGCTGGTTCTTTGAGAAGATATACAAAATTGATAAACCATTAGCCAGACTCAACAAGCAGAAGAGGAAGAGGACTCAAATCAATAAAATCAGAAATGAAAACGGAGAAGTTACAACAGACACTGCAGAAATACAAAGCATCCTAAGAGACTACTACAAGCAACTCTATGCCAATAAATTGGACAACCTGGAAGAAATGGACAAATTCTTAGAAAGGTATAACCTTCCAAGACTGAACCAGGAAGAAATAGAAAATATGAAGAGACCAATCACAAGTAATGAAATTGAGATGAAAAGTCTTCCAACAAACAGAAGTCCAGGACCAGATGGCTTCACAGATGAATTCTATCAAACATTTAGAGAAGAGCTAACACCCATCCTTCTCAAACTCTTCCAAAAAATTGCAGAGGAAAGAACACTCTCAAACTCATTGTATGAGGCCACCAACACCCTGATACCAAAATCAGACAAAGATACTAAAAGAAAATTACAAACAAAAGAAAATTACAGACCAATATCACTGATGAATATAGATGCAAAAATCCTCAACAAAATACCAGCAAACAGAATCCAACCACACATTAAAAGGATCATACACCATGATCACGTGGGATTTATCCCAGGGATGCAAGAATTCTTCAATATACACAAATCAATCAATGTGACACACCATATTAACAAATTGAAAAAGAAAAACCATACGATCCTCTCAATAGATGCAGAAAAAGCTTTTGACAAAATTCAACACCCATTTATGATAAAAACTCTCCAGAAAGTGGGCATACAGGGAAACTACCTCAACATAATAAAGGCCATATATGACAAACCCACAGCAAACATCATTCTCAATGGTGAAAAACTGATAGCATTTCCTCTAAGATCAGGAGCAAGACAAGGATGTCCACTCTCACCACCATTATTCAACATAGTTTTGGAAGTCCTAGCCACGGCAATCAGAGAAAAAAAGAAATAAAAGGAATACAAATCGGAAAAGAAGATGTAAAGCTGTCACTGTTTGCAGATGACATGATACTATACATAAAGAATCCTAACGATGCCACCCGAAAACTACTACAGCTAATCAATGAATTTGGTAAAGTAGCAGGATACAAAATTAATGCACAGAAATCTCTTGCATTCCTATACACTAATGACGAAAAATCTGAAAAAGAAATTAAGGAAACACTCCCATTTACCATTGCAACAGAAAGAATAAAATACCGAGGAATAAACCTACCTAGGGAGACAAAAGACCTGTATGCAGAAAATGATAAGACACTGATGAAAGAAATTAAAGATAATACCAAGAGATGGAGAGATATACCATGTTCTTGGATTGGAAGAATCAACATTGTGAAAATGACTATACTACCCAAAGCAATCTACAGATTCAATGCAATCCTTATCAAATTACCAATGGCATTTTTTACAAAACTAGAACAGAAAATCTTAAAATTTGTATGGAGACACAAAAAACCCTGAATAGCCAAAGCAGTCTTGAGGGAAATAAATGGAGCTGGAGGAATCAGACTCCCTGACTTCAGACTACACTACAAAGCTACAGTAATCAAGACAAGATGGTACTGGCACAAAAACAGAAATATAGATCAATGGAACAGGATAGAAAGCCCAGAGATAAACCCACGCACCTATGGTCAACTAATCTATGACAAAGGAGGCAAGGATACACAATGGAGAAAAGACAGTCTCTTCAGTAAGTGATGCTGGGAAAACTGGACAGCTACATGTAAAAGAATGAAATTAGAACACTCCCTAACACCATACAAAAAAATAAACTCAAAATGGATTAGAGACCTAAATGTAAGACCGGGCACTATAAAACTCTGAGAGGAAAACATAGGAAGAACACTCTTTGACATAAATCACAGCAAGATGTTTTTTGATCTATCTCCTAGAGTAATGGAATAAAAACAAAAATGAACAAATGGGACGTAATGAAACTTCAAAGCTTTTGCACAGCAAAGGAGACCATAAACAAGACCAAAAGACAACCCTCAGAATGGGAGAAAATATTTGCCAATGAATCAATGGACAAAGGGTTAATCTCCAAAATATATAAACATCTCATGCAGCTCAATAGTAAAAAAACAAACAACCCAATCCAAAAATGGGCAGAAGACCTAAACAGACATTTCTCCAAAGAAGACATACAGATGGCCAAGAGACACATGAAAAGCTGCTCAACATCACTAATCATTAGAGAAATGCAAATCAAAACTACAGTGAGGTATCACCTCACACCAGTTAGAATGGCATCATCAGAAAATCTACAAACAACAAATGCTGGAGAGGTTGTGGAGAAGAGGGAACCCTCTTGCACTGCTGGTGGGAATGTAAATTGATACAGCCATTATGGAGAACAGTATGGTGGTTCCTTAAAAAACTAAAAATAGAATTACCATATGACCCAGCAATCCCACTACTGGGCATATACCCAGAGAAAACCATAATTCAAAAAGACACATGCACCCCAATGTTCATTGCAGCACTGTTTACAATAGCCAGGTCATGGAAGTAACCTAAATGTCCATAGACAGACGAATGGATAAAGAAGATGTGGTACATATATACAATGGAATATTACTCAGCCATAAAAAGGAACTAAACTGGGTCATTTGTAGAGACGTGGATGCATACTGTCATACAGAGAGAAGCAAGTCAGAAAGAGAAAAACAAATATCGTATATTAACGCATATATGTGGAACCTAGAAAACGGTACAGCTGAACCGGTTTGCAGAGCAGAAATTGAGATACAGAAGTAGAGAAAACACATATGGACACCAAGGGGGGAAAGCGGCGGGGGTGGGGGGTGGTAGTGGGATGAATTGGGAGATTGGGATTGACATGTATACACTGATGTGCATAAAATGGATGACTAATAAGAACCTGCTGTATAAAAAAATAAACTAAATTTAAAAAAAAGAAAGTATAGCCTCTGGGGTTCCTGTTCTGAACGTTATTTGCTAATAGAAACAACTGTGTCAACATTAGTCTTGAAGCAATACCGTGGCTGTAACGTAATTTACAAGAAAGTATGTGTTCAAAGAGCAGGTACACCAGGTGTGCACGGGTTATCTCAGGACTGTTACAAGCAGGCTCTGGAACCCAAGGTCAGCACCATGCTGGTTCCTAATCCTGTATTAGATTCTTGCTGCTGCTCTAACAAATTACCACAAATGTCCTGGCTTAAAACAAAGACAGATATATTCTCCTACACTTCTGGACGTCAGCAGTCTGAACTGGGACTCACTGGGCTAAAATCAAAGTGTTGGAAGGGCTGTGTTCTTCAAGAGCTTCTAGGGGGAGAATTCATTTCCTTGTGTGTTCCAGCTTCTGGAGGAATCCTGCGCTCCTAAGCTCATGGCCCCACCGCCTTCAAGGCCAGCAATTGTATCATGCTGACCTCTGCTTCCTTCATCACATCTCCTTCTCTGACTCTAAGTCTCCTGCCTCCCTCTTTCACTTATGGACTCCTGTGATTATATTGGGTCCATCGAGATAACCTACAATAGTCTTCCTATTTTAAAGTCATTTTAATAATGACCTTAATTCCCTTTGTTTCTGGACTCCTTAGTCAGTAGAAATTGATCAGAGGCCAGACAAGAAATTCAGGCAAGGCTTTATTGGGACCCCTGCCACAGCAGGGGGCAGCAAGAACAAGTATCATGTTCCCTTGCTAGCTCACTCCCCGAGCAGAACAAGCTGGTTCCTTACGTGGGGGTGAAGGTAGGGATGTGTCCGGGGCTCGGGCCTGGGGGGTGGCTAGGTGGTCTGCCCACCCCTTTGGCGGTATTGTGCACAGGAGGTACCCTGCTTTTGCTCCCAGCTCTTCAGAGGTGCCAGTTGAGCTTGTTTGGTCTTTTTGTATTTTTTGTCCAGAATTTGCCCCAACTGCACATTCATGAAGTTATTTTTAGACCCTTATAGTTTCTTTGTATTTTGCTGCTCAGGGAGACGTTTGTCCAGGTTCAAGCGTTGCAGCACAGCACAAAGGGTCCCAGGTCCCAGCCTGTCTCACCTTTACCATGTAACTCAGCATATTCACAGATTCCAGAGATTAGGATATGGACGTCTTGGAGGTGGGGGGATTATTCTCCTCCTTCATATGGCATACAAGGCTCTCTACCATGCAGACCAAAATTGTCTTTCTGGCTTCATCCCCCACCAAAGGCTGTGTATTAGTGATATACGGCTGTATAACAAGTCACCCTAAAGCTTAATGGCTTAAAACAACAACACTTATTATCTCACAGTTTCTATGGGGGAGGAATCCAGGGACAGGTTACCTGGGTCCTCTAGCTCATGGTCTTTCATGAGGCTACAATCAAGATATCGGCTGGGGCTGCTTACATCTCAAAGCTCAACTGAGGAAGGATCTGCCTTCAAGCTCATTCTCGTGACCCTTGGTGGGATTCTTTCCTCCCTGGCTGTGGGATAGAAGCTGCTCTCAGTTCTTTGCTGCACCGGCCCCTCCGTAAGGCGTCTTACAGCGCGGCAGCTGCTTCATCAGAGCAAAAAGCAAGAAGAGCCAGAGAGACTGCAAGCAAGACGGAGCCGGTCTACTGCAACCTCATCCCATCACTTTTGCTGTATTATATTTATTAGAGGCAAGGCCAGCCCACACGCGAGAGAAGGGGATTAATTACATAAGAGCATGAATGCCAGGAGGTGGGAACATGGGTCGATGTTAGAAGCTGTCTAGCACACCCCAATACGTATCCTGCGTTCTCACCTATGAAACCACCAAATTAGTCCAAGAAAGAAAAAAAAATGCTTTTTTTAATCACCCATGCTATATATTTGTTCATTAATTCACTCATTCAAAAAGTATTCATTTGATAATGCCACTTGCAGCAACATGGATGGACCTAGAGATTATCATACTAAATGAAGTAAGTCAGACAGAGAAAGACAAATATCATAAGATACTTACATGTGGAATCTAAAATATGATACAAATGAACTTATTTACAACGCAGAAACAGACTCATGGACATAGAAACCAAACTATGGTTACCAAAGGGGAAAGGGGGTGGGGGAGGGATAAATTAGGATTTGGGGATTAGCAGATACAAACTACTATATATAAAATAGATAAACAACAAGGTCCTACTGTATAGCACAGGGAACTATATTCAATATCCTGTAGTAAACAAAATGGAAAAGAATATGAAAAAGAATATATAACTGAATCACTCTGCTGTACACCAGAAACTAAAAAATGAAATGAAATAAAAAAATAAATAAATAATTTTTAAAGTATTCATTTGATTCCTACTGTGAGCTGGGTAGTGTCTCAAGTACCTGGGACAAAGCAGTGTACAAAATAGATTAAGCTCCTGACCCTTTGGAGCAGACATGCTAGTGGGGAAGGAGACATACAGTAAGTGAACTACACATAGAGTATGACAGAGGGTGAGGCGCTAGAGCAGGTAAGGGGCACGGTGGGTGTCAGGGAGGTGAGGCTGTCTCATATGTAATGGTCTGGAAGGCTTCTCTAAAAGCTGACCTTTGAGCAGAGACATGAAAGAAGTGAGGGAGCCACCATGAGAGTATTTGGAGTAAGGATTTCCCAGGCAGAGAGGACAGCAAGAGCAAAGGTGGCTGATGGGTTCAAGGAACAAGAAGTGCTGCTGGAACAGAGTGAACAAAGGAGAAAGTGGGTGGAGGTGAAGTCCAGAAGGAAACCAGATGCCAGATCTTACAGGGCCTGGAGGTCGTTAAAAGGAATTTGAATTTTTCTTTTTGCTTTTTCATCATATGGTATATTTTCTCAATTTTTATCGGAGTATAAGTTGATTTACAATGTTGGGTCAGTCTAAGCTGGGAGTCACTGTGAGAATGGCCTCCTAAAAGGAGCTACTTAAAATGCGGTGGTTAGAAAAAAAACTAGCCCCCTCCTTCGTAATCTCATTACTTCCAGTTCTCTGTGTGAGGGGGAGATATACTTTGCTTTATTATACAGCTACAATTCTAAAAACATTTTTTAATATATACATATTACTTAATATAGTTCATTGAGCTCACGTTTTGCAATTACTTACTTTCAAAGATAATATCTGAAAGCCCAGGGTGTTTGAGACTGCTTTCATCTCCAGATAAGGAAAGAGAAATCAAACAAAACCATTTATGGCCCATTGCTTTCCCAACATCAAACAACTTCAAAGAGCCTAGGCTGGAACCCAGGTCACGTCAATTTAATTCATTGCATAAAGCCAGACCTCACCTGGCTGATGCTCGCCTGAGAGCCAAGAGGGCTTATTGTAAAGCAAGTGCCTCAGACTGTGAGGTGCTGCCTTAGGGATCCCCCAAACCCCAATGAAGTGGTTGCCGAGAGGCGGTCTGGGTGCGCAAAGGCTTAGGAGAAGGTCTCTGTTACATTCGCACGTTAGCCAGCCTGCCAGGATTTTAGTAAAGGACACTTGGTCATCGCTGCCTTCACCACATGTAAGCCCTGAGTGTCTCCTATGACTGTGCGGCCTACATGTGACCTTCAGGCACCTTGGAGGCTCTATAGTAGGTAAACTTAGATAAGCAAGTGGATAGTTTTATCTCGGAGAGTGCAGTCAGCATAAGTGGTTAGGAGTGTCTGGAGGATGGGGGAGGAGAGCAGACTGTTTTACAAAGAGAAGCATATATAAGAAACAGTAGAGAAATACTCTACTTGCAAACACTGGGACTTGTGAACGGGAGACGTGGACAGGAGACAGTGGGATGACCCGGGTCACCCTCCAACTCCTGACCCTTCTCTGGGCTATGACTGGGATCAGCACCCAGACCCGAAGCTCATGCTGTGAGTAGAGCGTTTTTTCCAAGGTCAGTGAAGCAGTTACCCTGGGGATAGGCAGAAACCTCAGACACTGAAGTCTGCTCATGAGTCAGTGCCTGGAAACAGGGATCACTCTAGGAGTTCCAAAGCGGGTGAGTCAGGGTGTGAGTGTGTGTGGTTCATCTTTCCTGACTTAACAGCATAAGTTCTTTGAGAGGCAAGTCTATGCATTTTACTTTAAGAGAAATTGAAATATCATTGCAGGAATGATGGTTGATGATACAGAGAAAGGTCTTCAGTGGCTGTTCTGACCAGGTACCACTATTAGTGAGAACGTTGGGTACCTGCTGAGGATAGGTCATATCCCAAATCTTTCATATTTGTCATGTAAGAGGGAGAAAAAAATGGATGCAAGGAAATCAGTGACTTCTAGGAACATGCTAGAAATAGCATGAAATGTCTGTGAGCCATAGTGCTCGACGTTACTAAGTGAAAAATCACTTTCTTAAAGATAAGGGCTATTTGGGAAGATGTAGGGACTAATTGGCCTCCAAAGAAAAAGCCCAGTGTTTTCTCCATTGCTCTTTAATAATCACCCCAAAGGGAGCATCCCTGAGGATACCAAGGCTAATCCTGTCTTCTCCTAAGAGACACAGGAAACATGTTTCTGAGAAGAGGGAATGAGGATGAGGGGTTTGGTAAACGGCTCTGTCCCTTGCAGCTGTTCCCTTAGCAGAGCAGCCCTTGGTTAATGGCATCCAAGTGCTCATGGAGAGCTCCGTGGTCAACTCTGCCTTCCCAAACCCCAGCATCCTTATTGCCATGAACCTGGCCGGAGCCTACAACTTGGAGGCCCAGAAGAACCTGACTTTCAAGCTCATGGACAGTGACACAGCTGGTGAGAAGCCAGGGCCCCTCTGCCCGCTCCCTGAATCTCCATCCCCAGGGCCCACCTCCATGTGCCCCCACCCCAGTGCTACCTGTGATGGTACCTGAATCACCCGAACACCTTTCCCTGCATCCCTGGAAGGACTCATGTGTGAAGTCAGGGCATTCACACAGGAGGGCAGCAAAGCAGAAAGAGCTCTAGATTAAATGTAAAAGAGCGGATTTCCAGGTCTGGCTCTGCCACTTACTAATTCTGTGACCTTGAACTAGTCACAGATCCCCATCAACCACTCGGTCGTCATTTGCGAAATGCAAATAATTCTAATAACAATAACACTAATAGCAATAACAACAATAACAATAATAATAAAATCTCTGTTCTGCCTACCTCACAGGAGTTGCCTTCAGGTTCAAATTAGATAAACTTGAGTAAAGTTAAAATTATCTTGTAACTATACATTTTTTTAATATACGAATTTGTATGGGTGTTCTTGCTGCTTTTCTAAACAGATACCAGGAATTCCTGATGGGGTTGTCAAGTCACATAGAGGCCACTAGATTAATGGCCTATTTAATGTTTGTCCATACTTCTTCAATGTTTTTCCATACTTCTTTCCTTGAGAAAGATCAAAAAACTAATCACATTATTTAAAAAATCGAAATGATCTGGAAAGAAGCAGAGAGCTCAGCCTGGCCCCTGGTGCTCTCCCCTGAGAACGCCTTTGTTTAACTATATTGTTCTCTCTTCCACAGACCTTACCGTTGGTCAGCTTGCCCTCACCATTATGGCCCTCACCTCCTCCTGCCACGACCCTGGGAAAAAAGTATCGATTCTACAGAGACAAATGGAGAACTGGGAACCTTCCAGTAAGACCTCATCAGAAGGGAGGGGGAAGTGAGGCAAATGGCTTTTCCTGAGAATTTTAAATCTATAAAGAAAAAGGAAGGGAGAGTGGAAGTTTAGGCAAGAGACACAAAGTACCTCTGATGATCCCACAAGTGAGATCTCCACTTCCAATCCAATGAACTAGAAAAGACCACTATCCCAGGCAAACAGTTCTATGCCATCATTGAGGACAGCAGCATCCCTCTTATTCTGTTCTCACGCCAGATGACAGTCTTATTCTGAGACACATGGAAGTTATCTCTTGCCATATGGTATCTTTCCTTTTGGACAGGTTTTCTAGCAATGTATCTTTAAAAGGTTTAGCTTTTCCTTTTTCACAAATATCTTCTTTACAGTGAACGTGAGTCTTATGAAGGCCCAAGGCCTCAATATCCCTGCTTCATCCTTCTATGGGCCCAGCCTGGCGATCTTGGCGCTGTGCCAGAAACACCCGGCGACGACCTTACCCATAGCAGCCCGCTTTGCCAAGAGCCTGCGGGCCAATTCCTCTCCCTTCGACGTGGGTGAGTCGGTTACCACTTTCACACAGTGCCCTGAGCTGGGAACATCAAGGTCACTGAAGGGTAGAGCTGGAGGGAAAGTGGGAGGGGGGGAGCTTTCCATGGAAGAGGAGCTGAGGACCGTGAAAATGCCTGGAGATGAGAGATACTGGGCAAATATTTGTTGGACATGTGAATTAAGGTATAAATGAAAGAGAGAAAATAAAACAGAAACCAGGACAATACTTGCCACGTCTGACAGTTAACAGACAAATCAGGATCTCCACTGAGGACAATAAATACGTCATCCAAGGCAGGAGTTGCTCCCAGACGAGTGATTAAATTATCAAATCAGTGTCGGACTCAGTCCCGCCCTGAACCTCCTCTTTAGTCGCTGCTGATGCTTCCACACTCTATTCTTCTCGATGCTCCTCCTTACTACATCCAAATATTCTTTTCTTTTTCTTGGCTGTGTTGGGTCTCTGTTGCTGTTCGTGGGCTTTCTCTAGTTGCAGCGAGCGGGGCTGGAGCATGGGCTCTAGGTGCGTGGGCTTCGGTAGTTGCAGCACACGGGCTTCAGTAGTTGTGGCTCGCGGGCTCTAGAGTGCAGGCTCGGTAGTTGTGGCGCACGGGCTTCGTTGCTCCGCGGCATGTGGGATCTTTCTGGACCAGGGCTCGAACCCGTGTCCCCTGCGTTGGCAGGCGGATTCTTAACCACTGCCCCACCAGGGAAGTCCCCAGATATTCTCTTTAACTAAACAGCTACCCTCTGAACACTAAACCCATAATGCTCCCCTTCAAGGATGCACTGGAACCATCTTATTCCTTCATCCTGCAAGCACGTGGCTGCTTGTGAATGGAAGCTCTATCCTCTACCACACCATGTCCTTCTTCTGCACATAACGATCCTTTCTCTGTATGATGCCCTCTGTGGGGGGCACTGTTATGTCCCTCATTGGTGGTCATCTTTTCTCCTCTACCACTATCTAAGCAACAGGATTATCTCAGGTTTTCACCCCTTATACGTGCCGCATCAGCAACCTCTCTCTTTTCAGGCTTTAGCGGACCAGCACACAGGTAGGTATTTACTCAAGTATCCTCCCCATGGGTCAAACACACACTGGCCTCTGTTTCCCATCTGGGACCTCATGCATTGCTGGGGCCTCTCTGCCAGTTCAGGAAATTGGGGCTTCTTTGCCAACATTTTCATCCTTAATGAGGTGATGAAATTTTGGGTGGAGATTAGGGTGGGGAGGGAAAGATCGATGAAAAAAATGCCATCTGGCAAGTCTTTGATTTCTTCTGGTCTCGTCATGCCAGAGTTTTTGCCCATTCAGTTCACACATAATAAGAATGAAATAATGAAAAAAGCCCTTGTGCTGGTTACTATGGGAGACGAAAATCCCCGCCCCCCGCCATCTGAGAACTCACAGGGCACAGTTAACAGCAGACAGTGCTGAGATTGCAAAACAGGTACAAACAACAAATGCTAAAGGAATCCAAAAAAATGCTAAAGGAATCCAGAAAAGTGTAGTCTCTTTTCTGGATTGACAGAGAGGACTTCCGTGAGAGGTGGTGATGGCTGGACCTTCACCAACTGCTGACACCTTGAAAGATAAACATTGGGACAAGAGAAGTGGGATTGAAAATGTTGCTAGTCGACTTTCATTCAAAGCATGAGCTGTGGAGTCATACACATCTGCATTCAGGTGTGTGGCCTTGGGCAGTTACCTAACCTCTCTGAGCCTCCATTTCCTCATCCCCTAAATGGGGATAATTATAGGTCCTATTTCACAGATTGTCCTGAAGGGTAAAGGAGATGATGAACCTGAACACAATAAGCACACAACTGTTAGCTGTTCATATTGTGGTGATGGTGGTTGTCTTATCCCGTGCTGTGATTCTCAGACACAGGAGCAGTGGTGACCTTGGCTCTGACCTGTATGTACAACAAGATCCCCATAGGTTCAGAGGAAGGTTACAGAGCCCTGTTCAGCCAGGTACTAAAGAACACTGTGGAGAATATCAGCATGAGCATCCTAGACAACGGCATCATCGGAAACATCTACAGCACTGGCCTTGCCATGCAGGTAAATGCGTCACTGATGCCCTTCGCTGGGTCCATGTCCCTAAGCCTGGATTGTAGGACCAAGAGACCAGGCTTCTGGTAGTATCTCTGTGGAGGACCAGCTACTGTGACTAGAGGTAGATTCCTTACGGCACCTGTGCCTCAGTTTCTCTACTGGTGAAATACAGGTACGTGTTAATTCATCCCTACCTCACAGGTAAAGTATAAAATCAAATACGCATGAACTCTTTTCCCTTCCATGGGAAAAAAAAAAGAAATAAATAAATCCAAGAAATGTATTGGTTTATTATGAATAATGATCAGTTTGTTCATAATAATTATAGACAATTGAAAGTTTGGTGTATTAGAAAATAACGATATTCAAGGAGGTCCTCAAAAAATATTGAATCTTCTGATTCCATGCTGCCAATCAAGTGTTCTTCTATCAGATCTTTACCTTGATCCAAGAAAAGGTGGGATTGTATTCAAAATGATTAATGAAAATAATCTAAAACTGCCTGGACATCTAATCTTTGTCAAGGTCTTTTACTATCTCAGTCTCAGTTCAACCTCACAAAGATCCCTAATATGTGTCAGCGCCAGATGTGTCTGGCCATCAAATCTATGCTCAGTCCTATGCTTCTCTAGTATAGAGTCTCAGGCTGGGATTCTATAAGATGCTGCTTGGTATAGCTCCAAATACAACCACACACACACACACACACACACACACCTCCCCTTCCATTGATATAGCTCCAAATACAACCACACACACACACACACACACACACACACACACACACCCCTCCCCTTCTGTTGATTATGGCAACATCTTCCCCTGGAAAACACACCAATAATAATGGGGAGAGAGAACCAACTAGAATCAAAAATTAAAGGGTCATCTGTGGCCAAATCCTGTAGTCCAAACTAAGAAATTTATGCTCCAGAGTCTCAAAGTGCCCCATGGGATTAATAGAAAAACTACATCATGACCTTCCCAACTTGGAAATCCCAAGAAACAGAGAATCGTAATATCATGCTTAGTGAATTAAATCAAGCAAAGAAAGATAAATGCTGCATGATATCACCTATATACAAACTTGTGGTTACCGAAGAGGAGAGGGAAGGCGGGAGGGACAAATTAGGGGTATGGGACTAACAGGTACAAACTACTAGGTATAAAATAGATAAGCAACAAGGATATACTGTATAGCACAGAGAATTATAGCCATTATCTTGTAATAATCTATAATGGAGTATAATCTGCAAAAATACTGAATCACTATACCATAAGCCTGAAACTAGAATAATATTGTAAATCAACTATACATCAATAAAAAATAAAGAAACAGAACCATGGAGTTACAATGCCCACCCTACACCTAATTTAGCTCTGAACTAGTGCAGGGGGTTGGAGACTGGTCTGATATTCTATACATTAAAAATTAGTGACGTAATGTACAGCGTGGTGTATACAGTGTGGTACAGCGTGGTTAATAATACTGTGTTATATATTTGAAAGTTACTGAGAGTAAATCTTAAAAGTTCTCATCACAATATAAAAAATGTGAAACTGTGTGGTGATGAATGTTAACTAGACTTACTATGATCATTTGACAATATATACAAATACCAAATCATTTGTTACTACACCTGAAACAAAGATAATGTTATATGTCAATTACATCTCAATTTTTAAAATATTTTTTAAAATTAAGATTAAAAAATGAGCAAAGGGCATAAATAGACTAGAAATTAGTTCACGTTAAACATAAGAGTAAATACACAGTCCCCACTCCAATGTGCTATCGGACCAACTAATGAAAATAAAGTCAGTTTCTACGTCATGTCGTGGCCAATAAAATTTTGTCAGAGAGCAAAACACTGTTTGTTTTTATGGCTGAATCATACAAAAGCTTTCCCAGGCCTCAGGTCTAGAAAGCTTTGTGGGGGAACAAAGGAAGTCTTGAAGAAATCTAAGGCAAGTTTTATTCGTGACTCACTTAAAATAACCTTGCTCACCTTAGAGCCAGACGGAGAAGTGTTTGCTTTTGCTAGTTTGGTCTGTGCATTCCATCTGGTATTTTAGCACCTGCAGAGTACACCGTGAAAAGCTGTACCTGGGAATTAAAGTTTTTCCTTGGAAAAAGGCAGGACCTCACCCATATCCAGATAGCAAAGGCCACATGGATTACTTGTCAGTTAGGATACATAACCTCTCCCTACCCGCCTTATACCAGAGTTTACCCAGGCAGCCCGAGGTCTGAAATCACCAGCTATCTACTATATAAACTTTTTCTAATCTCAAATGTTCTGGTGTCAAAAACAAAGGGTTTCTAAGGCTGTAACAACTTGGGTTTGCATTCCAGATTGGCCACCATCTTGGGCAAATATTGAATTTCCTGGAATTTCATTTTCCCCATGATAGCAAAGGTATAAAAAAAGTCACAGGCACAATGTGGCATTTAATAATTATTTGTGATCTCTCCCAGTGGAAGAGACGTGATGTTTAGCTTCCTTTGCAGCCTTCACTCACCCTCTGCCAGCTGTCAGTGCCCTTCAAGTGACCTAGGCCACCCACATTGTTCCCCAGAGGCATTTCCTCCTCTTTCTTCCGTAAATATTCCAACACTTTCAAGGTTCCTCTGACAAGAACCTAACTTGGGGACATAAAACTTCTTCATGCGAAGTTATTACTGACTTCTAACTGGCTAATGCATTACTCCTTTCTAAAGAGTTGGTGTTGTGATGTTTTATCCCAAGGGGATACATCTCACTTGGTGGGATTTGGGATATGAATATGGCAAGTGGACAAGATACGGATACGATTGCTGGGAAAGCCTGACTGATGCCCTTTAACCAAACTGCCCTGTAAAGGGGTCTCTGGGAAGAGCCATTGTCATGGTTATGGAGGTTAACAGAGCCTGTCAAAACTGCCTAGTTGCTCACAGTACTGCCTCTAGCTCACGGCCATTTCTGGTTCCCCTCCCTTCACCCATTTCCCATTCAAAGCTTCAAGTGAATGGGTCATCAGCAACCCCAGACCATTAACATGCTGTGGTAGATGAGTCAGCACAACCGTAAAGGCAGGGAGGTGCTAAGGACAGCTTCCGCAACACAACGTTACAAAATGCTTTTGCATAGCAACCCATCTGAACCTCCAATGACTGCCCCAAAGGTAGGCAGGAGCTATGATTTCTATTTTACCCGTGAGACAGAAAACTCAGCAAAGTAGAGTGACTTGCTTGGTGTATTCATCAAGACTCATTTTGCAAATTAACAGAAACCCAAATAATTTTTGCTTAAGAAAAAAAAATGGACATTTACTATTTCACAGAAACTGGGGGATCCAGGGCTCGATTAGGTGATTTCAGGATTAATCAGAATAAAGGGCTCAAATCACATCAGGGATCACTCTTTCATCATCTCTCAGCCATGGTTTTTCTCATTCTCTCCTGCTGTATGGCTTCTTCAGAGTGGCTGAGAAAGATGGTCACCAGCACCTCCATGATTACTAACCCCAGCAAGGGGGAAGAAATGTTTCTCTCTCCCAATGTCTGTGTATCCTGGAAGGACTCTGATTCGTGCATGTGTCCATCAATCACTGTCACCAAAAGGATAGTCTTGTACTCTACGATTAGTCCAGCCCATGAGTCCACCCTTGTGGCCAGGATCGTGGAGCCTCTAGCTGACAGTACCGACATGATCAAAGAATGTGGGAAGAGCTTCCCCAGGAGCTTGCTTTGCCAGCTCTCATCCTCCTCCTACATGCAAGAACTGTTAGTAAATACTGCAGCCCTAATAGCACTCCCTGAAACTGAGTGTAGCTCAGATATTTATTGTGTGACTGCTACGTGACAGACACTGAACTAAGCAGTGGGGACACAGCCGTGAATAAGACAGATGGTGTCCTGAACCTCGTGCAGCTTCGGTTTTGGACTCTGGTTGATCACAACGATTAGTGATCAAGTCTGTCCCTTATAAGGTTAATAAAGGCCAACTCTCAGCTATACCTAATCTGTCTCTCTCTCTCTACCCACCCTCCCACCCCCACCCCGGCCCCAGGCTCTCTCCGTGACACCTGAACCACCTAAGAAGGAGTGGAACTGCCAGCAGACCACGGATTCTGTACTGGATGAGATGAAGGAGGGGAAATTCCACAACCCCATGTCCATTGCCCAAATCCTCCCTTCCCTAAAAGGCAAGACATACCTAGATGTGCCCCACGTGTCTTGCAGCCCTGGTAAGAACTCTTTAACATCTGTCTCTCCCTATAAAGTGGCAACTTATGCCAGGAATGATACGTGGACCAATTTTAAGTGGATAAGGTCTTGTTATATACATGACTGCCGTGTAGGCAGGGCCAGTTCCCAGGAGTTGTGTGTTAGCACACGGCCATGCTGTCCTGCCCTCGGAATTCTGCTCCCACATCCACTCCATTCGACACACATTTACTGAGCACCTACTACAGGTAAGTCATTTTGTTGGATGCTTGTGGAGAGAGAAGATCCATGGTCCTAACAGTCAAATAACATATGACTTCATTCATTCATTTGACAAATGCACCAAACACTAGGCAATATCTTATCATATCTGCTCTTTACAAAGTCAGGAGATGGTATGTAGACAAAAACTACAATATTTGGAAGAATGAAATAAGTATTAAACAGAAATAGAAGCCATATACAGTGCAAAAGCAAAGAAAGTATGACCAATCATTGAGTTTGGGAACCTTAGGAGAAGAACAGAGATGACATTTCAGCCAAGACTTGGAGATATAAAAATGTGCTCACAGCACACGAAAGGGATGGGGTGGAAATCTGGCACGTTACCTTTTTATTTGAAATATCTTTATTTTATCCATTTAAAAATATAATACAGAGATACTTAAAATTCAAACATGGCAGAAATATACATCTAGAAAGTAGAGTCCTGCAAAAAAATTTATCACCCCAGAGTCTTTGGTATAGATTCCTCCAACTCTTCTTTCTAATCAAATACTAACATAAAGTATGATTCATCTTATGTTGCATGGACTTCCTGAGATAAGCAGAGATAAGTAAGCTCCTTGTCTATCTCAGTACAGAATCTATAGAGACCACAATTAAGCAACCTGACCACAATCATACCAAACATAGCCACATTCACTAACTCCTTAGGCTGCTTCCCAAAGATTTCCCAACTTGAACAAGGTGGCCATGGAGTCCTTCCTAGGATTCTGCACTAGGTGCCCAGGTATTTTGTTAAATGGCCTGAAACTTACTACCTTTGCTTCCAGATTCTTCGGGCTAACAAAAAACCCCAAGAGAACAGTGAGCACCATGTAAAATACATGACTTAGGGCTCACAACCCTCCCTTCAGTTGACAAATCCTTTTAACAAAATAAACATTCGTTATTAAGCTAGCTGTCAGTTCTTCAGCTACGATCAATTCTCTAGGATGGAAATGAGAGCTTCATAGGTCACACCAGTTCTTCAGAACAATCCACAGAGGACACAAAACCACTGTCATCTCTTGAAATGTGTTCTGGGATAAGCTGCCAATAACAGAGATTTCGTACCTATACTACAAACCCCATAATCTTTAACAAATTTGGCCTCTTTGCTCTTCCCAGGTCATGAGGTGCAACCAACTCTGCCCAGCCATCCTAGCCGTGTTCCCACCTCAGCATCCAATATCACCGTCAAGTACACCATAAATAACCAACTGAGGGGTGTGGAGCTTCTCTTCAATGAGACCATCAACGTTAGTGTAAAAGAAGGATCAGTGCTACTTGTTGTCCTAGAGGAAGCACAGCGCAAAAACCCCACATTCAAGTGAGTGTTACAAGTGACATTCACCATTCCTCCCAAGCCCAACCTGAATTCCCATTCTCTCTCTTCTTCCTTCATTTTCTTGCTTTTTTCCCTTCTGATCATGTAACAGATCTTTATTTAATAGCCCCCTGAGGAGCCTGCGATCTAGTAACTAGGCAAGGCTCTCATAAAAATTAAATCATTCAAGTCAATATAAGATGGAGTTTTTAAAACAGGAATTCAAAGGAGAGAGAGCACAGTGTGGATTAGAAGAGTCAAGGAAGGCTGGTGGCTTTGGACCACATTCAAAGAATAGGTACCATACAGGAAGATAGGGAAGGATGGTATTCTGGGAAGAGGGGGATGGTGAGGACAAAGCATTCGAGACAGGACTGAGCAAGGAATTTAGGGTCAATGAGTAGACCAGCTTGACGAGACAAGAGAATACAGGACTGAATTAAATGAATGATGTCTGGAAGGATACATTGGGTGATATCGTAGAAAGCCTGAAATACCAGGCTAAGGAATTCGGACTTCATGTTGCAGAGAAGCATTGAAAGTTTTTGAGTAAGAAAAGTCATGTTGTAAAATGTTCATTGGTTTGGGGAATGAGTGACAAGGAGGAAAGCTACGGCGTGACTACAGAAATGAAGCTGTAAACTGATGAGGACTTCATCTAGGAGACATGTACTCATACCAAGGAAGATGCCCCAGGGCTCATGAGTGACTGCATGTGGGGGTCAAGAGCAAGACGCTTCAAAACTATCGGTAGGAGTGTCAGGAAGAAAGAATGTCCTTCAGAGAAAAACCTAATTCCGTTAGATGATTAATTGTTGGCATTCAAAACAGAAACATTAGGAAGCTTTTGGAGGTATAAAGGAAGTCCTAGAAAAAGAGGTCAGGACAAGCAAAAGAGACTGGGTAGTCATCTGATAGAGTTGACGACTGAAGTTAGGGACAGTGTAGTAGGTGGCAGATACAATGCTTCCAATAAACCATGAGACAGATACAATTATTCCCATTTTACAGACAGAACCACGTAGGCCCAAAATGGTTAAGTAATATTCTGAAGATCACATAACATGCAAACTATAGGAATTGAGATCTGAACCCAGATTTGACTGACTCTTATGCTCTTTCTACTACCCAGTTGGGAAAGGGAAAAATATAGAAATAAATCACAAAGGAGAACATTAAACTTTGGGGAATGTTTATGGTTTGCAAAACGAGGGAACAGTAGAGAAATATGGAGAAGTCTAAGCTATAGGAGGAGGAGGGGGAAGATGCCAGGTCATGGAAAGGAAGAGAGGAGATACTTTCAAAGAAAAGATGGCCCAATCCAAATTCTGCAGAGAGCTGTCCAGCAGAAAGACTGACAAAGGCCAAGGAATAGACGAGTGACGTGGGATCTGTTCTCCAGGGTTAGGATAAGTACACGTGTCTGCTGCCCACAGACCAGCTCCATCACTTCCCTAACTTCTGTAGAACAGGTCAAGATAAAGATCGCGTTTCGAGAATACTTAATTTTCCAACAACCTGCTAATGTGCTTTACTTCTTCTCTAAGCTCAGCTTTAATTTTACCTGATTTAACTTTTCCTAACTATAAATGTAATAAATACACATAGGAGAAATTTTGAGGGGGGGGAAGCATAAAGAAGAAAACAAAACATCTATAGTCTATCTATAATATAATCACTGTTGGTATTTTTTATAATTTTATAGGTATTTTCTCCATGCATATTACAAATAGTTGTGATCCATAATTAACGAGATAGATAGATATTTCTGATACAATGTGTATCCCACATTTTCACTTAATATTATTGCATAAGCATTTTCCCATTTCACTGAAAAATATGATTTTCTTAACTGCAAAAGAGTCAATCTTGGATATTCATTCCATCTCTCACCTAATTTTTTTGCCCATTGTTGGACATTTACATTTTAAAAATCTGCTTAATGATAGGTTTTTTAAAAATCTGTTCATTTTATTTTTATTTAATTCCAAGTGAAGTAATTTTATGTTCATTAGTCATTTGCGTTTTCTCTTTGAAACATGATTTTTTCTGATCTTTAAAGCATTTAGAAGGTCTCTGTCCCTTCATCTTAACTTCTTATTGCCTGACTTAAAGTGAGGTATTAATCGTATATGATTTTATTCTTACAGATTTGAAACCACAATGACATCCTGGGGACTTGTGGTCTCTTCTATTAACAATATCGCCGAAAATGTTACTCACAAGACGTATTGGCAGTTCCTGAGCGGCAAAACACCTTTAAATGAAGGTGAGAGAAGAAAAGGAATGTGGGCATTTTCTCCATCGTTTGAAGGCTAATTCTTTCATTTCCATATTTAATTTAATCGATAAATAATTGTGAGATTCTATGTATATACAATAATTGTACATATAGCTGTTACATACGTTATGTACATATGCAGATATATTATGAATATATATACAGTGTTGATAGATAGATAGATGGATAGATAGAAAGATGGGTAGCTCTCTAAAAAAGCTTTTGAAAAAATCAAGAATCCTAACTCCACCCCGAGCCAGTGGGAAAATATCCAGTGAACAAGAAAAGCGGATTGACCTAAAGTAGTAAGAGCTAAAGAAGGAAAAAGCAGATGTGAGAAAGATTTTTTTTTTTAAGTGTGTGATCTAAGAAGATGGCCAATTTGGGGTTAAAAAATTAAACACGTATGTGTAAAGCAAAAGAACAGTGAATTCATAGCCAGGGGGAAATAAATGAGAGGGATAAGATAACATCTATTAATGTAGTAATGTTATCTTATTTCATACATCAACTCTGTAGGCATTAGTGACTCTTTTTACGACAAAAAAAAACTAAGTCTCGCAAACAAAAAAGGGACTTGCCCAAAGCATCCATGTAGTATGTGATAGAGCAGATAATCAAGGCCACAGCTTCACTCAAAATCCATTCTTCGCCTTCTTTTGTTGTAGTGTTGTTAAAAATCACCAGAAAGAAGAATGTTTGTGTGGGGAAAGTGGGAAGAGTAAAACTCAGACTTCAGCAAAACCTTAACAATCTTTAAAATGTTGGCGCAAATACTAAAACACCCTGCAGCTTAAAAAGAGTACTGGTCTATGGTTTTGTCGAAGCACGATGTTACCTAGTTAACCTGATGTTCATTGTCACCCTTCTTTGTCAAGATGCTTCATTATCCAAGATTACAATGAGAGAGACGTTTTTCCTGGAGCCTACCATGGATTTGACAAAAAAATCTGGCCAGTCAGAATTTGTGGAATTGTAGCACAGCATTTAAGAAAGATCTTAGAGTCACATAAACCTTGGTTAGAATCCCTTTCTCTCTGTCTCTGTCTCTCTTTTTTTTTTTTTTGCCACACCATACAGCTTGCAGGATCTTAGTTCCCTGACCAGGGATCAAACCTGGGCCCAGCAGTAAAAGCGCTGAGTCCTAACCACTGCACCACCAGGGAATTCCTGAAGCCCCTTCTCTTATTTTCTAGCTACACTAGGCAAATAATGAATCTTCTCTGAGGCACAGTGCCCACAGCTATAATATGGAAAGAGCAGTAACCATTTCTTAGGTTATTGTGAGGATTAGAAATAATGTGTTTGAAATGAGTAAATTCAGTGCCTTTTGCATGGTATCTGTTCAAAAATGCTAATCACTATCGTTATTAATTCTCTTACCACCTTCATCTCAAGAATTGCCCTGGGAACGCAGATCAGGCTAATTCTCATGTCTGCCAGTTACTTTTCTTCTCTGGGGAAAAGCAAGTCCTCTGAGATCCAAAAAGATCTGGGCCTGGAATTGTCATGCTTTCTGATGCCTCGCTACTTCAGAGTGAATCATCGATTATGTCACCATCTGTGCTTCCTGCCCAGAAAGACGAGAATTCTCAACCCATTGCCCTTCCTCACTTCTTACAAAATCTTCTAAACGGAACATGAGTTCCCGCCTTGAATGCTCTAAATTTGGCTTACATAAGCCCTTTTAATAGAAATTACTTTCTTGCATACTTATTATGTGTCAGATACTGCATGAGGCATTTGGCAATCATTATTTCTAATTCTGAAAATAATTCTTCAGCATAAATACTAGTAGTACAATAGTGTATATGAGGGAAGGAGGCTGGCACAATCTAAGGGGCTTGGCCAAAGACGCGCTCCACATGGCAACTGAGAGCCTGGAAACAAGGACCTCTGAATCTCAGTTCCATGCTCCCTTCATACTAATCAACTCTGGCGATTTTGTCTCTCTAACCAATTTGATGGGCTGGTCCCGTGGGAGAGTGGTGTGGTTATGGGCACCGTGGGCACCTCGTGTTGTTCTCTGCTTGTTTCCAGGAGTTGCTGACTACATACCCTTCAACTGCGAGCACATCACAGCCAACTTCACACAGTACTAAGGAGGAGAAGGATTGAGCTTCTATCAAACGTCCCCGGAGGACGGCTGGCATTTTTTTTTCACCTCATTTCAAATCTGTGCAAAAAAGTCGGTATTTACAAGGCTACCATATTCCTGGTTAAAACATGGAAACCACAATGTAAAATAAATGATGCAAACTTCACTGGAGTTTCAACATCTGTGACCCATGAAAGCAAAAGTCCGGCTTCTCAAGACAATGACCCCCAGTCATCATTGAAACCTAGGGTGAGGGGGGAAAGGGGGCGTCTCGCTGATATTCTGGAAGGTCATTCTGACCTTTTTGATTAATTAACCAACACACTCTTTTATTCTATAAAGGAAAGGATGTATCTTTAAAACTTCTATTTTGGGCTTCCCTGGTGGCGCAGTGGTTGAGAGTCCGCCTGCCGATGCAGGGGACACGGGTTCGTGCCCCAGTCCGGGAAGATCCCACATGCCGCGGAGCGGCTGGGCCCGTGGGCCGTGGCCGCTGAGCCTGCGCGTCCGGGGCCTGTGCTCCGCAACGGGAGAGGCCACAACAGTGAGAGGCCCGCGTACCGCAAAAAAAAAAAAAAAAAAAAAAACTTCTATTTTTATTTCTTATACCAAGTACTCCTTTTCAAATCACCTGGTGTAAACATATATATGTACACACATTCATCCGTACATAAAGTGACCAAAATTATTTCACATGAAGCTCCCAGGTGGTTCAGAACTAGGTAAATCATGTTATCGATATATCACAAACTTCTATGTCCAATATTTGTTCTGCATAAATCACATTTCAAATAGATTTTATATAATTTATCTATGTATTTAATATATTAATATGAACATATGTGTATTTAATATTAATTTAACATATAATATGTTTTATATATTAAATGTAGACATATAACTGTGTCCCATAAATAATACATATAACATTTTAGGTATAATATATAGATCTATAATCTCACCCTGTCCTACATATGTATATAAATACTGAAGGTACAGATCTTTGGGAGAAAAATTTAAGACAATCAACTGGTAAATTCTGCTTGTTGGAGTCAACACTGGAACAAACTTTCTAGAGAAGAATATGAACATTTGTAACAAAAGACATAAGATGTACACTTTGATCCCCAAAAGTCCTAATTCTGAAATTTATAGAAAGGGGGAAATCATAAGAGCACACAGATATATATAAGAATCTAAATGTCAGCTGGGACAATTAGAGAAAAAAACTTAGATATGCAGCCTCAATACAGTTCCTAAAACTGAAGCCCAGAAGTGGACAGACTTCACGGCCCCATCACAGGCCTCCCCTCCTGGCATCCCAGAGCAAGAACCTGCTCTCTGGTGACGATCTGGCTCCCGGGAGAAAGAGGCATGAACCACACAGGCCCAGATCCTCACACCCATCACAGCTATCAGGTAAGTCACTGTATGCCCGAAAAAGACCAGGACTGCTACAATGGTAGAAACCCTCAGGGAGCGGTGAATAAGTGCTCTCTCATAACATATCATAATGTTTGTAATACGGAAAACATGGAAACAATGGGTATGTCCCAAAACAGAGCAATGCATAGGTAAACCCTGGTGGGTCTGTACGATGGGATTCTTATAAGTCACTAAAATTCATCTTGAAGGTAAATAGCTGATGACATGAAAAGACGTTCATGCGGAGCCAAGTGAAGAAATCAGACTACACAGCATCGCAATATCACCCGTCCCATGGTGGGACAGTGGTTACCTCTGCAGGATAGAATGATTAGTGATTGATGTCTTTTTGTTTATTTGTTTCTCTGGTTTCTAAGTTTTCTCCGTTCAACACATAATAATTGAGCGATGGAAATGGGGGGAAATTATTTTAAACAAAGATGACTTTTCCTCCTTTAACAAAAAATTGGGCAACCGAAGGAAGGTGTGTGTGTGTGTGTATTCCGCACCCAGCGTTTGCTATAATGATAGAAATTGAAGGAAAAAGAGGGGCATGAAAGACTAGGGGGAATCTCAGGCTGGTTTCATGTATGAAAACCTCGTTTTAACTACCTACCTAGTTATTAACTGTGTTCATCTGTATTGGCAGGGGTGGGGGACAGGGGAGTGAGGTTGACAATGGGTCTGCTATGAGAAGTTGCAATTCCCCTTTGAGGAAGCACCTTAATTAAATGTAGTCTGTGTGGGTTCATTTTTGCGTAATCTGTAATGCCCCAGACTGCATTCCGTTGTTTCAGTGACTAAAATAAGTGCTTTTGTGACCTCTAGTGGTCATGGCTGGTAAAGGATAAGCCTCCTTTAGGGAGTGGTCAGTTATGCATAACCACTTTTGTGAAGATGCAGGAGAAAGAGGAAGGAAGATTGCTACCAAATACTTTTCCCCTCTTTAAAAATAGTATGGAATTAACAAAGTGGATATAGAGGGAACATACCTCTACATGATAAAGGCAAGCCTACGGCCAACATCTTACTCAAGCATGAAAAGCTGACAGCATTTCCTCCAAGATCAGGAACAAGACAAGGATGCTTATTCTTGCCACTTTTCTTTAACATAGTATTGGAAGTTCTAGTCACAGCAGTCAGACAAAGAAAAAAGAAATAAAAGGAATCCAAATTGGAAAGGAATAAATAAAACTATCACTGTTTGCAGATGACATGATACTAGACATAGAAAATTCAAGACATTACCAAATAACTAGAGCTAATAAATGAATTCAATAAAGTTGCAGGATACTAATATAAAGAAATGTCATGTTTCTATATACTAACAACAAACTATCAGAACAATTAAGAAAACAATTCCACTTATAATTGCATCAAAAAGGATAAAATAAGAATAAATCTAACCAAAGAGGGAAAATACTTGTACTCAGAAAACTATAAGACACTGGTCACAGAACTAGAACAAATTCTAAAATTTGTATGGAAACACAAAAGACCCTGAAGAGCCAAAGCAATCTGAGAAAGAAGAACAAAGTTGGAGGTATCACACTCCCTGATTTCAAACTACACTTCAAAGCTACAGTAATCTAAACAGTATGGTACTGGCACAAAAAATAGATCAAAGGAACAGAATAGGATCCAGAAATAAACCACACTTATATGGTCAATTAAGCTACAATGAAGGAGACAAGAATATATGATGGGGAAAAGACAGCCCCTTTAATAAATAAACTGAACAGCTATGTGCAAAAGAATTAAACGAGACTACTTCCTCACACCATATACAAAAACTCAAAATGGATTAAAGTTGTAAATGTAAGACCTGAAACCATAAAACTCCTAGAAGGAAACAGAGGCAGTAAGCTCTTTGACATCAACCTTAGCAGTATTTTTCTGGATATGTCTCTTTAGGCAAGAGAAACAAAAGCAAAAATTTTTAAAATGGGACTACATCAAACTAGAAAGCTTTTGTACAGCAAAGGAAACTATCAATCAAGTGAAAAGGCAGCCTACCAAGTGTAAGAAGATATTTGCAAATGATGTATCTGATAAAAGATTAATATCCAAAATACACAAAGAACTCATACAACTCAACATGAAAAAAAAAAAAAACACCTGATTTTAAAATGGGCAGAGGACCTGAATAGACATTTTTTCCAAAGAAAACATACAGAAACCAACAGGTACATGAAAAGATGCTCAATATTGTTAATCAGCAAATCAAAACCACAATGAGATACAACCTCACACCTGTCAGAATGGCTATCATCAAAAAGACAACAAATAACAAGTGTTGGCAAGGATGTGGAGAAATTAGAACCCTCGTGCACTGTTGGTAGGATTGTAAATTGATGCAGCCACTATGAAAAACCGTATGGAGCCTCCTTTAAAGATTTAAATAGAACTGCCACACGATCCAGCAATTTCACTTCTGAGTATTGACCTGATGAAGATATAAAAAAACATAATTCAAAAAGATATAAACACTGCAATGTTTATTGTAGCACTATTTACAACAGCCAAGGTATGGAAGCAACCTAAGTGTCTATCAATAGAAATCTTACCATTTGTGACAATCTAGATGGATCTAGAGGGTATTGTGCTAAGTGAAATGAGTCAGACAAAGAAAGACAAATATCGCACGATCTCACTTATATGTGGAATCTAAGATCAAACAAACAAACAAAACAAAATGAAAACAGATTCACAGATACAGAGAACAAACAGGTGATTGCCAGAAGGGGAGCAGTGAAATAGGTGAAGGGGGTTAAGAGGTACGAACCTCAGTTATATAATAAATAAGTTAAGGGAATATATAGCATAAGGAATGTGGTCAATAATATCGTAATAACATTTTATGGGTCCAGACAGTTACAAGACTTATCTTGTGGGGAACATTTCATAATGTATGCAAATGTCAAGTCATTACGTAGTACACCTGAAACTAACATAATATTGTATGTCAACTACATTTCAATTAAAACAAGTTTTAAAAGGTACAAATGAACTTATCTACAAAACAGAAACAGAGTCACAGATGTAGAAAACAAACTTATGGTTACCAGGGAGTAAGGGTGGGGAGGGATAAATTGGAAGATTGGGATTGACATATACACACTATAGATATAAAATAGATAACTAATACGGACTTGCTGTACAGCACAGGGAACTCTACTCAGTACTCTGTAATGGCCTATATGGGAAAAGAATCTAAAAAAGAGTGGATACATGTATATGTATAACTGGTTAACTTTACCATACACCTGAAACTAACACAACATTGCAAATCACCTATACTCCAATAAAAATTTTTTTAAAAACCAAAAATATTCCAAAACAACTGACTACAATTAAATTTCACAAGTAAATGATTCTTGTTCCTTTGGGTCTGGGTTTGCCAATCAGCTTTCACACAGTTGCCTGCTTCTGGAACCAAGTCCTTGACTTTGTTTGCAGGTACACTCTTTAGAGTTGTCTCAGCAATGCCAGCTTTAAGCTCTGGAACATATGGTAATAAATCAATTTCCTGAAATACCATTAAATACATAACTAACTAAATAAATTTTTAATAAAAAATAAAATAAAAACAATATGCAACTGTACTTGCCTTTAACCAGCTATCTGAATGACTTGTAGCAAGTTCATGATTGAGGATAACATGCTGATGAGGAGGTAGAACTAACTTGACTCCTCTAGCCCCTCCCAGCTGAGAGCCTGTAGTTCTTTGAAATAGCAAAAGCCTTGAGTCTTGCTCAGAAGTGCAAATGATTCTGAGATTGAAATGAACACACACACACAAAAATATGAAGAACAAGAATTCTGGCCAAGGAAATAAAAATGGAAAGGGAGAGAAAATGGAACTTAACAAAAAGTTTTAAATTTTATCTTGAAGATCAAACATGCAAAACGTGCCATAATGTTTTTTGCAAAGTAAAGTGCAAAAATGGAGACCTTGATAAGACATATATAAAAATGTGTAATAAAGTAACAATGATTGAAAGAGTGTATCACTGGTTTCAGAACAGAGAGAACATGAGAAGGGAATAAAATGTCAAACGGAATCAAAAAAATTATGTGGGAATTTAGTACATTATAAAGTCACATATTAAATGAGGATTTTCAACTTGGAAAAGAATTATGTTAGATCCCTACCTCTGGCCCTTATAAGCATATGCTCAGAGTCAAAAACTCTTAAGAAAATTACTGTCAGATTTTACTGCTTAAAAAAAAACATAATGGGGAATTCCCTGGCGGTCCAATGGTCAGACTCCTCGCTTTCACTGCCAAGGGCCCAAGTTCAATCCCTGGTCAGGGAACTAAGATCCTGCGAGCTGCGCGGCACGGCCAAAAAAAAAAAAAAAAAAAAAAAAAATCATAATGGTCATGCCTCAAAAAGAAAATTAAAGGACATACTGAAAAATGAAAAAAAAAATCAAAACATATACAACTGAAGAGGAGTTAATGTACTTATACATAACAAGCAGTTTTGAATCGAAAAAAAATGAACAGTATGATTGAAAAGTACACAAGCAAGCAAATCACACATACAGTAAAACAAACAGACAAAAACATATGAAACCAAAGAGATGAGAAAAAGTTCAGCACTGCTAGTTATTTTTTAAAATTTTTATTGCTAGTTATTGCAAACTAAGGAACTTCCCTGGTGGTCCAGTGGTTAAGACTCCGTGCTTCCAATGCAGGGACTGTGGGTTCGCTCCCTGGTCTGGGAGTTAAGATCCCACATGTTGTTTGGCCAAAAAAATAAAAACAAAAAAGCAAACTAAGTATAACCAGATGTAAGTTAGATCACTAAGTAGAACTCAGAGAAGGCTATCAGAAATCAACTTTAGTTTACCCTTCTACTATTTATCCAAACCAACTCTGTAAGGCTGGGGTTTTTTTTGCATTTTTCATTACTCTCTGATATTAAAAAAAAAAAGTTGTGTTGTCACTTCTAGCCACAGAGAACGTATTGATTTCAGTAACTAAAATGTCCAAAACTGTGTAAAAATCAAAACTCTGAATTGCATTTGGAGGTAAAGCTGCTCCCCGCTCCCAGCTCAGCCCAACGCCAGATAGAAAGTGGTGAAAACAAAAATGGAGGCAAGGGAAGAGGGCTCTTATTTCCTCACTTCTGCACATTTACCAATCACTTAAGACCTTTTCTACCCCTGACCCCTCACCTCTGACCCCTTTGGGATGGCTTACCGTCATGGTACCTGTTATGAGTTGACTTGTATCCTCCTCTCCCCTGAAAAAAACATAAGTTGAAGTCCTAACCCCCAGCACCTCAAAATGTGGCCTTATTTGGAGAAAGGAGCTTTACTGAGGAAATCAAGTTATAGTGAGATAATTAAGGTGGGCCCTAATCCAATAAGACTAGCGTTCTTATAAAAAGGGGGAATTTGGACACATGACAGACAAACATAGAGGGAAAATGATATGAAGAGACACAGGGAGAAGACGGCCATCTACCAGCCAAGCAGAGATCCTTCCCCACAACCCTCAGAAGAAACCAACCCTGCTGACACCTTGATTTCACACTTCAAGCCTCCAGAACTGTGAGGCAATAAAATTCTATTGTTTAAGCCACCCAGTCTGGGGTACTTCGTTACAGCACCCAACAGTACTGACTCGGGTCCGGGTATATATGGTGCTTTATGGAGTCTTCAGAGGACACACACACACACACACACACACACACACACACACACACACACCCTAACCCTAACTGCTGAGGACATCTCAGTTCCCTTGACGCAGGCAAATTCATCTCTGCTAAACGGTTGGCTGTTTGCATATAATTCTTCTCACAGGCCCTGGACATCCATCATTACACCTCTTCCACCTTCTTTCTCCTTGTCTCTCCATGGGGTCCCGTTGGACAGGATATAAGAAAACCGTAAACCCACACACTGCACTGGGGTCCGCATCTGGTCAACAGGATATTCACACCTTTGACCTGCCATCAATAGTAGTGTGGCTACTTCTCTCTACTCTGATGTCACAGGCTGCTTTGATCAGCCTCCAAACGTAGACTTTCCCGAGCCCGTGTCAACACCAACCCCCTTCAAACTGCAGAGGCCTCATACCAAGCTCTCTGCGCGGTCCTGAAGTGTCTCTCACTAGGCTGGATGGCTCACCTCATCCCTAACCATTGGAGAGGGGAAGTGAAACTCACAGTATGTCAGCTCTGTCCAAAGAAATCTTTATTGTCATTGCCAGTTTCCACTTCCTTTCTTGATTTTTCCAGTGCTTTTTACAGGCTGAAGGAGAGTGGGTAGCTAAGAAGAGCAAAGCCACTTCCAACCAGCTCCTTGATAAGTCCAGCCTAGGAGGCCCAGCTCCTCACTCTGGAATACGGGGATTACCACATACCTTGGGCCCTCAGGCAAAACTAAGTCAGAAGCAATTCTGCTTTAAAACCCTGTTATAAACATAACACTGGATGTGGTTTTTCACCTTTCATATTGGCAAAGCTCTAAAAGAACGTTCATATCCTTCCTCAGAAGGGGTGTTTATAAAGTCACACTGATACATTGTTGGTGAAGGCCCGTTTCACGCAATTTGATGAGGTAAAATGATTTTAAATGAACATCCCTTTGATCCAGTGATTCTTCTTTGGAATTTGCTCAAAAGAAATACCAAAACAGTACGCAAATGGTCTGTATAAGGATGTTTATTACAGCATGGTCTATAATAACAGACTTGTAAATAACTTGACTAAGCCACAATAGGGAATCATTTATTATGGTGAAAAAATTCATAGGAATACCATGGATCTAGTCCGTAAACGCCAAGACAAAAGCATGAACAGTAGTCGGCATTGTTCCCTCTTCTTGGCCAAACAATTAGGACTAGATCCATTCTTCGTGCCTGTTGACTTACTCCCTGAGAAATGCTGGAAATAGCTCTCCTGTAAAACTCTATGAACTCCCCAAGTTGGGACTGACTCTAATTTAGCTGGAAAGCTCTGGAATATGTGTAGACACATTCATTTTTCTCATGGCAGTAAGGTGTGTATGTGTATGTGTGTGTGTGTCTGTGTGTGCCATTTAAGTCAACAACCGGACCTGGGACTGGGCTACAAGTTTCTGTTATCTCTGGATGTTTAAATAAGAAGATTAAAAACTGAGGTGTTAATTTTTATACAGGTGGGAAAAATATACATCCCAGTGAGTACTGGCCTGTATAGTCCAGAAACAATGCCTTGTACCTATACTCTACTTTTTAAATTTTCAAAGTGCTCATAGAGCACTGATTCCCAAACATGATTGGGCATTAGAATCACTCGTGGGGCTAGTTCACAATAGGACTTCCTGAACCCCACCTTTAGAGTTTCTTAGTAAGTGGGGACCAGATATTTACATTTTTAACAGAGGCCTCAGGAAAGTTCAAAGACCAACTTTTGGGAGATGTTAGCAAATGCATTCCAATAAAAGTAAGTTCATCAAGGTTCTTAATCCTACTTTGCATCATACTGTGTAGCAAATCGTGTAATCCCTGAACCTCAGTCTCCTACAAATAACAGCCATAGAACTATCAGAAGAGAAGAAAAATCGAAGGGAAAAATGATTTTCTGTGATCAGGGAAGACCTCAGGTCCATCCTTCGATTTTTCACAGCCCTTTATTTAAACTTCTCATATCTCAACGTTAGCTAATTGTATTCTCATCATATCATCCCTACATAAATATAAATTCATAAAGGGTCACCGATTTTTCATATTTGTATCCTCCATTGTACTTAACACAACTCTTACAAAGAAAAATAGACATTATGGTACTCCTTAAATGTAGAATTTTGAGTTAATTTTTAGTTCTTTTAAAATAAGCAATGAGGTAGAAATTTTAGGGCACCAGAAGACTTAGAGACCAATCAAAGAGTGATTGTACGGCAGCTTTATTCTCCATCCAAACAATCTTATACAATATTCAGCTTGAGATTTTTAAATACCTGAGTACATCTGAATCTCCCACTTTCGGTGGAAGGGAGAGGGGAGCACAGAAGGGCTGCCCAGAATCTGACACGGGCTGAGGGGGCGGGGGCAGTTGAACCTTTTAAAACTGCTCTTGGGACAGAAATGATTGGCTGTAATAAAATTCACTAACTCTTTTGATACAGAGTCAGTGTGCAAATAATTAAGAAGTACATAAAACTGTGGACAGGGAGAGTTCTTCCAGTAGCTTTGCGAGATTACAGGTTTTATTTGTTGCCATTTACGATATTAATCCTTGGAGAAAGACCACGCACAGATTTAGCATGATTTAAATACAACAGACATCTGCCTCAATTGGTAATCCCATCGGTATCCTAGAAGCTTGGAAAGAGACACTCTCTCTTTCTAAATATTAAAAAGCATCATGCCCATAAAAATGAGTTGCCCAACATTCTCCCAGAAGAATTATACCTTTTTTCATTTTAACCTGATATCGAGTCATATTGTCCGTTCACTGGGGTCTGTGGAGTCACACCGACTGTGCTCAAATACTGATTGTACTGTTTTCCTGCTGTGTGACCCTAGGAAAGTTAAATCCTTTGACCTTCGAGATGGAATCTGCAAAGTGGGTGCAATGACTTACTTATCGCACGGATTCGTTGGGAGGACTAGACGCAAGGATGAGGTACTCACCGCCCGACACCGTGCAAGAGCCCAGGAAATGTTAAGACAGTGATGAGTCCTTCGCTTTTTTCTAACGTCTTGCGGGAGAGAAGGGGGCTAGAGACGCGGCGTAACGTAGTGAATTGTAAGGAACCAACTTGCCATACGAACCCAGGCTTTCTCAGCATGGTACTGGGGGGAGAGAACCCCCTGCCCTGCCGCCCTCACCTCCGGAGAGACCCCGGAAAGAACGCGGGGCGGGACCCGCACACACCAGGCCGGAACCCACGTTCCGAGGCTCCGGTTTCTTCCGCTTCCACCCGCCCTCACTGCAGGGGGGACCGGCGCGAACGCAACTTCCGGCCCGACCAGGTGGGAGCCGGAGCCGGTTCCGGCGTGTCTCGAGAGTGCCGCGTTCCGCGCCCGCGTCGAAGTGTTCGCTGCGGTCGCCGTGGGGAGCCCGACGCGACCGCACGCGCGTGACCATGTGGCGGCTCCTGGCTCGCGCCCGCGCGCCCGTCCTGCGGGCGCGTTTGTTAGGTCAGAAATCCCCTGATCCCTCCAGGCCTTGCCTCTCTCCACACCCCTCCCCCGCATCGGGTATCTCGCACGGTCCCAAGACTCTGCGCACGGTTGCGGAAGCGCGGGGAAGGGGCTGCCCTTTGCTGCCGCCCCTCCCGCCATAAGATTCGTGCAAAAGGGTCAACAGCGTTCGTGCAACCTGGGGATCGGCGCCCAGAGTCCCCGGCTTGTCCTTTGGGGGCGGGGGGTAGTGCCTGTGAGCCCCTTTAGTGGAACCCACGTCCCAAACCCACAGGACACCTCTGTCAGGAGCGTATTTGGCCCAGAGTGTACCAAGCCCTGGCCTTCGTCGTTTAACTTGATCTGTCTTTGTAGATTCTTGGGCAGCGCCGCCCGCCAGCGCTGGCCTAAAGACGCTGCTCCCGGTGCCCACTTTTGAAGGTGAGAGCTTATCCGTTTTCCTGTTTGTAAGCCTTTTCTGTGATGGAACCCAGCAGAGGATAGGTAAAGAGTAGGCGTGTTCTTGTGCCCCCTATCCCCATTCACCCATTCAGTAATTATGTATTGAAGACATACTGTATGCCAGGCAGTGTTCTAAACGCTAGAGAGAAATCGAAGAACAAGAGACTCAAAAAGACTCCTGCTTTTAGGGAGCCAACCTGTCATGGGATATCTCCCATATGGCCTACCACTGGTGCGTGGCCCACAGCTGCCCACTCAGCTAAACCTAACTGGCCTCAACTGAGACTTTTGATGTTTTCTCCAAATGAGGTTACACATGTGCAGGCAGCAACAATATTATGTGAAAAGCATTAATTTGTTAATATAAACAATTAAGGTAAGCCACAATTTGGTATATCTAACTTACCTTTTTTTTTTTAATATATTGGAAATCTCAAAAAAAATGAGAGCGGCCTTGACCTCTGAGGGCCTTATCTTCTACACATAATTGAGAAACTACTACATGCACTGGAGTACATATGGCCGTGGAGGCAAGAGAAAGCATTACTAAGTTTCTGTGTAGCTACATATAGAAATGGCAGGGGGCAGTTTCTGTAGCCCTTAAAGTCTCCTGTTTTATACTGGACTCCATCACAGAGCCATGCTTGTTTTACTGTAGAAATACTTTAGATGACTTACAAGTTAATTTTTTTTTTCCATATTGTCAAAACGTCAGACATGATAAAGACGTAGCATGTCTGGCCCCTCACCCAGCAACCACATTGTAGTACAGGCCTCAGCATGAAAAGCCCCTGTATATATAAAGCAAAGAGCACTGATCAAAGGAGTACTAGGTTGTAAGTTTCCCAGCAAGAATGGGCAGAGCAGGAGAACTTAGGTATTTTGATGTACAATATAGTATCCTTTCCACTGCCTCTTATCAGAGAGGCAGTGTGGTATTTTTTCTTAAGTGACATAGTGTCTAGCTTTTCTGTTTTGACTGGATGACCCGAACCAAATTATAAAATGTCTCTAGGCCTGAAGTTCCTCTTCTATAAAATGGACTAAAAATACCACCTGCCTAATGTTGTGTTTCTTGATGTGGATGTTATGTGGGTGTGTCTGTGTGTTCACTTTGTGGTAATTCACATTTTTTTATGGGGCCCTTTGATACATGTGTGTTAAACTTTTAAAGGTTTAAAAACATTAAAAAGGAAGCCCTAAAAGATACCAAGGCTATCAAGTTGTTTTAACGATTAAATGAGATGATGCATGTAAAGCACTCAGCTCAATTCCAGCACTTAGTAAACATTCACACACACACAAATGTTCCCTAGTGTTACTTTGTGACACTCTCATACCTTCGTACCTTCTCTAACAGTCCCTCTTTCGGTGTTAGGTACAGAGTCGGCATTTTAAAAAAGCATTTTGGTTTGAAGGTTAAAACTCTGCTCTTAAAAGGTTCAAAAACATTTGCATCAACCACTGTCGTAATCAGAAGATTCCAGTGTCAGCGAAAAGCATCCACAAGATAAACCTCACACACTTCTGGAATTGCTGTTGAGTGGTAACTTTAAGACTTTGACCTGATTGTTATAAATCTTTCTAGGAAGAAAATGAATCCTTTGAGATGTGTGGTTTGACTTACTCTTGGTTGTCTGTGCTCCTTTTAGATGTTTCCATTCCTGAAAAGCCCAAGCTTAGATTTGTTGAAAGGGTACCACTTGTGCCAAAAGTGAGAAGAGAGCCTAAAAACCTGAGTGACATAAGGGGACCTTCCACTGAAGCCACTGAGTTCACTGAAGGCAGTTTTGCGATCTTGGTGAGTCCAGCGTCAAGCGGCTGTAGGACGGAAGCCAGGGATTAAAATAGACTCCTTGAGTTCATTCTCGTCTCTTCCTCCACAGGTTTTACTAGAACTGCCACTAGTTGCTCTTTAAACTGATGAGCAGGACCCAGTAAGCATTAAGTCATAAATGTTTTTTGTTTTACATAGAGTGAAAATAATGTAAAAGCAGAAGGAAGAGGGTACCTAACTTACCCCATAGTTAGACCATGAGATTTTCTCAAGCCTCTGGTCAAAATAAAACTATCCATGTTTTAGTACATGGGACAGATGTTTCCTTACTCATCAAGTAGCTTCCGTGAAGACTTGACGTCAGTACCTACACACATGGCTATGGACAAGGATTTAGTTCCCATCAGGCAGCCAGAGTGATGTTTTAACGTCCGATTCCCACAGCCTGCACGATCAGCCCCTGCCAGCCTCTCAGAACGCAGTCTGTTCCCCATTCCTCTCTCTACTCCGGCCACACTGGCTTCTGCCCAGACTCACCAAGCCACCTGCTGCGCCAAAGCCTTCGCATGTGCCGTTCCTCTGCCTGGAACACTCAATCTGTTTCCCCTTGGCTGGTTCGTTCCATTCTGGCCTCAGCTATAAAGGTCACCTCCTCAAAGAGGTCTTCCCTGGCTATCCATTGAAGCGGGTCCACCCTTGTTCCCATTTATTACTGTACCCTAGGCTTTTCCTCCATGGTACTTACTAGAACTTATATTTTTACTTTCATGTGTATCATTGAAGCCACAGTTACCATAAAAGAAGAGACATAATAGATCCCATGAAGGATACCTGAATCCCCGTACGTTTCTAATTCTTCCATTTACTTTTAGGCACTGGGTGGCGGTTACCTCCACTGGGGGCATTTTGAAATGATGCGCCTGACAATCAACCGGTCTATGGACCCCAAGAACATGTTTGCCTTATGGCGAGTACCAGCCCCTTTCAAGCCCATCACCCGCAAGAGTATGGGACAGCGCATGGGGGGCGGCAAAGGTGCCATCGACCACTACGTGACCCCTGTGAAGGCTGGCCGCCTCATAGTAGAGATGGGCGGGCGTTGCGAATTCCAAGAGGTACGGGGTTTCCTCAACCAGGTTGCCCACAAGTTGCCCTTCCCCGCGAAGGCCGTGAGCCGTGAGACTCTAGAGAAGATGTGGAAAGATCGAGAAGAACGAGAACGGAACAACCAAAACCCCTGGACCTTTGAGCGCATTGTCACTGCCAACATGCTGGGGATACGGAAAGTGCTGAGCCCCTACGACCTGACCCATAAGGGGCGATACTGGGGCAAGTTCTACATGCCTGAGCGTGTGTAGTGAGGATTGTAAGCAGGAAACGGACACAGGCTGTTTATTCCCCTCAGCCAGTCCTTCAAGTCTTTGGGTAGCTCTGATGTCATAACCAAGGAGCAGCATATGAGTAGATGCTTTCTGAAAAGCTGTACGACATCTGTCAGGTTTTTTTAAGTGCACTGTATTTATATTAAATAAAGTTTGAGCATCACCTCAAGATGATGTAACTTCTCACTGGTCACTAATTCCCTTAAATGATTAAGAACCAGGCCTGACTGACTGTTAGGAGCTCCGATTCTCCCCGGCTATAAGGTAAATGTCTTCAAGGCTGAAGCAAACGTTTGCATCTCCCACCTCTGATTCAAGTGAGACTTAATGTCTGTACTGCCTTTTATATGTACACACTTAAGGAGCTAGTTTCTATGACATTTTACTAGTTACAGACTTTTAATGTTTTTGGAAAAGCAAAGAAAACAATAGTACATAGGTTAATTGATTCAACGTATTTATTTACGCCCAGCTACCCATCTTCTCTCAATCTTAGAAGGGGGGATGTTGGACAATACGGCAACAGACATACCCTTGCCTTTTACCAAAAGGAACTGATAGAAACAAAACCTGAATTGTGTGGTCTTTCCTAGGCCTGAAGCCCTCTGGGGATGGGGGGTATTTGGCTCTATATCTGTGTCCCTACAGGTCCTAGCACAGTGCAGGTGCCACACAGCACTCACATCTTACTGTTGAATGAACAAGGGCCCTGGGTGATTCAAACCCCATGGTTCCAGCTCCCTGTTTGCCATTAACAAAATTCATCTATTTTTTCAGAGCTAGCCAGCAATGGTTTCTATCCTGTATTCAAACCAAAGGAAATACAGATTGATAGGAAAAATATTAAACCATTTGCTTTGAAAGTGGGCAGAAAACAGCACACAGACTAAGATGTCAATTTTTTAAATCCCACTTTCTTAAAAAGAAAGACCTCCGGCAAAGAAAATAATTTACTTTCAAAAGTACAAATTTAAGCAGCTGTGTGGTCCTTGAGAATTGTATACCGTGATTTTTAAATATATTTTTAGTGAACCTCTTGTACTATAACTAATCACTAAATTGCATTAGAACACCCCTGAACCTTGAATTGGGGACAGTGTTTGGAACAGTTTCTTGTACACAAGTTGCCGGCCAACAAAGCCAGTTTCAGCTGGCAACGTGCATCAGTGAGAAGGGGTGTGAGTGACAGCCTCGTTTTTCTGACCTAACTTTGTCACCTCTTCTTTCTTAGGGTTCACAGAGCATGGTATTCGTGACTGTTGGGTGTTCAATCACAGCATAACGTGTTTCTTTTGGGGTCCACGTTTAATTACTGAACCACAATCCTGGGGCCAGCCATCTCTGCAAAGTAAGAGGCCGTTGACAGAACTCTTATCACCACCTCCCGTAAAAAAAGGACTTTAAAGTGTATGTTGTGAAAGTGGGGCCTGCTCTGCTTCTGCGTGGGTGGATCGACCATTCCCAGGCATTTCTAAACGGCCTGTGACACAGACCATTTCCCACTGATGCCTTAAAGCGTTTAAGAGGCAAGTCCAAGGACTCGGCCATAGCAGAAATCAGAGCTTAATTTCAGATAAAGTCAACAGATTCTTGAGCAGCTGTAAGCGGCAGGCACTGTGCTAAGCACTGGGGACACAGCAGCGAGGGAGATGTGCCTGGGGCCTATCGTTAGACAATCACCTCGGAGAATGTTGGACCCTGAAGAAGGAAGGAGACAGAGCGTTGGTCAAAGGTGAGACCTAGAACTGCAAGAGCAGAAGTAACAAGTGCCCTGGTCCTGACTGACTCCCGGCAGTTAAAATCAGGTCCTGATGGGCGGGCGTGCTTCAACCGTAACGTCAGCGTGGGCTCTGGCTCCAAGTTTATTTCCTAAACAGGTACCTATGCTTTCTCCTCTACCCTGCAGTCTCCTTTAACCATCCTCCTAACCTGCTACGCAGTGCTGTACTCCCTGTTCCTTCACCCCTGCCTGCCATCCAAGTCCATATTTTTGTAAATCCCCTTTTGCGTAACTTCTAACTGCTAGGTGGTTGAGGTCCTGTGTCCTAAGAGGTTTCACAATGGAAAGAAGAGCTTTGGAGGAATCTGCAGCGGAGAAGCGACGGCACCACAGAGGTGGAAGAAGAATTGAAAATGCCAGGTGAGGATCCATCTGTGAGGACTGAAGGGGATAACAAAAACGGAGGGAAAAAAACCATAGATTATACAGCAAAACGTGTGGGGCTGGGATCACCAAGCCTGTCTACAGGGGTAAGGGACTACTCACAAGGCTGCCAAAACCTGTCCTAACCTCATAAGGGGAAAATTTTATTGATATTTACTTGGGGCTCCCTGTGTGGCCCTCTTCCAAAGAGTTCAGGGTGCTTCTAATGCAATAATGAATTCTTTCTCCTCTGCCGTTCCCACATGCCAATGCCCAGATTTCACTACAGGAAATCAACACCCTTATGCAAAGCATTCTGAACAAAACACTCTGCTACCAGACCTGCGTACGGGACAGACTGCCACCTTCTGTCTCCCCATCTACCTTTTCCCTACCAACTCCCTCTTCACGCATTTTTCTTGGTTTTCTCCAACCTTCATCCCAGCCCCCAGTCCCACACAGATTAAGGCACCTGGTGACAACCAAAGCCCTCAGGACACAAGCGTCTCGAGCGAAAACAGGCCTGACCCTCCCCACAGATGGCTCACCTGTTTTGTTTTGTGTTTTTTCAGGCAAATATGCCCCCAATAGTAGAAGCTAAGATGATCGCAAGGATGACACAGCAGATCATGATCATGATCTTCTTCTGCTCATCCAGACAAGGAAAGAAAAGCACGTGAGAAACAGTGTCACTGCAGAGAGGGTTCCAGAGGACGGGAGACGAGGGTGGGTCTGGGCATGGAAGCAGATGTGAAGGTAAAGGGAGATGGATCTGGCTTCTAGAACCCAGGGTACTAAGAGAAATGTCACTTCTCGGTGAGAGATGCAAAACTCAGATCAACAGCGAGCTCAGAAGATGTTTCGTATGTTGTTCTGCCTTCCAGCTGCCATCGTATCAGATTTACGCCACTGCCCCCCAGAGCCAGATACTCTCAGTGAGTCAGCTGAAGTCTTCTGCGGGGGGGGGAATTCCCTTGAAATCTAAGACTCCAATACAGTTACACTGCACTCTGTGAGAGTTCAACCATTTTCAAAAATCAGAACTTTTGATCCATCTGATGTAGCACGTGGTTAAAAAACATGTTAACCCCTTTCCGAAACCTAAACAAAAGCCACCACATGGTGGCAGCCACCAGGTGTTTTACAGGGACACCGAGCCAGAACTGCTTCACAGTCAAATACAGTCATTTATTCTTAAATTAGCAATAAAATAATCAAGTTTACATTTTAAAAAAAGTACAAAGAAAGAACAAAAATCCCTTCACTTGTGTTCCGAACTATAAGCCCCAGGCCTCAACCTCAGGAGAGCAAAGATCTGTCTGTGATTGAAGCTTGTCTGCCCTGTTGCCGGAGCCAGGCCTGTTGGACATCACAGCCATAGGCAAGAGGGCGTCCCCTTGGCTCCGTCCAAGTGCCGGGCAATGATTAGGACTAATCATTCCTTTGCAGAGGAAGCCAATGGACCGTGCCTGGGTTAGGGTGCTCGCCCTGTCCTAGAAGGCATTAAAGTCAAAGGTGAAATATCAATCCGGGAGGCTGGCAGAGACCAGCAGGGGATCTAAGGGGCTCACACTGGCTCAGCACGGTCAATACACTTAAACATTTCCTAGCTTTTCTTTGCTCCATGACAAGTGGGGGCGACAAAGCATCTATGAAGCTCATTAATCTGGGAGCAGGAACAGCTGCTGAGTAGACCCTGGCCTCCCCGAGCTGACTCCGCCCTGGAGACAGGACGTCCCAAAGGTCACATGAACGGTACCAGATTGCTGTGGGACGTTCTCAGGACAAGCCTAGCCCAGGCAGCAAGTGGGGAGAGGTGTCGAGCTCGTCCCACCTTCTGTCTGCTAAAAACCTAATGGGGATCAAGTTAGTCCTCGCCCCAACCATCTGTGATTCTCTGAGCGCTTGTGCAGAAAACAGCAGGTTTCCCGATGATGTGGGAAGATCACATTGCTACTATGATTCATTTGCAGGTAAGCAAATGTCTCTTGCCTAATTTTTAGCCTAGCTCAAGTTATTTTTTTGAGGTTATAATAACCTCATTTCCAGTTTCCTACTTCCTGAGAGACACACACACATAGGTACATCTCACACACACGATTATAAAAATACACGTGGAGCACGGGAACTGACTGAATACTCCTACTCGCCCCAGCCTGAAGCAGTCCCAGAGCCTGAGACTCGAGCACCTCATCCCTGGCCTCATTTTAGTGCCTGGTTATTCGGGGCCTCAAGGCAATGGCTTCGCAAAGCATCACTCTAACAGTAAACAGCCAGTTCCCAAGACTGAGACACGGAAACAGTTCCTGCATATACCCCAGCCTTTACAGACGGTAACCTCAGACGACTGCCTCGTGGCAGCGCCTCCTTGAGTCAACATGCGGGAGTACAACATAGACAGAGATCGAGTTGGCCATCGAGCGGAACACACACAGAGCTTAATTTGAGGCTGAATGTCAAACAAGAAGTCAGCTTCCAAGACCAGAACGACCTCTGCCAGTCCCTCCTACTTTCAGGACAGGGAGGACGAGCCACGAGGACTGGGATCCTGCCAGGTAGAAGACGCAGGTCCAAGCCTTACTGTTGCCCAACTTGGAAGAATCCCCTCGCTTTGTTAAAAGATATCCCCCCCGCCCCCCCAAAAATACACTGCGATTTTGGGGAGAAGAACACTCCGTGAGGTAGAAAATACAGCACCTTGGGGAGGTCTCAGGTAGGTTCTCCAAGGCGCGGGGCATAATTTGACACATCAGAGGGGAGGAGAAGCTGGGGCAGTTCCTACAGTCCAGGAGAAGGTGCTTCAGAGTGGGTGGGGCAGGAGAAGATTCTGAGGGCTGCATCAGTAGTTTAGATTTCTCCTGGGCTAGACTGTTTGCTGGGTCAGGTCCAAGGGTGGTTACAAGAAAACAAGGGAACAGGTCCCACTCTCTCTCAGGAAGGCCATTCACACTCCGTTCCCATCTGAAGACAAGGGCGGCCACATCAGGCTGGGGTGAAATGGGCTCTACAAGAGGCAGGGGGAGGAGGAGCTGGTCAGCGCCCAGGGTGGCGGCGGAGAACAGTAAGACTCGGCCACAAGCCACACACCTAGAAGGTGGAGAGGAGAGATCAGAAACAGCTGCAGAGAGAGAACAATGGAAAACTCAGCACAAACCCACGACAGGGCCTGGAATTAAATACCCCCCCGTACAAGAAACAAAAAGCCCTGTTACATGAGGCAAAAAAATAGGAAAATCCCTGGGCCTTTTACAGCCCTTCCCAGGGGCTGTCGCGTCACCGTGGAAGGACTTATGGGAAGAGAGGCACCACCGCTGGTGCAGAACACCTGTTCTGTCTGTGGGGCTCCCATCAACACCTTTCGAATACAAGTTTCAGAAGCTTGCTGGCACTAGAATCATCTTCTCCTTAGTCCCCCTATCCCCCACTAACCTTAGGAGGCAGAAAGGCACAGTGAAAAAAGATGCAGAAAAGTTCAGGCGTCACACCTGCTCTGCCTTGCAAGCTGTGTGGGCTTTGGGCAAGTTCCTAATTTCACTGAGCTTCACAAAGCTTCCCCAATGAAGATGGGGTGATGATGTTATCCTAGAGCACAACTGGGGAGCATAAACGTATTCAGAAAAATAATACTTAAGAGGTCACAGAAGTCTTCACAGTGCCAATAACTAGATGATTCTTGTCATGCTACTGCTGTACACATGAAACCTTGATTCAGTGGTCAGTTCTATTCTTTTTACCAGATTTTAAAGAAATTAATATCCTGAATTTTAAAGTTGCTATTGGGACTTCCCTGGTGATCCAGTGGTTAAGAATCCTTGCCTTCCAGGCTTCCTTGGTGGCGCAGTGGTTGAGAGTCCACCTGCCGATGCAGGGGACACGGTTCATGCCCCAGTCCGGGGAGATCCCACATGCCGCGGAGCGGCTGGGCCCGTGGGCCATGGCCGCTGAGCCTGCGCGTCCGGAGCCTGTGCTCCGCAACGGGAGAGGCCACAACAGTGAGAGGCCCACGTACAGCAAAAAAAAAAAAAAAAAAAAAAGAATCCGCCTTCCAATGCAGGTTCAATCCCTGGTCAGGGAACTAAGATCCCACATGCCACAGAGCAACTAAGCCCACACACTCTAGAGCCCACGCACCGCAACTACTGAGCCCACACGCCACAATGGAAGTTCCCCCATGGCACAACGAAGATCCCACATGCCACAACTAAGACCTGACACAGCCAAATAAATATTTGTTTTTAAAGTTGCTATCCTCTAAGGTTTTCTAGACTTTGCAGATGATGATAAATGGCCACCTTGTTTTACAAAGAGAAGCTAGGTCCACTATTAGCTGTGTGTTCAAACGGGCCCCTGTTACCTAACTTCTCTAAGCCTGAGCATCTTCATCTGTAAAATAGGGATGATAATAGCACCTGTCTCATGTGGGCGACGTGAGGACTCGGTGATGCATGTGTAAGGTGTTTATTTAGTACATTGTCTGATACAACCCAGCCCTCAAAAATGGTAGCTACTCTTATCATTCGAGATCCAACCAGTCAACCACAAACAAAACCCTGCAGACCCAAATCCCGATTCAAAGCTTCATTTACACTGAAAAGGATACGGAAGGCAAAGCCCAAGATACCTGAAAGCCAGTACTAACTCACAAGACAAACCCCAGATCGCAGACATAGACTGCACCCAACTGAGGAGGAGCAGGCTTTCTGGGGAAGGGAGTGAAAATGAGGGGCGGACAAGGGCGGGGACAGAGCCACAGAATAGGAACGAACGGAGACCCAACCCCTGCATGCAGCCAGGACCCGAGAATAGCAAGTTACATAGATGAAAGAACGCACAGGTACTGAAGTCTTAGAGCGCTCGGTGTGTCCGAGGACAACCACAGGGCGAAGAAGCAGAATTTTAAATCCCAGGCTCATTTCTCAAGAGGGAGCCAATCCAGAGTCCCCGAGTACCTTCCATTTACTTACATTTCAGGGCAGCAGCCTCCCGGGCCGCCCTTACTTCAGCCCAACGGAAAGTCCAATAACCAACGCTAAAATGCCCAGCAACACAACCACTACCACAATGATAATTATCAATTTCTGGAGAGAGGGATAAGAGAAATAAAAACAAGTCATTATTACAAACAACCAGAAAACCATAGTAAGTCATCCAAAACCCAACCCCTCTACCTCTACATAGGAAGCATCTTATCAATCCAAATAAATGAAATAAAAAGCCACCATCTCTACATAAAGACACTCTATTAGGATATTTTGTTTCTTAAATTACTTCTGCACTAGCAATGCCAGCAGATGGAAATAGGGAGTTTCCATCAGCTCTCAGCTCACACGGCAGCCTTCATACGTGCACAGATAGAAGGGCAACCATAATGGGGTCTCCAAGCAGCAACAGGCCAAGATACAAGTGACTCATTTGTTCCTTTTCAAGAAGGAGTATAAAAACATTTTTGACATAGTCCTAATTATAAACATCTGTCCATCTCTCCCCCAAAGTACATTCCCACCTGTCAAACCCAGTACAGTGACTGGGGATCAGAAAGTATGGTTACAGTCCTGTTGCAAACCAGCCCGGATTCATCATGTAAAATAACTTCCCAGCTCCCTAGATACCTGCCCAAGCAATAGGTAAAGTTGGAAGAAAAAGAAAGACTTGAAGAACAAAAGTATCAGAGCCCAAGAGAAACAGAAAAGAGCAGGCTAAAAAGCAAAAACCACCAGAGCTAGCCACCACAGTCACTAGGCAGAGAAGCTTAGAAGTCCTCAGGTGACAGGGGCACCAGAACTAGAGGTGGGGGGCGGGCAGTGGAGACAGGATGGAAAGAGCTTGATTGAAAGCTGAATTTGAATCCTGGTTCCTATGCTTCCTAGGTGGCCTGAAGCCAATTACTTAACCTCTGATTCTCAACTGTTTCATCTATAAAGGAGAAATAACAGGTGCTCCCAAGATACAAGATAATGTTCACATAGCCATCAGCACACCACTGGGTTCATGATAGAGAAAAAGAAACCAAGTGGGGCAGGGCTTGGGCTACCGGAGTGGAAGGCAATGAAGGGAGGTTTCTGAGGAGCACGAGTCAAGTTAACGGCTGCAGGGATCCCGAGCTCTGTCCAGAGCATTGGCGCAACACCTGGGCAGTGATGCCGAGCTGCCTGCAGATGGGGGTTCTCGGGTAGAGAGCACGTGAGCCAGATCCATGCGAGGCACCCCTGGGAAGGAAGGGCAGCTATTCTCTAGGGGAAGCTGAGGTAGGCTTTTGGATGAGGCCAAGACGGAGGGAAGGCACGGGCTCAAGGACATGGGTGGGGGCGACCAGAGGGAGGAGAAGCCGGTCGGTCCAGCTGGGACTAAGGGCTCACCCTCCGAGCTTCACTCTGATACTTGACAGCCTTTTTGGTGTCTGCCACGGCCCGCTCCACGAAGCCCACTGACTGGTCCATGTTGTTCTCAATACGATCAATCATGGCTCCCTTTCCACGGACGCAAGAGGTGGGTCCAGCAGAAAGAGGGACGGGGAGAGGGAGGAGAGAAAGAGCGAGAGACGGCGCGCACGGTGGACTCTCTTCTCCGAAGGCAGCAGGAGAGGCTCACCTTCCGGGCCTGACCCTGGTACTTCACGGCTCTTTTTGTTTCCTCCCGAGCCTTCTCCACGTGGTCCACCGTGTGCATGACATTCAACTCTATGTTATCTAACATCTCACCCTGCAAAGGACAGACGCTAGTCACACCCAGGAAAGCCACCCCAGGACAGTCCTAGCTCACATGAGAAAGGGGTTCTCTTTCTTTTCAGCACCAAGAAGAGCATCTGGAAACTTTAACATGCAGCCTTCTGTGGGGCAAACTTGTACAACTTCCCCGTGATTACCTATGGTTCCCCAGGCCTTGGTGGCTGTCACTCATTCCAGAAACATTCACTCAGTTACTTCTCTGTGACAAGCACTGCACCGGGCACCCGGAGCACACTGTCTAGATGCCTGGGATATTCTGAAGGATCCCGCCACTTTTTTTTTTTTTTTAAGTATGTGAAGAGAGAAGCCAAGATATTGGGTTGGCCAAAGAGTTCGTTTGGGTTTTTCTATAACATCTCACGGAAAAACCCAAACCAACTTTTTGGCCAACCCAATACATCTATCTAATGTTCTTAGGGCATCGCCAGGATGCTGGCTTCTTCCTGGTCATTCAGACCTGAACCAAGTTCATTCGGCCTGAACTGAGTTCATTCACTACTATAGAATAGTGCCCAGCACACGTCAGGTGCTCAATAGATAGCTGAGGTGGGAACAGTTGCTTTCTCTAAGGTACTCCCAGGTCCCGTAAGTGACAGACATTGGTTTTACCTTAGTTATCTGGTTAAGAGACAGCAGTCTCTTAATAAGATTCCCAACCTTTGCCCGGCTATTACTTCCTGACCAGAAGTTTGGTCTCTCCAGTTGAGTTCTGTGCATCTTAGGATGGGAATTCCCTTCACCCACCTAGACCTTCCTCAACCCAACCCATGGCGTTACGGCAGTCTCTACACAGAGAACAGAACTTACCATCACTTGAATCTCAAACCAGTTCCTCGGCAAGGCAGTGTGGGGAGAAAACAGAAGGGTAGGGATGGAAGGGCAGGAGAAATGGTCTCAACGGCTGCAAGGGGGTGGAAGAAAGGCCCCCGAGCCCAGAGCAGGGAACTGATGTCAAAACCAGCCGAGTGGTGCTCAGGCTTCAGTTAGGTTTCCTTCTACAGAGGAAGCAGTTTTCAATCCTCTGCAGGTGGCAGAGCCACTGGGAGTTCATGGTAATAGTGGTACCAAACCATGACACAGTGGCGAATTTAACTGCATCGTAAGAACCAGGAGACGTGTGACTCTGTGACACTGATACCATATGCTGGGGACAGAGCCATCCACCCCTGAGCAAGCTTACCCGGGACAAAACAGACTCTCAAGCTAAGCACTGTGAGAGTTCCCAGTTTTTTCTGTAAATACCACTTCGCTGTCCCTTCAATCCTTCTGTTGTCTGCTCCTGTTCCTTAGCAAAAACTGTCAACATGTTTGGAAAAACACACTTACAGAAGAAAAAACAAAAATGGAAAAATACAAAAACCTCTGTGAAGCCTAACTTTTCACCATAAATGGGGGAAAAGGCCCCATGTTTTCAGTGTCACCAGTGAAACAGTTCCTATCAGGATATTGTCTTAAGGCATCACCATTAAGAGCCCATATCTCTAATTTAAAAAAGACCACGGTCCTGAGGCTGGAGGGAACCAGGTACTTGACAGAGCACGTCAAACCCCATATTAATTAGAAATGACCTCCAGGCCGAAGTAACAGGCATGAATGACGAGGCTGCGACTGCCCAAAATGTCAGCCTCTACTACGCAATTTCCCAACGATTCTCCCACCCCACCCGGCTTTCCAGGAGTCCCGTCTCGCCCTTCTCGGGAAGCCCCGGGCTTCCTCTCCTCCCTGCCCACGCGGCACCCACTGTTACCTGGTTCTCCACCAGCATGGCGATGTCCACGAACATGTCGTGAAGCTCCTTGATGCTGCTCTCCAGCCTCACGATGTCCTTGTGCCGTCCCTCGATCTCACTGAGGGCTTGCTTGGAAATCTGAGAGTCGATGATCTAGGCCAGGCCGCACAAGAGACCGACCGTCTGCCGTCACGCCCGCCGCAGCCTCACCACACCCCTGCGGGGCTCCCGCCACCCCGCCCTCCCGGCCTCTGCAGCCCAGCCCGCCCCCACCATCACTCACCCCCGAGGTGAAGATGGCAGGGTTCCCACTCTCCAGCATCTCCTCCAGCTCCCCATCTGTTGTCTTCCTGCCGGCTTTACAACAAAAGGAGGAGAGCATCAAACATAAGATCAACGCTCACCATTTCAAAAGTTCCCTGAAAGGGCTTCCCTGGTGGCACAGTGGTTGAGAGTCTGCCTGCCGATGCAGAGGACACGGGTTCGTGCCCCAGTCCGGGAAGATCCCACATGCCGCGGAGTGGCTGGGCCCGTGAGCCATGGCCGCTGAGCCTGCGCATCCGGAGCCTGTGCTCCGCAACGGGAGAGGCCACAACAGTGAGAGGCCCACGTACCGCGGAAAAAAAAAAAAAAAGTTCCCTGAAAATGGGAATACAGTAAGTTCACTCTGAAGACCATGGCCTTACAAGCCTCCTGACGCTCCTTTCTCCGGATTTCTCCCCTAATCCAATCCGTCCTCAACATTATCAACAGTTACCTTCCTGAAGCCCATGTCTGATGACATTCCTTTCCAGCTCAGAATGTCTCCTGGCCCCCTTCACTCCACCACGGAGTCCACGGTCCTCAGAACAAGGGGCCAGTTCCTGGGTGAGCCCTCCCTCCATCCGCCTTAACCTCACCCTGCTCCACCCAAATGCGCCCTGTTCCCAGGCCCTGGACGGCCTCTCCCTCCTGAACACGCGTGCTTTGTTCTGCCTGCGCCCTCGTTCATTCAGTTCCTGCGCTCAAAGCACTTTCCGCCCTGTGGGGCCCTGCAGTCTGGTTTCTGATTCCTAAAGGGCGTGGCTGTAGTAACTTCTTTATTCCTCACGGCAACTAGCACCATTCTCTGCTGTCAAACAGGCAGCAAAAGATGTCATGAGCCCCAAGGAGTGCAGCTGTGTAGCAAGTGCTTCTTTCCATGGAGGCAGAAACGCTGGCTCCCACGGCAGTCAAACGACTCGGGCCTGGTAACTCCGAGCCTTCTTTCAGCCTAAGACGCAACATCCAGGATGCACCAGTGCTGTGAGGCCTGTCCCCAGCTTGGGCACAAAAGAGAAGGCAGAAGCCACCAGCGGGGCTGCTGCTCCCTCTCCCCTGGGAGAGGGGAGGACACGACTGGGAACGGACAAGCACGTGGCAGGAAGGGTGAAGGGGCACAGGCCAAACTTCAAACACGCACTGATCTCGAGCTGCCGCTGGATTCGCCCTTTGCTGCGTTCACGGAAGTCCACCTGGGCCTCGTTGTATTTGGTCATCACCTCCACAAACTTCCGGGAGAGGACGGAGTGCTGTGGGAGCAAGGTCAAATGCTGTGAGCCCCCAGGAGGCGAGGGAGGGGAAGGTCCACAACTCTTACAGAACCCCAGCCCCTACGCAGCCTCATCTACAGCAGCACTGGTCCTGGAACCAGAGGACCAGGGACAACTCGTGGTGGGAATGTAAACGGGCACAGTCACTGGAAAACAGGATGGAGGTTTCTCAAAAAACTAAAAACAGAGCTACCCTATGACCCAGCAATTCCGCTCCTGGGTATATATCAAAAACACCCAAAACATTAATCTGCAAAGATACATGCACCCCAATGTTCACAGCAGCATTATTTACAATTGCCAGGCAACCTAAGTGTCCATCAACAGATGAATGGATAAAGAAAATGTGGTATAGATATCTACAATGGAATACTACTCAGACATAAAAAAAAAAGAATGAAATTTTGCCATTTGCAGCAACATGGATGGACTCGGGAGGCATAAGTGAAACAAGACAGAGAAAGACAAATACTGTATGATATCACTTATATGTGGAATCTAAAAAATACAGCAAACTAGTGAATATAACAGAAAAGCAACAGGCTCACAGATAACGAGAAGAAGCTAGTGGTTACCAGTGGGGCGGGGAGGGCAATATCGGGGTGAGGGAGTGAGAGGTACAAACTACTGGGTGTAAGACAGGCTCGAGGATGTACTGTGCAACACGGGGAATACAGCCAACATCTGGTCATAACTGTAAATGGAAAGTAACCTTTCAAAATTGTATAAAAACGAAAACAGAACAAAACAAAAAACAAAGACCAGGTACAAGACTCAGTTTTTTGGTTTCCTAACTTTACACCGTTGGAAAAGTCGGCTGACCTTTCCAAAGCATGTTTTCAGTATCTATTAACCTGTCTTGCTGAACTCCTATAGTAATTGTGAGGCCAAAGGAGATACCCTGTGAATCTCAGAGGCCCTGTTTTCTAACGCTGCCGGACTCCCTCCTACATCCAAAGATCCTTGGGTTGTTACTCAAACTGACCTCCCCAACTTTTCTTGCTTCTAACTCAGTGCCTTCAAGTCAACGGCCCTGGTGCCTAAACTCAAATCTTTATCATTTTTTTTCCTTACTCACCTCTCAGCATCAAGCCCTACTGGTTTTTCCTTTGCAAAATCACCAATATCTATGCTTTTTTCAAACCAACTACCACCGGGCAAATTCAGACCCAAATCATTGCAAAACCCAACTAGAGACCCACCTGCCTCTCACCTCTTTCCCACTCTGATCCAGTTTTCAAATGGTTCCCATATTATCCTCCTAACAAACTGCAACCCAAGGTAAATGCATACAGGCTACTCAGTCAGCTCCAAACTCCCTGGACTGCAGCCAAAGGCCTCTGGAATACGGTGCTATGTTCTCTACCAAAAACTCAATGTCCACTATCCCATGACAGACGTTTTTCTCTAGACAGGCTGCTCTCTTCACGTCTGCCCCTCACACCCACCCCCACCCCCGCTGCTACCAACCCACCCAGGCACCCACACACACCACTCCTGCCCCCATGCCTCTAAGGAGAACCTCTCCCCGAGCCTGTCCATGTTGGCATCTTGCCCACCAAGGCCCAGCCTCCTCTGGCCACCCCAGTTTTTCCCGAGATCGTCTGATGCTGGGAGCACGTGCATTTGATCCGGTCTTCATACACGTTCTCCTGTGGGTCTTATGTCATAGTTTCCTTGTGCTCCTTGAGCACCGTGCCAGTTCAACAACAAGGGTCATATCTTTGATGACCACCAAACACCCTGACTCCAAACTGGACAACTAATGACCAACAGTTTTCAGAGAGAAGACTTCAGTTTCCTCACCTGTAAACCAAAGAGGCTCACTAAACCCTCAGCAGTGCTCTGGGAGCCTCAGGCACCTCCTTAGAGGACAGTGTGAGAGGGGCCACCAGCTGGACTCGGCCCTGTCCCCCACTTCAACCTGAGCAGCTCCCCTCCATCAGTTCCTCAAATTGAGTTCCAAACAGTGGTTGTTGGTTGTTTTTTGTTTTAAAGGCTCCACAGCTAGAAAAGGGAACCCTCCTACACGGTTGGTGGGAATGTAAATTGGTGCAGCCACTATGGAGAATAGTATGAAGGTTCCTTAAAAAACTAAAAATAGGGTTACCATATGATCCAGCAATCCCACTCCCCAGCATATATCTGGAAAAGACAGAAACTCTAATTCAAAAAGATACAGGCACCCCAACATTCATAGCAGCACTATTTACAATAGCCCAAGACATGGAAGCAACCTAAATGTCCATCAACAGAGGAATGGATAAAGAAGATGTGGTACTATATACAATGGAATACTACTCAGCCATAAAAAAGAATGAAATAATGCCATTTGCAGCAACATGGATGGACCTAGAGATTATCATACTAAGTGAAGTAAGTCAGACAGAGAAAGACAAACGTATCACTTATATGTGGAATCTAAAAAATAATACAAATGAATTTATTTACAAAACAGAAGCACACACATGACTCACAGACATAGAAAACAAACTTATGCTTACCAAAGGGGGAAGGGTGGAGAATAAATGAGGAACATGTGAGTAACAGATATACACTACTATATATAAAATAGATACACAACAAGGATTTACTGTATCACACAGGGAACTATATTCGATATCTTATAATAACCTATAAGGCAAAAGAATCTGAAAAAGAAGCATATCTATATATACATATATATATATATATATATATATATATATGCAAAACCGAATCACTTTGCTGTACACCTAAAACCAACACAGTATTGTAAATCAACTATACTTCAATAAAGATTTTAAAAAGGGACTGATCTGGTGGCACAGTGGTTAAGAATCCGCCTGCCAATGCAGGGGACATGGGTTCAAGCCCTGGTCCAGGAAGATCCCACATGCCGTGGAGCAACTAAGCCCGTGAGCCACAACTACTGGAGCCTGCACACCTAGAGCCCGTGCTCCACAACAAGAGAAGCCACTGCAATGAGAAGCCCGTGCACCGCAACGAAGAGTAGCCCCCGCTCGCCACAACTAGAGAAAGCCCGCACACAGTAACAAAGACCCAATGCAGCCAAAAATAAATAAATGTATTTAAAAAAATTTTTTTTAATTAAAAAGACTCCACAGCTAAGAAAAAAAAAAGATTGGACTAGATGGCGGTTAGACCAGGGAAAATCTCACCTGGGATTTCCGAATCCGAAGGTCTGCTGACGACCGGACCTCGTCTTCTTCAATACACCTCTCCATGCCTGGATGGGAGAGGAGGTTATTCTAGCAATGCACCTGCTGCTCTCCTCCAAGAAGCACACCGTGCAGCGCGGCCTCCTCTCTCTCTCTCACACACCCGGCCCAGGAGACGGAACAGCAGGTAGGTCCAGTCTCAAAAGGTCAGTTCACACCTGAGCCACGGGACACCCGTTCCACGACCTTTACTACTGCCGGGTCTTCTTCCTTGGATACCTCTCGGCACAGTGGTTAACAGCATGAGTCTCTGTCACTAAGAGACTCGGACTCAAATCCTTGCCACTTAGTAGCCACGTAACTTTGGAAAAGCCACTTAACCTCTCTTAGTGTTCCTGTGCTCTCGTCTGTAAAATGGAATAAACAGCAGTGCCCCCCTAGCGGCACCAACGTGAAAATTCAATGAGAATGCACACGATCACGGCTATGACTGGAAGCTGCCACTAACGACGTCCACCTCCACCCGCATGAAAACAGGCAGCACAGGCTGTCTGGGGGGAAGAAATGATAAATTAGGCTGAGCGATGCTGCGTGCACTCTCAGACCAACAGCATGCCTTGTCAGCAGGTACAGTGCGGCAAGAATGCAGATGGTAGCCGTGGAACTAAGGAACCTTCTGCGCCCCCAGAGGAGCTGAATCTACCACAGTGGCTTCACTGAACAATGCCCTAAATTGAGGGGCGGGCACGGGGGTGAAGGGAGGGTGATACGTGGCCCCCAAGAAATGTCCCCAGACTCTATAACCCATCTGGCATCCGTACATCACTAACATCACTGTTCAAATGTACGTAGGTGCTGGGGAAGGAAATGGGACCAGGAAGAGAAAAGTCGAGGGACTAAAGCTAAGGGACCAAGTCGCCCAAATACCCAGTAGCTGAAAGCACACTTTCATCCCCATCTCCGAACTTCAATTCTGGACTCTCTCAACCACAGTCATGACTCGAGAGCGGGTAAACTGTCTGGGGCTCTAATAGGTCATTCCAGGGACAGTGCCCAGACCACAAGCAAAGACGGCAAGGGTGGTGTCACTCCCGCCAGGAAGAGTTCCGGTCCAGGAGAGCTGGACCCCGGACGTGAGACGGATGGTGGGAGTGCCGCCGGCTCCCTTTGTCCCTTTCTTACTCTTCAGTTTGTTCCGGACATTGTTGGCCCTTTTCTTGATCTCAGTCGTGAGCTGCTCCAGGTCATCCTTGGTTTCTGGATAAACAAACGCAGGCAGAGTCAGTTAGAAGAGACTGAGAGCTTAGTCAGCTACAACCATCAACAGAGGAGGTGGGGAGCTCTCTCAGGTGCCCACTGCCCACAGCAGTATGTATCCTGGTGGGCTCTCAAGACATCTGTCATGAGAATCACAGAAAGCTTATTTTTAAAAGGCATTTTTTTCCTGGCATCCTACCCCAGAACTACAGAATAAAAACACCTCGTGGAAAAATAGGGGGGTACAGGAAATAGCACAGGGGCAGTGGTGGGTGGGACAGAGATGAGGTATGTCGGCAGCTGTAAGAGCCGTTGCCATTCATGAGAGGGACTAGCTGGGAAGGAGAGGAGAGCTTGGCTAAATGGGTTGGACCATGAAGAGAAGAGGTAACAGCAGCAGAGCAGTGACCAGGAGAGGGTAGAGGAGGACGGGAGATGACATGGCACATATGTTAGTGGAAGGTAATACACCCCCTCCCCTGCTGCTCACAGAGGGAGGAAACCAAGGCCCAGCCCCAGTGGCCAAGGGTCACCGTTGGGTGATTCAGCCCTGAGTCAACACTCACTTGGCTCTGGAATGGGTGCAGACAGAATGACACTGTAGAGCTTCTTAGCTTCCTCCACGTGCTCTGAGATCTTGTCAATGTTGAGTCGAGTTTCCTCGATCTATAATTAGAAAGATGATAGCCTTTGTCATCAAGAGGAAGAATATAGCCATGACTGAGATGAAAACAGAGCTCCCTGCCCACCTTCTGGGTTTGTGGAATAAGACGGTGACAGGAAATGTCTTCTGAGGACCAGTGAGCCCAGTGAGTACCCTTTCCATAGTCAGAGAAACGAACGTAAACAGCAGTCATTGAAGACCCGTCCTCATTGCTCCCTGAGAGGAGTATGTTTACTCACCTTGGATGGGAAGATCCCGGCCAGAGTCAAGAAGGGCCAGGACAACTCCCGAGGAATAATCAGAGTGAAGGGTCAAGAAACCTTACCAGGCAGATCCCCAGCTCCTCCAAAAGTGGAGCCGCAGAAAGTGAGGACAGGAGAGAGAGAAAAAGGAAAGAAAGAAAGGGAAAGGGAGAGAACGAACCTGGAGAGTGAGAAACGCAGAGAGAAGAATGAGAGGAAGAGAAAGACAGAAACAGAGATGAAGAAGAGAGAGAGAGACGAAGCAATGACCATCTCAGGACATGCTGAGCTTCTCTTGGACATGTGTTCTGGGGAAACGCCTCTTACTAGCTGATCGCCTTAGACGATCAAGACCCAGGAGCTCAAGCCGTGGACCATTTCTGCCCATTTCTGAGGTTCCTAACTGTACAAGGTGTGTATCAGAAAGTACTTCTAGCCACGCCTCATTCCCAGATGGAACACCGTCCCAGGACGCTGCTGCCTGAGCATTTCAGTTCAGCCTTGGCTCCCTCTTCAAAGGCACCGGCTGTCCCGGCACCACGGCCTCTGCTGCGGTACCAGTGCATATGCAGGGAGCAGCACATACCAGAGAGACCTCAAAACCCACCACATCTACCTGCCTCACTTCCACAATGAGGGGCACATCAACACGGCCACAGTCAACAAACAGAAATCTTGTAAAATGCCAAAGAGTAGGATCTTAACACCTGAGATACAACGAAAATACAACTCAATGTGCAGCTTCCAGCAGCCCTTCCTTCTGGTGAATAATTCACTTAAAGAAAAAAAAACAACAACAACCCTGATCACAGCTCTCCAAATTACAAAGAAATAAAACTTGAGTTCTCTAGCCTCAAATTAGTAATTTTGACAGTGGAGCGGGGATTTGACCCTCTACAAATAGGGGTTGGCCAAAAAGTTCCTTTGGGTTTTTCCCATAAGACGTTACAGAAAACTCGAACGAACTTTTGGGCCAACCCGATATATTGGCTTTGATGCACCACAGTTTGAGAATGGAATTACTTGCTTAAAGATACAGAATAAACAAAACAAAACAAAAAAACAAACAAACAGAAAAACCAAAAAGAAAGATACAGAATACATTTTCAGTCTAATAATATCATCAGTGTAAATACAAATACAAGTAGCTACCCACACATTTGGGAAGCATTTTCACAGCTGGCAAAACAATCCACGGCACTGCATTCAGACCATGATTGAAATGAGGAAACTAAGTTTAAAGAGGTCATAGGTCACAGGGGTGGTGGTAGGCACGGCACTCAAACAGCGCCCTCCAGAGTCCGACTGGGGTGCTTTTTCCATGAGAGCTAAGACAATGTTTTCGGCTTCTTCATACTGCTTCACTTTCAGCAGCAGCCCAAGACTACCCAGCTATCAAAAAGGCCTATGTTATCACCTGTGAACGCTGGTGGCTCCAGGGGTGTAACCACCTCAGACTCAGGGCCTCGGGGGACCCAAGAAATTGCCACCTTACCCTTCCCTCTCTCTTCATCTCTCCCATCAAACACTGACTCCTCTTCCAACTTCTAAAGTGTCAGTGCATCACACCACGTTTCCATGTCCATCACGTGACTGTCATGCCAGAGCTATTACATTGTATAAAACAGGACTGAGGGGCTTCCCTGATGGCGCACTGGTTGAGAGTCCGCCTGCCGATGCAGGGGACAGGGGTTCATGCCCCGGTGCGGGAAGATCCCACATGCCGCGGAGCGGCTGGGCCCGTGAGTCATGGCCGCTGAGCCTGCGCGTCCGGAGCCTGTGCTCCGCAACGGGAGAGGCCACAACAGTGAGAAGCCCGCGTACCGCAAAAAAAAAAACAGAACTGAGAAAAAAGACTTTCTAGAATAACATGTCCTCGCCATTTTAAAATGAATTTTAACAACAGAATGAATCATCCTCTTTTAAGAAGCCAGAGGCCTAAGGTTTTTGCATGTTCAACGGACTGGATGTCTTAGAAAATAGCTCCCGGAATATTATTTCATCAAGTGAAGAGCATCCCGCCCCAAAGCTGGGTCAGTGGTAGGGAGACGAGGTAGGAAGTTTTTAGGATGAGACTGTTGGACCCCAAGCTTAGAGTCGCTCCAGGCACTTGGAGACCAGATGGTGAATGGGCCTCCGGGCTCCGTCCTCAATCTGCCCGCAGAACTTTCCAGGCCTGGGGCCTCCACCCCCGCCTCCAGTCATCCTCCACCCACGGCAGCTGCTCTCTTCCCTCTGTCCTCAACCACCTCACCATTTGGAGGTACTTCAGGGCCTCTGAGTTAGTAATCTAGGAATTTAGTCAGTTCACCAAATAACCTCAGGAGTCCTTCGGGACTTCAGGATGGGCAACTGGCCGATCACAGAGCTTTTTTTTTCTTTAAACTTTGTGTCTCTGTTTTTTCTTGGAAGTGTTAGTTTTTCTCGAAGGTGACTTTCAGAGTATTTCATGGTAGCAGGTAGACAGGAAATTAATTTCCTTTTGTGCATTTGCCAGACAACCAAATATCGGGGCGGGGGGGACAGGGCTGGCGGGAAATCTGCCAGGGCTGCATCTAAAAGTTCAAGTGCTATTTGTCTGTGTGTTTGTTTGGGGTTGTTTTAAATAGACTGACATTGCTCTGCACAATAATATATTTAAGAACTAAACCCGATTTAACATACACCTGTCCCAGAAACAAGGCCCTTCACTGGATGTCTGTGAAGTCACCATCACTCTCTGCTTTTTACGCACAAGAGCACGGCGGCTCAGAGAAATTGAGGAAGTCAATAAAGGCCGTAACTGCAGGAAGAGGCAAAACCGAGGTTTGAACCAAGGCAACTGTTAAATCCAAACCCTGTCTCCTGCACCAGGTGAAGGTGCAAGAATCGCCTACGGGAAGCTCTCTGTCTTCTCTCCCAGGTCCGTGTGTATTCAGGGAAGCTCTCTATCTTCTCTCCCAGGTCCGTGTGTGTTCAGCCTGTGTCATGTGAATGTGTGTGACCCACTCACCAGTTCTGTGAGACTGGCTCAATTACCCTTGACTCACATCATGTGCCTTATTTCTTTGTTCTCCAACCAAGGCTCCCCGTAGAGAGCTTTTTACACAAGGAGAGCTCAAGCAACTCAGTCAAGCTGCTGACTGAGGGAACCAATCTGCAAGCTTTTGTTTTTTTTATCGCCATGCTAAATTTGCAGCTAATACATCCCCAATGCCCACTTATTTTTTGTTACTTTTTAAAATGTATTTTTCAACGATTTGTCAGTAATGGGGCAATCTAGATAGCACAGTTTAAGAAAATAAGTTAGAATCATACCAGGTTCACATTCTGGCTCCGCCCCTTAGCAGTTTTTTGACCTTGAACAAGCCACTTACCCTCTCTGAGGCCCAGTTCTCTCATCCGTGAAACGAGGATTATCATATTTCCCACCTCCTAGAGTTTGTGTGGGCATTAAATGAGATAAGATATGTCAAAGGCTTAACACAAAGTACACGCTCAATAAACGTCACATGGTGATAAAGACAAAAATAGCCCGCAACTATTGCACGTTTACTGTGTGCAGGTACTACGCTGAGCCTTTATGAGCAATGTCTCATGGAATCCTCACAGCAGTGCTCATGTTAACAACATGTTCTGTGACGTCAGTAGCCACCCAAGGAAATCCAGTAAGGACAGCAAGTCAACCACTCTTCACATTGGGTGTCTGCCTCATGGAACCAACTATAATTACCACAGTATATAGGCTGCCCTCTGTATCCTGAAGTTCTGCCTCCATGGATTCAACCAACCCCGGATCGAAAATACTCAGGGAAAAAAAAAAAAATTCCAGAAAGTTCGAAAAAGCAAAACTCAAATTTATCACACCAGCAACTATTTAACATAGCCTTTCCATTGTCTTTATAACTATTTACAGAGCACTTACATTGTATTAGGTATCATAAGTAATCTAGAGATGATTTAAAGTATACAGGTGTGTGTAGATGATATGCAAATACTATGCCATTTTGTATGAGACTGGAGCGTCCACAGACTTGGTATCCACGGGGGTCCTGGAACCAATTCCCCCCACCCCCGCAGACACCGAGGAAGGACCGTACTAATCACCATCATCTAACTAAAAGGAGGGAGTTATTTTCAAGGCATGGAGGGCCTCTTCCCTCTGGACCTAATTAGCCAGTGGAATCTAATCCAATGTAATGTAATGTGATGTAATCTAATCTAAAAGCAGAGAAAGTACTACTTTGGAGACTGGCAGATGTCGTGGGGTAAGGTATAAGGCTTTGTCTCTTCTCCCTAAAATGTCTCTGCCTCCCCTAAATTCCCAGGTGCCTGGTACCTCTTAAGTTAGGCATTAAATCTTACATATTTATTTACTGAAAACTTATTATATGTCACCTTTTGAAGGTGACAAAAGTAATGGGGTCATAAGGGTCAAATAAATGACTCCCGCTTCGCACAATTCATATACCTTTACTTTTCTCCCCAAATAGCAAAATCCGAAACAGTCCTTGTGTTAGAAGGTCTCGGTGAAGTCCTCCCTGACTTGTTTGCTGCTTTGCTTTGGAAAACGAACATTGACGAGGGACAGAGAAAGGTCTCAGTCAGCCAAGCCACAGAAGGCAAGTCCCTAAAGGGGTTTTAGCAAGACTGAGCGTAGTATGTCAACTCTCCTTTTACGAATGAAAAGAAAGATGATCTCAGAGCTCTACTGACCAGTGAAAAGTAGCAGTCTTGGACAATCACCTCAAATCAATTAAGTGTATCTGGGCTTTGCATCACTCAAAGTAGGGTCAGGAAAAGAAAAACCTATCTAGTTATTTTAGCCGAAGTAATTGGGTAGGTTGGGTAGTTTTCCTCCCTCATGAAAAGGACTTCTGAGCTTTTCTAGCTGCCCACTGGAAAATACAGGGAAATCTAGACACAGAGATGCAAGAGCTGAGAAGCCAAACAGAGGATGGTGAGGCCCTCTGGAAATGAGCAACAGCTGGCTGGAGGGACGAAGAAGGAAGGCAGGGTCACCAGGGCCCCTCTGATGGGAGCCAGACGATGGTGGAGTCAACCGGCAGAACAGGACCACGGAGGAGGGTCTATGGAGGGAAAGTTGAGGCCGTGGAGGAGATACGTCTGGGAGGAAAACCGAAGCTTCATCCCCCGACCTTGACTCTTCTGCAGTGCCTCCCCTGGGTCAAACACACCAAAAGCCAGTTGGCAAGGGAACCTGGGTAATGAGTACCTTGCAATACAGAGCAGAGTACAGGGAGGGCAGGGAACGGACCGGAGGGTAAACAGGCAAATGACCGGCAAGGGCTTCCTGCCTGCCTATGGAAAGAGCCCAGAGACGCAGAACCTACCAGCTCACCTAGTCATCCAAAGATGCTACTTCAAGAACGAGTTGGAGAGCATTTAACCTGCTAGATTCAACTTAATGCCTAGATTTCCAAGTTACATCCACTTTGAGGATCTTCGTTTTAACAAAGATCACAAGACTGTTCACCTCTCATTTCCGCTAACCAGCCACTGCTCCACCCGTCTCGTTCCCCTCAGATGCCTGGACCCCCATCACTATGCCAAGCACATGGTGTCCCTCAGCAGAAGTTTGTTCAATGGATAGATACATGAATATAAGTAACTCCAGGGGTAAGCTTGCTTCATACACCACTGCCGAATTGCCTCATACACCTTTCTTAAGCACATCCAAGAAAGAAAACTTTATAATAGCATTTTCTGAAATCCATTCATTTTGCTAACCGAAGTTACATGTCACAAAGGGTTCTATGAAAAAAATAAGTATTGAGGTAGGTAAGTTAACCAGGTTTCTTTATTATAGGACTTCTTAGAATCTTTAATAAGTTCGTGTGCATTTTCAATCTCCATGGGAGGAAAAGAGTATGAAGTGTTTCTCAAACATGTTTGATCACAGAAATCTTTCTGCATCTCATACTGCCATCCAAATAGCCATCCCCACCTGCCCCTGCCCTTTCTTGTTAACAGAACTCTGATTTTGTTTGGGCAGCAGTGTTGCCAGCCCCAGAGGATGAATCATGATCGGTTCTATGGCCATCCTGACAAGCCTGCCCCTTTGCTAAGTTCTCACTTTCCTGGTCTCCATGCTAGAAAAGAGTGGCCATGACCATGTGATCCACTGCTGGCCAAAGAGCCCCAGGGGAAGTCAGCGTGGAGGGTTTGGGTAGTTTTCCTCCCTGATCAAAGGATTTCTGAACTTTTCTAGCTCCTGCTCTCCCCCTGCCTGCGATGCTGGTGTAGGATGATGGCATATGGAGCTGTGAGTACGATACGAGCGATGGGCTGTATGACCTGCACAGCTACAATGCTTGTCTTGGAGCCCTAAGCCTCCTCCACCAAACCGATGACCCTGAGCTGGTCATGCTGAGGAGCCCGTGCCACAGAAAGAGGTCAAGTACAGGTGCTCCTTTGACTCACCCTACTTCAGGCACCAGATGCTTGAATTAAGAAGTCTCTGAGGGGCTTCCCTGGTGGCGCAGTGGTTGAGAGTCCGCCTGCCGATGCAGGGGACGCGGGTTCGTGCCCCGACCCGGGAGGATCCCACGTGCCGCAGAGCGGCTGGGCTCGTGAGCCATGGCCGCTGAGCCTGCGCGTCCGGAGCCTGTGCTCCGCAACGGGAGAGGCCACAACAGTGAGAGGCCCACGTACCGCAAAAAAAAAAAGAAGTCTCTGAGATTCCAGGGACTTCCCTGGTGGTCCAGTGGCTAAGACTCTGTGCTCCCAGTGCAGGGGGCCAGGGTGCGATCCCTGGTCAGGGAACTAGATCCCACATGCCACAACCAAGAGTTGGCATGTTGCAACTAAGAGTCTGCAACCTGCAACTAAAAGATCCCACGTGCTGCAACTAAGACCCAGCACAGCCAAACAAATAAACAGATAAACAAATATTTAAAAAAAAAAAAAAGTCTCTGAGATTCCAGACTCTGGTTATTCAAGGCCCCAGAAACTGTGTAGCAAAAATAACCCACCTCCGGGAGCTCCCTGGTGGTCTGGTGGTTAAGAGATTCAGCACTTTCACTGCTGGGGCCCGTGTTCAGTCTCTGGATGGGGAACTGAGAGATCCCACAAGTCGCGAGGGCACAGCCCCCGCCCTCCCCCCCCACAAAAAAAACCCACCTTCACTGGGCCCTGTCTGAATCCCTAATCCACAGAAGCCATCAGAATTACAAAGTGGTCGCTTCACCCCACTAACTGGTAAGGTGGTTTGTTACACAGCAGGCCGACTCCATCTCTCAATCTTGCCCTCTCAGGCAGGTTCTGTTTCCTCTAAAACTCTGCACTCTCTGCCGACTGAACAGAGACCAAGGAAAATACAGACAACTGCAAATCAGACAAAAAATCGAAGGTTTATCATTTACTAGACCCTGGCTTTTTAACAGCCAAGGAGGCCTCAACACCCAAGGGTCAACTCTTTTCTATAATAACCGGGAGGCTGGAGAAACCACTTGAGTTTTACGGGGCAAAGCACATTTTGAAAACATCCTGATCTTGTGACTTCATCTGTACCTTGCAAATGCCTCTCTCACCAAGCTGTGATTCACACCATCAGTCCTCAGCAAATAACCAGGGGTGACCTACCTGCTGAAAGCAGTCCAAAGGGTACCTTTTATCACAAGAGTGCATCCCCAAGAAATCTACACAGCTATCAATGTATCCTGCAGGAGGTACTGGGTGTATTCCTTAGACACATATAGAGGGAAACCTTTTCATTTCCCCAAATCCCTATTATCTGGAATGCACTTTAACCCACCTTCAAGGATATTTCCAGACCACATTCTCTAAAGTAAAGTTTGTGGTCTATTTACTCACAAATACACTGGGGAACCGAATGCTGATGAGAACTAAAATTTACTGAAGACATACTTACTGTAGGTCAGGCACCGTGCGGGTACCTCCGTATACTTTCTCATTTTATGTTTATAACAACCAGCAGGTAATACCGCTCGGCCTGTTTTAGAGGAAACTGGGGTTTAGAGCAGCTAAACCACTTTTCCAAAGCTATACCATTGTAATGGGCAGAGCTGACATTTGGACCGGGATCCGTGGGGAGCCAGAGCCTGCACAACCTCTTTCCATGACGGGCTCCCTCCTGCCTCTGCCCCACGTCAACACTGATCCTCCCTGTGCTCTATCTACATGAGTCCAGAGGCAGGTAACATTTCCCTAAGCCCTCTCTAAGCACTTTCTGAGTGCTGGCTCCTTTCATCCCCAACAGATCTGTCTGGTGAACATTTTCCTCCCCATTTCACAGGTAAACCCACAGAGACTTAGAGAAAAGTTAAGGCGTGTGCCCAAGATCACACAGTTAGTGGCAGGTAGGGAACTATGTCCAAAAAGTCATGCTCTTTCCACCCCACCACGCGGTCCCCTTCTCCACCCTAAATACGATACGATATCATTCCCAAATGATAGAAAAGCATTTAACTAAGAGAAAGCAATAAGAAAAGCAACAGCCCTCGGGACCTTGTTAAGTCGCCCCAAATAACTGCCATCCACCTGGCGCGGTTCTGTTCAGATGATGCTTTCCAGATGTACAATCTTCATGTGATCTCATGTGATCCTCGCAACAGCCTTGAAAGGTTAAGTACTGCCATTCCCAGTTTCCAGAGCAGGAATCAGAACCCAGCCGGGCTAAGGAACCTGACCAAGGCTAACTGCTACTAAAGGCCTGAGGATAGACTCTGACCAGGTCTTGGAGGCCAAGGCCCACCATCTTCCCACCTCACAAGGAGTACTGCCTCTCGGGGCCCCTCTTACGGGTTCAGAAAAGAGGTAGGGCACCGTTAATGGAGAAGAATCCTTATCCTAGGAAAGAAGTGAATGTAACTGGTTCTCTACGGCAAGACCAGAGGAATGAGCTACAATGATGTCATGCATCTCCTTAAGTCCACCCCCAGCACTGAACAGAAAGACCTTTTCCTTCCACAGTCCACACCTAGAACAATACTGGACTCACAAAACTCAAGCATTGTTTGATCTGACTATGACTCCTCCACCAAAGAGATGGACCCACCCATGGAGAGGGTGGGGATCTGTGCAGTATTCACAGCCAACTTCCCAATCAGGTCAGCACACACTCAAGTTCGCTCTGAAACCTGCTTGTGACTCTCACAGATGAACTGGCATAAGCCATCACGTCCCGCTCCGCTCCACTTAGGAAAGAACTAGAGGGTGGCTTTTCCAGATGACAGGAAGCACCCACACCTCCCCTGCAAGAAGAATATGACGCCTTTTTATATATGCAATAAAAAGCCTAAATAAAGAAACCATAACATGGTGGCAGGAACTTCAGTGCCGGAACTTCTTGTGGCTTGGTTTGGTTTTATTGAAACACATGTACGTCAGATGCTACGTGGAATGTTTTAGAAACACTAACCCATTTGATCCTCCTAATAGCCCCATGGGGAATTACATTATCAATCGCAAGGTACAGATAAGGAAACCAAGCCTGTTAAGGGAACGTTCACAAGATCAACAGCTGTCAGAAGCGGGCTGAGGTTTGAACCCACATTTCCCTGGCTTCAAAGGCTGTGTTTCTGTCCATGATACACAACGCCCCCCAACGCCCCACCCAAGCTTCCCATCACTGTCTACCACAGCACCTTCCAACAGGACCCTCTACATCAAAGACTATGTGAATCTGTACACACGGGACACCCATGTTTGCCTCTGCTGAATTTCGAAAAACATAAACTGGTGGTTTCTTGGTTTCTCAGTTATCACCAGAGGAGTCAAAGGGATTGAATTTTTGGAAACAACAATTCTGATCTACCCGAATCACAGGCCTAAAAATGTAATGAAATGCATTTTTTTTTCCCCCACTCTTGTGGCTGGGCCCCCAGGGTTGGTTCTGTATTTAAACTATGTAATTCAGGCAAGAAAGGATATCATTAAAATGTTGTCATGTAGCGTAAGACCTTAAAAGCATCTCTTTAATATATATAATTTACCTTCTCCTGACTTTCTCGGTAAGATTAAAAATCCTCCCAAGTACTGAAGAAACTCTCCGTGTAACTTCTTGGTGTGTCCATTCCACCCCAGCAAAAGACTGACTTTCCTCTGCTACCCTTGAAAGATCTGGGGGGTTTTATTCTTTACTAAGGAAGTTGTGTTTCCTTATGTCCATTCAGAAAAAAAATACCGGAAGGGCACCTACCTCAGAAAAGAACTCGTCCATGAAAGCTGTGTTGTCAATAGCAATCTCGACCTCATCGGCATCGTCATCCTGTGTCAGCTGCTTCTGTGAGCGACAAAAAGGAGGGTGAGACCAAAAGCACCCGAAATAACGAACAGCACTGAATGCTCCCTAAAGACCGGGAGCTATATCTGTAGTGAACATTTTACATACATAATCTCCTTTAAAACTCAGAACAGCTCTGTGATGTATCAAACTCTGATGTCACACTGTCTAAGTTTAAATCCTAGCTCCATACTTACTGATATTTTTACAGGGGGATGAGGGGAAGAAGGGAGCAAGTTACTAAACTCGCTGTGCCTAGGTTTCCTTATCTGTAAAGTGCTAATAAGAACACCACTTACGTCATAGGTTCGTTTACAAGATAAATGAGCTAATGAATATAAAACACTTTGGCACAGTGCCTGGCATACTGTAACTACTCAGTAAATATTATGTTTTGGTGGTGGTGGTATTGGTGATGTTACTATAACTCACTCCAGTTGGAGAACATAAAACAGAGAGGTTATGTAACTTGGCCGAAGTCACACAGCTAAAATGTTGGAGACAGGCAGATTCTAGCCCATCCTTTGGATTTGGACCATATGTTCCTAAACTCTTCTCCACAACGTTCAGATGCATGACCTACTGTACCGGGGATCTGTATTAAGACAGTCCCAATTCCTCCAAAGCACTAGCTTCAAATCATCACAGAAGGAGCACACATTTTCCTGTTTTCAGAAACCACCTACTGCAAAGGAAACAGCGCTGTGTGCTGTTCCCTGTCAGAGCTCATGTTTATGGGGAAAAGGAAGCTCTCTCGGCAGCCCCCAGCAACCCCCGGGGACCCCGGCTTTCATAATCTCATTCAGCTACCTCTACAAAAGCACAAAATGGCTATCTAAAGGAAGTGCTTCCATTCCCACCCAGCTAAAGGGCCTCGGCGGCTTCTGCATCCTTCCCAGATGCTCCTCCCAGACGACTGCTGCATTACACACAGCCCACCTCTAAGCAAGGAAGACCTGGTCGTTGGGAGTGGAGGTGGGGAGGGGGTGAACCCCTCGACACCTGCTTCTCCACACCCTTCAGTGGCCTTTGGCCTCCTTAGCCAAGACATGTCACTCTCAACATGGGAACTCCACTAGCAAGGAAAGCCACCAGGGGCCTCTTTCCTTCCCCTGCTACCATCCCCCAGACCTGCTACAGCAGATGGAGTTACCGGGAATTCCCACGGAAATTTGGGACTCTCCAGCCATCTGGGGAGCCTCTTCTGACTGGATCCTCTGTAATCTCATTCTCTGGCTGGTCTGCAACCATCAGCAACCCAAGCTTAATAGCCACCTCCAAAGGAACTGAATTTGAGGACATTGCTACAGCCCCCAACAATCACCTTCCTAAAACTTAGGACTGATCCCGTCCTTTTGCCACTTAAAGTCGTTCAGTGATAGTTCTCAGGATTGAAAGTCCCAGGATTTCAAGTCCCAAAGCCTAACAGAGCATACGGGGCCCTTTAAGATCCAGTCCCGCCCACGTTTCTCCCTCTACATGCATCTCTGGACCAGGCGCTTGGAAACTCCTAGCACTTCCTGGACACACCATTCTTTCATATTGCTGAACGGTCACACAAGGACTTCTTCCTGAAATGCATTTGTCCAGCTGGCAAAATTTTATTGAGCCTTTAAAACTCAATCTCGAACAAACTCCTCGCTGATCTGACACTCCCCGACCCCCCATGCAAACTTGAAAACCTCCCTGAGCTCCCAGTGCATTTTGTGCAAACCTTCCACAGCACCAATCCCAGCCCTCTATTAATTATCCCTTCACTTATCTATCCTTCCCCACTGACTGTAAACTCCTGGAGGGTCAGGGTTGCCTTATGTATCTTCTCCACTGGAGAAGATACTTTGAGTGTGTGCCTGCCCAGAACACCTCCCTTTGTGAAGATAACCCCGACCTTCCCCACATGATTCTGGGAAGGTTATCAACCACCACCCAAGCTCCCTGAGGATTCTGAATTGTGAAGTGAACAGAGCCGAGTCAACCTATAGCAGCACCCAACAGAGATACCTGCTTGGTTCCCAGGGCTACCCTTGTTTCTGTCCTCCCTAACCCACCCCCTGGCTTAGAGCTAGTTCTATAGATCTTCCCCAGTATTCTTTCAATGAGTCTAATAGTATTCTTGTAATGCTGTTTTTTACTCATTTAGCCAGAACCGGCTTCTGTCACTTGTAATTAAAATTACTTGTACTTGGGAATTCCCTGGCGGTCCAGTGGTTAGGACTCCGCTCTTTCACTGCTGAGGGTCTGGGTTTGATCCCTGCTCGGGGAACTAAGATCCCACAAGCCATGGGGAGTGGTCAAAAAAAATAAATAAGTAAAATAAAATTACTTGTACTTGTCATTAATTAACTTATTCCGCATGTATACTGAGCACTTACCATACGCTATATATGTAACGGAAACTTAATCAATTCTAGTTGAATAAATAACCCCTACCAGAGACCGGCAGCCTGGATCCACCCAGCAGTTTCTGAAGTGTGGGATAAAATGCTCCTTTTATCAACTATCATCAATACTTGGGCCTCTCAGCAGCCTCCAGAGAGCTCCATCTCCCAAAAAGGATCTCGGAGATCCTCACTAGAAAACAGGAACCTGGTCTCCCTCCAGGAAGGTGAGTTAACAAGCATTTGTTGAGTTTCCTCTCTTTGGAGGTCTTGTAGAGACCCCCACTGAGGGGATATATCCCATGTATGTGTGTGTATAGACACACATGAGGGTGTCAACTCAGTTTTCTTCAAATAGGTACACGTGCTATGGAAATGGGATGAGGCTGCCGTCGTGGGATGGACTAAGGGAAGGTTTTGGAAGCTGGGAACACGTGTGTCCTGAAGCATGGGACACAGGCCCCTAGCCCTCCATCGTCACATGCACTTTTGAGACCCCTGGAATTTGTACAGGGATTCCCCACCCAAGACGGCCACACGTTGGCTTTGAACAGGCTCTAACAGGGCAGCCTGGGCCACCTCCAGTGAGAGGACATGTGAACTGGGAAAAAAGAAGTCTTGGGTCACCCACAACCGAGGTCCAAAACCTGTTATTACCAGTAACTGGCTGTGAGACCTCTGTCAAGTCCCTCACTGACCTGAGTTTACCCGTAAATGGTAATAACACCATACACGCTATGACTTTTACGAGGCTTGGAAGAGTTCATACGTGGAAAGCTTCTAGCACGACACAGGGCACACGGCAGTGCCTAATAAGTGTCAGTTTCCCCATCACCTAGTTGTAAAGACGTGATGTCTAAAAGCGTGTGTTCTCCTCCGCGGAAAGTGCTCACGCAAAGGCTTAGTCAAGAAGATCGATTCTGCAGCATCAGGACCACCAGGATTCTATAACTGGCTTCCCTTCATGCTAGTCACTGAGCCTTAAATACGGGGCTCAACATCTCTGAGCTTCAATTTCCTTACCTACAAAAACAGGAACAAAAGTGTCCACCAGGGCTCTTGTGAGGATTAAGTAAGATAATAATTTTAAGTGCCTTACACAACGAATAGCACATGATAACATCTCAATAAAACAACCGTACATGAGATCCAGCAAAGTCATCTTCTCTATAGCTTTAATCTGGATCAAAGTACCCGTAAACAGGAAAGAAAAATAAAAAACGATATAGAACTTTTAGAGCTGCATGCAACCCTACATATTTCGATCATCAAATTCTCTCACTTAAGAGATGGGTAAACCGAGGCCCAAGACCAAATAATGAGCTACTGGAGCAGCCAGGAATAGAACCCAGGTTTCTTGATGCCCATCTTCCTGTGCAGAGTTTTTCCCACCGTAGCGTGCTGCCTTCAAAATATAAAATAGCAATGGCAACGAAAGCAACAGAGCTTCGTCCAGACCAGAAAACTCCAGAAAGAGGCCATCATCCCAGGTGACCTGAGTCGCGTGACGCTGGAACCAGGCTTCCCCGGAAGGGGACCTACCAGATCCCAGGGCAAGGGTCCTTCCCCTCTGACACATCCGTGCTCTTACAGACCCAGAGGCCTCCGGGACCCCAAGGGCAAGGAAAGCACATGGTGCACTTTATCTTCAGCCCACATGACTGGGCACAGCCAAGAAGAGAACTTTGGCATCTTTATCAAAGCATCAAGGCATGTGATAATAGGACCGTCAGAGTAGCTGCAACACCCGCTGCAGTAAAAAAACGTACATGAGAACCACAAGCCCCACCACCCGCTTCCTCTCCCCCGACCTCCTGCTGCCTCTCCTGCCAAGACATGGGAGATACCACCAATGACTCAGGCAGCACTGAGCTCGAATCTGGGCTCCATCCCCCGCCCCCACCCCTCAATGCACCCCAAAACTCGGTGAGGACAGCCAGGGCTATGACTCTCTCTCTGGACACAGTGGAAAGAGTTCAGGGGCCCAGGACTCAACCTGCAATTCCTCTCACTCAGCCTCACTGCCCTTCTCTCAAGGGCCTTCTCTGTCATCCTTAGTCTGTTGGACTGTGGGTCCCTCTTCATCAGCTCCTTTAATAAAAACAGTTACCACCTGCAGAGCCCCCAGGAGGTGCTAGGTGGCCGCCACGCTCTGGCTGCTTCACGCACGCTGTGTCAATGAACCCCTCCTAAATTCTGTCATTGAGAACCTGCAGGGCAGAGAAGTTCTCATTTATTCACGGCCTCCCAGCTACTGATGTGCAGAGTCGGGGCTCACACTTTGGTTGTTGGTCCTGAGCCCTTGTTAATTCCACTGCACCCCACTCACAGCAGCCCAGCCCTGCAGAAAGTGGGGCTGAGAGAAAGGCGCTGGGGGCCTTGGGGACAGCACTTGTCTCCACTAAGCCTTGGTTCTCTCACCAAGTAAGGAGCTTAGCTTTCCAATGAGGCTTTGTGGAACCCCAGGAGACCTCCAGGGTGCCTCAGAAGCCACGCCGGGAGGGACCTGCCTGGTGGCACAGTAGTTAAGAATCTGCCTGCCAATGGAGGGGACACAGGTTTGAGCCCTGGTCCGGGAAGATCCCACATGCTGTGGCGCAACTAAGCCGTGCGCCACAACTACTGAGCCTGCACTCTTAGCCCGCGAGCCACAACTGCTGGAGCCCACGTGCTGCAACTACTGAAGCCCGTGCACCTAGAGCCCGTGCTCTGCAATAAGAGAAGCCACCGCAATGAGAAGCCCGTGCAGCGCAATGAAGAGTAGCCCCTGCTCGCCGCAGCTAGAGAAAGCCCGCACACAGCAAAGAAGACCCAATGCAGCCAAAAATAAATAAATAAATGTATTTAAAAAAGAGAAGAAGAAGAAACCACCGGGGGAAGTCAAGCAGGTTGGCCCGCACCCCCTCTTCAATCCGCATAGCTTCATTTTCATCTGCTTTTTACACTGAGGTTGAATATAAGATTTCATTTTCAGAACGAGGCCTCTTACCAAGAGAAAAAGGAAAGAAGGGAGGGAGGGAGGGAGGGAGGGAGGAAAATAGGAAGGGAGAAAGAAGGAAGCAAGCTTAGCTAGCTGGAAAACCACCAAAGTAAATGAATGGATGCCTTCTAATGAAAAGGGAAAGAAGAGGGGGTCCCCTCTCTCCTTCACAAGTTAAAACACAGCGGCAACATAGGTTTAAATCATCAGCAACTCCTTAAAGATCATTACAAATCAGAGTGGCAAGATAGAAGGAACAAAGAAAGAGACCAAATAAAACGCCATCCCAAATGAAGAGGTCACCGTTTACTGGCTCTCCGATGCCCTCCCTGCCTCAGGTGTCAGACCCCAGAAAGACGAGAGGGTCCCCGGACAAGAGGGGAGACCCAGGAGCCCTCAGGAAAGTTTTGGGGCGAAGGAAATAACAACAGAAAGGATGGGACCAGCAGTCTGGACTAGGAAGGGGCATCTGGTCCTGACTTCCCCTTGTGGGGTATTAAAGGACGGTGGCCGGTGGGAACAGGTGAGCACAGATTCCCGCACCTCCTTCTCTGAACATGTAAATAGCTCTTTGCTTGGGGCTATAAACTCTTCTTTATAAACCCAGATCTTCACCCAATAAATCCGATTCAAAGAGACAAGGACGCGTGACTTTTCTTGTCCCTGCAGCCTACTTCGCCCACCAGCCTCCTTCCAGGATGAGGGCCTGTGGATTCCCAAAGACAAGTACCACCACGCCCAAGGATTCCAAACACACACTCATGCCCTTGCACCCTCGGCCCAACATCGGGTTTTTCCAGCCTCTCTTCTCTAATTAAAAGAGCCAGGGGCTTCCCTGGTGGCGCAGTGGTCGAGAGTCCTCCCGCCGATGCAGGGGGCGCGGGTTCGTGCCCCGGTCCGGGAAGATCCCACGTGCCGCGGAGCGGCTGGGCCCGTGAGCCATGGCCGCTGAGCCTGCGCGTCCGGAGCCTGTGCTCCGCAACGGGAGAGGCCACAACGGTGAGAGGCCCGCGTACCGCAAAAAAAAAAAAAAAAAGAGCCAGAAATTCTGAGGAAGTGTCAGCTCTGAATAGGCACTCAGTGTTCTCTGTCCCCCATTTGAGAGTCAGAGGGACTTTCTCCTATGCCCCTTCTCCCTCCTACACTGTGGTCTCTTCCAGCAAAACCCTCCCAGAGGGAACGCTTCCCCTTTCCACCGACTGCCTCTCCCCTAACACCTGCGATAGAGGAAATCAAGCGATAACGGTACCCTGGGTGAGCCTCGCACTTTTACTTTCAAGATGACGCTCTGGCTTAACAGTCTGAGGCAAGAATTGGCCCCATTTGGAGATGAAGACACTGAGGAATAAACCCAAGGCCAGTGAGTCGCGGGACAACTGAACGAGAGGCAAAGTCCCTGACGGCCCTGCTCCACGCGTTCTGCCGTAACAATGATACCACCAGATAATATGTGTATCTTGCTGCAGGCGCTCTTGTGGTTTCACACATATTATTTAATTCTCACGGCAACCTTATGAGGGACAAATAGGACTTTCCCCATTGACAGCTGAGACAACTACTTAATTAGATTAAATAACTTGTCCCAGGTGATTCAGCTAATAAGTGGCAGAGTTAGGACTCAAAAGCAGGTGTGTGGGAGCCAAGAGCCCCAGTTCTTACCCCCTACACTCTATTTGAAGATGCCCTTCCCATGCTGGATCAGAAACACGCCCTCACTTATTTCAGGGGATGATGCAATGTCAGTACAACTAAGTTGATCTAATCTATACGCATGAATGAAAAAGATAGCAGTGCATAGAATCCCATGAGTGTGCAGGTATGTGGAGCTATATCTGACTGTCTGAGTTGAAAACCCAGCTCTGCCACGCAGGTACCTGTGTGACCTTAAACAAGTGACTTAACCTCTCTGAGACTCGGTTTCCTTGTTTGTAGCATGAATAATCTGCTCATAGAACTGTTGTGAGGATTAAATTAGTGAATGCATGTGAAGTGTTTAGAGCAATGCTGGGTACATATTAAACTCCCAAGACCATGCCATGCAGACACTTTTCTCTAAAAAGTGTTTCCGCAAAAGATGCGACTCTAATGCCAATTCTCAGAAGGTGGCAGCAGGACCCTTAGAATGAGCTAAATTGTAGTTCATTTATTTGAATGAAGTCATTTCTCTACTATACGGATTTAAAGAAATAAACCTCCTCCTGAATTTTGCTTTTGCGACATTCTCACAAATTTTGACCTTTACTACTCTCATTATCATTCATTTCTAAATAGTTTGTCATTTCCATTTTGGTTTCTTTTGAACCCAAGTGTTATTTTATTTTTTAATTTTTTTGCGGTCCACGGGCCTCTCACTGTTGTGGCCTCTCCCGTTGCGGAGCACAGGCTCCAGACACGCAGGCTCAGCGGCCATGGCTCACGGGCCCAGCTGTTCCGCGGCATGTGGGATCTTCCCGGACCGGGGCACGAACCCATGTCCTCTGCATCCGCAGGCGGACTCTCAACCACTGCGCCACCAGGAAAGCCCCACAGTGGGTTATTTTAAAGAAGGATCTTGGGGTCTCATAACCAACCACCTCGCCTACTACCTTCTCCTTCTCACTCACTACAAGGTCCCATCCACAGTAACAGGTCCATCTGTCCATCTACTCGGCCAACACGATTTATTGAACATCTATCATTTCCCAAGCAATAGTACAGAACGCTGGAGAAACAGACCAAACTCAGCACCCCCTGCCCTTCCGGACCTCATGGTCTCAAATGGGAGGCAGACAGGCACACAGGTCATTGCAATGCCACGTGGTAAATGATGACAGCACTTAGCACAAGGAATTGTACACCCAGGAGAAGGTGGCGCACACCACGTCACCTGAAGTCAAGGCGGAGCCCAGGGAAGGGGGAGGTATTAGAAAACGGATGCAAAGGTGACTTCTCGGGGAGATTTTGAAGGTTGCATGGATGTACGCAAAGGATACCTACAGGAAGTCCATCTGGGGTGAGAAGACCACACCTTTTCCTGCTTTCCCTCTCACCCCAGGAGCATTCAAGGAGATTCAAAGGTTACCCTCTTCTGCTTCCTCCCCTACCGTAGCCTTCTCCACTTTTTCCTGACTTCCGCCCGCTCCTCCCACCCCCCACTGCCCCCTCAGCACCCCACAGTATCCAGTTGCCAAGGATACAAGAAGGAGGAAGGAGCTCAGTGTCTTCTCTAGTGCATCCTCAGCCTCTGTCCCACAAGCCCCTCGCCCTAAGGATCCTCCCAGAGCACTTCACTAATAGTCATAATACCTAACAGTTACTGAGCGCCGCCTGGGATGAGGATTCTAAGATATGTGCCTTATATTTATTTACCAAGGCATTTAATCTCTACAAGAATCTTCTGGGGGACTTCCCTGGTGGCGCAGTGGTTGAGAGTCCGCCTGCCGATGCAGGGGACATGGGTTCGTGCCCCGGCTCGGGAGGATCCCGCAGGCCGCAGAGCGGCTGGGCCCGTGAGCCATGGCCGCTGAGCCTGCGCGTCCGGAGCCTGTGCTCCGCAACGGCCCGCGTACCGCAAAAAAAAAAAGAAAAGAAAAAAGAATCTTCTGGGGACCCTCCCCACCTTACAGCTGAGAAAACTATAAAGTATAAAGATGCAAGCAACCTCCCCAAGACCATGCAGACAGAGCATGAGGAGAGCCCAGGCAGTTTGCTGCAGAGCCCTTGGTCTCCACCACCATGGAGTGATGCCTCTTAACGGCAAACCCCACCCCCAGCTGTAGCCTGCAGCCCCCCTCCACCCCCGCCCCCACCCCCGCAAACATCCAAAGAACTAAAACACAGATGCTATACCAAAGAGGTCGTGAAAAACGAGGCAAGACTGAGAAACTGTCACAGCTCAGAGGACGCTGAAGAAACATGACAGCTCAATGAAATACATTATCTTGGGTGGGATCCTAGATCAGAAAAAGGGACATCATGGGAAAACAAGTGGAATCTAAATAAAGTCTAGAGTTTAGTGAATAGCAATGTACCAAGGTCAGTCTCTCAGTTTCGACAAAGGTACCATCATAACTTGAGATATTAACAATGGAGGAAACCCAGTAGACAGGAACTTTCTGCACTATCCTTGTAACCTTTCTGTAAATCTGAAATTAGTCTAGAATAAAACGTTTAGTTCTAAAAAAAGCAATCTTGCTGCTGTACCGCGTTGCCCTGACCCAGGCAGCTAAACATACCCAGATAGTATACGCTCTACTAATCTCTTTGGGTGGGGGCTGAACCTTACTCACGTCTCCAGATGGAGACAGGAGAATGTTGCCATGGACACGGCCCAATGCCAGAAAACAGGCTGACCTAACAGGGGAGACAGTGATGAGGGGAGGAAGCTACAAAGGGGCCTAATGTAAAAGGCTGGAGGTGAGGCCCCTCGGGACTACAGAATCTCCCAGTAAGTTCATTTGTAGAATATCCCCGTTCATCCACTGGGCAGCAAGGTTTACAGCTTTCTGAGCTGTGGGCTGGAAAGTGAAAACACAGGGGGAATGAGGCGTGTGTGGTCTGGGCTCTGAGAGAGGAGGATTTAACATAACATTACGTGGCTGCTTTTACGTATCGACAAAAATAAAGATTTGTGGAAGCCCAGGGAAGGCCTGGTGAATGCCAGATCTGGAAGCTTCCTTGTAGCGACATTGGAAATGAGCCTTGAGGGACATATAAGATTTTCCAGGGGAAGAACGAGGTTGCTAGATTTTCACCGTGGTATCCACATCTTCTCCTTCACGGTCTTTCTGAAAAGGGGCAACCCTCCGTGAGGTGTTGGGCTGGGGTACAGCTAGGAGCCTTGGAACTCATCCATCCTCATCCCAGAGGACAGAACAGTGACCCCTGGCTTCGTTAGCAAATTCATGGGTTCCCTGAGTAAACGCCGCACTTCAAGCAGGTAAAGTTGCACCAACCCAGAGGGGACGGAAAGTCCTAGTGATGAATCCGGGGTGTGTAAGGGCCAAGGTGCTGTTGATCAGTCAGTCAATGGACAAGTGTTTACTAGGGGACTGCCAGGCAGAGTGCTGGCCCGGGGACCCCAGGAGAACGTCCCATCAGCCACCGCATCAGGGGCATACAGTGCAGTTGGGGAGATGATTATATACAGCGTAGGGTGATATAAATAAGCAAGACAGACTTGTTCAATTCTTGATCTCACCACTTCCCAGCTGGGAATCTCAATCTAATCTGAACCTCAATTCCCTTAGTTGTAAAATGGCAATAATATATAACACCATCTTGCCTTGTGGGGTTCAGAGGATTAGAGACAAGGTGTGTAAGGCACCGAACACAAGTCCTTTCCGACAGTAAGTAGCAGCTCAATAAATGATCATTGTTACTGCAGTTGATACGGTGACACCAAGTCATAGAGCCATCAGACAATGGGACCTAGGAGGCGAAAGAGTCCAACCCATAAAAACCAGATGGAAGGTGGTTTCAAGCCCACTTCATGGTAAGAAAAAACCCCGCTGACTTAACGGAAGTATCAATATTCCACTGCAAAGCAACATGCAGCCCGTGAGGGCTGCCGGCAGGAGGGGGCATATTCTAGGCTGCGTTTAGGGAGCGTTACCTGTAAAGTGAGTTTTGGAAGATGGGCAGGAATTTTGACAAAAGGGGAAAGGAGCCCTGAAGGGAGAGCAAACAACATGAACGATTGTTTCTTCCCAGGCTCTCGCCAGCACCCCCACCCCCGGCCTCCCCGCTCCCCTCCCAGGAATAAAAATAACACTAATCCCCGGCTCTCGGCCAAGCATTTTCTCTCTGGCTTCTGGCTGATGGGTCTGTAATCCCTACTCAATCCCTATCACTCTCATCTCAGCCCTGCTCTTGGCAGAACAGCTCTCCCAGGGGCTGAATCCTGCCAGGGAGAGGGACGGAGTGAGGAAGGAACCACGGACCAGTTAGCCATCTTATCACCAAAGGATGGAATCTCAGTGGACAGTCTCCAGGCAGGGTGTTACAACCTGGCCGTGACCCAAAGCACCTGGCACGTAGTAGGGGCTCATTAAATAGTCTTGGAAGGAATTAAGCTCTAAAGGGGACGTACAGCTCCATGTTTCTGATGCTTATACTATAACCGTGCTCCTGAGGAACTCAAATGCGGGAACTTCAAATGGGGAAGGAGGCCAAGTCGTTTAAGATGCAGCAAGACACAAAACAGAACAGAAAGAGCGAAGAGGTCAGTCTGGTCTTCAGGGCCTCAGGTGGTTGATTTCATTAGCGCGTCCTTATTGGCGCTGGCTGTGGAGGAACCAGCAAACCCCAAGATGTTTCCAGGTCTCTACAGGTTAATCTCCACAGGGATCCAAAGTCCTTGCCCTCCATTCCACACATCACAGCTTCTCTAGAGCATTATCCACCTTTGAAGTTGGGGGTTCTCTTTTCATGGAATATACCCCTTTGTTTTCCCTATATGACCATGTATTCTTTCAGACCGGGACTTTGTATAAGAACTCTGCCTAGAATTCCCTGGCGGTCCAGCGGTTAGGACTCGGTGCTTTCACTGCCGTGGCCCGGGTTCGATCCCTGGTCAGGGAGCTAAGATCCCACAAGCCATGCGGCGTGGCCAAAAAAATTAAATGACTCTGCCTAATAGGATACCCAGCAGGACGCTAGGCACGCAGAGGTCAAAAAGCACCGATCGTGTTGTCTGTGTGAAGCACTCGCCAACCGGAGAACGGTGAGAAAATCCAGGATCCTTGCCTTTCTTCTTAGGAGACTCCCCATGCCTCTGAAGGAATTAGATTTCAGCCTTAACACGGACTTCAACAGGAGCATAGAGCCCCCAGGGCACTAGGGGCTGGCCAATAGGGTCTTCCTGCGGCTGTGTCTGTCCCAAGGATGGGACACTGTGTCTGTTTCTTGTGTGTCTCCCTAGCTGACTGTGACCTCCCCAAGGCCCAGGAGTATGTGTTCATTACCATCCCCATCCCCAGCACCTATCAGAGGGCTTAGGACACAGTAGGCGCTCGGTTTTTTTGTTTGGGGTTTTTTTTTTTTTTTGGCTGTGTTGGGTCTTCATCGCTGCGCACCGACGGCTTTCTCCAGTCGCAGCGAGTGGGGGTCACTCCAGTCGCAGTGAGCAGGGGTCACTCCTTGTTGCAGTGCACGGGCTGCTCATTGCGGTGGCTTCTCTTCTTACAGAGCACGGGCTCTAGGTGCACGGGCTTTAGGTGCACGGGCTTCAGTAGTTGCGGCACGCGAGCTCAGTAGTTGTGGCACAGGGGCTTAGCTGCTCCGCAGCATGTGGGACGGCTTTCTCCAGTCGCAGCGAGCGGGGGTCACTCCAGTCGCAGTGAGCAGGGGTCACTCCTTGTTGCAGTGCACGGGCTGCTCATTGCGGTGGCTTCTCTCCTTACAGAACACGGGCTCTAGGTGCACGGGCTTTAGGTGCACGGGCTTCAGTAGTTGCGGCACGCGAGCTCAGTAGTTGTGGCTTGCAGGCTCAGTAGTTGTGGCACAGGGGCTTAGCTGCTCCGCAGCATGTGGGATCTTCCCGGACCAGGGCTCAAACCCGTGTCCCCTGCACTGGCGGGCAGATTCTTAACCACTGCGCCACCAGGGAAGTCCCTCCGTAAACATTTGCTGAATGAAAAGAGGGCCAGGCAAGAGGTTCCTACATGGGAATTGTCTGGACTCAGCGGATCCAAAGTTCAGCTGGTGAGAAATTAGGAGGAAACGCCTTGTGAGACAGGCTGGGTGTAGGCACCGCACATTCCTGGCAAGCCTGTCTGATGTCCCTGAAAGGGCAGGCTGCTGGGATGGCCAGCCAGGAGGGGCCATGCAAGAGATAAGATGAGCCAGGGCTTGTGACTGTAGCCTCGGGAAGGGGTGCCCTTCAGTGTGGATGCGGCTCCCAGCAGGTCAAGTTTGGGGAACTCGAATTCACTGTGGTGGGTGATTATCACGGATTATCTCGTTTCACCCTCAGTGACCCTATAGGGAGGGTACGATGACCCACTTTAGAGGAGCAACTCTGAGACCTCAGTCCTATGGACTTCAGAGCCTCCTAGTGCTTGGGACAGGCTCACAATGAAGCATCTCTAGAAACACACATCCTCAGAGTTGATGGAGGCCTTGAATCTCCTCATGTGCTTCCCCTCCCCTCCAAGAACACTCAGATTCCTACAACATGTAACATCCCAACAAGCTTCTTGCCTCCCTCCCATGTCCTGCCAGCCCAGCCCATCCTCGGGCAGCTCTGACTACCAAAAACGCTTTCTACAGAGCCCTCATGTCTGCCCATCAGCCTCACTTCTTCACTCCTCACGTCTTCTCCTCCTGTCTTCTCCTCCTATCTACCCCGAGCAGAGCTAATCCCCTGCACGTGACAGCTCTCCAGCTATCTGGAGACAGTTTACGCCTCGCCTCCCCCAGAGTTTAGAAAGAGCCCCAAGGCAGAGGTTGCACCAGGCTCAGGGTGAAATTGGTTTCATGCAGTTCGCAAACGTTGATAAAAGGAATCAGAGAGACAAGATGGTTATCTTGTTGCTGGGGGTGGGGGGTGGGGGCGGGGGGTGTCTCTCTCCCAGGGGAAGGAGGGGCTGGTTAGCGTACGTGGGCCAGAAGCCAAAAGCCATCTAAACCTTAACAACAAACAGTCTTCAAGAAAAACGTTAACATTGCCAGAAGGGGCTTCTGAGATCAGCCAAACTCCTTGCTTTCCAAAGGGGGATTGGAGGAGCAGAGAGGTAAAGTGACACCAAGGAACACAGCTCTTAAAGGGCAAAGCCACAATCGGAATCCTTTGAGCCCACAGGCAGGGCCTCTTGCACAGTGTTACCACCCATCCCCCTGCTCCACAAGGCTGGAACAGCACCTGTGATGTCAGAACAGCACTGCCATCATAACGGCGCCGTCTACAATCTCACTTCCACCACATCCCCAAGAGGGAAAGGGAGAAACACAGCATTAGCTCCATTTTACAGAAGGTAACAGTGAGGATTGGAAAAGCAAAGGGACTTGCTTGGGTTCCTCGGCAAAGTGAATTTATACTTGGAACTCAAAGCTCAGTTAAGGCTCTGTGCTCTTTGTTGGCAATGGCCGTTGAAAGGGCCATGGGAGGGACTTCCCTGGCGGTCCAGTGGTTAGGACTCCACGCTCTCACAACCGAGAGCACAGGTTCCATCCCTGGTCGGGGAACTAAGACCCCGCAAGCCGGACATGGAATGGACTTCCTAACGCAAGGAAGGGTGCCACCTCCGCCTGCTGTCCAGTTCTGCATTGTTTTGGGACTGCCTGCTGCGCGCTCCAGGAAGATCTCTAAAACCACACTCTTCTTCCCTTTCTGCCGCCCCAGGGCAAGAGGGGTCAGCAGCCTGGGTTCCTCCCCGAGCTGAGCCCTCACCAGCTCTGTGACCTGGGGCGTCCCTCCTTCCCAGTCTGAGCTCTAGTTTCCTCACCTTTAAAAACAGAGGCAATCAATTCTGCCCTGACAGTAAACGGGATGTTATGAGGCTCAGATGACAATGAGCAAGTAGGAGGCTGGGAGGCTCACTCCCACCATCGGTGGCTGCCCCTTGGCCTCCGTCACTTCCCCATCACCCCGGCCTCCTCCGCAGCCCTACGACCTAGAGCAGGTGAGAGGGTCAAGAAGGTCTCAGCCAAGACAACGGAGGAGAAAGAAAAATAACTGTGACATCAGCCCAGAAGCCCTCACACTTGTACGAGGCTTTATTTTTCCGAAGAGCTTTCGCAGTGACGAGCCTAAGATTTACCATTGCTTAGTCCTGTATGTGCCAGGCGCCGTACAGAGGGCTCTGCACGCTCTCTTGGGTTTAGTCCTCGCAACTACCCATTTGAAAGATGACGTAACTTCGGCTCCAGGGTTAAGTACGGGATGGCTGGTAGGTAGTGGAGCCAGGAGGCAAACCCAGTTCTATCCAGTCCCCTGTTCCCCAACCTTCAATGTGCTCATGATCACCCGGGGAGATTTATGGATAATCAGATTCTGATTCCATAGGTCCAGACTGAGGCCTAAGCTTCTGCGCTTCTGACAAGCTCCCAAGTAGATGGACTACCTTGTATCACGGGCTACATTTTAAATTCCGTTAAGACAGAGCCTGAGTCACCCAATCCCCGGGGCTTAGCACTGGGCCTGCCCCACAGAATACACTCAATAATTATTTGTTCAATGAATCAATGAATGTTGGACTTAACCCATGCTTTAACACTTCTCTATACTAAGCCCCATTATCAATCTCCCTTTGACAGATAAGGAAACAGGCTCAAGAGTTCGTAGCCTAAGGTTTTACATCTTTTGTGCAGCAGAGCCGGAAACGATCTACCTTGAGATCCTTGGCCCTGACCACAGCTGTCCCAAGGATGGGGGTGGGCGTGGGAGGGGGGAAATTAATAATTACAGACAGCTGGGTGGTGAAGAGCTTTTCCCCCCCCCCATCCAGGCACGTGACCAGCTCACAGCTCGGGAGGTCACCCACTAGAGCTGCTCTCCGGGGGCGAGGGCAGTTGTCTCAGCGTCCCCCAGGAGAGGAACGAGGAGGAGCGTGGGAGGAGGTGGGTCCTGGGCACAGTGCCAGGCAGCATGGGGCAGGTGGTGAGTGACCCTTGACCTCACAGAGAGCCCCGCTGGACCCAAGCACCCACCACCTCCCGCGGATCCCATCTCTAGACTGATGCTGTCCAGCTTGGTGGGGGGGGGCGGAGACTAGAGGCATCCAGGGAAATTGCAGCCTAGCGATGAATCACCGGCACATGACCCCAGAGAGGAGGGGTGGGTGCGTCTGGGGCTTGGGGAGGACAGGCCTTGCGCCCGCCCCGCACTCCCCCCGCCCAGCCTCGATGTGGGGGAGCGAGAGAAGACCCCCTCCCGCGCAGCTCCACCCCCGCAGCCCCCGGCCCGCCCGGTTCCCGGGTGCGGCGGGACTCACGGCCTTCAGCTGCTCCAGCCGGTCCTTCATCCTGGTGCCCAGGCGCCCGGAGGCAGGTGAGCGCGTCCCAGGTGAGCGGCCGGAAGTGGCGGCCGGGCCCGGCCAGGACGGAGGAGCAGGCGGAGGCGGGCGGCGGCCGCGGGCGAGAAGGAGCGTCCGAGGCCACTGGAGGCTCCGCCGCGCCGCCCTCTCCGGCCCAGCCGGCGCCGCGTACTCCAAATCCGGCTCCCCGGCCGGCGCCGGCGCGCAGCGCCGATCCGCCCGGCGGACCCGCCCCTTACCTGGGCCGCGCCCCGCGCTCCTCCTTAAAGGGCCAGTGCCCCGCCGCCGCCCGGCCACCCTCCACGCCTCTCACTCCACCTCCGTAGCTCCAGGTCCCCCGATGGAGCAGCAATGGGAGATCCCGCCGCGAGTGGGTCTGTCTGACCTCAATTCCAGCCTTTCCATTCAACAGCCATTCACTACCTGTGCCGGGCTCTGTGCTAGGATCCAGCCCTCAACAGACTGATTCATTGCTAGGCGGCGCCAACATCCCGTACACGAGGAACTCTAAGACAACGTGATTCGTGCCGTAACAGGTGGGAGAGAGAGAGCAATTAATTCTGCCTGGAGGAAGGGCATTCCGAGTAAAGGAATGCTCATGGTCCGGGGGACTGCGTGCTGGAGCTGAAAGAGTGTGTTCCTCGTGGAAATAACTGGAGGTGAGGCGGGGTGGGGAAGGCTGGGACGAAGAATTTGGATTTTATGGTGTTGGCAATGGGGATCCTTAAGAGAAATGCAAGCAGTTCAATGACGAAATCAGAACACCTGCCACTAACAAAGTGTATACCTTTGGCAAGTTATTGTTTCTCTAGGGGACTCCGTTTCTGTATCTATAAATCAGAGATATTACCCACTTCCCAGTTTGCTGTGGGGCCTTGTTGACAGAGGAGGAATGACTGATTCGTCACCTGTGGAGCAGAGCTGTAAGAGGAGGATGTGTGTATTGGAAAGCTTAAGCTTTCCTACCTGATCCCCTAGGTGAGTAGTACCTGATCCCACTTTCTGAAAAGTGGGCGGTTTCTTCGCACTGCCCCTCCGTCTTTCTCCCCTCCCTGGCCCCACACCTCCACCCTCTCTTCCCTCTTCCCTATTTATCTTCCTTCTTGGGAACAGATGACATATCCAGCAGCTATGGAGTGGAGCTCAATAAATAGGACTGACTGGCCTAAGATTCAATCCTCAAATCAGGGAAAGAATCTGAGCTATGCATCCAGATTAAAGGGCTGTAGGACTTCCCTGGTGGTGCAGTGGTTAAGAATCCGCCTGCCAGTGCAGGGGACACGTGTTCGAGCCCTGGTCCCCATATGCCACGGAGCAGCTAAGCCCGTGCGCCACAACTACTGAGCCTGCGCTCTAGAGCCCTCGCGCTACAACTACTTAAGACACAACGAGGGAAGCAGCCACCGCAATGAGAAGCCCGTGCACCACAACGAAGAGTAGCCCCCACCCACCGCAACTCGAGAAAGCCCGCGCGCAGCAACGAAGACCCAACGCAGCCAAAATTAAATAAATAAATATTTTTTAAAAGGGCTGTAAATATTTTCGTAATTCTAACAGAACTTTGCCCTGTTCTGCAATCTTAGCGCTTGCTCCGTGCTGACTTCATCCTCTCCCATGAAGATACGGTCTGTAATCCTCGCTCTAGTCCTGCACACTTCCTTCTACCCCAGGCGCTCGCTAGGTGAATTAATTTCCAGTCTTTGGTAAAGGGAAGGCTTCTGCGTCCCCTGGTGGTCAGAAATGGAAACGGTAAGCTAATCAGAGATCGCATTCCACCTCCCTTCCGTAACAAATTTTTGTTAATGGGGATAGCTAAGTTTCCGCGCTTCAGGAAAAGAGAGTCTTCTGAGGAGACAGATATGTGAACAGCTCTTTACATTAGACGTCTGAAAAGGACCACAGGAAATGATCAAGGATGGCCATTCAGCCTCTGCCTGAATGCATTTTAATTTTTTCAGTTTTTTCAAACACTCAAGCATCTTCTCTGGTTGAACAGTTCCAACTGTTGTTTAAAAGTGTTTTGTTATATGAAACAAAAATTTTCCTTCCTATAACTTCCACCACTGTTTCTTGCTCTTCGCCTTTGTCCAAACATTTAAGAAATTTAATCTGTCCTTCACAAGACAGGCTTTCCATGAAGGGACAGTAGCTGCGGAGCCACAGAACGATTGCTGACACACAGCCAGGAGGACTGAGTTCTAGACACAGTTTCTGCCACAAAACAGCTATCACTTGACATCGCACAATCTATTCTCTCATCTGTGAGGTAAGGAGGCTGATCAAAACTAGTGATCCTCGAACTTTTCCAGATCAAGAACATCATACGTTCTTTATTTTCATTTGTGGATATCTTGTTTTGAATGATTCCATATCCCTTAGAAAATACATTTACTAGGTAATCAGAATTTGGTTTCCTCAAACTCATAGATACAGAGAACAGACGATTGCCAGAGATGGGGGGCGGGGAGCAAAATGGGTGAAGGGAGTCGAAAGGTACAAACTTCAAATTATAAAAAAAGTAAGTCCCGGGGATGTAATGTACAGTATGGTGACTATAGTTAATAATACTGTATTGTATATCTGGAGTTGCTAACAGAATAGATCCTAAAAGTTCTTATCAAGGGTCCTCTCTGCTATTGTCAAACTTGTTTTTATAAACTCCTATTTTATATTTTATTTTGGTATATCAATCTTGAGTACTTTATTGTCACGTCTTCATTGGTAACCCCCTTCCCTATGACAGTACAGTGTGTACTCAATTTTGGAGCATGGAAAATACATGTACTTGTTTTGTACCTGTAGTTTGGATATATAATTGACATCTTTGGGCTTTGGTCTTTCCAAAATTTTAAGGCTGTAATGAGGAGTCACATTTACAATCATCAATATATTCTCTACAGTTCTCTACAAATGAATATGCTCCCTTAATTAAATCATGATGCTGGAAAAAAAAAAAGGTCTTATCAAAACAAAAACAAAGTTGTGGGCTTCCCTGTTGGCGCAGTGGTTGAGAGTCCGCCTGCCGATGCAGGGGACGCGGGTTCGTGCCCCGGTCCGGGAAGATTCCACATGCCGCGGAGCAGCTGGGCCCGTGAGCCATGGCTGCTGAGCCTGCGCGTCCGGAGCCTGTGCTCTGCAACGGGAGAGGCCACAACGGTGAGAGCCCCGCGTACCGCTAAAAAAAAAAAAAGTTGTAACTATGTGAGGTGACGGATATACTGTGGTGATCATTTTGGGATTAACATACACACACTACTATATAGAAGATAGATAACCAACAAGGACCTACTGTATAGCACAGGGAACTCTATATTCAGTGGTAACCTATATGGGAAAAGAATCTGAAAAGGAATGGGCATATGTATATGTATAACTGAATTACTTTGCTGTACACCTGAAACTAACACATTATAAATCAACTATACATGAATAAAATTTTTTTAAAAATCATTATGTTGCACACCTTAGACTAATGCAATGTTATATGTCAATATATATTTCAATAAAACTAGGAAACAAAAAAGAAATTTGGTTTCCTAGGAGAGGATATTTCCATGAAGGGGAAAAAAAAAATGACCTTTTGGTTAGCCTATGTGGCCATAACAGAAATGACCATTTGATTTTCCTTAACCTTTTTACACATTGAAAGCAGCATAAAGAGCGCTCTTAACCGCACGTGGAGTCCAGGAACCCAGGAAGGGAAGCATCCGTAGAGTTCGCTTCTTATGACATTCTATTCGAAGGGAGTTGTCACAGACGTCAAGCCTTTTTTTAAAAACTCCTATTAGGTATGAACCCTATTTTGTTCATTTTCTATTAATATTTGCTCTTCCTTGACAGGCAGAAGTCTGGATTGCAGCAGCTAGTTGTGTAAAATAAACTGAAGAAAGTCAAGTTACTGAGGGACAAGGGACCTGGGTGAGGAGAGGCCATGGGCTGGTGAGGAAGACTGACATTGAGCCCAAGTGGACTGTAAGGTCTCCACGTATGGACAGTGACTTAAGGTCCCAGGCTTAGTAGGATCCCCCTCCTCTCTGATGTATTTTTATTTTTCTGCTCTACCAGGGTGCTTGGTTTCCCACCATGTCTAGTGTGTAGCTGTTTCCCCACTAAACAAATATAGCAAGATTAAATGAAGTGTTTGCATTTTGGCTATAGAGGAGTCAGCCAACACTTAATTTCACCTTTACAAACAAACCAAAAAGAGGATCCTGGGGTTTGGGGCTCCGCTTCCCTCTCTCTTTCCTCTAAGCCTGTTTCTTTCCCACTGGAAAGTAAACACTGAGCCTTACACCACCTTGACCCTCAGGGCCTGCTGAGGAACAGGTGAGACCACTTTCTGGCGATTGTACCTGGAGGCAGTGTCCCCAGGGTGCGGTGTTCAATAGAAAGAGATAAAGGAGCTAGAAAATGGAAGGGGAAGGTCCTTTCTGTTCCCCACAGCAATTCTTCCCCACTGCAGGGAGGATGGAGAATACACTTCCTGACTTGAAGTTTTCACCCCCTTACAGTTTGTATTAGTTATCTATTGCCGCATAACAAATTGCCCTAAAGCAGCTTGAAACGACATTACCCTCTGGTTTCTGTGATTCAGGAATCCAGGTGCAGTTCGCTGGGTGCCTCTGCCTCACTGCAATTAAGGTGTTGGCTGGAGGCTGCGTCTCATCTCATGGCTTGACTGGGAAAGGATCTGCTTCCAAAGTCACTCACGTGGTTGCCAGCAGGATTCAGTTCTTCAGGGGCTGTACTTCACCCCGTGGGCCTCTGCATAGGGCAGCTCACAACATGGCAGCTGAATTCCATCAGCCCAAGCAGGTGAGAGGGATAGAGAAAGAGAGAGAAAAACCAAAGTGTTTTTGTAACCTAGTCTCGGCTGTGACATCACTTTTGCCATACTGTATCGATTAAAAGAGAAGCCCTAGGTTCAGCCCACACTCAAGGCCAGGAGATTACACAAGGGGGGGAAGACCGAGAGCCATCTCAGCCGCTGCCTAGAACACAATTCAAATCCCAAATTCGTGCCACAGTTATGCTCTTTCACCTTAGAGCTCTCTTCTCCCCTGTATCTGAACTGGACAACTCTGACCCATTCTAGGATCAAGTGTCCCTCAAACACGCTTCCCTGACAGCCTGCACTTCAAGATAGCCCTACCACACTGTGTAACCTGGTCTAGTTCCTGTACCTTCTATGAGCTCCGCGAGGCCAGCAGCCTTGTCTCTCCTTTTCACTAATGCGAACCCAGACCCCAGCCTCGGCCCCAAAACGTCCTTGTAGGCGCTCAGTTAGGGTTTTTACCAAATGAATTAAGTGAAGCTTCTTGTCCTATGGCTCCATTATGTCTTTCTTCTGATTAAAATTCATCAGTGGCTCCTTATTACAAGATTAGGGAGTCCAGACTCTTCTTAGAATGGCATTCAAGCCCTTGCGCAGTCTGGCCCCAGCCCAAGGTACTGTCACTCCCTGACACACACAGCCCCACCTTCAGCTTCCTCAAACACCCACCTCTTCTCTGCATCGAATACGCCCAGGATTTCCCCCCCATCTCTGCCTGATTTGTCCTTTTTCCATTTCATGTCTGACAAATCCCTACTCCTCCTCCAAGACCGAGGCCTTCTCCAGTTCACGTCTCCCTGGCCCTCTGCCCTCCCGCCCCAAACAGTACTTGTTCAGATCTATTTTAAAAGCAGGGCTTCCCTGGTGGCGTAGTGGTTGAGAGTCCACCTGCCGATGCAGGGGACACGGGTTCGTGCCCGGGTCCGGGAAGATCCCACATGCCACGGAGTGGCTGGGCCCATGAGCCATGGCCGCTGAGCTCTGCGCGTCCAGAGTCTGTGCTCTGCAACGGGAGAGGCCACAACAGTGAGAGGCCCGCGTACCGCAAAAAAAAAAAAGCAAACCCTGGGTTGTCTTATACCTCGTTGCTTACATATCTGTTTAGAGCAATGACCAGGTATTATATTATTCACCTTCCAGGGCTACTGTGAGGTAGGTGCACTGCAATTATTTGGAGGATAAATCAAAGAATAGTCGACTACTATTCTTGTGTAGTGTGTGACTACACACACACACACACTCACACACACACACTCCCTAGGGATTCTCCTCTCCTCTCCCTAAGGAGGAAAGACGATCCTTCCTGGATCTTAAAACTAAATGCAATTGCAACTCCCTGTACCACTGAACTGTGTGTTTAAAACAATGTATTTTAAAGACACAGAGGACAGACTTGTGGTTGCCAGGGGCAAGGGGGTGGGTGGGGAAGGGATGAAGTGGGAGTTCGGAATTAGCAGATGCAAGATATTGTACATAGGATGGATAAATAACAAGGTCCTACTGTATAGCACAGGGAACTATATTCGATATCCTGTAATAAACCATAATGGAAAAGAATATGAAGGATGTATATATATATATAACTGAATCACTTTACTATACATTAGAAATTAATACCACATTGTAAATCAACTATACTTCAATAAAGTAAATTTTTTAAAAATAATGTGCTTTGTTTATAAAGATGTTTTATATCATGTTGTTCAGATGTTTTCCTAACACGAATCTCCCTATACCACATACCTATGCCTATGATTTAACAATATAAATAATTTGCACCATATTCGTTTGTTTTTATGTTTATACAAACTCCTCAATCCCTGGAGCCCTTAAGCACGTAGTTCTCCGAGGAGCCTGGTAAGGTAAGTGGGAAGACTCAGTGAGGAAACCTTAAGCAGAGAAGCCTGCCATTACTTCTGAGCTGCAGAAGACGTGCTTGCTTCTTACAACACCTGTGAAACACCTATCAAGAGTAACAGGATAAACATAGGGAAACCTTAGGTGAAAGGAATTGAACACTTATGTCTTTAAACTTCTGGTATTTAAAAAAATGAGCCATCTAGTGCATTTCTCCATGTCGATGTTTGAATAACCACGCTGCCTCTTTTATTATCCTTTTACAGTTTGGGTTTTTTTTTTCCCTTGGAGATCTCACAATAACTCGGGGAGACAGAGTAGATAGTATTGTCCCCATTTTATTATGCAACTGAATTGTCAGAAAAATGAAGCGATTTTCCCAAGCTCTTATTGGACAGTCATAGCATGTTGGGAGAGTGGTTTTGTGCCCAGGCTTTGGGGACCACGCTGCCCAGGTCAAATCTCAGTTTTATGTTTACTGGCTGTGTGACCTTGAACAAGTTACTTAGCCTCCCTGTGTCTCAGTTTCCTGATATGTAAGCAGAGATAATAATCGCACACATTTCATAGGTTATTATGATGATAAATGGGTTGGTATATGACAATCATTAATTCCCTTATTCAATCACTGGAAAGGAAGCCTGCTAACTCATAACTGCACTGTTTTCTCAAAGAGCGTGGGGAATTGAGAAGTGCCTGGAACATTTCAATCACTAGTGAAATCGCCCTCTTTTTATCCAGTCAGCCTTAGCCATGGCAGCATTTTCCAAAGTAGATTCAGCAAGATAAAATATTTCCTAAGAGATTCCAAGGAATAAAAGAGTTTGGTGGTGACAATTTAGGAAACATGCAACATGCATCCCTCATCTTGGAGTGTCATGACTGCACGTTTGCACAGTACAGGCACTGAATAAACCTTCAGTAAACCACTAGTTTTATTTTAATCAGCACAGTATTCTTCACATTTGTTTGACTGTATAATGCTCATTTCCTCCAAACACCTATTATCCAACAGGATTGGTGTCCTACAGATAATAACACTGACCTAGTAGAATACTGCAGTAGAACATAGGAGGAGCAGCAAGCCACTGTAAGTGAACCAGAGAAGATGCTTTTGGGTCCTCGTCTTTCAAAAGAGTAAGATGACATTTCAGCTTCGTGTAATATGACTTCTGGTCATGGTTTCTGCCCTATAGGCCTGTGATACACGTCAGAAAAAATAAAAGAAAAATGTCATGGCACACGTGTTATGCTTTTCCAGGTAGGGAAACAGAGGTTTTTTCCCTACATAGCTGATTCCCTTGTTTTTGTGCCCCCACAGTTCTCTCCTTCAGAAATGCCCTTCCTGCCCCTCTGCGTACCTGCAGACCTGAAGACCTGGCGTGGTGCCGCGCATGTGCCACCTTCCCCATCAAACTAACCTGGATTCCCTTCGCTGACCCTCCTTTGGTGGCTCATAGCGTTGCATCACTTGGCCCTTGGTGTAATCGTGGTGTATGTTCTCACATACTGCTGGACTTTTAACTTCCTTCCGGGCAGAAGCTGCCTCTTACTTACCTTTCCATTTCCTGTTCCACCTACCACAGGTGGGAGCATAGTACACAGTAGAGTTCAATAAATCATTGCTTACTGTCTCTTTCAATGTTGCTGAATAAATAAATCCCTCAGTGATCAACAGGTAGAAGAATGAGTGAGCTTCCTCTACCTTACGGAGAGGGTAAAGCATCTGTGTTCTGCCACCGTTGCCTGGAGACAAATGATCGTTATCAGAATGATTATCATTCTAAGACTGCTCGGAACCGTACGAATGAGTCCTTTCACCTCCTCAATGTATCCAGTCAGTGTTTGTCTTCACAGAATTAGCTCTGTTTTACCTGAATCCAGATTTGAACCAACACTGCCTCTTTTCTACACCAAGGGGCTTAGTGAACAAAGCAATTTTTCCATATTATGCATACTTAGCACAATACACACACTAGTATTAGTCCATTTGGGCTGCTGTGACACAGTACCACAGACTGGGTGGCTTTATAAACAACAGAAATTTATTTCTCACAATTTTGGATGCTAGGAGTCTAAGATTAGGGTACCAGCATGGTTGGGTAAAGGCCCTTTTCCAGGTCACAGACTTCTCATTGTATCCTCACATGGCGGAAGGAGCTAGGGAGCTCTAAGGGGTCTCTTTCAGAAGAGCACTAATGCCATTCATGAGGACTCTACCCTCATGACCTAAGCACTTCCCAAAGGCCCCGTCTTTTAATGTCATCACACTGGGCATTAGTAGTTCAACATGTGAATTTGGAAGGAACACAAATATTCAGACCATATCAACTAGGGGTAGGCAGAAAGGGAGAATAGGAGATAAACGTGTATGCGTGTGTGTGTGTGTGTGTGTGTGCAAGAGAGTGAGAACGAGAGACGAAAGGGACAGAGAGTGGGGAAGAGAACAAATGGATAAAGGGAGAGGGATTTGGAAGCAGACTAATAGAGTCAGAGATTGAGATGGAGACAGATTAGCTCCAGGTATAAAGTTAAATAAAGAGAAACTAACAAAACTTTAAAACTCTAGTGCTTTCCCTGTCACTTTTCCCTGGAAGCTAATTTAGGATGAAAGAGAAATAATTCAAGGCGGCACGAGCTCAGCATTTACGTCATGGGAATCATGATTGCGATGGTCCTGGTTTGATCTGCCTCTTATTCTTGGTTCTGCCCCTGCCCGTACGTGCAACGCTAAGAACCTGAGAACTGCATCTGGAGAGAAGTCCAAACCAGAGCACAGACTTGATGCTGAGGATAGTGATAATGATGTACCCTGCTACCTCTCCCTCTAAAAGTCACAAAGTAGGGACTTCCCTGCTGGTCCAGCGATTAACACTTCCGTGCTTCCAATGCAGGGGGTGCAGGTTCAGTCCTTGGTTGGGGAAATAAGACCCCACATGCCCTGCGGCAAAATAATAATAATAATAAATGGAAGTCACAAAGTATTTCCACTTAATATATCTTTTGAGCGTCATAACTATCCCAGAATTTAGGTCTTGTGGGCATTTGAATCCCTATTTTAGAGATGAGGAGTCTAAGAATGAGAAAAGGAAAATGCCGTTTCAAAAACTGGGCTTCCCTGGTGGCACAGTGGTTGAGAGTCCGCCTGCCAATGCAGGGGACACGGGTTTGTGCCCTGGTCCAGGAAGATCCTGCATGCTGCGGAGCGCCTGGGCCCGTGAGCCATGGCCGCTGAGCCTGCATGTCCGCAGCCTGTGCTCCGCAACAGGAGAGGCCACAACAGTGAGAGGCCCGCGTACCGCAAAAAAAAAAAAAAAAAAAAAAAAAAAAATGACTAGGAAGAAGTAACAGTGTAAACCCGATGACCTCTTAGGCCCTGTCTCCCATCTTTCAGAGAGCATACCCATTTGTCTCTACCCAGCAGTGTTACAGAGGAACATCCAGGGTGTTTGTTGTGTTTAGGATGACAGGAACCTCATCAATGCTCTCTTCAAAGCATACTTAAGCTCTCTGTTCTTCATGCTGGAGATCAAGGGGTTCAGCATAGGGGTGATGAATGTGTAAACCACGGACACTACCTGGCCCCTCTCTGGAGAGTAGCTGGAGCTGGGGCACAGGCGGCTGAGGCTCGCACCTCCATACTGAAGCAGAACCATAGTCAGGCGGGAGGAGAAGGTTGAGAAGGCCGTGTGCCTCCCCTCCAAAGAGCGGGTCTTCAGGATGCAGCCACGATGAAGACATAGGACAGGGTGACAAGCAGGAAGAAGGGGATGGTGAGGACAGAGACACCAACCACAAACAGAGTGGCCTCGTGGACCCGGGTATCTGCACAGGCCAGTCTCATCACAGGAAGGACATCACAATAGAACACACTGACTTCTTCGCTCCTGCAGAAGGGGAGTTGGAAGATGAGCACAGTCAGCTGCATGGCCAAGATGAACCCCAACACCAGACAGCCCAGGGCCAGTCGGGCACAGAATCACCAGCTCATCACGAGGGTGTAACGCAAAGGGTGGCAGATGGCCACGGACCTGTCATGGGCCACGACGGCCAGCAGAATGCAGTCAGCACTGCCCAGGAATATGAAGAAGAACGTCTGGGCACCACAGCCAGGCACGGAGATGAGGGTTTTCTCCATGGACAGGATGCTTGTCAGAGTCAGAGGGGCAACGGTGGAAGAGTAGCAGATCTCCAGAGCTGCCACGTTGGCCAAGAAGCACGTGGGGGCGCGGAGAGAACGGTCAATCCAGATGATGAGAGAAATGGAGAGGTTGCCGCTGATGCTGACCAGGTACGTAATCAGGAAGGTCACGAAAATCAGCATCTGTACCTCGGGGAGTTTGGAGCAGGGGTGGAAGTGGAAGTGAATCATTCCAGTCTGGTTTGCATCCTCCATGTAGTCAATGCATCGGGCCTGCTGATGGCACAGGCGCTGCCCCCTGAGGATAGATAAGTGTCAGGACACAGGGCTCCTGCTGGACGACCCATTCAGCTCCTGGCCTCTCCCTTCCTCCCTCAACTAAAACCATCTTTACCTCCAAATTCAGCAGCTTACTTCTACAACAGCTTTTTTGTTGTTGTAAGCACCCAGAAGTAGCTCCCCACTGAAATCTTTCTTTTTTTAATTGTGGTAAAATATACATTACGTAATATTTATCATCTGAACCATGTGTAAGTGTAGAATTCAGTGCCATTAAATACAGTCACAGTGTTGTATAACCATCACCCCCATCTATACCCAAAACTTTTCTATCATCCCCAACAAAAACTCTACCCGGTAAACTAAGGATCTCCTCCACGATCTCCTCCTCCCAGCTCCTAGCAACCGCAATCCTACTTTGTCTCAGTGAATTTGCCTATTCTACGTACCTCATGTAAGTGCAATCATATAGTATTTGTCCTTCGGTGTCTGGCTTATTTCACTAAGCATAATGTTTTCAAGGTCCATCCATGTGGTAGCTTATATCAAAATTCTGTTCCTTTTTGGGCTTCCCTGGTGGCGCAGTGGTTGAGAGTCCACCTGCCGATGCAGGGGACGCGGGTTCGTGCCCCGGTCCGGGAAGATCCCACATGCCGCGGAGTGGCTGGGCCCATGAGCCATGGCCGCTGAGCCTGCATGTCCAGAGCCTGCGCTCCGCAACGGGAGAGGCCACAACAGTGAGAGGCCCGCGTACCATGTTCCTTTTCATGCCTGAATAATATCCCATCATATGTGTGTATGCCACATTTTGCTATCCATTCATCTGTTCATGGACGCTTGGATTGTTTCCACCTTTTGGCTATTGTGAATAATGCTGCTGTGAAAATTGGTGTAGAATATCTGTTCAAGTCAGCAATGAAATGTTAACCCACAGTATACTATTCCTAGACCACAAATCCCTACGCCCTCAATCCCTTGTCTGGTTGTCATTGACCAACAGTATGACCTTGAACAACTTGCTGAAGCTTTCTGCTTCAATCTCTTCATCTGTGAAGACGATATAGGACACAGCAGGTAGGATTGCTATGAGGAGTAAATGTGTCTGGCCCCTAGGAAACTCCCCATAAATGTTAGCAATCATCATTAATACTATTCTTCTTCCACCTTTTCAAGACCACCTTCGATGCCTCCAGTTCCCCCAAATAAGCTTCCTTTGGGCTTTCCTTCATGCCCCATCCAACCAAGATCTATGGTCCATCTCTTTCATCAGTCTTTTACCAATACTGTCACTGTCTTTGATTCCTTTTGATCTTCTGCCAACCCTGTTACCTTCTGTAATATCCAGCATCTTTGTTCCAGGCTGAACATGACTAAAGAAGATCACAAAATTCTGCTGACTGGTGCCACGGTAGGGATAGAGAGGTATTATCAACGCCAGTGCTGTCCCCAAGGCTCTCAGTCAGCTGCTCCTTCGGGTCCCAAGACCGGGGCAAATTTCCCTGGTCTCTTTAAGACCTCTCTTCTGCTACCTCCTCTCTCACCAACAGTAATGACCGAGCCTCCAACTTCACTGGAAAAAAGAACAGAAGCTACCTGGAGGCAACTCATCATCATGCTCACCAGCTCTAGACCCACAACACTCTCCCTCCATATACCCAGTAGCAAATCCCCATATGCCTCTCTAGAAGTGTCCCCTCTCCTCTGCAAAGCTAGTGGTCTCAGTCCCTCCTGCTTCCTCTGTGATCTTGCTTCACAATCATTCAGTCTGTCTCCAGCATCTGCCTCTGCTCCACCTCTACAGCAACTTTACCTCTCATGGCCAAAAGCAACTTCCCTTCATCTTATATCATCCTCTAAAGGCTCCTTGTCTCCTTTGCATTTCAACCATTTCCTATTCTTTCTTTAGCACAGTCTGGTTCCGGTCTTACACCCAGAGGCCACTCTAATGAAGGTCACCAATGACTTCCAAATTGCTGAATCCAGTGGCTATGTTTTGACTTGATCTCTGTTGCACTGGAAGCTCCCTTTTCCTAGAAATTCCTCACCCAAGGACTCTGTGATGCTATTCTACCCAAACCTTTTTTTCCCACCTCTCTGGACACTATGTTTCCATCACTTTTGGAGACTGCTCTTCCTCTTAGTGATATGCAAAGGGAAGGTTTTGTTGGTTAATCTAGGTCTACCCCCCAAGATCCACTCTCCACCCTGCTCTGCTGCCTGGGAGGCTGGTCACTAAGGACTGAATCATCTGAGCTCACTCACCCTGTGGCTTCTGGTTGGATGTGGCCAATGAAGGTACTTGAAAGAAAATAAAGAGTAGCACAAAGTTACGTAGGGTATTTATCCCTCTCCCCATACACACACCACTACCCCCTTCTCCCTCTACCATGACGGTTCTATGACCACAGCTCTTGTTGCGTGGCCCATCTTCCATGGCTCCAGTTTTTGCTGGGCTCCAGTAACAGTGTTCTCTCACCTTGTCACTTCAGGCCCAAGGATACAAACAGTTTCCTACCATTGCTAGCCCTGAGTGCCTCACCGTCCCTTATAGCGTAACAAGGAAAAATAAATCTAAGTCTATATTGGATTTTTTCTTTTCATTTAACCTTTGTTTTCTATTGTTTTTGCTACAAGTCAATCACTAAAGTGTTGCCTATATGCTTAAAGTATACATAATGGCCCATCTCTGGGAACCCTGCCTCCCATGCCTGAGCTTAAGCTAAAATACCTTTGTTTAGCTCACAGGAAACATCCTGACCAGGCCCACCCATGAATGACTGCAGGAAAGAAGAAATTAACACCTTCTTGGGAACCTGGCTGGAACCAGGAAATATTTGCAACAATTTATTGCCTTTTTTACTTTATCTCCTCATCTTCCCCTCTTTGTTCTATAGAAGAAACTAGCATCCAAACCCTAGCAAGATGGTTCTTTGGGACATGAGTCCACCATCTTCTCAGTCTGCTGGCTTTCTGAATAAAGTCACTGTTCCTTGCCCCAACAACTCGTCTCTCGACTTATTGTCCTGTCTTGCGATGAACAGTCCGAGTTTGGACTTGGTAACAGTAAGTGCCCTTAATTCTGCCCTCACTTCTATAAATGGTCCCAAAATTAAATGCCAAGCCCTTTCCGTATGACTAGCATAGAGAACATTTTAACAGATGATTGTTGAATGCATAAAGGAAAAGAATCTTACATTTTAATTTATTTTAGAATCTCTTTATCCAGTTTTCTTTCTGCTGCCCATGATCGGTAGGAAAGAATTTCAGGGCAAGTTTATATGGTATCCAAAACAACATACCCTGACTACACACACACCCCAACACATCATATCTGCTGTAGAAACAAAAACTGACACTTGGCCTTGCGTCCAATGATTAAGTGTCAATACTTCACATGCCACAGTAAGTGGGGTGGCGGGGGGGATACTTTGCACCCTGAGTTAAACCAAAACTAACAGGATCACCTGACTGGTTTTGTTCCCCCCACCAAAGAATGTATTTTTGCTTACTTTTGCTGTGCTGATGTCTGAAGATATAGTACAACCTTTATGAGTACGATAATCAGGTAAGGACATGGTTGTTTTCCACCACAAACAGAATAACGCAACCTTAGTATTCTTGCTGAGTTGCAATTTTTTCTTTTGAATATTTGTTGTGTTTTTTTATTCTGGCAGGCCGGTACTTTTAAAGTCTGGCTCCCTGCATGTTTTGCAAGTTTTTCTTTCCTTTTCTAAGTGCTTCTGCCTCTGTACTGTCATCTGTTGGGCACAGCCTTGTGTGGGGTAAGAGGGTTGGAAGATGGGTGGAATCATAGTGGGAAATTTTTCACTTGGAAGTTTCTAAGACTCTTGTTCCTTGAGAATTTTAATTCCTTTTCTAGGAGCAGCATTGGAGCGCACACCTGCCTGCCTCTCTTCCTCCTTTGGGTAAAGACCACCAACACACCCTCTATCCCAAACAATCTTCGTGAATTAGACATGAAGGGACAAGTCAGGCACAAGAAAGAGAACTATTATCTATAACCAGGGATCTCACCACTCCTTTAATGATGTGTTTGCCTCTGTGATCACTTGTGTATCTCTGTCCCCTCCATGAATCTCAACTCCATGAGGGCAGGGACTGATTGGATTCTGTTCTTCACTAATACCCAGGACCTAGCACAATACTAGGTACCATGTAACTCTGTATTGACATGAACACTGGAGAGCTACTGAGGTTCTATCAATGTCAACGACTGCTACCCAGTACTTCTGAAGTAGAAGTAATAATCTTCAGTTTAGTACTCTGATGCTAAAAGAGCATATCCCCTCTAGAAAGAAAATCAGCGATTTTCAAGAAATTATATGTGTTGAATCACTACCCTCACATTGAAGGATCTGTCCCGAGGTAATAGTCTGGAATATGGAGCCAAATACATAAAGATACGTGCAGTGTGCTGTGATAATAATCTTTATAAGGAAACAAAACAATACTTAACAAGAGGTGACATTCTAGTCACTTGAGGTGTATTAATATGATGAATTGTCATATCGACATTAAAACTGTTATAATTATAAGGTTTAATACAGTGAGAAAGTGCTTACAATATAATGTTAAATGAAGAAAATGAAAAGGCAACATTGCATGCGGAACATGACACCAATTCTGCTACCAGTCTAAAAGGAAACAATAAACTCTCAATGGTGTTTTAGAGAAAAATGAGAGATGACTATTTTCTTCATGCTTTTCTCCATTTGTCAAACTTTTTGTGAAGAATATGTGTTTATTTTTAACATTACAAATGTTATTGCTTTTTTAAATTCCCATTTGAAAGGCAAGGACACTGAAGTACATAACATACCCCTAGTTATACAACCAGGAATTGTCAGAATGAGGATTAATACCTAAATATAGCCACAAAATCTGCACACTTGCCAATGATGTTGTCCAAGATGGTTCTAAATCTAGTTATTTATTTATGTGTTTGTTCATTTCCAGACATACCACAACCTTGACTTGGGCTGAGTTTGTTGTTAAGTAGTTAACCTTCCTTCCTTCCTTCCTTCCTTCCTACCTTCCTTTCTTCCTTTCTTCTTCCTTCCCTTTCTTTTCCATCCCTTCCCTTTTCTTTCTTCCTACTTGCCTTTCCCTCTCTCTTTTTTTTCTTTACCCTCATCTCTTTTTAAAGTTAACCTTTCAGATTTAGCTCATCATTCTAGCCCATTGAGATCTTATGGAGAATTACAATTCTTTACTCCAACAAATAATCCATTTCTCCCCATTGTCATCTACAAATTTAATGAACATGCTTCCCAAAGCTATAACTGTGCATTAGACCATAGTTCAAGGAAGCCACATCCCTCAAGCATACTGCCCTTAATATCCCTCAAAATTTTCTTAAAAATATCAGTCAGTTTTCAAATCAGTTTAAAAATACAAGGCTCTCTGTGTGGAATATCTCTGGAACACTTAAAAACTCCAGTGAATTCCACTGCAACAAACAATCACATTGTTTCTACAATGGATGTTCAACATACCTGGGATAAAGACTCACCTGACTTCTCCATGCATTCCCCACACCCTCACCCAGACACATACATTTCTCTCTTAATGAACACATATAAGTCATGCTACTTCTCTGTGAGAGCTACATAATTCGTTTCCCTTTTTGCCTTAGCTGCTAGGAAGCCCAAAACTAAGTTTTATATTCAATCGCTTAGCATTTCTCAGCCCCAATATCTTCATTTCTATTTAACTTTTGTCTTTTTTTTTTTTTTTTTTTTGCGGTACGCATGCCTCTCACTGTTGTGGCCTCTCCCATTGCAGAGCACAGGCTCCGGACGCGCAGGCTCAGCGGCCATGGCTCATGGGCCCAGCCGCTCCGCGGCATGTGGGATCTTCCCGGACCGGGGCATGAACCCGTGTCCCCTGCATCGGCAGGTGGACTCTCAACCACTGCGCCACCAGGGAAGCCCAATTTAACTTTTGTCTTTTAAACTGCCTTTTATAAGTTGATCTTGATCTCATTGTAGCTAGGGTTTTACTGTAAGGCATTCTATTTTTAGGAGCATTCAAAGAATAATAAATATATTATACAAATAAAAAATTATTCTTGCCTTTTTTGTCTTCATCCAAGGCACTGATGAGTCAGTGAGAAATCTCTCCCCTCTTCACTCCCAAGTTTACTCCTCCTCTGGGGTCTTCTCAATGGGATAAAAATAACAATACTGTGAGCTTTGGTTGTGGTTAAATGTTCTCTTCCACCATCTGCTTTGTCCTGCCTTTGCTATTGCACAATTCCTTGCTATGTGAATCAGGAAACGCCAGACCTCTTCTTACCCAGGAACTATAAACCCTCAGTAACACTGCATCCTCTTTGATGAGTCTCTTTTGTGGCACCAGCACTGCCTCCAAAGACATGGCATTCTTCACACAGACAGCCCTTCCTTTTCCGTAAAGATCTTTGCATACTCATCTACCTTCTCCCCTCACTGAGTGTAATTAATAGGACTGTTCGTGCATTCACTTATTTGACAAGAATTTATCTAGCAGCTACTATCAACTAGGCATTGGGTGTGTAACTTGAAAACTGAGCAGATTACACTATGTTTTCTGGGTGTCCCAACAAAGCATGTAGTCCTCTTTGAACAACTCTCTCATACCCATCTCAGACAACCTAGGAGATGGGACATATTTCTGTCTCTCTAGGGAGAGACAGAGTTTCCTTCTCTCACCCTCAGCAGTGGAGTGTCTTTTGAAGACTTGTTTGTTGTTAGTATATTTGACATCAACAGTGTCACCTCATTAGCTCCAGGAGGTTTAACTAACATTCTAATTCATTTGTATCTCTACACGGGGAAGCCCCTCATAGGATCAGGAAAGCCCAAGGTCAGTAGGGTTCATTGGTTCATTCCCCAGGGTCTAGACCACAAAACAACTCAATCAGCCTGGTCTTCCCTTACCCTCCTTACCTTCTGCCTAGAGAGGCTGGCAGCCACATCCTTCCCTGAGGCTGAGTGAAGCCCAAGGTGGAATCCTCTTCTTAATACCTTGGGAACCGTTGAGACTGAATCTCTGAGAAACTACCCAGAGAACTGAGGAAAGCGCACATCTAGATACCGTTAATCCCTCCCTGCTGCTACATCTCAAGGGAAGAACGTGGGACTTTGGGATTTTCAGAGTCAGAATTCTGGGTTCTTTCTCAACTCTCACCCCTTCTCATCTCATTTCTGGAGAATTCCCTGCCTACTTTGGTTCAACCAAGCCCCAAGAGGCTATCTTAGCTTTTAAGTTGACCATACCCGGTAGGTCAATATTTGAACACAAACAGGAATTGTTTAGGGACATGATATTCTAAACTGATCTAATTGCTGCTAGACTTAGCTATATTTCAATTATTGCCTAAATTTTTACTCTCCAAGTTTGAGGTAGTTTAGAAAGACATACAGTTTGTTTGTTTTTTAAATTTATTTATTTTATTTATTCATTTTTGGCTGCATTGTGTCTTTGTTGCTGCACGCGGGCTTTCTCTAGTTGCGGTGAGCGGGGGCTACTCTTCGTGTGGTGTGTGATCTTCTCATTGCAGTGGCCTCTCTTGTCGCAGAGCGTGGGCTCTAGGCGTGCGGGCTTCAGTAGTTGTGGCACGCAAGCTCAGTAGTTGTGGTGCACGGGATTAGTTGCTCCGTGGCATGTGGGATCTTCCCGAACCAGGGCTCAAACCCGCGTCCCCTGCATTGATCGGCAGGCGGATTCTTAACCACTGCACCACCAAGGAAGTCCAAGACATACAGCTTTAATTTATTCAATTAGAGGTTAATTTTGTGTACCTAGACAAATTCTACAGATCCTTCAAAACTCAGCCAAGTGTCACCTGTTATGTGAAGCCTTATTCTGATACACACACCTTCCCCCACACTCCTCCAAAAACGAAGAATTACTCCCTGCTCCATGCTCCATGGTGGCTTTGTGCCCACCCCAATTATAGCATTTATCACTCTGCACTGTGTTTATACACTCATTTTTCAACCTCTACTAGGATAGGTCCTCAATGGGAGTGACTAGTTCAACTCAGTTCAATTGCATCTCATCGCTTAGTATGGAGCTAAGCACCTAATGGATGTCTAGTATTCATTGATTGCAGAATGTTATAGCACTGGGCATTCCTTTACTTATTCACCAATATCATCCAAGACCCTATCACACTCCCTATAAATTATGTGTTTTTTTTTTGTTTTTTGTTTTTTGTTTTTGCGGTACGCGGGCCTCTCACTGTTGTGGCCTCTCCCGTTGCAGAGCACAGGCTCCGGACGCGCAGGCTCAGCGGCCATGGCTCACGGGCCCAGCCGCTCCGCGGCATGTGGGATCTTCCCGGACCGGGGCACGAACCCGTGACCCCTGCATCAGCAGGCGGACTCTCAACCACTGCGCCACCAGGGAAGCCCAAATTATGTGTTTTATACCAGCGGCCGCTAGTGATTTTGGTCAAGGCCATTATAAAATGTAGAAACAAAATTTTTTCAAAGTTTGGCCATTCAAGAACAACCTTCATGATTTATGTTTTATCTAACTTATTAGTATAATTTACTTAATGTTTTTCTTCACTTAAATTCAGCTCACTCACTTTTTAAAAAAAATTTTGGCTGCATTGGGTCTTCCTTGTGGTGAGCAGGCTTATCACTGCAGTGGCTTCTCTTGTTGCAGAGCATGGGCTCTAGGCACGCAGGCTTCAGTAGTTGTGGCGCATGGGCTCAGTAGTTGTGGCTCATGGGCTCTTGAGCACAGGCTCACTGGTTGTGGCACACGGGCTTAGTTGCTTTGCAGCATGTGGGATCTTCCCAGACCAGGGCTCGAACCCATATCCCCTGCGTTGGCAGGCAGATTCCTAACCGCTGCGACACCAGGGAAGTCCCTCACTCACTTTTTTCTTTAATGTAACAACATCATCGTACTGGCTATATTTTTTATCCCTCACTTTTAAACAAATACAAAAAAATGTTTAAATGCTCATGTATGTATCACCGAAAACTTTCATCTCAAGGACAAGTAGCTCTGAAAACTCTGGAAATATTGTTGAAATGAAGGCCTACAGGTGTATGTGTGTGAGAGAGAGAGAGAAATTGAGAGAGAGAGAGGAGACAGAGAGAAGAGAGAGAGAGAAAGAGAGAGAACTTGGTAGGAGTTTGTCAAAGCAATCTTGAAAGAAAAATGCAAAACAATTCCAGAAGACACAACCACCAGCCACTTGAAAGTCTAGTTGTGTGTATACTGAGCTGGGACGTATTTTAGCAAGTATCAGTGGTCCACTCAGAGGAGAACAAACAAAGCCACTCTGTTGCTCTGGAGCAGAGGCTGCAAGCTGCTGGCCCACACGCTGCACACAGGCGGTGGATGGCTTTTCAGATGCTTTGCGTTCAGCAGTTTTGTTACACTGCTCAACACTTCAGAATGCTATATAGCAGAACAGCTGCCATGCTGGAGCTGGAACTCACTTTATATGGAGTCTAGACCCTTTCCACTGTAGCCAGAGCCACAGTCATCTCTGAGTGACACCGCAGGCCGTATCTGGCAGTCTACGTTTTTTTTTTTTTTTTTTTTTTTTTTTTTGCGGTACGCGGGCCTCTCACCGCTGCGGCCCCTCCCGTTGCGGAGCACAGGCTCCGGATGCGCAGGCTCAGCGGCCATGGCCCATGGGCCCAGCCGCTCCGCGGCATGTGGGATCCTCCCGGACCGGGGCACGAACCCGTGTCCCCTGCATCGGCAGGTGGACTCTCAACCACTGCACCACCAGGGAAGCCCCCGGCAGTCTACGTTTTAATTCTAGCCACACAAAAAATTTTTAACCTTTCTTCTTTAAGTTCTCCATTTTTGCCTCCCAGTTCCATTTCTCCCTCTCTCCATTTCTTTTGCCTTTCTTTCTCTTCTTTTTTTCCTAGTCCCCTGTGATTTTCTATTTGCTGAATTTAATGTGCCTATACCTTACAGGTGCTAAGTAATTATTCATTTTTAAAAGGCTGTAGGGAGAAAAATCTACTGACCCTGAAACCATGCCCCATAGGGTTAACAGAAATTGGTGACTCACAGAAATTCTTGAACTTGTCTTAAAGCTTGCTAAAAACCCCTCTGCCTGGTACCTGCCTTCACTGAGCAAGTTCACCTGAATTATTTTGCTGCAAATTGCATACCCTCCAAGCTTCACATGCCCTAAACAGTAAGATGTTTGCCCTAGGTACTTGGAGTCAGCTGTGTGTAGTTCTACTTCTAGCTGGCTGAGACTGGTTGGAACCACTGACCCTAAAACTGGGCCTGTGCAGGTGTCTAATGACCTTCTAACATCACAAGGCCAAAAACTCCACCCTCAGATCATGCTTAACACCACCATTTTGAACACACATCCCATGAAGAAGCATGTAACTCAGATATGCCTGCGCAGAACACCAATTACCTCACCTTTTCCCTACCTCAAATCACCTTTCCCCATGTCTAAGACCACCTTGGTTCTTTTTTTTTTTTTTTCTTGGCTGTGTTGGGTCTTCATTGCTGCACGCGGGCTTTCTCTAGTTGCGGCGAGCGAGGGCTACTCTTCGATGTGGTGAGCGGGCTTCTCATTGCCGTGGCTTCTCTTGTTGTGGAGCACGGGCTCTAGGTGCTTGGGCTTCAGTAGTTGTGGCACGCAGGCTCAGTAGTTGTGGCTCGCGGGCTCTAGAGTGCAGGCTCAGTAGTTGTGGCACACGGGCTTAGTTGCTCCGCGGCATGTGGGATCTTCCCGGATCAGGGCTCGAACCCGTGTCCCCTGCATTGGCAGGCAGATTCCTAACTAATGCACTACCAGGGAAGTCTACCTTGGTTCTTTTTCCCATAAATATCTCAGGCCCCTGGCCTTCAGGGAGATGGAGCTGAGACTGGTTTTTCTGTCTCATCTCCTTTCTTGGCTGTCTTGTGACTAAACCTTTTCTTTGCTGCAAATCTTGGCGTCTCAGTGTTTTGACTTGCTGCATGCCAAGCAAACAACCTGGTTCGGTAACAGTTCCTTAGTGACACTAGCTTTTAGTCATCTTCTGATCCTTCTTCTAGAATCAGACTCCACGGAGTTTAGAAGAGAAAATGACTGTACCCAGTGAGGCCACGAAGCTGTTTCTTGGACCAATGCATCATTTTCTCCCAGGATGCTCTCTCCATGTTCCCCACTGGTTCACTGAGTCTTTCCAGCTGTTACCGAACCAAAACTTGGGTCCGCTCGCCCAGTAAAGCCAATCTACTGATAACTCAGATATGCAGTAAAGCCAATCTACTGACACCAGGTTGTGGTGAAGGAAAGTGCAACGCTTATTGTAAGGTGCCATACAAGGAGTCCAGGACAGCTAATGCTCAAAAAGCCAAACTCCCCGACTGGTTTCAGCAAAGCCATTTTAAAGGCAAGGTGAGGGAGGGGAGTCCCAGGGTATGTGATCAGCTCGTGCACAGTTCTCTGATTGGTTGATGGTGAGGTAACAAGGCAGTGTCACAGGGGTTAAACATTATCAGTCCACGAAGACATGAGGCTACGTGCTCATGGTCATCAAGTAGTTAATTTCTTCCATTTGGTGGTGGTTTTAGCGTCTGTAAAAAACTCAGGAAATGTGCATCAGATACTATTATCTAGGTACTTCAGAAAGGAGCTAAAGCAGAGGATATGGGAGAGAGGTCTGCCCTGGGAAGGCCCCCTAGGGTCCTGCTCAGGTACACAGCTGACCCCAACATTCAAACTGGTTCTTCCAAATGCAATTGAAAACCACAGTGGACATAGTTGACAGGTATGTGCAGTGTCTCTGTGGGCTGAAGGGGGCCAGTGAACCTTCCTGTTTCTCAGTGAGGCCTTGACCTTTATCCTGACCCACATCTCACCTCTCCAGGAAGAGGAAGCAGAGACAGGCTCCAGCAAATGCTGTGTGGCCCCAAAGATCTTTTTTTTTTTCCTAAGAGGAAAGATCAATAGGTCTGAATGTCACTACAAAAAAAATCGTTTCTTCTATTTGTTCTTGAAGTTTTAGTTCCCAGGTCAAACTTACCTGGATAACAATCAAATCTTAAAATATATCTGAAAGGATTTGTGTTTGGTAATGCGAAGAGGGTGTGGGTCTAACTGGCTGCATCTTCAGTTTGCTCACCTGTTTTACTTCCTCACAGCCTGGTTTCTGTTACAACAGACTCATTTCATCAAGACCCTGCTTGAGTAAAACAGTGTTTGCGAAAGCACTTCCTGAAAGACATGCTTACCAATCAGGTTCTAATAGTTTTAGGTTTATTCCCTAAACTAAAATCAAGTTGGAACATCAGAGAGCTGTATTCTTCTGTTGACTGTGATCATTCCTTCCAGAACTGCGTTAAGTGACTTGAACATCAGTGTCACTCCATCAGTTTACATTGAGCATTAGCCCTAGAAAATTCATTTCAAATTTACTATATGTTATACTGGTTAAGGTCACAGGCTCTGGAATGAAACTGTGCCAGCACTTACTGCCTGTGTGATCTTGGGAAGATGACTTAACCTCTCAGAACTTCAGCTCTTTATGTGTAAAATGGGGATAATAATGGTACCTATCTCCTAAGACTTTGTGGGATTCAAGTAAGTTAATGTGTACCAAGCACCTAAAACAATATCTGGCTCATACTTCAGGGCTCAATAAATGATAGCTAGTGTTATTATTATAATTGTTGGTATGTTGTTAAATGTGCTGTATTCTCTTTTGAAAAGCAGTAAGAAAAGATTCTTTTACATCTGAGATTTAACCCCAAAAAAGTGTTCAATTTCTCCCTATGTCTAGAAATTATATGACCTTTGAAGCTCTCAAATTTAATTGTATTTTATTTTTTACTTTGGCTACTAGGGAGCTCAGATACCTGTAGGTGACCACTATTATAAACTGCAGAGAAGCACATGGTTTACATTTCTTTTTTGTTTGTTTGTTTGTTTTTGTTTTTATTTTTCGCTGTGTTGGGTCTTTGTTGCTGTGTGCAGGCTTTCTCTAGTTGTGGCGAGCAGGGGCTACTCTTTGTTGCAGTGCGTGGACTTTTCACTGTCGTGGCTTCTAGGCGCGCAGGCTTCAGTAGTTGTGGCGCATGGACTTAGCTGCTCCGCAGCATGCGGGATCCTCCCAGGCCAGGGCTTGAACCCGTGTCCCCTGCATTGGCAGGCGGACTCCCAACCACTGTACCATCAGGGAAGCCCATGGTTTACATTTCTGCATAGAAATCTTACTACTGTATTCTTCCTGAATTTTGCCTTCACCCTGATCTACTTGACTATGTGGGCGTTTTGTGTTTTGTTTTGTTTTTGTTTTTTTTACTTTTGGCTGTGCTGGGTGTTTGTAGCTGCATGTGGGCTTTCTCTAGTTGAGACAAGCAGGAGCTACTCTCCGTTGTGGTGCACGGGCTTCTCATTATGGTGGCTTCTCTTGTTGCAGAGCACGAGCTCTTGGCGCTCCGGCTTCAGTAGTTGCAGCATGTCGGCTCAGTTGTTGTGGCGCACTGGCTTAGTTGCTCCGCCACATGTGGGATCTTCCCGGACCAGGGATCAAACCCGTGTCCCCTGCATTGGCAGGCGGATTTTTAACCACTGGACCACGAGGGAAGTCCTGACAATGTGTTTTTAACTTTTGTATTCAATGTATTTCTAAGCCACTTCACATCTTTTGTATAAGGATATTGGGAATAGAATAAAGTAAAAATAATTAGAGAAATAACTTAATTTCAACAAATACCATTGTTATCAATAAAATATTTATTGACTCTCCACACTAGCACTATTCAAAGTTCTGCATGCTCCTGTACTTTTTTTTTTTTTTTTTTGCAGTATGGAGGCCTCTCACTGTTGTGGCCTCTCCCGTTGCGGAGCACAGGTTCCGGACGCGCAGGCTCAGCGGCCATGGCTCACGGGCCCAGCCGCTCCGCGGCATGTGGGATCTTCCCAGACCGGGGCACGAACCCGTGTCCCCTGCATCGGCAGGCGGACTCTCAACCACTGCGCCACCAGGGAAGCCCACTCCTGTACTTCTTAATGTTGCTGCCTGGCCAAGGGTCCCAAGAATTCTTGTCATCAGGTTTTCATGCTGTTTTTCCCCTTTCTTGTGTGTAGCACAATCAGATATGGAATAGGGTGGCTTTTATCATCTATTGCATTTGCAACATCAAGAAAAGAATGGGGTTCTTTTCCTTTTCTCTTTAAGGATGGCATCTCGGAAGTATCTTTCCCTGCTCTCAGTCCTCCTTCTGATCCACTCCACCAATTTCCACGACAGCTCTGCTCATTGGCTATTGTTGTTTTGGGATTCTCCTGCAAGGATCACAGGAGCCAGTCTCCTGCCATGAGAAGCAGATGACTCTACTGAGATAGGCTGGGACCTGGGACCCTTTACCAGAGTGCTCGCCCCTGGACAAACATCTCCTTGAGCAACAGAATACAAAGAAATTATAAGGGACTAAAAATAACTGCAAGCATGCACAGTTGGGGCAATTATGAACAATAGGATACAAAAAGGCCACAAACCAACTGCCACTTCTGAGGTGCTGGGAGCAAAATCAGGGTATTGCGCGTGCTCCATGGGCACGGCACTGCCAAGTGGGTGGGCAGACCCCCTAAGCTACACCTCCTGCCCAACCCACGGACCTGCCCCCACTTGTTACCGCATTTAAGGACCCAAGCAGCTCCTTTCTGGAGCAAACAAGGGCACCTGTTACTTATTTTCTTTCCCTCACGCTGCAGCACAAGCCCCAATAAAGACTTGCCTGAAATTCTCGTCTGGCCTCTTATCAATTTCTATTGATTAAAGAGTACAAGGGGGGCTTCCCTGGTGGTGCGGTGGTTGAGAATCTGCCTGCCAATACAGGGGACGTGGGTTCGAGCTCTGGTCTGGGAAGATCCCACATGCTGTGGAGCAACTAGTCCCGTGAGCCACAACTACTAAGCCTGTGCGTCTGGAGCCTGTGCTCCACAACAAGAGAGGCCACGATAGTGAGAGGCCCGCGCACCGCGATGAAGAGTGGCCCCCGCTTGCCACAACTAGAGAAAACCCTCGCACAGAAATGAAGACCCAACACAGCCAAAAAAAATAAAACAAAAATAAATAAATGGGGGGTTTTAAAAAAAAACAAAAAGAGTACAAGGGCCTGGGTCAGTAACACTACTGTTACAAAGAAGAACAAACCTGACTCCATATTGGATCTATTCCTTTAGCGCTAACCTTTGTGCCCTGTGGCCTGTGCTTAGTCATGCTGGCTCTGCACCTTCGTAAGAGAATGTTACCTATAGCCTGAAATGTGCATGATGGCCCATTCTCAAAATGTCTGCTTTATCAACTGCTGCCATCATCTTATCCTTCCATTCAATCATTCTCTCCTTCACTGACATTCCTGTGCTAGTCCTTATTCTAAGCACTATGGTGAGAGAGGAGGCTGGTTTTGTAGGCAATCTAAGGTTTCATGATTGGAATCTAATACAAAGTGGATGAATTAGTACTGATTAGCATTTCACAGGCAAGACAGCCATGGGACAGTCATCTCTCCACTCCCCCCTTTTTCCTTTTGAGCTTCCTGTCCTTCAGATCATGTCCCTACTTCTGATTTGAGGAATCTTTTTTCTAGGAAGGAATATTTCTGGCTCCCTGATCAAGTACGTTCTTGCCATAGTCTCCTCACTGCATTAGTCACTTCTTGATTCCTTATGCTATAGACCAAGGGGTTCAGCACTGGTGAGAAAAAGTTGTAGACAACAGACACTGCCTGGCCCTCTTCTGGGGAGTAGCTGGAGCTGGGACACAGGTAGATAAGGGTACAACACACATACTGCAGGAGAACCACCATGAGGGGGGAGGAACTAGTGGAGAAGGCCCGGCGCCTTCCCTGGGCTGAATCCATCCTCACGATGGTGGCCACAATGCAGCCATAGGAGAGGCAGATAAGGAGCAAGGGAATGGCCACAGCGGCCACACTGATGGCACAGAGAGCTGCCTCATGCCTGTGGGTGTCTGCACAGGCCAGGCGCATAACAGCAGGCGTGTCACAGAAGAAGTGATAGATTTCATTGTGGCCACAGACTGAAAGGTGGCAGATCAGAATGGTCAAAGGCAGCACCAACAGGAATCCCAGACCTAAAGAACCTAAAGTCATCTGCCCACAGAGCTGCCAACTCACGATGAGGTTGTAACGCAATGGATGACAGACTTCCACGTACCTGCCATAGGCCATGACAGCAAGAAAGACACAGTCAGATTCCCCGAGAAGGATGGAGAAGAACATCTGGGCTCCACAGCCAGGGAGAGAGATAAGCATCCTCCCCATGGAAAGGACGCCAGCCAGAGTCAAGGGAGCAATGTTGGTGGAGTGGCCAGTCTCCAGCATGGCCAGTGCAAAGAGGAAGAAGTACACTGGGGTATGGAGGGAGTGTTCTCACCAGACTGTGAGCCCAGTGGTGACATTTCCAATGAGGCTTCCTGGGTACAACAGCAAGAAGGCCATGAATATGAGGGCCACCACTGCCTGGTCTGTTGAGAAGGGGTGAAAGTGGAAATGGACCGCTCCCGTCTGGTCGTGCTCTTCCATTAGCCCTGGTACCAGGAAGGACATCATGGAAAAAGTGATCCTCCTGTGTCCTCGAGCTTGCTTGTGTTAGAAACACAGTTTGCAGTCATTGATTCCTTACCTTCATTGCTTCTTTTAGAGTTCAGTTAAGGTGATCTTGCCTCCTGCACTGCTTAATCTACTAGCTGTGTGACGTTGGAGAAGTTATGGACATCAGCGTTCTCCTTTTAAACATGGGAAGGGTGTGACACACACCTCGGAGAGGTGGTGTCTGAGAGTGCCATGCCCCATGCCAGCCATGCAATAGAACGGTTCTCAACAGGGTTTCCTTCCAATTGCATTTTTTCCTTGATCTCCGTTCTTTTTTTTTTTTTTAAAGCAAACCTTCCTGAACATTCTTATGCCTCTTCATTACTATGATTGTCCAATCACCCCCCAGGACACCGTAAAAGTACATATTTGTACAAAGAGCATATGATTCTCATATCAACCCTAAAAGGCTGGCAACACAGGTCTTTCCTTTACCTGTTTTACAAAGGTGGAAACCAGAAGCCCAGATAAGTTAAACAGCTCACACTGCTATCCTCCCCATTCCCAAACTCGCAATTTTGGTATCGTATTTTTTGTTTTTGTTTTTTTTCTTAAACTTTGAACAATCCAATTTTGTTCTGTTTTGTTTTACCAAATACTAACCCTACTCTTGTTTTACCTTCTTTCTCATATCTGCCTTCATTTGCATTATTACGGTGTCCACCCTAAATAAGGCTTTCATCCCCTCATGTCTAGCTCACTGCCCACCAACCCAACTTATCATACTTTTAGATTAACCTCTCTTAAACACTTTTAAAATCATATTACTCTACTCTGACCCTAAACTTAAAAAGCAAAGGAACCTCAAATTTATTAGTCAATTATACCTCTATAAAACTGAAGAAAAAATAATAAAGGAATCTCTTATTCTTGTGATATCACATACAATTATCACAAAATAATTTTATAAGTGAAACTAGCATAACTTACCTGGGGTATAACTTCAGGAAATCCCTCAATGACCAAAATCCACTGTCCCATCTCACCCACCACACCTTTGTTCTAAATCGCTCAGTCCTTATGCACGACTCTTAAACTTTCTTTTAATTTCCTGCAAGGTAGACTTGCACATATGCAAACATACTTTCTTGTGTTTATGGATTACCTTTTCAATGATATTCAAACAGCCGAAGGTAGCAGCCTACAGTAGGGTCTTTGCATTGATCTTTTCAGGGGGATTCTCAGAGAGCCTGGGCCATGCCAAAAACACTTTCCTGTTAAAATAGAGGGGCAGGGCCAAAAACATATGCAAATTAGAACGTTCAACCACCATTGTTTTTTTGGTGTAACAAGTGAACCAAGTTTTACCGTTGTGTTTTCTTTTGGTTTAGTTGTTAACGATGATCCCCAGCGCTGGCAACGTTGTGGACAAATGAGCATTACCAAGCTCGCTGGTGGAGAGGTGAGAGGTTCAACACTTTAGGAAAATAATAATATTTTTAAATGCTCATGTTTTGTCAAAATATTGACAGTTTTCCAAGGTGAGTAATGCATACCTAAGTATTCATAGTACTATCCTCTTAATTTGTGTAGATTTGAAATTTACCAAATAAAAAATTAGCATTTGAGTTTAGTTATCACACTTCGGGAGTCTAAAATTAGAAATTAATCTGAAATTAGAATGACAATGGCAACAACAAAAACCTTTATATACAAGGTAAAAATCATAGCATAATTTTAATAGGGAATAATGAAGACAACTTAATACGGAATGCTAGATTCAGTTGATGAAATACTATGCAATGGTTTAAAGTTATATTTCTAAAGACAATGTAATAACCTGAAGATATCTGTGATATAATACTAAACAGAAAATGAGATTTTAAAAATGAGATCACCTCACTGTAGAAAGAATGCACTCTGAGTAATGAGCCTGAAAAGTGTTTTTCCTGTTCTATATTTTCTAATATTCTTTAATAAACATCAATGCTCTTATCATTTTAATTAATTGCAAACTTATAACATGACAAAAGGAGAAACAAGCAGTGTCGTCCTCAAACTGTGGAGTACAATCTTTTGCAAATTTTTAAAGCAAAGTAAACAATTTATACAGAAATTAAGAAAAAAGTTTGTCTAACCACAACTGGTCACTGTATTTTCAATAAGAAAAGTGTCATTCCATGAATGCACATTTCATCCTTCATTCAGGTAACTTATCATCAATCACCCCTGGAATGGAAGTGAAGGAAGTTTATTTTTCTAGCCAGGCTGCTTTCCCGGAATGCCTACTGCAGAACAATCCCTGTGCATCAGCTGTTCTATGGAAACATCTGAACCAAAGCCATCATGGCCAGAAGCACCAAGCACTTCAAAGGAAAGTGCTGATTTGGAAGCTTGAAACTGGCTCTTTCACACTTGGTACATGGTCAACACATTCCTTTCGCTCTACCCTGTTCACTCTTGAGTTATTTGTGTGTATGCCTGTCTCCCTGGCTGCACAATACACTATTAGCATCTTTGACGGCAGCTTCTATATTTCGTTTGCCTTAACACACATACTCACACATAATTTGCATATAGTAAATGCAACTCAATTTTTTAAAATAATGAAGCCAACTTGACAAAGCCTAGTATCCTGAGTCACAGCAGGGAAAACTGTAAAACAAAATAAAACTAAAATGCCAGCTAACGGGTATTGAGTGCCCCTTAACGTCCACTGCATTGCAAATAATAACGACTGACACTTATTGGGTGTCAGGGACTATTCCAAGCACTTTATGCCAATTAACTCATTTGCACCTCAAAATAAACTTATGAGGTAGGAGCCATTATGGTCCTTATTTTACAGATGAGAAAAACCAAAGCACAGACTCCAACCCTGGCCAAATACTGCAGACTGTACACACTTAACCACTACTCCGTGTTGGCTTGCCATGAACATGTCCTCATAGTTGTCTCCTTTGCAGGTTTCAGCTTTGTATATGTGGACTTGGGGAAGAATAATGATTTGCTATATTCTGTCTAGAGGAGACAGTACATCATCTCCTAGTTGGGAATCTTTAAAAAAAAATTAGACACTTAATATTCCTACTGCTGGGAATTAATTCTAAAGAAGTCAAAGGGATGAAAAGGGTATTCATATAAAGCTATTTCTAGTAGTATTGTTTCTGTATCTAAAAGAAAGAAGCAGATCACACAACATATAGGGAACAAAAATATCTAACTGTTCTACAGTCATTCAATAATATAGTGTATGAATTCAGTGCATTAAAAGGCCTCCACTAAGAAAAGAATGCAGAAGTAGGGGTGAAAACCTTAATGAGGAAAAAAAAAAAAAAAAAAACACCTTAATGAGGAGGTAAAAGACCCATACACTGAAAACTATAAAACGTTGATGAAAGAAATTAACTATGACACAAATAAATGAAATGATAACCCATGTTCATGAATTGGAAGAATTAATATTTTCAAGATGTCTGTGCTGCTCAAACTTATCTACAGACGCATGCAATTCCTATCAAGAGTCCAATGGCATTTTTCACAGAAGTAGCAAAAACAATCCTAGAACTCAAATGGAAGGAAAGAACCAACCCAACCAGAAAAGATCCCAGAGCAAAAGCCATCTTGAACAGTAAGAACAAAGCTGGCGATATCACACTTCCTGATTTTTTTTTTTTTAAAAGAAGATGGCGGGGGTAGGAGTTTAGTAATTTATTTATTTATTTTTGCTGTGTTGGGTCTTCGTTTCTGTGCGAGCGCTTTCTCTAGTTGTGGCAAGCGGGGGCCAGTCTTCACTGCGTGGCGCGGGCCTCTCACGATCGCGGCCTCTCTTGTTGCGGAGCACAGGCTCCAGACGCGCAGGCTCAGTAGTTGTGGCTCACGGGCCTAGTTGCTCCGCGGCATGTGGCATCCTCCCAGACCAGGGCTCGAACCCGTGTCCCCTGCATTAGCAGGCAGATTCTCAACCACTGCGCCACCAGGGAAGCCCCTACACGTCCTGATTTTTAATTAGAATACAAAGGTGTAGAAATTAAAATAGTATGGTACTGGCACAAAAACAGACACATTGACCGATGGAACATATATACATTAGTCAGCCTAATAAAGAAGGAAATCCTGCCATTGGCGACAGCAAGCACGAAGCTGGAGGAGATTATGCCAAGTGAAATAAGCTAGACAGAAAAATAAGTGGTGATATCACTTATATGTGGAAACTAAAAAAAAGTTGAACTCATAGAAACAGAGAGTAGAAGTGTGGCTACCAAGGGTCAGGGAGTAGGGGGAATAGGGAGATGCTGGCCAAAGGGTATAAGCTTTCAATTATAAGATGAATAAATTCCAGAGACCTAATGTACAACGTGATGACTAAATTGAACAATAATGCATTGTATACTTGAAATTTTCCAAGCGAGTAGATATTGTGTTCTCAACACATACAAAGAAACAACTATATGAGATGAAAGTTATACTAGTTAGCTTGATCGTAGTAATCACTTCACAATGTATAACAAAATGTCACATTGTACACCTTAAATACGTACAAATTTTATTTGTCAATTATACCTCAACAAAGCTGAAAAATAAAATATTGAGCATAAGTCTGTGTATTGGAAGGAAGGTTGAATAATTGGTAGCTCTTAACATTCTCTGCACCGTGTGAATTTTACAGTGTTTTCTCCATAAACCCCACAATAATCCTTTTAAAGCTAATAACGTGCTATGTAACATAATGAATACTGCACATGCATTATCTCATTCAATCTCCACAACTTCTCTATGAGAGGGGAACATCACTCTCATTGCCACTTTACAGATAAGGTCACCAAGGCTTCGACCATGTGATTAATGTACCCAAGGGCACACATATAGTCAGTGGCTGAGCCCAGGTTTGCGTCCGAGTCTGTCTGAATTAGAACTACTCTTTTAACCATTCTTATGTATTACCTCCAAACCCCAAGTTTTGAAAATTACTATCTGCCTAACTCTATCTTTTAAACAAACAAAAAACAAAGAGTAGTAGTAATAATAATGATACATGTATAGGGCTTCCCTGGTGGCGCAGTGGTTGAGAGTCCGCCTGCCGATGCAGGGGACATGGGTTCGTGCGCCGGTCTGGGAGGATCCCACATGCCGCGGAGCGGCTGGGCCTGTGAGCCATGGCCACTGAGGCTGCACGTCTGGAGCCTGTGCTCTGCAATGGGAGAGGCCACAACAGTGAGAGGCCCGTGTACCACAAAAAAAAAAAAAAAAAGATACATGTATAGATGTATCCCAAGAAAATGTATGACATATGCTAGGGCTTTTTAAATATTAAAATTACCTTGAAAACTCCATTAATAACCTTGAAGGTCCTTTGAGATATGGATATCCAACATATGGTCACCCACTACATGACCTCTAAAATCCCTTCTAGTTCTATGATTTCATGAAAAACCTTTAAAAAAAATTTTTTTTTTAAATAGAAAAAGAAGCTCTAGATGGTCCCCATTTCTCCAAGGGACACTGAAAGAAAACCATCTCTTCAGGTGCTTTACATGAAATTGAATGAAGCATTAGTTTCATCAATGTCAAGTAAAATTTTTTTTTGGCTGCATTGGGTCTTCGTTGTTGTGGCGAGCAGGGGCTACTCTTTGTTGTGGTGCACAGGCTTCTCATTGCAACGGCTTCTCTTGTTGCAGAGCACGGGCTCTAGGGCACGCGGGCTTCAGTAGTTGTGGCTCACGGGATCAGTTGCTCCGCAGCATATGGGATCTTCCCCAAGCAGGGATCAAACCTGTGTCCCTGCATTGGCAGGCAGATTTTTAACCACTGCACCACCAAGAAAGTCCCAAATGTCAAGTAAATTGAGAGACCACCGTCAGGATTTGAATGGTTCAATACAGAACACCCAAGGAGATGGTGGGTGAAAAGTTCCGGCTTTGATATGTTAAATGTGAGATACTTACTAGGATCCAAATAGTGATGTCAGCTAGACAGTGGATATACTAGTCTGGAGTTCAGGGACAAAGTTAGGCTGCAAATAACATATCTGAGAGTTATCAGCCTGTTTTTGTATTTAAAGACAAACAACTGAACTGGATTACCTACCAAAAAAATGTAAATAGAAAAGAGGGCCTGGGGCCAAGATCCAGCCTGAGTGGGAGTTAGGGCAAGTATAGAAGCCAGCAAAGTAGACTAAGAAGGAATATCAGAGATATGAGAGTAAAGTCAAGAGGAATCAATTTCCCAGAAGCAAAGAGAAAAGGGGATATTGCAGAATATGGAAAAGAACAAAAAAACAGTGAATAATGCCGCATGTGGAAATTTTCTTTTTTGAATGTTATTTCAAGGTAAATCAAGTGAAAATAGTAATTTTTCTTTTCCTCAACTGACCTCATCACTGAGTTCATCAACAAGTGACTAAAAAATAATCCTTAGGGAAGCTGTACCAAATGGAATAACGGAATATAGGAACACTGAATTTAATCTTGTTGTTTTATGCTTCCCAAGCAGACCTTCCTGAGTCATCTCAGGGGACCAAGAGTGTCACTTTAGCCAGCTTAGTTATTATGAATGTCATTATTTGATGATTATTTCAAATCCAAATATCAAGGAAACTTCAAAGGTAAGTTCCAGGCTACAGAGACATAAGTATAGCCGGATGTTACCTTATACAAAGAAGCAGCAGGATAGACCATACTCTCGGTCCCAGAATTGATCAGATAAGGAATCAGATCTAGTTTGAGAAGAGCTTTAACACAGTGCCCTGAATCAGTAAGATATGTGAATCTAGAAGTGGTAAGCATGCCAGCCCGCAGATCTTCTGAGGACAGACCACTGGGGTCCTCAGCGTTTAGCAAGGGACCCATGTAAGTCTGCAATGGCTTGCGGTCCACATGAGTACATTAAAAGGTAAGAATCTCCTTCCAGACTCCAGATTTTAGAAGATTAGGAAAATCCCTAGCATGTAACCAGGACAAGGCTTGCTGTGGGCATTGGCCAAGGAACAGAAGCTAAGTATGGAGTGGAGCTTTTCCCAGAAAGAGGCAAAGTTCAGTTTTGACTCAGAACCAGTGTCCTATACTAGACAGTTTAAGGAGAATTCAAGAATGCATACTGTGAAATCCATGTTCTTCAAAATGATTGATGGCAAGGAGGCTCTGTCCAAAATAGTCAAGGGATCATGCTCTAGATCAGATTGAGTCCGAAACTAACTGGCCTTGAAATATAATGTCAGTACTTTCAAGGTTTCTCCAGTTTAAAAATATATCTGTCATCCCAAATGTCAATAGAAGCTGAAGAATTAGAGAATATCTACTTCTGTTATAAAAGGAATGGCTAGAAGGTTTCTTCTCATTAAGAATCCCCCATATGCTCCGGTACATACAAAATTAAATTTGATTTTCTCCTGTTAAAAAAAAAATCCCCTGTATGCATTAAAAAATAATTCTAATTACATGCAACTTTTCAAAAACCATTTTTGGAAAAGAGAGATACGCCTGCACTTTCCTAACACGTTGTCCTTTTACAACAGCCCTTAGCTGAATTTGACTTGTATTCTTTTTATTACTTTATCTCTCATTCAGTTTTGGCCTCTTTGTGTATTGACACCCCCTCTCGTTCTCTACACTTTTCCCTCTTCTCCTAGAAACTAGAGCTATGCCTTACATAGAGGACGGTCTTAATAAATTTTTTTTAAAGATTTATTAGAATAAATATTGATTAAATGAGTAGTTGGTGAGAGAGGACGAAAAGAAGGAGCAAAAAGGAAAGAGAGAGAGATTACAGATCAGGGCACTGAGCACAGACTTTGTAAGGATCTGAGAAAGGCTGGTGGTGTGTCACTTTACAGTGAAATAGCTTGTAGATGAAGGACAATTAGAATGAAAGGATTTGTCTCTCTAGGACACCTATCAGTCAGCCTTACACGTAGTGCATTGTTCAGTGAGATACAATTTATTTTTGTGATAGAAGCTTAGACTTGCTTCTGACTGACCTAGGAATTGTGTTACTTTGCCATTTACTAGCTGGGCAAGTTGGTTAAACCTTTAAGCCTGAGTTTCTTCATCTGAAAAAAATACAGACAATAAAGGTACATGTTGCATAGGACTGAAGGACCCCTTAAGTGAAAGGATGCCTGTAAAATGATTAGCATGCTGCACAGTACCCAATAAATGTTACCTATTATTATGCAGTAGGAGAATAATAACTTTGTGTTGAGTGTCTGAATATGTCATTTGATATACTCAAACTATGCTTGTAAAAGTGTTATGCTGAAAAGTATTATGTGGGATTGCCTATATGCTACCATTATTGACTTTCAGAAGCAAATTCTATATGACTCAACCTACTAACAGTAAAGGGAATGATCCAGCAACCCCACTCCTGGGCATATACTTGGACAAAACTATAATTCAAAAAGATACATGCACCCCCATGTTCATAGCAGCACTATTCACAATAGCCAAGACATGGAAACAACCTAAGTGTCCATCAATAGATAAAATAGATAAAAAATAGATAAAATAGATAAAAAAGAAAATAAAATGAAAAGAAAAAATAGAAAAAAGAAAAAAAATAGATAAAATAGATAAAAAAGATGTGGTACATATATACAATGGAACACTACTCAGCCATTAAAAAGAACAAAATAATGCCATTTAAATACCATATGATATCACTTATATGTGGAATATAAATGAACATATTTATGAAACAGAAACAGACTCACAGACATAGAGATCAGAATTGTGGTTGCCAAGGGAGATGGGGGGGAGGGATGAACTGGGAGTCTGGAATTAGCAGATGCAAACTATTATATATAGAATGGATAAACAACAAGGTCCTACTGTGTAGCACAGGGAACTATATCCAATCTCCTGGGATAAGCCATAATGGAAAAGAATATTTTAAAAGACTGTATATATATATGTGTGTGTATAACTGAGTCACTTTGCTGTACAGCAGAGATTGGCACAGCATGGTAAATCAACTATACTTCAATTTAAAAAAAAAAGGAAAAAATAAAAATGAAGTAAAATAAATTTTTAAAAAAATTGTAAAGGGACACGACTTTGGCTCTTCTTTCCAGATGCTGCTGCCAGAAAATACTCTTAGAGTCTCTTCCAGAAAGTAAAAATACTCTCTTCAGACATAATTTCTTCAGATTTACCGACATATGTAAAATTCGTATTTTATTTTATGAATTAATTTTATGAATATTTATGAATTCATAAATTCACATATAAAATTCATTTATATGAACATATAGAAAATGTTATTCAGAGATGTCTTGTAAAAATAAATATATCCATCTGATGTTGGAATCTTCCAGCTGCTATGAGTAACTTCCGGAGAAACAAATATCTGTGCTCCAAGCAGGGCTTTTGTCCCCTGAATGATAGTTGGAATATTATTCTCCCTTCCCTGTTTATCCCACAGTCAAAACTCCCAAATTAAGATTTCATTTTCCTCTTCAGGTGAGTCCAAATTTGTGCTAACAGGTATAACATAAATTTCAATTAGGCCATGTAGATAAACCTAAAGTCAGGACATTTTATATAAACTATCTTTTAACTGTAACAACTCATTTATAAGTAGATGAAACAGTGCTCATCCTTCATTCTACTTAAAGAGGGATTCTGCAATATAAGGTGACACAGGAAACTAGTAGTGGAACCAGATGTAATACAAAATTTCTCCCAGAAAATGTTAGATAGACCGGCCAGGCATTCTGTCTATGCAGCCATGTAAATCTTTTTCAGTCTCAGGATAGATCATGAAGGAATCAATGAATCAGTGTACTTTACTGAAGAGTTAATATGTGCCAGACATTCCCGTAGGTTCTTTTATGGACAGTGTTTCATTTGCACATCATGACAGTCTTGTAAAGTAGTGAGGTTTTATTCTGAGCAAATGGGGTCTTAGAGCAAACGAGCTAGCAAGATCACAAAATTAATAAGTAGCAAAGCTGGGATCCTAATACACATCATTCAATTCCAACATAGCCTACCTTCTACCATCTTGTTTGGAATCATCATCTCCCCCAAATTTGTATGCTCTTTTTAATGAATGCATTCTCCTAAAAGCTGGTTGTATAATCAAAGAGACAGTTTACTGACTTAGGTAAAAGATCACCTTTTCACTACTTTTTTCCCCTTGTTATTAAATGTTGTCTACAATTTAAATCGAGAGAAACTGACAAGAGAGGATGGAAGGTGTTGCAAACAGAACAAGAATAAGGGAAAATCTGGCTGACAGTCTTGTCCCTCTGACTCCATGAAGTAGACGGCATCTCAATCCTCTTTGCATCCTCTACAGTACCTTGTATATTTAAATGATGAATTAAAAAATGACCTACTGGGGCAACCTTGAACAAGTCAGGCAATCTCTTTGGAAGAGATGGATCATATAACCTGGCAGAGCTCCGATTCTGTGGGTCTGTGTGATCTTTTATGGCCACTAGTCAACTTGTACAGGGTTTACGTGAAGGATGAAGAACTCATGAAGCTTTGTTCTTGGTCACATGATTGTAAACAGTCTCAAGAGATGATAAACAATCTTTCCAAAGACTAGTTATCCCCTGGGAGTTTTCTCTAGGCATATCTATCTTAGAAAGTGTTGACTACTACTTTAGTTGTGTTCTTTGGGATAATAAAGGAGGAGGTGTTCCAAGTCAAGGTTTTATATTTGGGAAGTTTGGGGAGTTATATTTTCCACTGAGTAATAGCCAATCTAGGGTCTAAATCAGTACTTTTAGATCGTTTCTACTTAGGTAATCTAATTAGCACGAGAGACAATTTACATTCTTAAGGTCTTGGTGATCAGTCACCAAGAAATCTCTCGGAAATCTTATGTTTTTATTTCCCAAATTCATGCAGATCTTTTTTCTATGCATACTATCTCCACGTTTTTATTTTTATATATCCAAAAATTTTCACATTAAAATTGACTTTTTTAAAAAGCTGTGTTCTGTTGATGCTAGGACTTCACTTTGTTCTAGACACAGCTCTGTACCTTCTAGATTCTAGACTATATACATTCTAGTCTAGGAAGCACAACACGGATCCCAATAACCGCGACTATTCCTCCAGATTTACATAAAGAATGAAGTAAGCAAAGCACTCAGTTATTTGTTTGCATGATGCCCGACATTTGGTTCAATATTTTGGCATCATTTAAAACAAATATGTTCCAGACCGTCTTTTGAAAAATGTGTCTAGTTAGTTTCTTCTTTGCAATAACAAAAGCAATTCATATAATCTAAAGTTGAGATAGCTTCCAGGTAAAACATAACTTACAGCTTTATCTTGTCACAATGAAGAGACCACAATGAGTGAGAAACTTTCTTTTTAAATAAATTTATCCATTTATTTATTTTTGGCTGTGTTGGGTCTTCGTTGCTGCGCACAGGCTTTCTCTAGTTGCGGCGAGCGGGGGCTACATTTCGTTGCGGTGCACGGGCTTCTCACTGCGGTGGCTTCTCTTGTTACGGAGCACGGGCTCTAGGCGCACCAGCTACAGTAGTTGTGGCTCTCGGGCTCTAGAGCGCAGGCTCAGTAGTTGTGGCACATGGGCTTAGTTGCTTCTCGGCATGTGGGATCATCCTGGACCAAGGCTTGAACCAGTGTCCTCTGCATTGGCAGGCGGATTCTTAACCACTGTGCCACCAGGGAAGCCCCCATTGTTTTTTGTTTTTTGTTTTTTTTTTTTTTGCCCCCATTGTTTTTAACCAAACACTTTCCCTCTGCTCCTTATGAGAGAAAGAAGGGAGATTTTTTTGGTTGCATTGGCAAGGGCAGTATTTACTAGATGAACCACAGTCTAAATTATAATTATGCTTCTCTTGTCTGGAAATACTGTAATCAAACATTTTTGGTCTCTGATCTTAGGTGCTCTTTTTCCAATTGACCATCCAGAGTTCTACCTATGGCTGAACTATAACCAATCAAATAACAAAACCACTTAGGAGATATAAAGTATAGGGGAGGCAGTGCAGTATAAATAAAGATTAAGGACAAAAGCTCTATAGACAAACTTTCAAATCCCAGCTCTCCCATTTCCAACTTATGTGACTTCAAAGCACCTTTTTCTTTGTTTGTTTGTTTTTGCGGCACGCGGGCCTCTCACTGCTGTGGCCTCTCCCGTTGTGGAGCACAGGCTCCGGACGTGCAGGCTCAGTGGCCATGGCTCACGGGCCCAGCCGCTCCGCAGCACGTGGGATCTTCCCAGACCGGTGCACAAACCCGTGTCCCCTGCATTAGCAGGTGGACTCTCAACCACTGTGCCACCAGGGAAGCCCCAAAGCACTTTTTAACTTTTTTTTAATCCTGCATGTCTTCATCTGTAGAATGGGTATGATAATAGTACATGCCTACTAAAGTGGTTTAACGGATGAAGTAAGCTAACCCGTTTAAGTACTTTCACTTTCCTAACACTTAACATGGAATAAATGATAATTTGTCATAAGACAGAGCCCTCGTCCTCCAGGAACCTAGAATATAATTTGGGACAGAACATACAGATACAGTAAAGACAGTATGTTAGCTCTAAAATCATAACATGATGAGTGACATAGAATTTCAGAGAAAGGAGAGAGAGATTTAAACTGGAGTGGCCTAGGAAGACTTTGCAAAAGAAGAACATAACCTAGAATTTTAAAAGTGGGCAGGATTTGAATCCGACAACAGAGAGAAGACTTCTAGCTAGAAGGAAAATAGAATTATATGAAGCAGAAAGGAGAATGATGGATAAGAAGCCAATGAGTAGACCATACGGTATGTAACAGGGATAATTGAGGGCCATAGTGGGATTAGCCTAAAAAAGTCTGATCCAGGGCTTCCCTGGTGGCACAGTGGTTGAGAGTCAGCCTGCCGATGCAGGGAACACGGGTTCGTGCCCCGGTCCGGGAAGATCCCACATGCTGCGGAGCGGCTGGGCCCGTGAGCCATGGCCGCTGAGCCTGCGCGTCCGGAGCCTGTGCTCCGCAACGGGAGAGGCTGCAACAGTGAGAGCCCCACGTACCACACACACACAAAAAAAAGTCTGATCCAGGAGACACTGGAATAATCAGCAGAGGAGTGAGAAAGCTGTCATTTAATACATAGGAAGGCCTTGAAAAATTTTAAGCAGATGAATAATATGATAATGGAGAGCAGGATGTATTATAGAGAGAAAAGAAGGGAAATGGAAGATTAGATGGGAGGTAATCACAAGAATCCAAATGTAAGGTAACAATGGATAGAACTAACAGGGCAGTGGGAAGGGACCAAAGTAATAGACATGAGAACTTTTGAAAATTTTTATTTTATATTGAAGCATAGTTGATTAACAATGTTGTGTTAGTTTCAGGTGTACAGCAAAGTGATTCAGTTAAACATATACATGTATCTATTCTTTTTCAAATTCTTTTCCCATTTAGATTATTACAGAATGTTGAGCAGCGTTCCCTGTGCCATACAGTAGGTCCTTGTTGGTTATCTATTTTATATATAGCAGTGTGTACATGTCCATCCCAAACTCCTAATTTATCCCTCCTTCCCCACCCTTCCCCCCGCCCGGTAACCATAAGTTCATTCTCTAAGTCTGTGAGTCTGTTTCTGTTTTGTAAACAGGTTCATTTGTATTATTATTTTTTTTAGATTCCACATATGAATAATATTATATAATGTTTGTTTTTTGATATGAGAAAAATTTGAAGGACCAACTATCAGTATTTAGGGACAAATGAATACTGGTATTTATTGGATAAAGGAGAGGAAGCAAAATGACTCAATAAAGCCTCTGGGTTTTGAGCTAAATTACAGAGCTTGTGACGCAATATCCCAATGTAGCTCTAGCACAATTTTCTTTAAACTACGACACACAGCTATTTATACATTCCTAAAATTTCCCATTTCAAGTTTCCCATAATGAATTGATACCCTATTTTATCTATTTTGTTTTTGTTTGTTTGTTTTTGCGGTACGCGGGCCTCTCACTGTTGTGGCCTCTCCCGTTGCGGAGCACAGGCTCCAGATGCGCAGGCTCAGCGGCCATGGTTCACAGGCCCAGCCGCTCCGCGGCACGTGGGATCCTCCCGGACCGGGGCACGAACCCGCGTCCCCTGCATCGGCAGGTGGACTGTCAACCACTGCGCCACCAGGGAAGCCCTATTTTATCTATTTTGTACCTTTGAACTTTAGATTGACTTTATTCATTAATTCATTCAGCAAATACTTCTTGGAAAACTTTCTCTATCAGGTACTATGCTAGGCACTGGAATTAAAGCAAAGATCATCAAAATCCCCACCACCGAGGATTTCTCAGTCTTCAGTACTTGAGGGTAAAGGTGGCAAATGTACACATGATAATGTTCCATGATCTGCTTTGAAATGAAAGTGTGCACATAATTGCCAAAGTACTTCCATGAATGGAAATGTTGGGAAAGCATCGTATTAAATGAGAGGCACCTAGAGACGGTGTCATCTTTCCTTTTCATAGGTCCAATGCCATACCCATGGAAGAAATAAATAAAACTGTTTGATACAAAAAACTGCAAAGATACTATTCTTCTTTCGTCCATTCTCAGCTGACCCAAAGGTACAGGTGGTGATTTCTGTGGCTTTGCTGGTGATGTACCTGACCAGCCTCCGTGGAAATGCCATCATTGCAGTTACTGTCCAGATCCACCACTCTCTCCACGCCCCCAGGTACTTTTTCCTGGCTAACTTGGCAGTTCTGGAAATCTTCTATACATCTTCCATCACCCCACTGGCCTTGGAAAACCTTCTTTCAATGGGCAAAACTCCTGTTTCTATCACTGGATGTGGCACCCAAATGTTTTTCTTTGTCTTCTTGGGTGGGGTTGATCGTGTCCTGCTTACAGTCATGGCTTATGACCGGTTTATAGCAATCTGCTACCCTCTACGATACACCCTCATCATGAGCTGGCCCTTGTGTGTGGAGTTGATGGTAGGATCCCTGGTACTGGGGTTCCTGCTGTCGCTACCACTGACTATTTTAATCTTCCATCTCCCATTCTGCAACAACAGCGAAATCTACCACTTCTACTGTGACATGCCTGCCGTCGTGCGCCTGGCTTGTGCAGACACGCACGTTCACCAAACTATCGTCAGCTTCATCGTCCTAAGCATCCCCCTCTCAGTAACCTCCATCTCCTACGTCTTCATCGTGAAGCTATTTTACAGATCCAGTCAGCAGAAGGGCACCACCGAGCCTTCCCCAACCTGCTCTTCTCACATCTTAGTGGTCCTCCTGCAGTATGGCTGCACCAGCTTTACATACTTGTCCCCCAGTTCCAGCTACTCTCCTGAGATGGACCCGGTGGTGTCTGTGGTCTACACTTCTCTCACTCCCATTTTAAACCCCTTGATCTATAGTATGAGGAACAAGGAATTGAAAGATGCCTAAGGAGGGCACTAAGCGCGTTTTAGGTAGGATGGTTCTACGACTTATTTAAATCAGGACACTTCTGAGAATGAAATGGGATGCAGTTAATAATTATGCTGGGATGATATACATGAGCCAGGACTGTCCTCAACAAACTGAGACATAGTATTCTAGAAGAATAATGAATGCACCGGAGGAAATGAATACTACTAACTGAAATAAAGCTTTATCGCACAGGGTAACATGATGTCCTGGGCATGGATGCAGGAGCTTCAGCATTTATTTATTGGACCTCTACTGCGTCCTAGGTACTTTATGTGGGTTATCTCACTCAGCCTATAATAAGTATAATTGTCTTCATTTTTAGAAAAGAAAACTAAAGTAGCTAACAAAAGACATACCCAGGATGAGAACACGAGTATTCGGAAATCTAAACACTACGCTGTCTTCACACAATGACACTCCCCTTGTTCTAAGCTCGCTCTGCCAGTAAGAATATACGTTACCTCGTGCACGTTTCTCCATCTCTCTAGGCTTCAGTTTCCTTATTTCTGAAGTGGCAGAGATGTGTTCCTTCCAAGGTCATAACATTATGTTCTAAATATTGGCCCAGCAGACCCTGAATGGGAAAAAAAAAAAAAAAAGAGGCTTTGCCGTTAGCCAAAGGAAGGAGGAATTTTTTTTACATTTCCTGTTTTGTTAACCAAAATGAAAACTCATGATTCTGTTCATAACGTTTAAAGAGCACCCCAGTAATAAAAAGCATAGTAATAATGGAGGAAATGTTCTTTAATTTAATAAGTGAAAATATAGGAGAGGAAGAAAGTGGGCATCATTGAATTGGATTCCTTGAGGATCTCTTCTATCTCAGAGAGTGTTCCAGACTCTGCTTGAGCGTCCAAGGAGAGAGATCATTAACTTGTAAGACACTCCATTCCTCGCTGGACAACTCCAGTTATTAAAGTACTGTACCTTACCTTGAGCTAAAGTCTATCTACAAACAACTTCCTCCCACTGATCCTGCTTTTTCTCCCTAAGAGCTCTCTTCTACATGACAGCTCTTCACATGTGTTAGGATCGATTGTGCATCTTCTATAAGTCTTCAGTCCTCTTTTCTCTAGAGCAAGTACTACATCAACTTTTCCTCCAGGATATTACATTTTTTTTAATTTTTGAATTTTATTTTATTTATTTTTTTATACAGCAGTTTCTTATTAGTTATCTATTTTATACATATTAGTGTATACATGTCAGTCCCAATCTCCCAATTCATCCCACCACCATCCCCCTTGGTGTCCATACGTTTGTTCTCTGCATCTGTGTCTCTATTTCTGCCCTGCAAACCGGTTCATTTGTACCATTTTCCAGGAGATTATATTTGAACCCTCTCATCATACAAGTCACCTTCTAGATTTTCCCTAGCTCCATATTCTTCTACGAATTTTCAGAAATAAACAAAATACACTGGGAATATTTTGTTCTGGGGAACTGCTACTTTTACCTGTGAACTATGTTTCTATTAATTCATCTTGATCCTTTTAGTCTCATAAATATGGTATCAAATATAGTTTTCATATGTCTTTCAATGCTGCCTTCTCATAATTTACTTTACTAACATACATGGAGGACTTTTCATTTAACACTGATATATTGTGTTTTTATTAGTTTTGGCCAAGTGACTAAACTGACAAGTCATCTTCAGGATTTATTTTATTCTTCATAATCTTGTGTCATGGTCAAAACTGCATTCATTTCCTTTGTCTAAGTCATTAACAAATATCTAAAATAGGACAGGATGAATGCAGCATCTATGGTAGTCCTCCTCTGTGACAACTGTTGTCCAACTAGATAGAAACCTGCTCAGTTAACACCATCTGTGGTACACTGTCACCATTCTGATCCCCACCCCCTGTTGACCCCATCATCCTGTATCCATGTTTTTAGGTGACCCCTGTCACCCATGGATATGTGACTTGCTTTGTTGCAGGCAGAGGTTTTACCCTTACCCTTTGGTGCCTGTCCTCTCTTGCTGCCCTGAGACTGACATGTGAAGAAACCAGGCCTAGAATGACACCTTGTAGAACACAAATTGGATGTCAAGTTGAGGCTCCCTAGACCAATTCCAGTCAATCCACCAGATGACTGCAGCCACATTAGTGACCCGAGTAAGACCAGCAGAAGAACTGCCCAGTTGAGCTAGGCCAAAATGCCGACCCACAGAAACCTGGGCAAATAAAATCATTGCTATTTTAAGCCCTTAAGTTTGGAGTGGTTTCTTTTGCAGCAAAAAAATAACCAATTCGCCATCCAATCTATAATAAACCATCTCTCCAAGAAGGATATCATAGGAAGCGTATCAAATCCTTCCATACAATCAAAATACACTGTAGCACTTATATAAACTGAAGCATTTAGAAGCCTTATTTTTAAAGTGAGGTGCATTTGTCTTCAGTAACTTCCTATGGGCTCTTAGTCATCACCAGGTTTTTCAAACGCTTACAAGTTATCTGCCCAATCATGCACTTCCAGAATTTTACTAGAGATTGGCATTGAGATAGCTATTTTATCGTTTGGAAACCCACTAGTAAAATAAGTCAGAAAGAGAAAGACAAATATTATATGTTATCACTTACACATGGAATATAAAAAATAAAACAAACTAGTGAATATATCAAAAAAGAAACAGACTCACAGATATAGAGCACAAACTAGTGGTTACCAGTGGGGGGAGGGAAGAAGCAGGGGCAAGATAGGAGTAGGGGATTAGGAGGTACAGACTACTATGTATAAATTAAATAAGCTACAAGGATATATTGTACAGCACAGGGAATATAGCCAATATCTTATAATAACTAGAGTATAATCTATAAAAATTGTGACTCACAATGTTGTACACCTGAAACTTAAATAATATTGTAAATCAACTATATCTCAATTTTTTTTAACTAAAGGAAAAAAGAGAAATGAGCGCTCCTTTTGCAGCACATATACTAACATTGGAATGATACTGAAAAGGTTAGCATGGTCCTTGTGCAAGGATCCCACGCAAATTTGTGAAGTGTTCTATATTTTTAAAAACAAAAAAGCAAACTCATAGGTACAGAGAACACATGGGTGGTTGTCAGAGGTGGGTGGGGCGGGGAGAGAGGAGGCAAAATGGGTGAAGGGAGGGGTCAAAAGCTACAAAATTCCAGTTCCAAAAATAAATAAGTCCTAGGGATGTAATGTACAGCATGGTGAGTATAGTTAATAATACTGAATTGTACATTTACAAGTTACTAAGAGAGTAGAACTTAAAAGTTCTCATCATGAGAAAAAGAAATTTGTAACTATGTGTGGTGACATATTAACTAGACTTGTTGTGATGATCATTTTACAATATATACAAATATTGAATCATTATGTCTTATACCTGAAACTAATATAATATGTCGATTATATCTCTATAATAAATAAAGAAAATTAAAAACAAAAGAAATGTGCATGAGAGCAATGTGGACAGCAGATAACCAGCTAGGCTGTGTGTAGGCATGTGCGTGTGTGTTAATTATAAATTACAAACTTGAATATCCTCCATGTGTTTGACTTGTACAGGACAATCTTCTGATCTGTATTTTGCCAGTCCAATTAGACAGCCCACCTACCCAGGGGTATGGTACTAGATGGTCTTTGACTTTTGCAGTCGATGTACAACTTGTGGAGGCAACTTGGCCTGTACATAATCTGTTCCAACCATCTGGTGAGTGTTCACAAACTTCAGAACCTAAAAGGATTTAGACTTCCTAACAACTTAGGATGTTATTTAATTTCCACCACTCAGATGCAATCCCTCAAGACATGAATTAAAACTGAGTAACCTGGAGGAAGAAGCGCCCTGAGCATGAGGCTTCCACTTTTGCTGCTGGGAGTCTAGCAGATGAGATGTGGTTCTGGAGCCAAAAATTCCATCAATGGGGACTCCTTGATTACCCAGACTCTTTCAGATAAATGTCATGTTTCCTCTGGGTGTCCAGTTCTGTGCTATAAAGTCTTTCCTAGAGTCCCAGCCTAGAGCCACCTTCTCCATCTCTTTCAATGATTTGGTAAGCACACATCTCACTACATCCAATCTCTTCTGTTTAAAATACAGAGGATTGTTAAAACCTAAACAATATACCTCCACGCTTTCTTATTAGATATCTTGTAAAGATATGTATTTTTTATTGAGCTATTTAGCCCAGCAACATGTCATCTAAAAAGGCTTTCCTGACCACGCTTCCCATGCCAGAACAAGTGACAACACTCTCCCCCATGCTCCCTCTGTACCTTGAGTATAACTCCATCACAGCATCTGTAACATTGTAGTGCTCATGTACACTCTGACCTCTTTGGAGAACGTAACTATTTCTGTTAGCCTGGTGTCTAGAGATTTCAAAAACACCAAATTAAGCCATTAATCGTTAATTCACAGTCATTCTTTCAGGGCAAGCTCACCTCCACCATAAAGCCTTACCTGACTCTTATTATCCCTCTGTTCTCAACTATGATAACATCACTTTCAAGGGACAGTCTCACATTGGACTTCATTATTAGGGAAACATTCCTGGCCTGTGTGTTTTATCTCCCAAATCAGATGCTGACCTCATTGATTCCAGAGACCCTGCCTAATATATCTTCAAATATCTCATAAATTTGCCACAATGAATGGGTGACACTCAAAAAAAAATCATCTGGAGAAGTACAGGTTAAATAACCTAACGGAAGAAACTGAACACACCAATCAAAGCACAGAAATACTCCAAAGACTAACACAGACTATATAAAATACTGTCTTTCTTAGTTATCCACCACTACTCTTTATTAAACATGTAGGAAGATGCACTATGATCAGGGTCTAACATCCAACTCTTCTTTTGTGTCTGTTTTTCAAGATTCCCAGCCTTTTTGTCATCCTTGCTTTCAGTGATCCCAGGATGGGGAAAGCCCCCAGCTGTGCACAGAAAGAGACTTTCTTTATCCTTAGTAGCTAGGTGCTTGTGGTTCAGTGACAACCTTTCGATAGAGAAAGGCTGAGTCTCCTAGAAGTAACTTCCTAGCAATGTACCTTACCAACCTATTTACACATCTTCCAAGATGAAACTCCAGGCAATATCATGTTATTCACACTTCACGGGATGCTTGGGGATATTATTGTTTTTATTATTGAAAGAATGGAACTAGGGAAGGAAGGAAGGAAGTAATGAAGGAAGGGGGGGAGGGAAGAAGAAAAGAAAGAGAGAAAGAAAGGTGGGAGAGAGGGAGGGAGGGAAGATGAAATAGAGCCCAGGTCAAAGGCACTTTCTCTACTACCTCTCTTTAGAGAAAGCATAAAGTATATTCTATTTATAATGTAATGTAATGAGTTAGTTCTGCTCCAGTTGCAATGATCCTCTGAGTCTTGGTTACAACAATCAATAATTCCTTCCTTCATTCATTCAGTGGGTATTTACTGAGTATCTACTATGTGTGGCAACCTGGAACATACTGGGAATGCAGCAGTGAATGAACAGAGAAGATCTTTGCTCTATTGAGTTTACAGACTAACGGGAGAGACATAGAGTAAACAAAGTAAATAATTACATTTCAAGATGGAATCTCTGTAAAGGGTTGCTCAGTTGAATTAAGGTGAAGGATTGCATAAGATGCTATTAAAAGGAGTTGGGTTTTTGAGCACAAGCCACCTGTTCTCCTTGCTTGGCCCTGCAATAAACCTGTCTCTGCTCAAAAAAACAAAGAAAAAGAAAAGATGCTATTAAGAAACAGGCCTGGGCTTCCCTGGTGGCGCAGTGGTTGAGAGTCCACCTGCCGATGCAGGGGACATGGGTTCGCGCCCCGGTCCAGGAAGATCCCACATGCCGCGGAGTGGCTGGGCCCGAGAGCCATGGCTGCTGAGCCTGCGCGACCGGAGCCTGTGCTCCGCAACGGGCGAGACCACAACAGTGAGAGGCCCACGTACTTCAAAAAAAAAAAAAAAGAAAGAAACAGGCCTATATGTGATGCTTCATTGTGAGTTCTGGGAGGAAGCAGTGGCTCTAAATTTTAACCAGGATCCCCTGGTATATAGAGAAGTAAGGAAACGAAAGATGCAATGACAACAGTCTTTGCCTACTGTACATTTTTGTGTCAATTTGCTAATAAATTAAATGCTGGTGTTAAAACAACAGAAAAGATAATTATAGACTGTGATAATTGCCATAAAGGCAATCAACATGGTAACACAATAGGAAATAAATGACTGAGGAATATCTATTTTAGATAAGAATGAGTATGTACACACTGTACTCAGTTTCCCCTATTGGTAACATGACTAAAGTACATTTGTCATAACTAATTAACCAATATTGACACATTCGTATGAATTAAAGTTCTTGTTTTATTCAGATTACTTTATTTTTAACATAATATCCTTTTTCCATTCAAGGATCCCATCCAGGATACCACATAGAATTCAGCTGTCATGTCTCTTTAGGTTCTTGGCTGTGAGTTTCTTGGACTTTCCTTGTTTTTAATAACCTTGACAGTTTTGAGAAGTTCTGGTCAGGTATTTTGTAGAGTGTCCTTCAAATTGAATTTGTCTGACAGTTAGACAAGGGGTTATGAGTTTGGGGTAGAAAGACACGGAGGTAAAGCATCATTCTCATCACATCATGTCAAGGGTACATACTGAAAACATGACTTCACTATTGACGTTGACTTTGATCACCTGACAGAGGTAGTGTTTTTCAGGTTCTCTAGTGTAAACTTACCCTTTTTTCTCCCTTTCCAAATTGTATTTTTTGGAAGGAAGTCGCCACTTAAGTTCACACTTAAGGAATAGGGAGTTATTCTCCCCCAAATTGAGAGGGAAGTATCTACTACTTGGAATTCTACTGTATGGGAGATTTGTCTATTCTCCCCCTTTAATTTTATTCAATTATGTATTTGTATCAGCAACTAATTATGAATATTTATTTTGTCCTTTAGGTCATAATCCATGTACTGCTTTATATTTTTACACTGTGAATATTTTTATTTATTACAGGTAAGAATAGGGGGAAGATAAAAGAAAGGAAGGAATGGAGAAATGGGGAATGGTAGGAAGCAAGAAAAGAGATGAATAATAATGAAGAGACTTCTTGGCTCTGTCTTTTGAGCATACATCCATTTCAGAGAAGAGATGCAGGTCAAAAATTAGACGAAGTGTTCAGGCACTGAGTTCCTCCCCCTCTCTTCTGATCTCATCCCATATCCAACATCAGATATAGTATGAGATCTTGAGACCTAACTGTGGGAAAAGGCATGCTCCTCTCTTTAAGGATCTTATAGTCCAGAGTGGGTAACAAACATGATAACAAACGACCATGATTTGATGCAACAAAGGCTAGAATGAAACATGCATGAAGTACTGTGAGAGGCATGGTGGGGAGTGAATTACAGTCTGGGGTAACCAAGCAAGCCTTCACAGAAGATGTGGCATTGGAGCAGCTGAGGAAGGATGAGCTGGAGTTTTCTAGGAAAATAATTGGAGAAGCACACTCCAGAGAGAGAGATTGACATTTGGACTGCCGTGAGGAACTAACAGAATTGCTTATTTTACCATTAGGGGAAAAAGTATATTTATTTTCCCAAGGCCTCAAGATTACAAGGAATGAAATAATCAGGATGCTAGGGCTTTGTAAGACATGAGAAAGAGGGAAAAGAATATAAACTGTACAGTCTTATAAATGAGTTGTGTCAGTGCATGAAACAAGAAAATATCTCTGAACTATTGGCCCCAATATTTGAGAACTGGCATACTTTATTTAGATGTGTGCTAAATCTTTGTTTCCAGTTGTTATCAGAGTTCTCTTTGTTAGAGTTAATTTAATACAAATTCAACTTTATTCCTGAGTCGGATAATTATGCCTTACGGTGACACAGTGCCATCAGAGAATTATTATAACATGCCCACATATATATCCCTAAAGGTTCTAACTCCATTTAATAAGCCTCAGGGTAATGAATCCAGGGAGTGGATAATCACTGAACTGAAGCCCTGGTCTCCTGACAAATCTCTTGCTCCAATGTCAACCTTCAAAACTCCAGCTTCCATTTCTGGTTCTTGTCCAGGTTTTGAAACTAATTATTTCTTTTATTTACTGTTTTTTTTTTAACACCCATGGCCTTTGGTTATTCCCTTTACCAGCTTCATTCATTAAAATGAGTGAAAACAGGCAATGCTATACTTTCAGATGACTCACCCCTGATCATCAAAGTAGAGACTTTGCATGTGTACAGTACTTTTCCATAAGCAAGGTTCTTCCAAGAATATTATCATTTTTATCCTCTTAACAGAATCCCTATGAAACGGACATTATAATACACATTTGTCAAATTGAGAAATGGAGCATCAAGACACTTAAGGGATTAGTCCAAGGTCACCCAGCTAGTAAGAGACAGGAGTAGAATACCAACTTAAATGTTCTGATTAAGTCCAGCTCACAATGAAGGCAGCATACAAGTTCCCAAAATGATGTTTCAGTATATTGTGTGGTTCTAAATATGAAACTCGATGATCTACTCAGTCATCTACATTATGAAAACTTGGATTCCACATTTTAATTCGTCCATTTCCTCTCAACAGAATTGCACAGATTTGCATGAATATCAACCCAGCAGACAGTAAAAAGATCAACCTAATTACTGTAAGCAAATGCTGACATTTTGCCATCAGTTGTCTGTCATGGATAGAGGACCCTTTAAGATCATCTAACCCAACCTCCTAATTTTTACAAAAAAAAAAAACGTGGAAAGGACTCTCAGAATGTTACAAGACTAGTTAATGACAACACCAGACCTAGAACCCAAGCCAACCCGGTCATCAGCCCAGTACTCTTTCCAACTGATCACATGAAACAAAAGAACAAGACAATTTCCCACAGCCTGCTGTCTAAAACATGCTATCATGGTTATCAACCTTCAGATTCTAGCTCAGAAATTGGTCTCAGAAATAATAATAATAACTTACAATTGTATGGCAAGTTTCCATTTACAAAATGTTTTCACGTGCACTTGATCCTCAAGACCAAAATGTTCCTCGTTTGCTATTATATTATCCTCATTTGGCAAATGGGGAGTACACCTAGGTTCTGTGAGTCTGAGTGATTTGCCCAAGGTCTTCTGATGGCAAGTATATGCTCTTTCTAGTTTTTTATGCTTTCTTTTCAGTAAACTAGTAATAGGAATATTAGGGAAGATTGCATATCCAAATAGGTAAGTTGCCTTGCCCAGGAATTTAAGTTTATGTCTAAATTTGAATTTGGCATCATTATTTTCATTATAAATATAATCCATAATTATTAAAGAAAGTGTTTAAGGGGATAAAAATTAAAAGTTCTTAAAAATCCTATTTATTCCCACTACTAAAGAAAAACTGTTATTAACATTTTGTTAAATTTCCATTTGATCTCTTGTTTAGCATGTTTTTAATGTACCTGTAGTCATACATTATCCTCTTTCACTCAAAGCTATATTCATTTCCTATGTCATTACAGACCTATTGTAGACATAGTTTTTGATAACTAAGATTCTATCATGTTCTTAAGAAATTATTTGTTCAAGGGATTATGGCTAATGCTTTTTTAAAAAAAAATTACCTCTTAGAGATAGATCCTAAAGTATGTGGTACCTAGGAGTTAAAATAGCCCAACTAGGGGAGTGAATGGAAATATAGATGAAAGAAGGGAAGCCAGGAGTTGATGACTGCTGAAGCTGAGTGATGGGCACCCAGGGATTCATTGAACTCTTCTTGCCACTTGGGTATTTTGACATTACCCACAATAAAAAGGTTTTTTTTAAAGAAAACATCTTACCATGTTGCAGGGAAAAGTGGGGGCATCAGAGGATGGTAATGTCCCGGGTCTCAGGCGAGTCCTGGGACGGCCACCAGGTGTGGATTCTTGGCTTTGCACAGGAAAGAATTCAAGAGTGAGCCATAGTAAAGTGAAAGCAGGTTTATTTAGAGAGCTGTAGATTCCACAGAATGTGGTCCATCTCAGAATGTGAGAGCGGCCCTGGAAGAAACACACTCCCCATACAGGGTGTGGGCCATTTCAGAAGGCGAGAGGCCCCGAAATATGGTGTAGTTAGTTTTTATGGGCTAAGTAAGTTTGTAGGCTAATGAGTAGAAGGAGATTATTCCAACTATTTGGGGGAAGGGGTGGAGATTTCCAGGAACTGAGTCACCACCTACTTTTTGGCCTTTTATGGTCGGCCTCGGAACTGTCACGACGCCTGTGGGTGTGTCATTTAGCATATGCTGATGTATTACAATGAGCGTATAATGAGGCTCAAGGTCTAGTGGAAGTCGACTTGTCTGCCATCTTGGACCTAGTTGGTTCTAACCAGTTTAAGTTTTGTCCTCAATGGCCATGTCATCCTTTTAAGGATGGTGCCCTGCCCCCTTTCTGTCTCAAGCATGTGATTGTAAAAGTGTGTTGTAGATTTAGACTGTCATTCTCAATTCATCACTCTCTCCCTCTGCCACATGGCCTGGCTGTACCCTAGAGGAGGCAAAGTAAATTGGCGGGCTCCATCGACGTCGGTCTTGGTCACGTGACTCTCTCTGACCAATGGAATGTTAGCATACATGATGGAGCACAGATTTCAGACATGCTTGCTTGACTTGACTAACCCCTTACCTTCCTGTATCACAATGAGGAAACCATGCCCCAGGAAGCATGACCCTTCAGTTTGGTCCCAAAACAAGACATGTGCAGAAGACCTAAACACAATCTGAAGCCTGAAGCCAAGTCTATCCAACCTTCACCCTGAAGCAGAGCTGCCCAAGCTGGCACACAATCACCTGCACAATTTTTTTAAGTAGATAAATAAATTCATGCTTATAAGTCACTAGGTTTGGGATTGGTTTGCTATACAACATCTTTGCAGCAATCGCTGATTAACACAGAGTCAAACCATTCTCCCCAAACTAAACATTTTAGGTATTTCCAGTTTTTTAATAATACAAATAGTGTACATGTTTTCGTACATAAAATTACTCCACTTTTTCTGATCATTAAGTTCAGATATGCTGTTATGATGCTGTTTATGTGGGTAGGTTGAGAAAGTTTTATTTGTGAATATTCTTCTAAAAAGGAAAAATATGAAAAGAATTAGAACAAACTCATGCTTTGTTTCTTAATGTCAGAAAGATTGTAAATATAATTTTGTTTTCTTTCTTGACATTCAAAAAGATTCTTTCCTCTTTCTCATGGAACTTGATAAAACTAGCTCATCTGTAATGTTTCTCAAGTTCTGTCTCTTTCTTCCCACATTCCAAGAACAAAAAAAGTACAGAGGCCTGATTGTGTAGCAGTAGCATCCCATGTTGATGTGGGTGGGCTTCCCTGCAAATAAAAGGGCCCTTTTGTTTGATTTTCTAGAGACTGATCGATCTTAATGGATATATGTCATATGTTCCGTTTACAAACACTGGAACTGAATCAGTGAATCCCACCTAGATCCATTTTCCACCTGGAAAATTCAGGAATACGTGGCTAACTGCTAAATGGGCCAAAAGGTATTATAGTATCTATGGGCAACGGGACCCAGTGTCCAGTGTTGCAACAACTTGTGAATAATTCTTTGGAGAGAAACTCTGTGACCTCCTCTGAGTCATCACTCTGCTGAGAACTCTAATTGTTCTCATGAAAATTCCAACTATGTTTTGTTACTGTATCTAAAATAAGGAGGGAGTAGAGTAGGGAGAGGGGAAGGAGAAGAGAGAAGGGAAAGAGGAAGAGGAAGGGGAAGGAGATAAGGAGGAGTTGTTCCTGGAGGTCAGGGAAATTATATATATTCTTTCAATACTTAATGCAATAGTTGCTAGAGAAGAAGGAGAAGGAAGAAAATGAGGAGTGAAGACGGGGGGGGAGGGGGAGGAGATGAAGGAAAAAAAGGCAAAGTTGAAGAAGGAGCTGTTCCTGGACGTTAGAGTTAGGGTTAGGGACCAAACTGTGCGTGTGCGTGTGCATAATATCGAACACATAATTGCTAGACAAAAATGTTAAATCACAGAGGAGTCTGTCTGGCTTCTCACTCTTCCAATTAATAATATGCACCTGGAACCAAGTTGGTTCCTCTGCAATGCTACTTTACAAGGGCAATGCTCAAAGCGCAGTTCCCAAGGCCAGGAGCGTCCACATCACCTGGAAACCTGTTACAAAGGCAAATTCTCAGGCCCTACCTCAGACCTACTTAATCAGAAACTGGAGAAGGTGCGGTCCAGCAACCTGAGTTTTAACAAGCCTTCCATGTGATTCTGATACCTAATAAAGTTTAAGATCCACTGCTCTAGAAAGTAGCCCAGCTGGGACGTGATCAACATTCACAGCTATCCCCCAATTTTTACCATCCATTCTCCGTCCTCATTCTCTTCCGGGAGACTAGGGTTGGCATGGTTACTATCACCACAAGCGTCAGTAATTTCTCTGGTTATTAGAGTCAAAGTGTGGGAAATTCTCTTACCACCACTACCCCTTTACATTGTGGTTTCAATGTCAGTTCCATTTTCAACAATAAGTGATATTTCAAAACAAAAATGCGATATTCAGATACGCTCCACATGTGTTCCACACAGTGGCCAATCTGGCACCTGAAAAGCGATTTATCTGTTAGTTCAGTTCTCAAAGTCTTTAGTATGCTGTTTGGAATCATTTCCACTAGTATGTGGCTCAGGGGTGAGCCCAGGAGTTCATAAACAACCTTATCAGGTCATTTTCCTAAGTTCCTCCCTCTCCAAAATCTCCTTGGTATTTTCCAGTTCCCGAAGGTTCTCCTATTTGGGTCAGAAAGCTGAGGCTTTATTTACCCTACGCTGAAGGGAGTTTCCCTCGACAGCACCCAAGTCTGAGTCCAAGCAGCAGGAAGACGGGAGAGAAGAAATCGACAGGGGTTCACCTACCTTCTAGGACAACAGGTCCTTTGATTGGAGAAGAAAGTACCCTCCCTCGGAGTTCTAGGCGCCTTTGGTTCCCGCTGCTGCCATTGTCACCACCAGCAGGTCCCTTCTCACTCTTCAAGTCTGCACCAGATGGTTTCTCTTGGAGCCCTGTCTATCCTTGTCAAAACCCACTTCTGGGTTTCAGGCTGCCTTGAGTCCAGGCCAAGGAATACCGGAGAGGGAACAAAATGCGATAAACCAGCCACCAGTTGAGTAGTACTTTTTTTTTTTTTTTTTTGCGGTACGTGGGCCTCTCACAGTTGTGGCCTCTCCCGTTGCGGAGCACAGGCTCCGGACGCGCAAGCTCAGCGGCTATGGCTCACGGGCCTAGCCGCATCCCGGCCCGGGGCACGAACACGCGTCCCCTGCAGCGGCAGGTGGACTCTCAACCACTGCGCCACCAGGGAAGCCCAAGTTAGGTAGTACTTAATTCTGGTCTTCTTCCCCAAACTGTCTGCGACTGTTTGCTTTTCAGAGTCCCCAAATGGCTGCTCCTTGCATTTTGTCCAAGTTTTATATCCACATTCGGTGGGAGGGATGGGGTAGATGATGCTTACTTTATTTTGCCCAGAACCAGAACCAATCTAGATATTCCTTTTTTATTGAACTAAAAGCTATCTCTCCATAATTTCTTATTTTTAGTTTTTGTTTTACATCCTGGCGTCTCACAAAATAAAGCTTACTTTCCCCCCGCTCAAATCCCTATATCTTCAAGTTTCCTCTTCTCAAAGCTAAAATTAAAAGTGTAATGGTTTTATAAAACTTAGATTTCTTATTTTAGGGTAAATAAAGTCGAACCACAGATGGACTTGGTAGGTACAACTTGTGGGGTATCCAACTTCATTTGCTTTTTTGATCTCCATTTGAAATTGAAAAGTAGACATTGCACAAAGTTTCTTTTCTATCATAAGATATATCAGGATTGGCAGAACTCCTGCATCTGGAGATAACCTTTGTCCCCCACGACCCGGCCACTGCAAATCTGCTCCTTATCTTGGTTTCAAGATGAACCCCAAGACCATCCACTGTGGTCTCAGTCTTACTCCACATAAGTTCTGCAGCAGCTCTGGCCTCTGGTTCCTGGTCTTCTGGAGAAAAAGATAGTTTGCATTCTTTACGGATTTTGGCAACTCTCTATTGACCTTATATTGACTTTTCTCTCTATTGAAAGCTTCAGTGGCTCTGAGCTCGAGAAAATCCAGTTCAGAACCCTGACTTGTTCAATTTGCCTGAAACATATGTACTAACCGGTTTCTTTTTTTTAAGTTGTTCTGATTTTTACAGTAATTTGACATGTTCATCTTTGGCTCTTCTGCAGCATCTACACCTAACCTGCCTAGGTTTTCTCTTGTTTATTATGCTCTCATTAAGTGATGCCATTTTCCCATGAAGTTTACTTCTGTTAAAATCTCTCCTCTCACTAAGAGCAGTCCCCAATTTTTTCTGTTTCAAAGTTCTGCTCCCTTGGGGGACAGTTCCTCTAGGTTCCTGTTTATTATCTCCACTTCTCAGGTCAGTTGCCTGCTTGAATGCTCATATATCATCTAGCACAAAGAAGAGACTCAAAAATATTTGTTGAACAAAAACCTACTGTGAGTCTCAAGAATGATCAAGGCTTTCCAGTCTAAAGTAGTTCTTCCCATATCATTAGACCTTCTTTGATGTCTCATTATTTATATGCCCATGAAGATTGATTTAAATTAAGTCAACAAATATCCATTAACTACATGTGTAGAATTTTTTTAAAAAGCTCACCATTGTGTTTGATTTTAGTCAGACATGTAGTCTAACAATTTTTAAGTACATAATATTATCTATAATATGAGACAGAATGCCATAAGGAAGGTTTATATAAGTTTAAAGAAAAGCCTGTTCCTGATTATGCTATTAGGAAAGACTTTATGGAGAAAATGGAACAGGATAGAAAGCCCAGAGATAAACCCACACACACAGGGTCACCTTATCTTTGATAAAGGAGGCAGGAATGTACAGTGGAGAAAGGACAGCCTCTTCAATAAGTGGTGCTGGGAAAACTGGACAGCTACATGTAAAAGTATGGGATTAGAACACTCCCTAACACCATACACAAAAATAAGCTCAAAATGCGGCTTCCCTGGTGGCGCAGTGGTTGAGAGTCCGCCTGCCGATGCAGGGGACACGGGTTCGTGCCCTGGTCCGGGAGGATCCCACATGCCGCGGAGCGGCTGGGCCCGTGAGCCATGGCCGCTGAGCCTGTGCGTCTGGAGCCTGTGCTCCCCAATGGGAGAGGCCACAAGAGTGAGAGGCCCGCGTACCACAAAAAAAAAATAATAATAATAATAAGCTCAAAATGGATTAAAGACCTAAATGTGAGACCAGACAGTATAAAACTCCTAGAGGAAAACATAGGGAGAACTCTCTCTGACATAAATCGCAGTAATATCTTTTCTGATCCATCTCTCAGAATAATGGAAATAAAAACAAAAATGAATAAACGGGACCTAATTAAACTCAAAAGCTTTTGCACAGCAAAGCAAAGCATAAAAAACAAAACGAAAAGACAGCTCACAGATTGGGAGAAAATATTTGCAAATGATGTGACTGACAAGGGATTAGTCTCCAAAATTTACAAACAGCTCATGAGGCTTAATATCATCAAAACAAACAACCGAATCAAAAAATGGGCAGAAGACCTAAACAGACATTTAACCAAAGAAGACATGCAGATGGACAAGAGGTACATGAAAAGATGTTCAACATCGCTAATTATTAGAGAAATGCAAATCAAAACTATAATGAGATATCACCTCACACCAGTCAAAATGGCTATCATCAAAAAATCCACAAACAATAAATGCTGGAGAGGGTGTGGAGAGAAGGGAACCCTCCTACATTGTTGGTGGGAATGTAAACTGGTACAGCCACTATGGAGAACAGTCTGGAGGTTCCTTAAAAAACTAAAAATAGAGCTACCCTCTGACCCTGCAATCCCACTTCTGAGCATATATCTGGAGAAAAACATGGTCTGAAAGGATACATGCAAACCAATGTTCATTGCAGCACTGTTTACAATGGCCAAAACGTGGAAGCAACCTTAATGTCCATCAGTAGAGGAACGGATAAAGAAGATGTGGTATATATGTACAATTGACTATTACTCAGCCATTAAAAGGAATGAAATAATGTCATTTGCAGCAACATGGATGGACCTAGAGATTGTCATACTGTGGAAAGTAAGTCAGACAGAGAAAGAGAAATATTGTATGATATCCCTTATATGCAGAAGCTAAAAAGAAATGATACAAATGAACTTATTTACAAAACAGAAACAGGCTCACAGACTTAGAGAATGAACTTACGGTTACCAGGGGGTAAGGGTGGGGGGAAGGGATAGTTAGGGAGTTTAGGATTGACATGTACACACTGCTGTATTTAAAATGGATAACCAACAAGGACCTACTCTATAGCACAAGGAACTCTGCTCAATGTTATGTGGCAGCCTGGATGGGAGTGGAGTTTGGGGGAGAATGGTTACATGTATATGTATGGCTGAGTTGCTTTGCTGTGCACCTGAAACTTTCACAACATTGTTAATTGGCTATATTCCAATATAAAATAAAAAGTTAAAAAAAAAATAAAGTTCCCCAAATGAGTTCATTGTGTGGCAAAAAAAAAAAAAAAAAAAAGAAAGAAAGAAATAGCTTCTGGGGAAGAAGAACTACAATCCTGCAGCCTGTGGAACAAAAACCAAATTCACAGAAAGATACACAAGATGAAAAGGCAGACAGCTATGTACCAGATGAAGGAACAAGATAAAACCCCAGAAAAACAACTAAATGAAGTGGAGATAGGCAACCTTCCAGAAACAGAATTCAGAATACTGATAGTGAAGATGATCCAGGACCTCAGAAAAAGAATGGAGGCAAAGATCGAGACGATGCAAGAAATGTTGAACAAAGACCTAGAAGAATTAAAGAACAAACAGAGATGAACAATACAATAACTGAAATGAAAACTACACTAGAAGGAATCAATAGCAGAATAACTGACACAGAAGAATGGATAAGTGACCTGGAAGACAGAATGGTGGAATTCACTGCTGTGGAACAGAATAAAGAAAAAAGAATGAAAAGAAATGAAGACAGCCTAAGAGACCTCTGGGACAACATTAAATGCAACAACATTCGCATTATAGGGGTCCCAGAAGAAGAAGAGAGAGAGAAAGGACCAGAGAAAATATTTGAAGAGATTATAGCCGGAAACTTCCCTAACATGGGAAAGGAAATAGCCACCCAAGTCCAGGAAGTGCAGTGAGTCCCATACAGGTTAAACCCAAGGAGTAACATGCTGAGACACATAGTAATCAAATTGACAAAAATTAAAGACAAAGAAAAATTATTGAAAGCAGCAAGGGAAAAATGACAAATAACATACAAGGGAACTCCCATAAGGTTAACAGCTGACTTCTCAGCAGAAACTCAACAAGTCAGAAGGGTGTGGCATGATATACTTAAAGTGATGAAAGGGAAGAGCCTACAACCAAGACTACTCTACTTGGCAAGGATCTCATTCAGATACGAAGGAGAAATCAAAAGCTTTACAGACAAGCAAAAGCTAAGAGAATTCAGCACCACCAAACCAGCTCTACAACAAATGCTAAAGGAACTTCTCTAAGTGGGAAAAACAAGAGAAGGAAAGGACCTACAAAAACAAACCCAAAACAATTAGGAAAATGGTCATAGGAACACACATATCGATAATTACCTTAAACGTGAATGGATTAAGTGCTCCAACCAAGAGACACAGGCTCGCTGAATGGATACCAAAAAAAAAGACCCATATATATGCTGTCTACAGGAGACCCACTTCAGACCTAGGGACACATACAGACTGAAAGTGCGGGGATGGAAAAAGATATTCCATGCAAAGGGAAATCAAAACAAAGCTGGAGTAGCAAAACTCATATCAGATAAAATAGACTTTAAAATAAAGAATGTTACAAGAGGGAGCTTCCCTGGTGGCGCAGTGGTTGAGAGTCTGCCTGCCGATGCAGGGGACATGGGTTCGTGCCCCGGTCCGGGAAGATCCCACATGCTGTGGAGCGGCTGGGCCCGTGAGCTATGGCCGCTGAGCCTGTGTGTTCGGAGCCTGTGCTCCACAATGGGAGAGGCCGCAACAGTGAGAGGCCCACATACCTCACAAAAAAAAAAAAAAAAAAAAAAAGTATGTTACAAGAGACAAGGAATGACACTACATAATGATCAAGGGATCAATCAAAGAAGAAGATATAACAATTATAAATATATATGCCCCCAACATAGGAGTACCTCAATACATAAGGCAACTGCTAACAGCTATAAAAGAGGAAATCGACAGTAACACAATAATAGTGGGGGACTTTAACACCTCAATTACACCAATGGACAGATCATCCAAAATGAAAATAAATAGGGAAACACAAGCTTTAAATGACACAATAGACCAGATAGATTTCATTGACATTTATAGGACATTCCATCCAAAAATAGCAGATTACACTTTCTTCTCAAGTGCGCACGTAACATTCTCCAGGATAGATCACATCTTGGGTCACAAATCAAGCCTCAGTAAATTTAAGAAAATTGAAATCATATAAAAAATATTTTCTGACCACAGCGCTATGAGATTAGAAATGAATTACAGGGAAAAAAACGTAAAAAACACAAACACATGGAGGCTAAACAATACGTTACTAAATAACTAAGAGATCACTGAAGAAATCAAAGCGGAAATCAAAAAATACCTAGAGACAAATGACAATGAAAACATGATGATCCAAAACCTATGGGATGCAGCAAAAGCAGTTCTAAGAGGGAAGCTTATAGCTATACAAGCCTACTTCAAGAAACAAGGAAAATCTCAAATAAACAATGTAACCTTACGCCTGAAGGAACTAGAGAAAGAAGAACAAACGAAACCCAAAGTTAGCAGAAGGAAAGAAATCATAAAGATCAGAGCAGAAATAAATGAAATAGAAACAAAGAAAACAATAGCAAAGATCAATAAAACCAAAAGCTGGTTCTTTGAGAAGATAACCAAAATTGATAAACCATTAGCCAGACTCATCAAGCAAAAGAGGGAGAGGACTCAAATCAATAAAATTACAAATGAAAAAGGAGACGTTACAACAGACACCACAGACATACAAAGCATCCTAAGAGACTACTACAAGCAACACTATGCCAATAAAATGGACAACCTGGAAGAAATGGACAAATTCTTAGAAAGGTATAACCTACCAAGACTGAACCAAGAAGAAATAGAAAATATGAACAGACCAATCACAAGTACTGAAATTGAAACTGTGACTTAAAATATTCCAACAAACAAACGTCCAGGACCAGATGGCTTCACAGGTGAATTCTATCAAACATTTAGAGAAGAGCTAGCACCCATCCTTCTCAAACTCTTACAAAAAATTGCAGAAACTCTTATAAAAACTCTTACAAAAAATTGCAAACTCATTCTATGAGGTCACCATCACCCTGATACCAAAACCAGACAAAGATACTACAAAAAAAGAAAATTACAGACCAATATCACTCATGAATATAGACGCAAAAATCCTCAACAAAATACTAGCAAGCAGAATCCAACAACACATTAAAAGGACCATACACCATGATCAAGTGGGATTTATCCCAGGGATACAAGGATTCTTCAATATACACAAATCAATCATTGTGACACACCATATTAACAAATTGAAGAAGAAAAACCATATGATCATCTCAATAGATGCAGAAAAAGCTTTTGACAAAATTCAACACCCATTTATGATAAAAACTCTCCAGAAAGTGGGCATAGAGGGAACCTACCCCAACAAAATAAAGGCCATATACAACAGACTCACAGCAAACATCATCCTCAATGGTGAGAAACTGAAACCATTTCCTCTAAGATCAGGAACAAGACAAGGATGTCCACTCTCACCGCTATTATTCAACATAGTTTTGGAACTCCTAGCCACGACAATCAGAGAAGAAAAAGAAATAAAAGGAATACAAATTAGAAAAGAAGTAATAAAACTGTCACTGCTTAGAGATGACATGATACTATACATAGAGAATCCTAAAAATGCCACCAGAAAACTACTAGAGCTAATCAGTGAATTTGGTAAATTTGCAGGATACAAAATTAATGCACAGAAATCTCTTGCATTCCTATACACTAATGATGAAAATTCTGAAAGAGAAATTAAGGAAACACTCCCATTTACCATTGCAACACAAAGAATAAAATATCGAGGAATAAACCTACCTAGGGAGACAAAAGACCTGTATGCAGAAAACGATAAGACACTGATGAAAGAAATTAAAGATGATACCAACAGATGGAGAGATATACCATATCCTTGGATTGGAAGAATCAATATTGTGAAAATGACTATACTACCCAAAGCAATATACAGATTCAATGCAATCCCTATCAAATTACCAATGGCATTTTTTATGGAACTAGAACAAAAAAATCTTAAAATTTGTATGGAGACACAAAAGACCCCGAATAGCCAAAGCAGTCTTGAGGGGAAAAAAAAGGAGCTGGAGGAATCAGATTCCCTGACTTCAGACTATACTACAGAGCTACAGTAATCAAGACAATATGGTACTGGCACAAAAACAGAAACATAGATCAATGGAAAAAGATAGAAAGCCCAGAGATAAACCCATGCACCTATGGTCAACTAATCTATGACAAAGGAGGCAAGGATATACAATGGAGAAAAGACAGTCTCTTCAATAAGTGGTGCTGGGAAAACTGGACAGCTACATGTAAAAGAATGAAATTAGAACACTCCCTAACACCATACACAAAAATTAACTCAAAATGGATTAGACACCTAAATGTAAGACCAGACACTATAAAACTCTTAGAGAAAAACATAGGCAGAAAACTCTTTGACATAAATCACACCAACATCTTTATTGATCCACCTCTTAGAGTAATGGAAATAAAAACAAAAGTAAACAAATGGGACCTAATGAAACTTACTTTTGCACAGCAAAGGAAACCATAAACAAGACCAAAAGACAACCCTCAGAATGGGAGAAAATATTTGCAAACGAATCAATGGACAAAGGATTAATCTCCAAAATATATAAACAGCTCATGCAGCTCAATATTAAAGAAACAAACAACGCAATCCAAAAATGGGCAGAAGACCTAAATAGACATTTCTCCAAAGAAGAAATACAGATGGCCAAGAAGCACATGAAAAGTTGCTCAACATCACTAATCATTAGAGAAATACAAATCAAAACTACAATGAGGTACCACCTCACACCAGTTAGAATGGGCATCATCAGAAAATCTACAAACAACAAATGCTGGAGAGGGTGTGGAGAAAAGGGAACCCTCTTGCACCGTTGGTGGGAATGTAAATTGATACAGCCACTGTGGAGAACAGTATGGAGGTTCCCTAAAAAACTAAAAATAGAATTACCATATGATCCAGCAATCCCACTCCTGGGCATATACCCAGAGAAAACCATAATTCAAAAAGACACATGCACCCCAATGTTCATTGCAGCACTATTTACAATAGTCAGGTCATGGAAGCAACTTAAATGCCCATCGACAGACGAATGGATAAAGAAGATGTGGTACATATATACAATGGAATATTACTCAGACATAAAGAGGAACGAAACTGGCTCATTTGTAGACATGTGGATGGATCTAGAGACTGTCATACCGAGTGAAGTAAGTCAGAAAGAGAAAAACAAATATCGTATATTAACGCATATATGTGGAACCTAGAAAAATGTTACAGATGAACCAGTTTGCAAGGCAGAAGTTGAGACAGAGATGTAGAGAACAAATGTATGGTCACGAAGGGGGGAAAGCCGCGGTGGGGTAGGGATGGTGGTGTGATGAATTGGGAGATTGGGATTGACATGTATACACTGATGTGTATAAAATTGATGACTAATAAGAAATGTATAAAAAAGTAAATAAAATAAAAATTAAAAAAAAAAGTGTGGGACACATAGCCAGGGCTCAGATACACGTGCTGGTGTAGAGTCAGATGATTCCAGGGAGAAGTAACATGGGTACTGGGGTTTGTAGGCACAAGCAGAACCTGAAATAAGTTTAGAAGGGAATATTCAAGGTTTTTTACATCTTGCTTTTAAAAATATATTCATTTCTTGAGAAATTGAAGAAGTTTTCCTGTCTTTTTCCATTAATAATCAAAATAAGATTATATTTATATATATTTTTATATATAGGCCATGAATTTAAACTGCAGTGAGTTAGCTGTCTTTTTTGATAAACTGAATAATCTGTTGTAACTTGTCTGGTGTTCTGTTAATTTGGTGTGAAGACAGTCTTCTGTTCTTTCGTTTACAGGGTCCCTTTAATTTTGTGGCTTCCCTGGAAGTAATTCTTTTTTTTTTGCTAAAAGGTAACAGAATTACAAGTGCAAAACATTTATTTAATTTGTTTAGATTTATTAAACCATGCCCATTCTCTAGGCCTTTGGGGGCATGATCTCGATAAGGACATATGGCATAATTTATTATTTTCTCAACTCTAGTTATGTGGTAAAGCATTGTTTAACTGTCAATGAGAAAATCTCATATTGCTCTCCTTGGAAAAGTGATATTTTGGATAATGTTCAATTAAATTTAATAAAGGAACATTTTATTTTCTTTAAAAAAAAATCTAGAAACAATAAATGCTAGAAAGGGTGTGGTGAAAAGCAAACCCTCCTGCACTGTTGGTGGGAATGTAAATTGATAGAACCACTATGGAGAACAGTATGGAGGTTCCTTAAAAAACTAAAAATAGAACTACCATACGACCCAGCAATCCCACTACTGGGCATATACCCTGAGAAAACCATAATTCAAGAAGATATATGTAAAACAATGTTCATTGCAGCACTATTTACAATAGTCAGGACATGGAAGCAACCTAAATGTCCATCAACAGATGGCACATATATACAATGGAATATTACTCAGCCATAAAAAGAAACAAAACTTAGTTATTTGTAGTGAGGTGGATGGTCCGTCATACAGAGTGAAGTAAGTCAGAATGAGAAAAACAAATACTGTATGCTAACACATATATATGGAATCTAAAAAAAAAAAAAAAGGTACTGATAAACCTAGTGGCAGCGCAGGAATAAAGACAAAGACATAGAGAATGGACTTGAGGACACGAGGTGGTGGGGCAGGGGGAAGGTGGGGGGAAGTGAGAGTAGCATCAACACATATACACTACTGAATGTAAAATAGATAGCGAGTGGGAAGCAGCTGCATAGCACAGGGAGATCAGCTCGGTGCTCTGGGATGACCTGGAGGGGTGGGATAGGGAGGGTGGGAGGGAGGCTCAAGAGGGAGGGGATATGGGGACATACGTACGCATATGACTGATTCACTTTGTTGTACAACAGAAACTAACACAGTATTGTGAAGCAATTATACTCCAATAAAGATCTAAAAAAAAAAAAAAAAGTAAACCCAAAAAAGAAAAGGAAAGTAGTATTTGGAGAATTAATGGAAAGAAACAAAGTATCACTGGTTCAAAACATTTTCATTGATATCCTATCTTCCTTGATGCCACCATTAAATTTTTATTTGTAATTAAAAATAGCAATTTTTAATTACTTAATATTTATTCCTAGTTTTTTTCCATCTCCATGTGAATAAAAGTATTCCATATTACGTGCAAAAAAAAAAAAAAAAGGAAATATTTCTGGGAATTCCCTGGCAGTCCAGTGGTTAGGACCTGGTGCTTTCACTGCTGAGGACCTGGGTTCAATCCCTGGTCAGGGAACTAAGATACCACAAGCTGCACGGCCAAAAATAATCACTATCATCATCATCATCATCCCTTTCCCGGATTGTGTAAATGATGAGGGGAATAGTTCCCAATGCCCCAACCCTCGCTCTGCAATGCTCAGAGAGTCAAAAAGAAATAAGGGGAGCAATGACACTGTCAGCTCCCCCTTCTCTTACCAGTTCAGTAATAGACAAATGTGCAACAAAACTGGCTTTCTGCTTTTATCTTCCAATGCCATGATCTACCCCAACAAACCATCATATTTCCTCACCTCTAACTGACAGCCAAACACATACTCATACAGGAGAGATGTCCCTGCAACCTGTTCTTACTGTCAAGGCCTGGTCAGCACAGAGCTGCCCCTTCTGGGATCCATGGCAGGAGTGGGGGGCCTGCATGTTCTCTTACTCATTCTTTTTTTTTTTAATTTCATTAATAGCTTTTTAATATGATTTATTTATTTATTTATTTATTTTATTTATTTATTTTTGGCTGTGTTGGGTCTCTGTTGCTGCGCGGACTTCTTCTAGTTGAGGCAAGAGGGGTCTACTCTTCGTTGCAGTGCGCGGGCTTCCCATTGCGGTGGCTTTTCTTGTTGCAGAGCATGGGCTCTAGGGTGCGCAGGCTTTAGTAGTTGTGGCATGCGGGCTCCGTAGTTGTGGCTCACGGGCTCTAGAGTGCAGGCTCAGTAGCTGTGGCGCACGGGCTTAGTTGCTCCATGGCATGTGGGATCTTCCCAGACCAGGACTCAAACCCGTGTCCCCTGCATTGGCAGGCGGATTCTTAACCACTGCACCACCAGGGAAGCCCTCTTACTCCTTCTTGATTCTCCTTTTAATAGCCCTTCATAGTTTCACCTAGTAAATCTTTTTTCACCTTTAAATAAATAGTATAGGGATGTCCCTGGCAGTCCAATGGTTAAGACTCCGCACTTCCACTGTAGGGGCATGGGTTCCCTCCCTGGTTTGGGAACTAAGATCCCACATGCCCCACAGTGCAGCCAAAAAAAAAAAAGTATGCAAAACAAACACTTAAACTTTAAAATGTTTTCTCATTATACTATCAAAAATCATTTTGGACACCCCCAGTGGTTACCACATACCACATGTGGTAGGCTGAAAAATGGTCCCCCAAGTCCTAATCCCCAGAAACTGTATGTTACTTTATACGGTAAAAGGGACTTTGCAGATGAGATTAAGGGTCCTGAGATGAGGAGATTATCCTGGATTATGCAGTTGCCCCCACTGTTATCACAGATTATTTATAAGAAGGAGGGTGGGAAAGAAAAATGTGACAACAGAAGGAGGGTAAGAGAGGGAGAGTTTGGGAGATGCTATGCCGCTGGCTTTGAAGATGGAGGATGAGGCCATAAGCCAAGGAATGCAAGCAACCTCTAGAAACTAAAAAAAGGAAGAAAACAGATTCTCGCCTAGTGCTTCCAGAAGGAACACAGTACTACAACCCATTTTATTTATTTATTTATTTTTATTTTTTATTTTTTATTTTTTTTTGCGGTACGCGGGCCTCTCCCGTTGCGGAGCACAGGCTCCGGACGCACAGGCTCAGCAGCCATGGCTCATGGGCCCAGCCACTCCACGGCATGTGGGATCTTCCCGGACCGAGGCACGAACCCGTGTCCCCTGCATCGGCAGGCGGACTCTCAACCACTGCGCCACCAGGGAAGCCCTACAACCCATTTTAGACTCTGACCTCCACAACTATAAGAGAATAAATTTGTGTTGTTTTAACCCACTAAGTTTGTGGTAATTTGTTACAGTAGCAATAGTAAACTAATATACTACGATTCAGCACTTAACTCATACCTAATAAACTACCCCCGTCCTGCTCAAGACACTTTACATAACAGATTCTTAACTTTTTACATAATAGACTCTAAAATATATTATTAGCTGTTGGAGGCTGTCATTGAAAGGACATGATCAGGACTTCCCTGGTGGTCCAGTGGTAAAGAATCCACCTTCCAATGCAGGGGATGAGGGTTCAATCCCTGGTCGGGGAACTAAGATCCCACATGCCGAGGGGAAACTAACTCCATATGCTACAACTACTGAGCTCGCGCACCTCAACAAGAGAGCCCGCCGCAAACTACAAAGCCCATGTGCCCTGGAGCCCACACCATAACTAGAGAGAGAAAACCCACACGCCACAATGAAAGATCCCGCATGCCTCAGTGAAGATCCCAAGGGCCACAACTAAGACCCGAGACAGTCAAAAGAAAAAAAAAGAAAGAAAAGATAAATAAATAAATAATTTAAAAAGACATGATCACCCATGGAGCCATGAGCTGGACCCTGGCAATTGGATACTACACACCCCCTCCTCTGTCCTTGTAATGTACACTTTGCCCACCATTCCCACAGTGGGAGCTATTTTCAAGGACAAGAGAGTAGGATGTTGTTGAGACCACCTAGACAGTATACCTGACTGGCCCTGTTCTGGGCTCCATATAAACTTTTACGATTCTGGCAGGCGGGTAAGGAGATCTACTTGCTTGCGGCTGCCCAAGACAAGCCCGTATGTAAGTTCTCTTGCTCTGTAGGTACTTCCTACCACTACCAATCTGGAGTGGCTGCCTCTTTCTTCAGGCTCTCCTTGCCCTCTATGTATGGGGGGCCAGTGTGTGAACCAGCATGAGCACGGGCCATTTATTTATCTTGTTAATGAGAGAACCGGCAGGATGTTAAGGCTGGTTCAAAAGAGATATAAGAAACTATGAACTATAACTAGTGTGGAAGAGAATGCTGGAGGGGGCTTCCCTGGTGGTGCAGTGGTTAAGAATCCGCCTGCCAATGCAGTGGACACAGGTTCGAGCCCTGGTCCGGGAAGATCCCCCATGCCGCGGAGCAATGAACCACAACTACTGAGCCCGCGAGCCACAACTACTGAAGCCCACACGCCTAGAGCCCATGCTCCGCATTGAGAAGCCACCACAATGAGCAGACTGAGCACCACAACAAAGAGTACCCCCCGCTCACCGCAACTAGAGAAAACCCTCGTGCAGCAACAAAGACCCAACTCAGCCAAAAATAAATAAATAAATAAATTTATTTTTAAAAAAAAGAATGCTGGAGTAAGACTCAAATGTTAAATATCATACCAGTTAATATCCGGCAAGGCAATAAAACTGTCCCCTTTGGGATTATCTTTTCTATCAAAATGAAATCATCGGGCTTCCCTGGTGGCGCAGTGGTTGAGAGTCTGCCTGCTAATGCAGGGGACAGACGTTCGAGCCCTGGTCTGGGAAGATCCCACATGCCACGGAGCGGCTGGGCCCGTGAGCCACAATTACTGAGCCTGCGCGTCTGGAGCCTGTGCTCCACAACAAGAGAGGCCGCGATAGTGAGAGGCCTGCACACCGCGGTGAAGAGTGGCCCCCGCTTGCCGTACCTGGAGAAAGCCCTCGCAGAGAAACGAAGACCCAACACAGGCAAAAATAAATAAATTAATTAATTAATTAATTAAAAAGCCAAGCATTAAAAAAAAAAAATGAAATCATCTCAACTGGACAAAATTAATTTGCAATTTAGCAATCTTCTACAAATTAACATCTAACTTTACTGAGTCTGGTACCTCACTAATAGTAAATACTAAGTCAAATAAAGTTGCCTCCCCTAGAACTTCAAATTATCCTGAATCAGGCTCGTTAGACAATGTTCTTGTTATAACACAGAAGGGGCGCACAATAACCTTTTTTCCTTATTTCCCAGTTTTGTACAATTTTTCTAAACACACTTGTCCCAGTTACCTATTAGTGAGTAATAAACTACTCCAAAATTTTGTGGTTTAAAACCACAACCATTTGATTATAATACCACAATTTTATGGGTCAGGTATCTGGGAAAGGCTCAGCTGAGTGATTCTTCTGCTTCACATCGTGTTGAGTGGGGTCACTCGATGACATTCAGTTGCTAGCTGAGCTGGTCTGGACAGCTTCATTCACATGTCTGGTGTGGCTGGTAAGCTGGGTATAGCTGGACCCCTCTTCCTCTTCACGTAGTCTCAGGGTCTTTCCACATGACCTCTTCAGCAAGGTAACTGGACATCTTACATGGACTTACACTGTCAATCTTCTTAAAGACTAGACACAGAACTGGCATAGCATCACCACCCCCCGCCCCCTGCTCCATTGGTCAAAGCCATCATAATCCAGTCCAGATTCAAGGAATAATGGAAGTAGAACCCACCTCTTGAAGAGAGAACAAAGAATTTGTAGCCTTGTTTAATCTACCACAAGTTTCATCTTATACATTTTTATTTTCATTATATTGCTAACCCTTTTGTCTAAAGTCTGCTGCACCAAGAGTTCCCATAGCTTTCTGGGATGTCCGTCACAACTTTGTTGGCTACATGAGAAATGACCCTCTGCGCAGCCCACCACTCTTTTTCTCCCTCTCTATAACCCTTTGCAAGCACTCATGGACAATATCTTAAAGCTGCGGTATGCAAAGTGTAGTCCTAGAACCAATAGCATCAGCATCACCTGGGAACTTGGCATAAATGCAATTCTTAGGTCCCACTTCAGACCTACTGAACCAGAAACACCAGGGATGGGGCCCAGCAGTCTGTCGGAACAAGCCCTCTTGGCGAGGCTGGGAACCACTGTTGTAGAGCTGTACGTTACTTAATGAAAATTAATACAACATCTGAAACTAGTCTCACAAGAAAGTACATTTTATGTTCTTTTACCATGATCTAAAAAAAGAGAAGCATGTAGAGAATCTGTAAATACCACAGTGGACTATTTACAGCCTCTGGAGAAAGGACAGACAATACCAAAGCACGGTGGCTTTCACTAACTGATGTTCTCTCTCAGCTGTGAAAAGCCTTTTCCATATACCCAGGCTCGTAGGAAAGACTTTTCTTCCACTCACTCAAGGGACACTCTCCAGGGGCCTCATATCTTATTTCTACAGAATTACTTGTGAAAAGAATTTGTATCCTCTCCATCTTAATAAGGGGCCTATTACACAGCTCAAAAAAATACATTATTCACCTAAAGGGACTCTCATTAATCTCCCTCAAAGACAGTTGGTGCATGGGAAAAACAGGTAATTTTATTGATTGTCTATATGACACCTTGTTTTCTGTTTCCTTCTCTGCTCTGTATTATTTCTTTCCTTATCTTTTCTTTAAAATTATCCTATAGTGCATTTATATTCAAGCTTTCCTATTTTCTTATATAAACTGCTTTAGCTGTATCCTAAAAGTCTTTATATGTTAATAAGTTTATCATTGAGTTCTAAATATTTTCTGCTTCCCATTATGTTTTCTCAAGTAGTCCATTAATTAGAGGCACGGAGGTTTTTTTGTTTTGTTTTGTTTTAATTTCTGATCTCTAACATAATGATCAGAAAACAGGATCTGCAACATCAGGAATCAGCAAACTCTTTGTGTAAAGGGCCAGACAGTAAATATTTCAGGCTTCGCTAGCCAAATGGCCTCCATTGTAAGTATACAACTCTGCCTTGGTTGCCCTAAAGCAACCAAAGACAATACGCAAAAAAATGAGGGTGGTTGTATTCCAACAAAACTTTACTTACAAAAACAGGCAGCTGGCCAGATTCGGCTGTGGGTCACAACTTGCCAACCCTTGGCCTACGTGGCACCAGTTCTTTGGTCATTGTGCTGTTACCCGTACTATGTGAGGTTTTGTAATGTTCCATGCATGCTTGAAAGCTAATTATCATCTTATCCTTGGCCTGTTCCACTTTAAGCTTTAGGCCTGGCCGATGCAAACATTTGCTTTTGTAAAACCGTCACAGTGATTAAGAGATTGGATTTTTGGAATCAGAGAGAACTGGTTGCCACTTTCCACTGGGTGGTTTAGGATAGATGAATTAACATCTCTAATCCTCAGGTTCCACATCTATAGGGAAAGTAACAGTACCTACCTCACAGGGTTGGCATAAGGCAGACTTCAGTCATTAGTAGAAGTAGTATTAGAATCATCACTGAACCACTACTCTGTGAGGCAGTTTTCATTAAACCCATTTTACAAAGAAATTAAGCCTCAGACGTGTTTAGATAACCTGCTCCACATCTGACAGCCAGCGACAAAGTACTGATTCCCACCCATAACTTCTAGTTCCAAATCCAAAGTTTCCACTACTCAGACTCTGATTAATCAATCTGGTCATACTAACATGTAAGGAATTTATGCCACTCCTAGGCGAGCCTGCATTTTAAGACACCGCGAGAAAGGAGTTGCGAAATCCACTCCTCAATTCTTCGAATTAATTCTTTGTGGTCCAAGTTTAGTCCTTATGGGGAAAGAAAGAGTTCTCCAGGGCCGAAAGGGCATGCAAGGTGCTAGCGGAGGTAAACCCCCCAAACCGACTTCTGGAGGCAGGCTGCCGAGGCTTACACCCAGGACAAACGTTTTTCTGGGCTTGATCCTCTAAGCAGGTGGTGTCACCCAGCGGCGCACTCAGCCTCGATGACCTTGCTGCCCACGGCTGTGCTGCCCTTCTTGGCTCTCCCACTTCACCTGCCTGGAGCGCCTGGGACCTAAAAATACCTCCCTTGTGGAACCTCCCGGAACATGCATTCGGCTTTTTTTTTTTTAATCGCCCTCATCACTTTGAGACACACAAATCACAGCCCTGACCCGCTGTCGACTCAGCGGGTGACGTGCCGCTGAAAGTGGCGACGAATTCTGCCCATTTCAATGACCTGAACTTTTATTTTTTCCCCTCCACTCGGCGCATTATCGTATGTCGTGAGGAGTGCCAAGCAAACCCCGCGAAGACCGTGTTGGACGCTGGCAAAACAGTCTAGGAATCTCCATTTCTCCCAGTCCAGGCTAATCCTGGGACTCTTCAAAGCCTTACCCTGTGACAATCACAAGGCTTTTCTCCGCCCCGTCGGTGACGGAAAACTCGTGACTCGAAACTGAGCGCCGGGCGGGCACACAGAAGCCAGAGGCGGAGCTACAAGTCCAGATCGCGAGGAAGCCCCCGACGGGCGGCGCGTGCGCTGTGTCTCGCCATGGGACCTCCTTCCCGCCGCTGAAACTAGGAAGCGGGACGCCAAATCTGTCCCCGCGCAGCCGCCGCCGCCGGGCGCCGAACGGGGCGGCCGCCCTCCCCGAGGCGCGCCTGCGCACGTTCCCACGCACGCTCCGGCGTACGGCGGCGGCCAGGGGTCGCGAGCCGGTGGAGGACCCGCGCGCGGAGGAGCCCGCAGAGTCAGCGCTTCTTCCCTCCCTCCCCTATTCCCCTCCCCGCTCCCTCCCCCCCCAAGAATGTTCCGCTACGAGGTGAGTTGTTTCGACCGGAAGTGACCCCTCCCTCCCTCCCTCCCGCACGCGCCCCTCTTTCTCCGTCACCCTCCGCGCGTCTGTCCAGCGCTCCTGGGGGGAGGGGGGGGCGGCGGGACCCGCGGGACCGAACGGAGTGCGTTGGGTCTGGGGTCGCGGGTTTAATCCGAGGGCTGTGAGCTGGCTTCGGGGGGCGGGACTGTCCTATCAGTTGCCACTGAGGAGAGCTGACCTATGTTTTGGGGTGGGGAGGGCCCCTTACGTGCCTTAACCAGACCACCCCCCACCCCCGGAGGAGTGAGGAGTAGAGAGCGTTGCACCCACCCTCAGTGGCTCTTGAGGAAGCTTCACCCGAGAAAGCCCAGAGACGCGTTTCCCGCCCTGGACCCGGAACCATCTCCCCTCCAATTACTTATACACACCCCCTTACAAACCGGCGACCGTCAGGTCCCGGGGGCCTGGACTCGCCCTTTGACTAGGGCCAAAGACCGTTTACTAAAGAGGACTCCGAGTTGGGAAGGGGCGTGTCCAGCAGAAGTTCCTTCTGGGCGAGTGGAGGGGGACGTGGGTTTGGTGACGGTCCGGGTATGTAGCAACAGTCGAGAGTCCTGACAGTGTCACTGGTTCGCTGTATGACCTTTAGCGACTCTTAATCATTGGACAGGGTTTCTGGATTTGTAGAACCAAAGGGTTGGTTTAGATGACCCCTAAGAGTCTTTCCAGTGTAAAAAGCAGTGATTTGGTTAAGTAGATCTTTGTGATTTGGGAGTGCTTCTGGAAGTTGCCTGTGATGGGGAGGCAGTTGCATGCTTGCTTTGTGTAAGTTTGGGAGACTTAAGATGGGTAGGATGGCCGTTTGACCTAACCTTTCATTTGGGAACATCCTGGCTAAGAGGTAGCCAGTCAGGGTGTATCCGAAATGTGACTGCAGAGAGCGTGTGGAATTCCGATCCTGAGTCTTTGAAAACTGGGGACACATATACTTGGTATTTGATAGGAATGGTTCAAGATCAAACTGCCTTTATGTAAACATGGAGAGAGATGATGAGATGCAGTAGGCAAAGTTCCCAAAAGAAAAGAAAACTTGGAAAATAAATCAGTTGAAAACTGAAATGGGGGTGGGAGGGTACGTTTAAGATAGAACACACCTAAGTGGTTAAACTGGTGATATCTAGCGTTGTTTAACAATACCCAATGTTTGCCTAAATCTTTGCCTCATTTGATCCTCACAACAACTTTCTGAGGTAGGTGGTATTGTCCCTGCATTACCACTTAAGAGATTGTGGCTTAGAGGCTAAGACAGCCTGAGACAAAATAGATGCTCAGGGGGTATTGAATGAATTTATCAGAAAGGATGTGACTTGCCCAAGTTGGTATCACTTGTAAGAGTAGAGACACAACTTAAACCTGTCGCATCACAGCTTTTCAAGAGTTCACTTAATTGTGATTGAACACTTAGCTTTCTCCTTTATCACCAGAGTTTGGATCTGTAGGAAAACAGAAGGGGAAAAGGAAAATGAAGAGAAAGCTTTAAAAGGGAATAATAAAATAGTTGAAAAGGTGACATGAATATGGGGAAGATGAGAATTTCGTTGAAAAATATAGGTAGAACTCGAGCAAAATAATAAAGTGTTCATTTTCACTTGTCATTATTGTAACCAGTGATGGAAAGGAAGTTGGCAGGCCTCATTTCTTGGTTGCATGAGGAAATGCTGTTGTTATATTCTTGATAAATAGAGAAATGGAAGTTTAGGGGAAGAGGTTAAATAAGGAATAGGAACGAGAAGCTGAAGGAAAAGGTACTGAAGTCTTCCAGTGTCAGGGAAATTGGGGGATAGAAAAAATGCCATGTGCACCAAAAGTCATAATGAAGCTATTGTGTTGATCGGGAAGATCAAAACATTTTTTTAGAGCGAGGTTGTGAACTTCATGAATAGCTGATCTCTTTTTTCTCTTTTTTTAGTCTTTGGAGGATTGTCCTCTGGATGAAGATGAAGATGCATTTCAGGGCCTGGGTGAGGAAGATGAAGAGATTGATCAATTCAATGATGATACATTTGGGTCAGGTGCAGTTGGTAAGTGATGTCTTTCTTTTATAATGTCATCTTGGTCTCTTGCTGTTTTCAAATGCTCTCTTTTATAAGTACTTTTGTCTAAGTAGGCGTAACCTCATTCACAAAGTTGGCAAACTGTTCTGTTCTTCAATCCAAGCATCTACCCTCCTCCTCTGGGCTTCTTTTTGCCTCACTTATAAAACCAAGTGTTTTCTAAGCCCTGTCCCTTCCAGCTTTATGATCTATGGCTCTAAGTTGACACTATAAGGAATTCAAATGATTAGAGAAGTGGACATTTTACAAAGGTTTAAATAATCCTAGAAGAAGGAAATTTTTATTTGTGGAACATGGAACTTAAGGAAAACTAGTGGACTAGGAGAAGATTCAGATGTATATGTTTTAAAATTCAGTTGATCAATAATATATTGCATGACCCTGCTATTGCCCTATAGTATATTCAATAAATAAAGTTTTTTATTCCAAGAATTTTGGTGATAGAAAGTCTTCATAAGTTAGAAAAATGTTGTGCACAGGTGAAATTTTCTCATCCTTGGGTATAGATAAATATTCCTGGTGTTGGAAGTGGTTAAAAAATTAAAGAGCCAAACTAAACTAGAGGCCACAGTTATAATTACTGAGATGAAAGGTTTAGGGAGCAAGCTTACATAATAAAGTTTGAGAGTTAGAGATCCTGGAACAAGTATACTAATAAGTTAAAATTAAACTGTACTTCGGAAAGATGAATAGGTAAGGGAAGTCCCTGGTGGTCCAGTGGTTAGGACTCTTTGCTCTCACTGCCAAGGGCCCAGGTTCGTCCCTGGTCGGGGAACTAAGATCCCGCATACCCCGTGCAGCCAAAAAAAAAAAAAAGAATAGGTAAGGCCAGAAACTATAAAACCCTTAGAGGAAACATAGGCAGAACACTCTATGACATACATCACAGCAAGATCCTTTTTGACCCATCTACTAGAGAAATGAAAGTAAAAATAAACAAATGGGACCTAATGAAACTTAAAAGTTTTCCACAGCAAAGGAAACCATAAACAAGACGAAAAGACAACCCTCAGAATGGGAGAAAATATTTGCAAGTGAAGCAACTGACAAAGGATTAATCTCCAAAATATATAAGCAGGTCACGCAGCTCAATAGCAAAAAAACAAACAACCCAATCCAAACATGGGCAGAAGACCAAATAGACATTTCTCCAAGGAAGACATACAGATTGCCAAGAAACACATGAAAGGATGCTCAACATCACGAATCATTAGAGAAATACAAATCAAAACCACAATAAGGTATCACCTCACACTGGTCAGAATGGCCATCATCAAAAAATCTACAAATAAATGCTGGAGAGGGTGTGGAGAAAAGAGAACCCTCTTGTACTGCTGGTGGGAATGTAAATTGATATAGCCACTATGGAGAGCAGTATGGGGGTTCCTTAAAAATCTAAAAATAGAACTACCATATGACCCAGCAATCCCACTACTGGGCATATACTCTGAGAAAACCATAATTCAAAAAGAAGCAGTACCACAATGTTCATTGCAGCACTATTTACAATAGCCAGGACATGGAGGCAACCTAAGTGTCCATCGACAGATGAATGGATAAAGAAGATGTGGTGCAGATATACAATGGAATATTACTCAGCCATAAAAAGAAATGAAATTGAGTTATTTGTAGTGAGGTGGATGGACCTAGAGACTCATACAGAGTGAAGTAAGTCAGAAAGAGAAAAACAAAAAACAAATACCATATGCTAACACATATATATGGAATCTAAAAAAATAATGGTTCTAAAGCACCTAGGGGCAGGACAGGAATGAAAACGCAGACATAGAGAATGGACTTGACACGGGGAAGGGGAAGTTGGGATGAAGTGAGAGAGTGGCATGGACATATATACACTACCAAATGTAAAACCGATGGCTAGTGGGAAGCAGCCACATAGCACAGGGAGATCAGCTTGGTGCTTTGTATCCACCTAGAGGGCTGGGATAGGGAGGGTGGGAGAGACACGCAAGAGGGAGGAGATATGGGGATATATGTTTATGTATAGCTGATTCACTTTGTTATACAGCAGAAACTAACATATCATTGTAAAGCAATTATACTCCAATAAAGATGTTAAAAAAAAACCCCAAAACATTGTATAGAGGTAACATTTTAACCACAATTCTGCCAGTATTGTGGGGTTTTGTTTTAGTATTGTTTTAAAATAATTTCTGTAATTGTTTTAAAATATTATCTTGTAGCTTTAATTTTGTCCATTCCGTTTCAATAAGATTTGATGAACACATTTGGGAAAAAAAAAAAGATGAATAGGTAAGAGTCCATGGAACTCTCTTTGCTTTGACTGTTGGTGTTGAAAAGCAGCAATGACCACATTTATGTTGGGATCTGTGAATATGTGGGATTTCAAATATTCAAGTTAAGTAATAAGAAGAGGAAATTTATCAGTAGTGGGTAACCCTAAAATGTTCAATATCAAAAACAAATGAGAGGTCTTAAAAATGTTGTATTAGGACTTCCCTGGTGGCGCAGGGGTTAAGAATCCACCTGCCAATGCAGGGGACATGGGATCAATCCCTGGTCGGGGAAGATCCCACATGCTGTTGAGCAGCTAAGGCCGTGCGCCACAACTACTGAGCCTGCACGCCACAACTACTGAAGCTCGCCCGCCTAGAGCCCGTGCTCCACAGCAAGAGAAGCCACCACAGTGAGAAGCCCGCACACTGCAACAAAGAGTAACCCCTGCTCGCCGCAACTAGAGGAAGCCCACGTGCAGCAACAAAGACCCAATGCAGCCAAAAATAAAATAAAATAGTTGTACTGGTTACTGGTTTTGCACTGATCTAAACAGCTTAAGTTTATTTAAGCTTAGACTGAGTTGAATGAACCGGCAAAAATGAAAGAGTATACTGTTTTCAATCAGGGTTTACAGAATTCCTTGAAGAGCTAAAACTGCTGCTTTTGGAAGCAGCAAGAGAAGCATTTAAGGTAGAAGCTAGGCTTATTACAGAAGGGAACTGAAGACCTTTGGATTACAGCCATAGTTTAGGGGATGAGATTGTCCAAGAGGATGACATGATCTCAGATGCTGTTCTCTATCCATGGAGATCACAGGGAAAGGGACATAGAATAGAATGACGAAAGCAGGGAACTGATGTGAAGTGCAAATTATATTTGAAACTTTAGTAAAAACCTATAGAATACAATAGAAGCTATAAACAGTGTGTGCTTGTTTCTGGAGCTCTTTTTCTCTTAAAATATTGTACTGAATGTTACCATTTTTTCGCAAATTCATCTGTGTTAAAATGAAAGTTATTAAAATGAAGTATGTTGAGGTTAGCCAGCATAGTAAATGTCCTCAGTTTTTAACCTGGACGGAAGAGGAATAGTTTGGCCTTCTCATTGACTTCCAGAGTGCTAGACAGTCTTTTTTTCTGAGTTCCTATGTTTCTCACAAGATGAGGAAAGTATTGCCTTAAAAGAATTTTAGAGTGTGCAGAACTGCATTTTATGTGATGGAAAATGAAACAGCCCCTAGGGTTACACAGTAAAAGAATAGGTGATAAAAAGTAAAGGCAGTTGGGCTTCCCTGGTGGCGCAGTGGTTGAGAGTCCGCCTGCCGATGCAGGGGACACGGGTTCGTGCCCCGGTCCGGGAAGATCCCACATGCCATGGAGCGGCTGGGCCCATGAGCCATGGCCGCTGAGCCTGCGCATCCGGAGCCTGTGCTCCACAGCGGGAGAGGCCACAACAGTGAGAGGCCCTCGTAGGGCGCGCAAAAAAAAAAAAAAAGTAAAGGCAGTGAAGTAGCATATGGTTAGCCCATTTTGTACCCTGAGGCACAAGGATGATTAAGGACTTCTTGGTCAACAAAGTTTATAATGGAGAAAAGATTTCCCAGTGTGAGCCCTTTCCATTGAGAGTATAATATACTTGAATTGTGAAGTTAAAACCTTAGTTCCTCATCTTGATATAAATACTATACGGGTTTATAAAAAGAAAATTGCTTTCTAAGTCAACCTGTGACTTGTTTAATATACTTCTAAAGGCGGATATACAGCTGGTGTAGAGAATTTAAACCAGGAGATAAAATGTCAGACCTATGACATACATTTTGGTTTGTTGGTTTTTAACTCAAGGAGTATCTTGAGTAATACCTGTTAGTACAGTAGTTATTTTAAGTCACTGGCTACAGATGCTCTGATGTCACCTTTCCTTAAGAAACTAGTCACTGTCTTCTGCATGGAAAAATGTTTGCATCATCTTTGAGCAGTAAATGGGCCACAGTAATCTCAACTTGTTCTCTAAAAATAAAAGCTTACACTTACAAGGTGCTTATTATGTGCTAGGGACCATTCTGAGTGTTTCATGTATATTGGTAATCCTCGTAGCAGCCTTGCAAGGTAGGTACTATTATTATCCTCATGTTAACAAATGAAGAAGGAAAATGCCAGAGATGTTAAGTAACTCTAAATACAGTCAATGTAAGCTACCAGTTATGTTTTAACAGTCTCTGGGGGATCTTTGGGAATCTCCTGCCTCCACATGGAAGGGCTCCCCATTCTTTCTACTTCCTTTTTATTGATAGCTGGTAAAATCTTTAGGGACTGAGATTGCTCTAAAATTAAATCACCTCTACTTCCTGTTCATTTTGTTTTTATTCAGAAACAAATATCTCTGAGACAGACTTGAGGGGAATTACCACAGCAAGCATACATTTATAAAAGCAGCCAGGGGGCTTCCCTGGTGGCGTAGTGGTTGAGAATCTGCCTGCCAATGCAGGGCACACGGGTTCGAGCCCTGGTATGGGAAGATCCCACATGCCGCGGAGCAACTGAGCCCGTGAGCCACAGCTACTGAGCCTGCGCGTCTGGAGCCTGTGCTCCGTGGCAAGAGAGGCCGCAATAGTAAGGCCCATGCACCGCGATGAAGAGTGGCTCCCGCTCGCCGCAACCAGAGAAAGCCCTCGCACAGAAACAAAGACCCAACACAGCATAAATAAATAAATAAATAAAAAAAAAAAAAAGCAGCCAGGAATTCAGTAACCCACCTCAGGGTATAGGTTAATTAGTTCAAGGAACAGTTGTCTCTTTCCCTTCATTTCTCTGTTATTTTTTTCCCCTACCCTTTATCATTTTGACCAGTGTGGGTTGAGGTCAAGCATTGGCATATCTAAGTATGTTTTTAGGTCATTTGAAAAAGATACAGAGTGAGGTATCCTTTTATACTAAGGACGTGTGATCTCTGACATTACTGTTTCAGATGATTTTTCGCAAGAGCAAGAAATATCTAAAATGAACATGATGGTGTTCTGTGGCATAGGTTTCTTTGCTTACATGTTTGAAAAAGTAACAATTCGCAACAGAGCCTTTCTCACAGAATATGGCTACTTAACCAGCATTTTTTAAATTAATTATTAAGGACAAATAGATTATCATCTTTGGTGGGACCTAGTAAAGTTAGTAAATAGGATTATGAGAAGTGAATGAAATCAATGCAAATTAGAACTCTTTTGCATTAGAATCAATCTTAACAAATCAGTTTCTTAAATTTGGGAAATAAATGTTTAAAAAAATCCCTTAATTCAGGATTATAGACTCCCTTTTTTTTTTCCCCCCCCCGGCATTGTTGAGTCAGTAAAATTGCAAAAAGCAGTTAGTCCTTCAAAACATGCTTAGCTTACTCTTCCTTAGCAAAGATGATACAAATATTAATATCACAATTGATTTTTAATTACACTGTTCTTTAAGCATATTTTTTAAATAGCTGATAATTTAAATTAGTGCTGTAATTTTCATCTAAAGTAGATTTTTCCCTTTACCACAAGTAGTACATTCACATCTACCACAGTGCTCAAAGACTAGACGGTGGTTCTGATCATACAAATTATAAATTTGGGAGTCCCACTTACCTCGTTTTTTTTGCTTTTTGGCCGCGGCATGCGGGATCTTAGTTCCTTGACCAGGGACTGAACCCGTGCCCCCTGCATTGGGAGCATGGAGTCTTAACCACTGGACCGCTAGGGAAATCCCTTACCTTGTTTTTGTTTTGGATCACTAGTGTTATATGATACATTGTTATATAATAAAAGTAGCAATTTTAAATGTTTATAATCTGACCCTGAAAGGGACTTAGGCTACTTAAATTTGTTATACATCTGAAACTAATGTAATGTTGTACATCAACTATACTTCAATAAATAAATTAAAAATTGCAAATAATCCAAATTCCCATCAGTAAGGGATAAGTTAAATTACTTTATTAGTAGAGTAGAATCTTATATAGGTATGAAAAAGAATGAGATGATATTATCAGTAGTTATGTGTTCCCACTTTAAAAAATTTAACATACCTGAAGAATTATGGGGAACTTTCACTTTCTAAGTTACATATTTGTGTAATGTTTAAATTTTTTTAACAAACATGTATTTTAACAAGTTGCATATGAGCCCTTCAGAAAGTCTAAATCTTTTTTTAAGTGGCTACCATTAATTACACCCTTAGTATATACCAGGCACTTTTTTTTTTCTTTTTTTCTTGTCGTGGTGCTCCCACTTCTTCCTTCTCCTTTCTTTAAATGAGGTATATAGAAAAATATGGGGAGGATTGTCATTAAGGACACTTTTTCAGAATTCTGTGTTTTTATGTTAGTAATTACCTGTTATCTCTCTGTTTTGAATTTTGCAGGACATACAAAACAAAACTAAAATAAGAATAAAAATATATAACATTTACAAAAGAATACATGGGGTTTTGGTGGGTTAGAAAGTAGTGCATGTTCAGATGAGGTGAAGGTAGAATTAAAATGAAAAGATTATTTAGGGAAAGCTTCAGTGAGGAGGGAAAGGTATCTGAATTTGAATGCTGAAAGGAGCAAAGTAGTAGAGCTTTTATGATGGAGTCAGAAGGGCATGATGAGCGATGAGGTCGAGGAGAACTGGAATGAGAGAAGTGACGGAAGTAAGGTCTGGTTCTAGAGAAGCCGATAGAAGGTTCTGAAGATTTTCATCTGTGCTATAGCTGGACCCAAAAACAATGCTGTGTCAGCATAAAAAACAAAAAACAACAAAATAACCTAGTGCCAGTGCTACAGATTATATAGTAGTATGTAGAAATAGACAGTTAAAGCAGAAGAGGACTGACGCTGGTCCAAGTCACCCTCACCTTTCCTGTGGCATACTTGTAGTAGCCTCCTAACAGGCCTCCGTGCTTCCAATAGTGTTGCCCCCTTCTCTGCAAATCTGTTTTCAACACAGCAGCCAGAGTGATTCTTTCAAAAAGTCAAGCCACATCCAAACCTCCAGCGGCCCCCACTTCAGAGTGGCTCTAAAGGCCCTGTAGGAGCTCTCCCACTTTGACCTCATTTTTCTTCTCCTCTTCACCCCTGTTCATTCCAATCCAAGCACAGTCCTTGCTGCTTCTCAAAATCGTCAGTCTCTCATCTTAAGGCCTTTTTACTGACTGTCCCTCTGCCTGAGACACTCTTCTCCTAGATATCCACATGGCTAACTTATTCTTGATATTTTGCTCAAATGTCACCTTCTCAATGAGACATACCTCTGACCATCCTATTTAAAGTTTTCAATTTGCTTCTCTTCCACCGTATTCCTGTAGCATATCATCTTCTCATATAGTATCTAATTTACTTATTCGTTACATTCATTATCTATTATCTGTCTCTTCCCTGCTTAAAAAGCCACAGGAGGGCAGGGATCCTTGTCTGTTTTGTACACCAATGTACCCCATGCACCTAAAACAATGTCTGTCACATAATAGATGCTCAAAAAATACTAATTGAATGACACGAATGGATTTAAAAGCTTGTAAAGAAGATGACACTTACCTAAGAGAAAGTTGTACGCTAGCGCGAGTTTTTGCCTGAAATATCACAGAATCTCAAACCAACAGGTTGTACTATATCACCAACTTAGAAATTGGTTTCAGAATATAGTTTGCACATCGTTGCTAATGTATTAAGCTATTACTCCAAAAGTCTGAGTTTATTCTTGGTAGGATGTTAGTTGTTCTCAATAGTGCAAAGCCCACTTTAAATGTGCCCCTTAGTTTAAACCTTATTTCATGACTCTAGATGGATAACAGAAGAATTTTATAAAACTTTTTTATTCCAATATGAACTCTCTTTCTTTTTTATGATTTCCTTATAGATGATGATTGGCAGGAAGCACATGAGCGCCTGGCTGAATTGGAAGAAAAGCTACCCGTGGCGGTTAATGAACAAACAGGCAATGGAGAAAGGGATGAGATGGACTTGTTGGGTGATCATGAGGAGAATCTGGCAGAAAGGCTCAGTAAGATGGTGATTGAAAATGAACTAGAAGATCCAGCTATCATGAGGGCAGTACAGACCAGGCCAGTGTTGCAAGTAAGTTACTGTGATTTGTGAGCTATAGCAGACTGATAATTAAAGCAAAGTATTGGGCTTGGCTATTTTATTCCACCTACTATACTGAGAGAATTACATGTGCTATAGAAATTTGGTAGTATAATTCCTGATGATAGCAATTCTAGAGATGAAGTCGGGAAATAAGGTAGATTCTAGAACACTGTAGTTTCTGTTCTCAAGCAGTTGAGGCGCTTTGGGAGCTTTGCTCACCAAAAGCTGGTAAGTTGCCCAGCGAGCCCGCCCTCTTCTAGACTTTGTGTGTGTGTTTTCCCTTTTTGTTAGCCCCGACCAGGAAGTCTCAATTCCAGCATCTGGGATGGATCTGAAGTTCTGAGGCGAATCCGAGGACCACTGCTTGCTCAGGTATTAAACGTTTTCTCGTTGTATAAAAATCCTAATACCCCAAAGCTGGGTCCTGTTGTTGTCCTTTCCTTACTGGAACAATGTATGGATGTATATCCTCTGCCGGTCTTAACGTAGATTATGTCGCCAGCACCCATAGCTGGACCTGTTGACTGTGCCCTCTCCCAGACTCTGTGGTAATGCTCACTTGACTGTGCTTTCTTTGAAGTGGTTGAAAGGAGCCATTGGGACTCAAAATTTGACAGATTATGATTTGAATTACTTAAAGTCATTTTTAGGCAAAACTATAGGGACAGAGAACAGATCAGTGTTTGCCAGTGGTTGGGGGCGGTAGGAGAGGTTGACTACAAAGGAACAATACAAAGGAAGTTTGGGGAGTAATAAAACTTATGTGTCTTGATTTTGGTGTTAGATCCAGGACTCTCTGCATTTATCAAAATTTAATGCTATACGCTAAAGAGGGTAACATTTTTACTGGATGTGAAATAAAACTAAATGAAAAATTTTTAAATAATTTCTCAAGATATCTGGCATCTGTAAAGGTTATTGAAACATTTCAAGGTAGCTAATTTTTTTAACACTACTTCCTCAATTAGGAAATGCCTACAGTGTCTGTGTTAGAATATGCCTTGCCTCAGAGGCCCCCACAGGGCCCAGAAGATGATCGGGACGTTTCTGAGCGTGCATTACCGAGGCGGTCAACTTCGCCTATCATTGGGAGTCCTCCTGTTAGAGCTGTCCCCATAGGCACCCCACCTAAGCAGATGGCTGTACCCAGCTTCAACCAACAGGTACCTCTCATTAACAGGCACTCAGCCCAGGATATTGGGAATCTGGGCAAAATTATTTGGGAAATTGGTGATGCTGGGAGGAGGGTGGAAGTTTGGGGTAGGCATTAGATTAGAAAGAAAAGTAGCCAATTAGAGGAAAAGTTAGTACAAATAAGAGACACATTCCCCAATGCCCATTGCTGGTGCTACTACTGTTGCTGCTGCCTTTTAATTGGGGGAGAAAAAGGGTAGTGAACCACATTTAGTGTAAATGTCCTTTTTAAAGTGTTTTTCTGGCTGCCCAAAACATTGGCAGAGAGGTAACTGAAAGCTGGGGGGAGTGGGAACACACAGCATTGTCCACATCCCTTTTTACCTTTAAGATATCCCTGCTTTCCCTAGAGCCTGTGCAGTCCTGTTCCATAGACTTTCCTCCACCTGAAACCAGCAGCTGAAAAGGAAGGCCAATTTGGAAGGTATGGGGGGAGGGTGGTATTGGTATGGCCTAGTTAGGCTCAATATCCTATGAAATGGTGGAGTCACAACGTACACGAAAGAGCTGAGCATGGCGGCCATATCATAGGGACTTCAGAATAGGACTTAGTTAATCCTCCAGCTTTCTTATCATTCCATCTCCCTCACTGCTACCAAAATATATCCTCTTGGAGAGAATTTGCAAGTCAGAATATCTGCTGGTACCTCCCTCAGATAGCATGGAAGGGTGGGGATAACTGGAGAATTAGCTAAATCTTCCTCAGTTAAAAGTGGCACATTGCTTGATATTTGTGAGAGGAAGTGACCAAAGGTTCTGTATGTGGACCAAAGCCATAGCAATTTGCTTAGAAGTAGGGCTTTGCATTGAGTTCTGTGTCTCTGCCGGTACTCGAGGGGAGGAAGAATAGGTAGAGGAAAAACTGACTTCACTGAGTGTAGTTGTATATATGTTTGTCCTGATAGGTTCTGTGTCCGAAGCCTGTCCATGTTCGACCCCCAATGCCACCACGCTATCCTGCTCCCTACGGTGAGAGGATGTCTCCAAACCAGCTCTGCAGTGTCCCGGTATGTCACTTTACAATCTAATGAAAATATTTTCTGATCACTGCCTGGTATATAGACATCTCCTAAATCTTACATGTTTTTTATAATATCCATACTTGAATTTCTGGATCTTATAGTCCCCGGGTCAGAAGACATAGTTCATCATGTTCAGCTATTTCTTACCTCAACTCTTTTCTTATCTTAAAAATCTAAACTTGACATGATCCGGTTTCTTGCTATTATAGTCCCTCATTCTACTTCTTTCTCTTTCACGTTACATGATCATTGTGCTTTCTAACTTCTAACATTACTCTTTCATATTCCTTCAGTGGACAGCTCAGCTCTACAATTTGAGAGTTTTTCTATCTAAGTTAATTCTGTATTTCTATTGAGTTCCCATGTTATTTACCTGTTTTCATGGTATAAATATAATTTTTTTTTTTTTTTAGAACTCTTCCCTACTGGGTCACCCTTTCCCTCCTAGTGTTCCTCCTGTTCTCAGCCCCCTCCAGAGAGCACAGCTTCTTGGAGGAGCACAGGTAAGCCTAGGGTTAGCTCAGCCCTTAAAGAGCTTTCTCACTTTCCAAAGGTTCACTAGCTGATAACCCCCTTTTTTGCTGTTAATCAGTCACTGCCACCTCTTATTTTTTCCTTTACTTTCTCAAACAAAGTTACTGATGGAAGCAGTATTCACTTTTCTGTGGATAAAAGTAAGGGGACTTGCTGATCAACTGAATCTAAGATCTTGTGCCTCTTGTAGCTACAGCCTGGACGGATGTCTCCCAGCCAGTTTGCACGGGTCCCTGGATTTGTTGGTAGTCCACTTGCTGCCATGAATCCCAAGTTGCTGCAAGGGCGAGTTGGGCAGATGCTTCCCCCAGCACCAGGCTTCCGTGCCTTCTTTAGTGCTCCAGCCCCTGCTACACCGCCTCCTCCTCAGCAGCACCCTCCTGGCCCAGGGCCTCACCTGCAAAACCTAAGGTACACAAAACAGATGCCTCCGTTTATCCATTGTCATCTAAGCCTCCTGATCATTGACGTTTAGTGCTGTAACATAGAAGTCTGTTGATATTTGCAAGTGATATATTTTGAGATGTTATTTGATCCTCAAGTTGCCAAGCACAGAAATGTTTGACCGTCTCCAGGCTTTCTTATGAATCACATTTCCCTCCAGTCACATGCTTCCTGTGTACATTTGCACATTACTAATCACCTTTTTTATTTCTCCTGAAGTTTCTTGTGTCTCACTTATTTTACAAACACACACATACTTACGTATGCACGAACTGTTTGTCATTTAACAAGAATTACCATATACTGAGGAACAGAGAGGAGGTTCCCTGGTGGTCCAGTGGTTAGGATTCGGTGCTTTCAGTGCCATGACCTGGGTTCAATGCCTGGTTGGGGAACTGAGATCCTGCAAGCTGCACGGCTCAGCCAAAAAGAAAAAAAAGGGAACAGAGATACAGATGTTGAGTTGTCAGCTAATCTCAGTGCTAGCTAGTTGCTTGCTTCCACTGTGATTTTATAACAAGAGGGGTTTAAGTTCCTGCTTCAGTGAAATGTGTTTTATTATATATCGTATTGTATCAGTTAGGATTCTCCAGAGCAGCAGAAGCAGTAGGATATAGATAAATAAGTAAAGAAGAAATTTACTGAAAGGAATTGGCTTGCATGATTGTGGGGCTGGCAAGTCCAGAATGCATAGGGCAGGCCAGCAGGCTGGACATTTTGGTAGGAGCTGAGGTTGCAACCTTGAGTCTGAATTTGTAGGGCAGGTGGGCAGGCTGGAAATTCAGTCAGGACTTCCGTGTTCTAGTCTTGAGGCAAAATTCCTTCCCTGGGAAACATGTTTTCCTTTCAACTGATTGGGCAAGCCCCAACCACATTATCGAGGGTCATCTCTTTTTTTCTTAAGGTCAACTAATTGCAAATGTTAGTCGCATCTACAAAATGCCTTCACAGCAACATCTAGTTGAGTGATTGTCCAAACAACTGGCCAGCTTAGCCAAGCTGACATATGAAATTAACTACATACATCTATGTTTCAATGTCATTCCCAAATACTTGAAACTAAGTACATTAAATCTATTAGAGACTTCTCTTTAACAGGAGCAAAAAGAAAAAGTTAAACTGCTTTACTGCTGATTCATTCTAATTTTATGATTGTCCTCTTAGGAGTTGAGAATTGGCTTTTGTGGAAGACATAAAAATACAGTGGCGTCTTCCTTCTGAAAGATCTTAGAATAGACTTTAGCATTCCCTTGGATGAACCTGTATGAAGTTATCCTGTACTGAACACATTGTTAAAAACTTCAAGTCATCAGGATGACAGAATTGCACATCTTTTCCCTTTTTGTTTAGATCACAGGCCCCAATGTTTAGACCAGACACAACCCACCTTCATCCACAGCACCGTCGACTCTTGCATCAGAGACAGCAACAGAATAGGAAGTAAGTACTTATCCTACTCCTTTGTGGTTTCTTAATTTAGCTGTCATTTTTGACTGATGTAGTTTACTTTTTAAGTAAATGTAATCAGTATTGCACTTATTTTAACTGGTTAAGTCAGATCATATATGCTGTTATTTTATGTTTCCACTGCACAAATTCTTTTTTTTTGAATTTTTGAATTTTACTTATGTTTTATACAGCAGGTTCTTATTAGGTATCTATTTTATACATATTAGTGTATACATGTCAATCCCAATCTCCCAATTCATCCCGCCACCACCACCCTTCCCCGCCACTTTCCCCCCTTGGTGTCCTTGTCCATATGTTTGTTCTCTACATCTGTGTGTCTGTTTCTGCCCTGCAAACCGGTTCACCTGTACCATTTTTCTAGGTTCCACATATACGCATTAACATACGATACTTGTTTTTCTCTTTCTGACTTACTTCACTCTGTATGACAGTCTCTAGATCCATCCACATCTCTACAAATGACCCAATTTCGTTCCTTTTTACGGCTGAGTAATATTCCATTGTATATATGTACCACATCTTCTTTAGCCACTCGTCTGTCGATGGGCATTTAGGTTGCTTCCATGACCTGGCTATTGTAAATAGTGCTGCAGTGGACACTGGGGTGCATGTGTCTTTTTGAATTATGGTTTTCTCTGGGTATATGCCCAGTAGTGGGATTGCTGGGTCATATGGTAATTCTATTTTTAGTTTTTTAAGGAACCTCCACACTGTTCTCCATAGTGGCTGTATCAATTTACATTCCCACCAACAGTGCAAGAGGGTTCCCTTTTCTCCACACCCTCTCCAGCATTTGTTGTTTGTAGATTTTCTGATGATGCTCTTTCTAACTGGTGTGAGGTGATACCTCATTGTAGATTTGATTTGCATTTCCCTAATAATTAGTGATGTTGAGCAGCTTTTCACGTGCTTCTTGGCCATCTGTATGTCTTCTTTGGAGAAATGTCTATTTAGGTCTTCTGCCCATTTTTAGATTGGGTTGTTTTTTTAATATTGAGCTGCATGAGCTGTTTATATATTTTGGAGATTAATCCTTTGTCCATTGATTTGTTTGCAAATATTTTCTCCCATTCTGAGGGTTGTCTTTTCGTCTTGTTTTTAGTTTCCTTTGCTTTGCAAAAGCTTGTAAGTTTCATTAGGTCCCATTTGTGTATTTTTGTTTTTATTTCCATTAGGAGGTGGATCAGAAAAGATCTTGCTGTGATTCATGTCAAAGAGTGTTCTTCCTACATTTTCCTCTATGAGTTTTATAGTGTCCAGTCTTACATTTAGGTGTCTAATCCATTTTGAGTTTATTTTTGTGTTTGGTGTTAGGGAGTGTTCTAATTTCATTCTTTTACATGTAGCTGTCCAGTTTTCCAAGCACCACTTATTGAAGGGACTGTCTTTTGTCCATTGTCATAGATTAGTGTGTGGGTTTATCTCTGGGATTTCTATCCTGTTCCATTGATCTATGTGTCTGTTTTTGTGCCAGTACCATATTGTCTTGATTACTGTAGCTTTGTAGTATGAAGTCAGGGAGGCTGATTCCTCCAGCTCCGTTTTTCTTTCTCAAGATTGATTTGGCTATTCGGGGTCTTTTGTGTTTACGTACAAATTGTGAAATTTTTTGTTCTAGTTCTGTAAAGAATGCCATTGGTAATTTGATAGGGATTGCATTGAATCTGTAGATTGCTTTGGGTAGTATAGTCATTTTCACGATATTGCTTCTTCCAATCCAAGAACATGGTATATCTCTCCATCTGTTTGTGTCATCTTTGATTTCTTTCATCAGTGTCTTACAGTTTTCTGAGTACAGGTCTTTTACCTCCTTAGGTAGGTTTATTCCTAGGCATTTTATTCTTTTTGTGGGATGGTAAATGGGATTGTTTCCTTAATTTCTCTTTCTGATCTTTCATTGTTAGTGTGTAGGAATGCAGGAGGTTTCTGTGCATTAATTTTGTATCCTGCAACCGTACCAAATTCATTGATTAGTTCTAGTAGTTTTCTGGTAGCGTCTTTAGGATTTTCTACATATAGTATCATGTAGTTGGCACCAGGGACGGGACGGTTTTACTTTTTCTTTTCCAATTTCCTTTTATTTCTTTTTCTTCCCTGATTGCTGTGGCTAGGACTTCCAATACTGTGATGAATAATAGTGGCGAGAGTGGACATCCTTGTCTTGTTCCTGATCTTAGAGGAAATGCTTTCATATTTTCACCATTGAGAATGATGTTTGCTGTGGGTTTGTCGTATATGGCTTTTATTATGTTGGGGTAGGTTCCTTTTGTGCCCACTTTCTGGAGACTTTTTATCATAAATGAGTGTTGAATTTTGTCAAACGCTTTTTCTGCATCTATTGAGTTGAGCATATGGCTTTTCTTCTTCAATTTGTTAATATGGTGTATCACATTGATTGTTTTGCGTACATTGAAGAATCCTGCATCCTTGGGATAAATCCCACTTGGTCATGGTGTATGATCCTTTTAATGTGTTGTTGGATTCTGTTTGCTAGTATTTTGTTGAGGATTTTTGCATCTATATTCATGAGTGATATTGGTCTGTACTTTTCTTTTTTTTTAGTATCTTTGGTTTCGGTATCAGGGTGATGGTGGCCTCATAGAATGAGTTTGGGAGTGTTCCTTCCTCTGCAGTTTTTTTGAAGAGTTTGAGAAGGATGCGTATTAGCTATTCTCTAAATGTTTGATAGAATTCACCTGTGAAGCCATCCGGTCCTGGATTTTTGTTTGTTGGAATTTTTTTTTTTTTTTTTTTTGTGGTACGCGCACCTCTCACTGTTGTGGCCTCTCCCGTTGTGGAGCACAGGCTGCAGACACACAGGCTCAGTGGCCATGGCTCACGGGCCCAGCCACTCCGCGGCATGTGGGATCTTCCCGGACCGGGGCACAAACCCGTGTCCCCTGCATCGGCAGGCGGACTCTCAACCACTGTGCCACTAGGGAAGCCCTGTTGCAAGATTTTTAAACACCGTTTCAATTTCATTACTTGTGATTGGTCTGTTCATGTTTTCTATTTCTTCCTCGTTCAGTCTTGGAAGGTTATACCTTTCTAAGGATTTGTCCATTTCTTCCAGATTGTCCATAGAGTTGCTTGTAGTAGTCTCTTATGATGCTTTATATTTCTGCAGTGTCTGCTGTAATTTCTCCTTTTTCATTTCTGATTTTATTGATTTGAGCCCTCTCCCTCTTTTGCTTGATGAGTCTGGCTAAAAGTTTGTCAATTTTGTTTATCTTCTCAAAGAACCAGCTTTTAGTTTTTATTGATCTTTGCTACTGTATTCTTTGTTTCTATTTCATTTATTTCTGCTGTGATCTTTATGATTTCTTTCCTTCTGCTAACTTTGGGTTTTGTTTGTTCTTCTTTCTCTAGTTCCTTTAGGTGTAAGGTTAGATTGTTTATTTGAGATTTTTCTTGTTTCTTGAGGTAGGCTTATTGTACTGCTATAAACTTCCCTATTAGAACTGCTTTTGCTGCATCCCATAGGTTTTGGATTGTCGTGTTTTCGCTGTAATTTGTCTCTAGGTATTTTTTTATTTCCTCTTTGATTTCTTTAGTGATCTCTTGGTTATTTAGTAATGTATTGTTTAGCCTCCATAAGTTTGCGTTTTTTACGTTTTTTTCCTTGTAATTGATTTCTAATATCATAGGGTTGTGGTTGGAAAAGATGTTTGATATGATTTCAATTTTCTTAAATTAACTGAGGCTTGAGTTGTGACCCAAGATGTGATCTATCCTGGATATTGTTCCATGTGCATTGAGAAGAAAGTGTAATCTGCCGTTTTTGGTTGGATTGTCCTATAAATATCAATTAAACCTATCTGGTCTGTTGTGTTATTTAACGCTTGTGTTTCCTTATTAATTTTCTGTTGGATGGTCTGTCCATTGGTGTAATTGAGGTGTTAAAGTCCCCCACTATTGTGTTACTGTCAATTTCCTCTTTTATAGCTGTTAGCATTTGCCTTATGTATTGAGGTGCTCCTATGTTGGGTGCATATATATTTATAATTGATACATCTTCTTCTTGGATTGATCCCTTGATCAGTATGTAGTGTCCTTCTCTTTTGTAACATTCTTTATTTTAAAGTCTGTTTTATCTGACATGAGTATTGCTACTCCAGCTTTCTTTTGATTTCCATTTGCATGGAATATCTTTTTTCCATCCCCTCACTTTCAGTCTGTATGTGTCCCTAGGTCTGAAGTGGGTCTCTTGTAGACAGCATATATATGGGTCTTGTTTTTGTATCCGTTCAACGAGCCTGTGTCTTTTGGTTGGAGCATGTAATCCATTCACGTTTAAGGTAATTATTGATATGTATGTTCCTGTTACCATTTTCTTAATTGTTTTGGGTTTGTTTTTGTAGGTCCTTTTCTTCTCTTGTGTTTCCCACTTAGAGAAATTCCTTTAGCATTTGTTGTAGAGCTGGTTTGGTGGTGTTGAATTCTTTTAGCTTTTCCTTGTCTGTAAAGCTTTTGATTTCTCCATTGAATCTGAATGAGATCCTTGCTGGGTAGAGTAATCTTGGTTGTAGGTTCTTCTCTTTCATCACTTGAAATATATCGGCCACTCTCTTCTGGCTTGTAGAGTATCTGCTGAGAAATCAGCTGTTAACCTTATGGGAGTTCCCTTGTATGTTATTTGTCATTTTTCCCTTGTTGCTTTCAATAATTTTTCTTTAATTTTTGTCAGTTTGATTACTGTGTGTCTTGGCATGTTCCTCCTTGAGTTTATCCTGCCTGGGACTCTGTGCTTCCTGGACTTGGGTGGCTGTTTCCTTTCCCATGTTAGGGACGTGTTTTTTGTTTGTTTGTTTGTTGTGCGGGCCTCTCACTGTTGTGGCCTCTCCCGTTGTGGAGCAACAGGCTCCAGACGTGCAGGCTCAGCGGCCATGGCTCACGGGCCCAGCTGCTCCGTGGCATGTGGGATCTTCCCGGACCGGGGCACGAACCCGTGTCCCCTGCATCGGCAGGCGGACTCTCAACCACTGCGCCACCGGGGAAGCCCTAGGGTCGTTTTTTACTATAATCTCTTCAAATAATCTCTTCATCTCGGATCCTTTCTCTCTCTCTTCTTCTGGGACCCCTAATGCAATTGTTGGTGCATTTAATGTTGTCCTAGAGGTCTCTTAGGCTGTCTTCATTTCTTTTCATTCTTTTTTCTTTATTCTGTTCTGCGGCAGTGAATTCCACCATTCTGGGTTCCAGGTCACTTATCCTTTCTTCTGCCTCAGTTATTCTGCTATTGATTCCTTCCGTTGTATTTTTCATTTCAGTTATTGTATTGTTCATGTCTGTTTGTTTGTTCTTTAGTTCTTCCAGGTATTTGTTCTTTAATGCTTCTAGGTCTGTGTTAAACATTTCTTGCATCTTCTCAATCTTTGCCTCCATCCTTTTTCCGAGGTCCTGGATCATCTTCACTATCATTATTCTGAATTCTTTTTCTGGAAGGTTGCCTATCTCCACTTCATTTAGATGTTTTTCTGGGGTTTTATCTTGTTCCTTCATCTGGTACCACGTCCTCTGCCTTTTCATTTTGTCTATCTTTCTGTGAACATGGTTTTCCTTCCACAGGCTGTGGAATTGTAGTTCTTCTTGCTTCTGCTGTCTGCCCTCTGGTGGATGAGGCTATCTAAGAGGCTTGTGCAAGCTTCCTGATGGGAGGGACTGGTGGTGGGTTGAGCTGGCTGTTGCTCTGGTGGGCAGAGCTCAGTAAAACTTTAATCCACTTGTCTGCTGATGGGTGGGGCTGGGTTTCCTCCCTGTTGGTTGTTTGGCTTGAGGCGACCCAGCACTGGAGCCTACCCACTCTTTGGTGGGACTAATGGTGGACTCTGGGAGGGCTCACGCCAAGGAGTACTTCCCAGAACTTCTGTTGCCAGTGTCCTTGTCCCCACGGTGAGCCACAGGCACCCCCAGCCTCTCTGCAGGAGACCCTCCAACACTAGCAGGTAGGTCTGGTTCAGTCTCCTGTGGCATCACTGCTCCTTCCCCTGGGTTCTGATGCGCACACTACTTTGTGTGTGCCCTCCAAGAGTGGAGTCTCTATTTCCCCCAGTCCTGTTGAAGTCCTGCAATCAAATCCCGCTACCCTTCCAAGTCTGATTGTCTGGGAATTCCCCTTGCCGTTGCCAGACCCCCAGTTTGGGAAGCCTGACGTGGGGCTCAGAACCTTCACTCCAGTGGGTGGACTTCTGTGGTATAAGTGTTCTCCAGTTTGTGAGTCAGCCACCCAGCAGTTGTGGGATTTGATTTTATTGCGATTGCACCCCTCCTACCGTCTCACTGCAGCTTCTCCTTTGTCTTTGGACACGGGGTATCTTTTTTGGTGAGTTCCAGTGTCTTCCTGTTGATGATTGTTCAGCAGTTAGTTGTGATTCCGGTGCTCTCACAAGAGGGAGTGTCCTCCATCCGTTTCCACCTTCCAAAAACCAGAGCCCTGAACTTTAAATTATGTTATTAGATTTAATACCTGCCTGCATACCAATGCACAAGCTTTAAATGACAAGAGCTTATCAACTTATTTCCAAGTTACTATAATTCTGAAGTACAATTTAGATCTGGGGGGTGCGGAATCAACATTTTATATTCACTGCTTACCAAGTTCTTACCATACTTTTAACTACCTTTTGTTGACCATCTCAGCTCAGACATAATCTTGAATATAGTCTCTAGCATTACATTTGGGTCTTACATAAAGCCAACAGTCACTCTTTATCTTTGCCTCTGTTTAATCCTCATTCAAATATATATTTATATATGTGACCTCAGCTGTGTACCAGGCACTGTAGTCAGTTTTGGGGATTGAAAGAAGAACAAGACATATCAAACCCTCGCCTTCATGGAGCTTACATTCTATCACCATTCTTATATATAAAATAAGAGAATTAAACATAATTTTGAGGGGTTTTTTCAACCTTTCATTTTATGGTTCTTTGTGTGTAATTTATTTTTTCTTTCAAAAAAATTCCAGAATATTTTTTTCAGGGGGAAAAAAACCAATATGGACTCTTAAGACACAAAAAGTACAAACCATAAAGGAAAAGATTAATACATTAGACTGTTAAAATATGAAACTTCTTGTGCCTGCAGTTAACATTATGGTATTATGTACTTCAGAATTTAAGAGTGTAGATCTCATGTTAAGTGTTCTTACCACCACCAAAAAAAGAGAAAGAAAGGGACACAAGGAGTAGGTGTTGGATATGTCCATTGCTTTGTTTATGGTGATGATAACACAAATGTTTGCATATGTCCAAACTTACCAGTTTGTACACATTAAATATGTGCAGTTCTTTGTATATCAGTTATCACTTAATAAAGCAGTTTAAAAGTATTTTAATAAAATTTCAAAAATATATTAAACTTCTGTGTAACAAAAGGCATCAAACACAAACATGTAATTTTCAATAGAGGAAACCTATATGGCTCATAAAAGTGAAAAGATTTTTCAGATTCACTTGTAATCAGAAGAATGCAAATTAGATAACCATTTTATATCCTCAGGCAAAACGTGAAGTGTCTCAACTGTCATTGTTGGCAGGAGTGGCATGCACAGCCTTTTGAGGGAGAATTTGGCAATAAATAAGAAGATTGATAATGTGGATACGCTGCATCCTAGCAGTTCTGCTTTTCAGTATATGCCTGTGTATGTTATCATCAACATGGATAAATATGAAAGGCATAATGTTGAATAAGAAACAAGGAGCAGAACTGTATGCCTAGTACCAGTTATGTAAAATGGAATAACACTGTATAATATTTAAAGGTAGATGTACAAGTAATAAAAGTATGAAAACATTTCATGGAGGTTGCATAACAAAGTCAGGATAGTGGTTCCTATAGGAAGGAAGGGAAGGTGGAAACCGTGATCTGCGGGGTATAGGTGGGCCTTCAACTGTAAATGTCACACTGTATTACTTTAATATTACTTTTTAAAAGTCTGAAGCAAATTTGACCAAACAATTTTTTTTTCATTAAGTCTAGATGGTGAGTAAATGGATTTTTTTTTAATAGTATTTGCTGGGCTTTTCTATATGTTTGAAGTATGTCATGATTTTCATCAAGTTTTTTTAAAAGTATATAGACTTGGGGTCAAATTGGCATGTGTTCACAATCTCTCACTCTGCTGCCTGGCATCCTGCTTTAGGCTAGCTACTTGATCTCGTTTGGCCTCGGCTTGTTGTCTTAAGTGGAGAAAATAAATCCACCTTGTTACCTCATAGGGTTATTGTGGGGCTTATACAAAAGTCCATAGGTGAAAGTGCTTAGCTTATGGTAAGGCACTTGGATCTTAGTTTTATCTCCTTAATTATGTGTTGCACAGCTCTTTCCTTTCAAATTCTGTTAAGATTCGATTCTTTTTCACTCCTCTTTTAACAGAAGCAAAGAGGAACCTTTTTTTCAATTGGCCTGGTTTACTGCAGTGCTGTTACAAGGCATAATTCATGTATCCGCTTGGAGTGAATGTGGCATGTATTTCTTTTTCAGTCAGCATCGGAATCTCAATGGTGCAGGAGATAGAGGAAGTCACCGGAGCAGTCATCAGGATCATCTCCGAAAGGATCCATATGCCAATCTCATGTTGCAGCGAGAAAAGGATTGGGTCTCTAAAATCCAGATGGTGCAGCTGCAAAGCACTGATCCCTACCTGGATGATTTTTATTACCAGGTAAGTACTGTGTGCTAGTTTTGAGGATAATAGTTTAGTCCCTTACCCTGGTGAAGGTACTCATTTAAATATTGGTAGAATTAAATATTGATAGAATTTTCTTTTGAGGTAGTCTTCAAGTGGATAAGAATTGACTAAGCAAATTCTGTCCTCTTTTCAAGCTGAAGAACCTGTCCCACTATTCACTCAAAGGTTTGCATATATGCCTTTTATTTCTTACCTACGGAGGCTCTCAGACCAATATTTTCAAATCTTTTCGGCATCAATAATCTGGTTCTTTCAATGAAGAATATTGGCAGTCTAACTTTAAAGATATTTCCATTGATGATTATTTTGAAGGCTGGGATTTTTTATAAAGTAAATTCATAGCAATCTAACAAAAATTAAAGATCAATATATTTACAGAGTACAAGTAGTGTTGTTACCACTAGTATAAGTTAATTATTTCATGATAAAGAGAGACCATATTCTGTGCTTGTTGCAACTGAAATCATCTTCTCATGTGGTAGAATTATTTTGAAAAACTGGAGAAACTGTCAGCTGCTGAAGAAGTGCAAGGTGATGGCCCAAAAAAGGAGCGCACCAAGCTCATTACCCCTCAGGTGGCCAAACTGGAGCACGCCTATAAGCCAGGTGAGGTCCTTATCCCCACAGCCATAATGGAGAGATGTGGTGCTGCTGATAGGATAGAATAAAAATAACTGTAAAGATGATTGGATAGAGATGTTTGAAACTGATGTGTAAAGTATCATTGTCCTTGACAAATGCACAGGTCAGCCTTATTCAAGCATGGAGTGAATGGTTTGACAGATGGCCTTTTAGATCCTTTTCTACTTGAGATTCCATGACTTTTTAAAACCTGTTATAATTTCTAGTATCCATAAAATAGATAAGGGGGAAATACTTCAGAGTTTTATTTATTATTACAACCCAAAAAATGGGAAAGGATAGATGTTGATAAGAGATTGCTTTAGATAATACATAGATTTTTGTAGTAAATTGTTAGGCTCTGTGTAAAGAATAGAGAATATAAAGATCTTCTTTGAAAGCTGTCTGCCTGCATTTCTGAGTTTTTATTTGTTGGAAATTTTTTGTCCCTGCAGTGCAGTTTGAGGGCTCTTTGGGAAAGCTTACTGTCTCTAGTGTGAATAATCCCCGAAAAATGATTGATGCTGTTGTGACATCTCGGAGTGAGGATGATGTAAGTGTCTGTAGAATTGTGTGTTTAAAAAAGTCTGGGTCATCACCACTTCTTTGGGGGTCAGTGGATTGGAATCCTAAGGCAGCCAGGCGGGACCAGGGTGGCAGGAGCCTTTGAACTAGGTCAGTCTGGCTGCAGGCAGCATCAGCTATTGACTCCAGTTTTTAAAACTATGATTTTCTCTGTTTTAAGATTTTCCTATGATATCCTCATCTTCCACTGCATTGTGCAACTACCTCTTGCCTATCTGTGTGTTCAGTTTATGTGTGGGTTGATTCAGTCAACTCTATGACCTTTGTCCACATTAGTTTTGTTTTAGAGTATTAACTTTCAAAGAGTCAGTATTCTCAAAGTATTGTTACAAATGGAATTACCTATGTGCCAGTAAGTTATTTTTAACATGGGTAAAGAGTTCACATTGAGGAGTCTTGTCTCTTTCTAGGAGACAAAAGAAAAACAGGTTCGGGACAAAAGACGAAAAACCCTTGTCATAATTGAGAAGGTAAGTTTTAGAATTTGTTACTGTAGTTAGTTTCAAATGAGGAACTATTAAATGTATGTGTACTCAACAGTGGGAAAGTAAACAATCAGTTAGTGTGCCATGATTTTAATTAATGGATATATTTGTGTAAAGTGCCTATTGTGTGCAGGGCACGCTAGAAAGGAATGTGGCATACCTCACCTATGGTCTCATGAAAAGAACACTGCAATTGGAAGTCCTGGGTTTTTTGTCCAGGCTTGTTCAGTTAACAACTGTGAATGTTTTGGGGCAGGTCATCTTCCTAAGAAAATGAGAATAAAAATTACACTGTTCTGCCTATGAATTAATTCAGGTCTATTCAGTCAGCTCACATATATTTATTGGACATTCTCTGGGTGCTGGGCACTGTCCTGGGTTCTAAGGACGATCAGGTAATATATAAGCAGTTTGTGTTAAAGCATAAATCCATATTGCAAGGCATAGAGCATAGGGGTTAGGAGCACAGACCCTGGGAACAGTCTACAAGTCATGTCTTTTCCATTTCTCAGAGCTGTGACTTGAGGCAAGTTATTTAACCTTTCTATGCTGTCCTCAGTTTCTTTATCTTTAAAAATGAAAGCTATAAGAGTCTGTTTCTCACTGGGCTGTGGTGAGTTAGTATTCAGTAAATGAGTACTTGCAAAGTGTTTAGAGCAATATGCCTGGCACCCAGTAGTAAAATTAGCTGTGACCGTTTTTATTAACATAAGGCATTACTTGGAGCAGTGGTACACGTTGTTTATCTTACAGTGCTGTTGCCGCTGCTGGAGAATTTGGAAAGTGTGTAATCATTTCACTGTCTGCCTTCTGGATTAGAGGTCAAGGAGGTACAGGGAATGATGTTCAAAGAATTTTTTAAGTTATTGCACTATGTTTTTCTGGGTTTAAAAGAGCACTTTTTCCCTCTCAATCTTATTACAATGCGCTCTCACTCTTTTGTCTTTATCTGGTATTCCTAAACTGTGAAGTTGTTTATCTAATACTCTGAGCTTGCTGAGGCCTGCTTTGTCTCTCACTTAGACCTATAGTTTACTCCTTGATGTGGAGGATTATGAAAGGCGTTACCTCCTAAGTCTGGAAGAAGAGCGACCTGCCCTGATGGATGAAAGAAAGCACAAAATTTGTAGCATGTATGACAACTTAAGGGGGAAATTGCCTGGACAGGAGAGGTAAGAGTAGTGTACTTTGGTAAAAACATAGACTAGCTAGACTCCTTCCTCTGCTACATTGAACTTTATACGTTCTACCCTTTGGATATCCTTCCTTACCATCTCAGTAAGCTCAAAGTCTTTCCTTTTGGCCTCAAATGCCACTTCATGTAAAATATTTCATAATTCTTTCCAGCCAGGAAAAAAATCTGTTTATCCTGAATTCATTTTTTCAGCAAGTACCTATTCAGGTATCTGCTAGGAACTGTGCTGGGCACTGGAGATACAGTGGGGAGCATTATTTAGCTTGTGTTGTTGAGCTTACAGATTGTATCTGGTTTATGCTTACTAATGTTCAACGTTGTGATCTTTATGTATTTTCTTTCCTACTAGGAGGGAAAGTATTATAACACTTACACTTCCTTGGGATTTCCATACAATACTTATTTGCTATGGAAACCAGTTGGTTTTCCAGTGGAGACTAAGCTCCTTAATATAACTTCTCTATATCTCTCTCATCTCTCTCCAACCCAGTATCTGGAACAGAATCTTGCTAATGGTAAATGTTCTATAAATCACAATATTTATTTGATGAATGCAAGAGGACTGTGTCTCCTAATCACTCCCTTTCTCTTTGCCCATTCAAGAGAATTGATGATTCTTCTAAGCCAGGACACACGCAAAACAGAACTTCAAAAAAGGACCTTCTTTTCGGCACACCTTTTCTGGAGTCGGGCTGACAGGGAACTGGTTGAATAAGTTTGGGTTTATCCATAGATTTGACTGTTATGCAGCCATTAAAATGTATGTAGTTAAAGTATTATTTATTGCCGTAGAAGAGTGTTCACAAGAAGTTGTTGAGTGAAAAAAGTCAAGTAACAAAGCCATATAAATTACATGGACCCTTTCTTTTAAATGAAAGATAAAAATATACAATAGACAGCAAAAATGTCTTCAAAATGATAACACTAATAAATTATCTCTGAGATTATGAATATTTTATTCCTTTTTTCTTATATATATTTTCAGATTTTGCTGTTTTACCCATGTCGTTTGTATAGTTACTTAAAAGTTAATAAAGGAAATTAATGCAAATAGTTTGATCAATTCTTTAACATAACAGTTTTTGAAATGATGATTTTCAGTATTTATGAAACGAAGAATTACTTTTTTTTTTTATTATTCTTTGAGACTATACCAAAACTCCACAGTAGCTTCTTTATTTATTTAGTTTTGGCTGCATTTGGGTCTTCGTTGCTGCATGTGGGCTTTCTCTAGTTGCAGCGAGCAGGGCTACTCTTTGTTGCAGTGCGCAGGCTTCTCATTGCGGTGGCTTCTCTTGTTGCAGAGCATGGGCTCTAGGCGTGCGGGCTTCAGTAGTTGTGACGCGCGGGCTCAGTTACTCCGTGGCATGTAGGATCTTCCCGGAGCAGGGCTCGAGCCCATGTCCCCTGCATTGTCAGGCGGCTTCTTAACCACTGCGCCATCAGGGAAGCCCCGAAGAATTACTTTTTATTATTTGGTTGAGAGTTGGAGAAGTAATTCTATTTTGTAGTACAGATAATTGTAGAGTGAAAATAAATGCAGTGTGTTCACTCAGTAACATGTAAGAGGAAAAAAGGGATTTTTTACATTATTCTTGCTGGCCTAAGTTAGCATTCTTCTTTCCCTGCAGGCCCAGTGATGACCACTTTGTACAGATCATGTGCATCAGAAAAGGGAAGAGAATGGTTGCCCGTATTCTTCCTTTCCTCTCCACAGAGCAAGCAGCTGACATTCTCATGACAACAGCCAGGAACCTCCCTTTCCTTATCAAGAAGGATGCACAAGATGAGGTGATCCGCCATGTGTGGGACATCTTTCCTTTGGGTCTTCATAGTTGAAAAGATTTCTAGAATCCAGATTTCTTTTTGTCTCCTTTTCCCTTTTGTATTCTTTTATCTTTGGCAGAGTGATATGATTATTTAAGGCAAAAACTTTACTCCAGGCCTGTATTTTTAATGTCACTTTTTATCCAACAGCCCATGTTCCTAAACAGGAGGAAAGCAGTAATTCTGTCTTATTTGAAGTAGTTGTAAAAGCTGTGGTCTGTATCAGAATTGCTTGGGAAGCAGATAATTCAGCCCTACGCCAATCTTGCTGAATCAGAATTTACAGAGAGACGATCAGGGCTTCTGGGTTTATAACAACATCCCCAGCTGAATCTGATGCTCACTAAATTTGCAACTTATGATCTTGGTTACTTTGTTGGATATAAAGTATCATTCATTGGGCTGTTATTAGTAGCTAACATTGACCTGTAGACTTAGTTGAATGGTGTCCCACAGGAATTGGGCCAGTGCTTTTAAATAATTGTATCTAACCTAAACTGGGCTGGAATTTGAAACATGATTATCAAGTTGATAAGTTAACTCTTGGTAAGAATTGCTCTCTGCTTATGCGTGTCATAATACTTGAAAGATTAGCACAATTTAAAATAGTCTTAGAATTTCAAAACAAGGAATTGGTAAGGTTAGTACAAAGGGCTAGTATTACTCAATGTGAGATTCAGAATAATAGAATTTATGAGCGTGAACCTGAAAGATATGAAAATTATTCCTTCTGAAATGATAATAGGATTGAAAGAATTTCTTCATTCAGCAAATACTTATTGAATACTTCTATGTACCAGGCACATTTAGGTCCTAGAAATATAGCACCTAGTTCGAGGTGCTGAGAGTTAGGAATCCAAAGATGCCTGCTTTGGTAGAGCTTATCTGCCAGTGAGGAAAACTTGGTTAAGTGTGGAGGCTAAGATTTTACCTGTATGCGTTAAAGAGTAATAGACCACATTTCTAAACACCGTTTTTTTGACGTAATAGCGTGTTCCAGGTCCTGAGGCATAAAATGTACGAGACAATTCTGGAATATATTGTATCAGAAAGCATGGAGGCTAAAAGATGACTAGGGTCCTGTGTGAAAGATGCACAGACCAATTTAAAGGGGCCTCCTTGTGGCCAAAATGGGATCATTTGCATCAGAAAGAAAAACTACAGGAGTGGATTGAAGTAAATCAAATATATTTAATTTAATGAGTTCATAATGGTATGAAAAAAATACACTAGTCACCTTCAGAGATTGCTAGGCTATCAACTCATTATTCTGAAAAGTGGTAAATAAAGGAAAAGAAGCATTTATCCTGCCGCATTACAACCAAATGTCATGGTGACCAGAGAGTGATAATAGAAAAGTTCTTCTTTATAGAAGGTATATCAGCTAATAAATTCAAAAGAAATGATAAAATTAGAAAATTGCAGTTTTACAGCTCCTAATGGAAAAGCAATCAATCCAGGCAGCAACCATTACTGGTGCTACAAAAGCATTAGGTAAAAGGTGGATGGAGACCTTTACGGTGGTTGGAGCAGGCAGGCGACACCTGAACCCACTAATATTTTGGTTTTATTTATGTATGTATGTATTTATTTATGGCTGCGTTGGGTCTTCATTGCTGCGTGCGGGCTTTCTCTAGTTGCAGCGAGTGGGGGCTACTCTTCATTGCGGTGCACGGGCTTCCCATCGCAGTGGCTTCTCTTGTCGCGAAGCACGGGCTCTAGGCACGTGGGCTTCAGTAGTTGTGGCACGTGGGCTCAGTAGTTGTGGCTCGCGGGCGCTAGAGCGCAGGCTCAGTAGTTGTGGCGCACGGGCTTAGCTGCTCCGCCTCACGTGGGATCTTCCTGGACCAGGACTCGAACCCGTGTCCCCTGCATTGGCAGGTGGATTCTCAACCACTGTGCCACCAGGGAAGTCCCCCAGTGTTGACTGTTAACACCACTAACGGGGACAACCGGACACTATGTGCATCTTGATGTGATGCAGTAGAAAACACACAGCTCTCTCCATGAAGTTTTCTTGCCATGCACCACCCTGACCCCTCCATTGAACTTGAACTGAATCGAACCTCTAATTATCAGTTTTTATGGGAAAAAACAGAGGATGGTGAAACCTGTTAAGTGACACCACAGGGGTGCAATTAGCCAGATCCAAACTATGGGACAAATGACCCAGTTTCTTCAACAAATAAATGGCATGAGAAAAGGAGATGGACGGTGACAAAGGAGCTATTAACAGATTTTAAAAGCCTTACCAGCCGAATGCAATGTGTGGATTTATTTGAATCATGATTAAAATAAATCAGCTACTGGGACTTCCCTGATGGTCCAGTGGTTAAGACTCCACTCTCCCAATGCAGGGAGCCTGGGTTCGATCTCTGGTCAGGGAACTAGGTCCCACATGCTGCAACTAAGAGTTCGCATGCCGCAGCTAACCATCCCGCATGCTGTAACTAAGACCCAGCGCAACCAAATAGATAAATATTTTAAAAATAAAAATAATAATTCACATTGCTGGTCCTAGACTGAATGTCCATCAAGCTAGGATGGGCATGTACCATACTGGCCAAAGCATTGAGGAAAGCCTTTGCTGTGTTGGACTATATTAACTGATGGCATTTAAAAAAAAAAAAAAAGAATAAATCAGCTGTTAAAAGACATTTTCGAGACAGTTGGACAGACTGAATTTGGAATAAATATTGGATGATAATTAAGGAATTAAACTTTGTTAGGTGTGATAATATTGTGAGAGATTTTGTTAGCGATGCCAATTGAAGTATTTATGGATGGAATGATCTTATATGGGAATCTATATCTTAAATATAGATTTAATAAGGTTGGCAACCTGTTGTTGATTGAATTGTTGTTGAAGTTAGGTTATGGGTATGTGCACTTCACTATACTGGTCTTTGTACTTTTGTGTATGTTTAAGAATGGTTTCATTTTTAAAGCTCTGTTTATTTAGAGTAGTAGATCATGAAAAGGAGTTTTCTGCATCCTTGGATGCTGTTTAAAGTAGAACCAGCCATCACTTTTTATGCCATGGGCATTGAGTGCTGGAAGCACCCTCAATTTCCTTTCAAGTGTCATAACCTAGTTATACCAGTAGCTCTGTATTTTAACTTCCCAGTCCGGGCCTTAAGGCAAAACGGAATGAGTGGACCAGCAGGCTGGAATCCTGCAGCCTTGGAGTCTGGTTCCAGCTCCTAGCTTTGTAAGCGAACACTGAGTTTCTGATCACTTAGCTTCTCTAATAATCTATAAAAATTGATTAATCATTTCCTCATTCAGCTTTTATAAAAAGATAAAACAAGGTACAGTTAACTCTGAAAATACTTCTCGATAACTCTGTAGCACTGAGAATTTTACCTGTGTTAGAGTCCCTCTCACAATGCATTAAAGTTGCCAGTTTACTCATGGCTTCTCCTCTATGCCTTAGACCCCTGAGGGTCTGTCCTGTTTACTATTTGTTTTTACCTCACATGCCTGGAACACATCTAAATGTGTTAAAGCATCTAAATATTTGTGGAGGGAATACTGATGTTTTATCGTGAATCTTGCTATGGATTTGAGAAGGGATGTTTACACCCTTGGTTCACACAAGTAATGCTGTTTCCTTTACAAGTTGAGTTGAAAAAGTTCTCAGTAGCTACCATAGAATCCGCTGTTAAGATGCTGGTAGTATCTGCTAGGCTTGTCAGCCCTTTCTGGTTAAATCTTGCCTCGGGAAGTTGAATATACAATTGAGCATCCTTCCATCCGTGCCCACTGATGGGGTGTGACTGAAGTAACAGTTGCCGAGATGTGATGCCTTTTTTTTTTTTTTTTGGTAGGTGCTACCATGCTTATTGAGTCCCTTCTCTCTTCTCCTCTATCATCTTCCATCAGCGACTGTCACCAGCCTTCTGCAACAGCTAATGAACCTACCTCAGAGTGCAGCTGCACCGGCACCCTGCAATCCTCACCTCACTGCTGTGCTCCAGAACAAGGTGGCCTTGCCCTTTTATGTCCCTGAACTTTGAGAGGCGTTTAAATTTGAGTTATGAGTAAAAATAATGACTGCTGTGGCAATTGTAAAAAAAAAAAAAAGGCTTCCTTCAGCCTTTTACATTAAGCTTATAGTGATAAAAACTAGAAATAACAGTGGTTTCAACAAAATAGAACATTCTGTATCTCATGTGGAATAAATCTGGTATGGTGACTGCATGGTGTCAGGGGTACAGGCTTCTTCAGTTTCCCTTCTTTGCCATCCTTAGCAGTGGCTGCCATGCTTGTGACCTCTAATGGTCCACGATGGTTGTGGAATTTAAGGTTCCACTTTGCACCAGGAAGAGAGGTGTGTTTAGAAAGCCAAGAGGTGTGGAGTAGCTGTCTGTCCTCCTTATTTGGACCTTTTCCAGGAGCTCTAACCACCAACTTCTACTTAATCTCAATGGCCAGATCTTAGTCACATGCCATGCCTAAACTGCAGGGAAGGCTGGAGAACGTCTTTTAGTTCACGCCATTGTCACCACAAATAGATCTAATAGGAGAAGGAAAGCATACAGTATTAGGTAGATAATTAACGGTCTCTGTCATAAGAGACTATTTCATATTTCATCTATATCAGGTTAAAGACCCAGAGACTCCTAGGGGAAGCTGGATACAGAAGAAGAACATGAGCTTTGAGACAGAGCAGGTTTCCACTCCTTCTCTGCCACATCCTAGCTCTGGGACCCTGAACACATTATTTCACTTTGCTGAGCCACACTTTCCTGATCTGTAATGTGGAGGTGATGAGGTCAGTGTCAGAGTTGTCCTGTTTCTTAGAAGAGAAAGCAGCCGTGAACGGTTCAGTATAATGCCTGGTACACAGTGAGCACTCACTAAGGGCCGTCTGTTACAGTAGAGGGAAAAGCAGACCCAAGGCCTCTTTCTTCTTATACCTGAAAACCTGCCAAGCATGGCTCGGAAGGGCCGCGAGTACCTCAGAGGCTGAGAGGGTGATGGTGCCTCAGGGGGCATAAGACAGGGGTTCTGGGGTAATCAGTTGTGTGCCTTCCATGTTATTTGGTCTCTTAGCTTTAATTTTGATAAAGACAGTAGAAAAGCATGAAGTCAGACAAGGTTATGTAACCCGTTGTTTTTCCGACAATGACATGAAGGGAGCTTTTTTGGAAAGGCAAGGTTATCCTGTATGAGGTGAACTCAGAAAGGAGGGGATGGAATCCCAAAATATCCCCAGCTTCTCTTTATGGTCCATTATAGCTGTGATTCATACATTTAACCTAGGACTTGAACATCCTCTCTAAGCCTTTATATTTCCAGATATGTGTGTCCTTTTTTAAGGAAATTTTCTCTTCATTCCCTGATCATCGCAGTTACCTTTCTTTGTATGTTTTCTCACAGGTCTTAACACCATTTTTCTTAATTCAAATTCTATTTAATGTCTTTTATTCTATGAACTTTAATTTTCTGTATCAAAATTTGTCTTCATTTAACTCTCCTTTTTAATCCATTTCTGTTCTGGTGAACAGGAGAAAAGCTAAATCCCACATTGCCCATGGCAAGGAGAAGTTGTCTTGCCCTGTCGGGGTGGGGTGGGGTGTGGAGGACTGCTGGACACTGGGCAAGGAGAAGTTGTCTTGTCCTGTCGGGGTGGGGTGGGGTGTGGAGGACTAAATCCCGCATTGCCCGTGGCAAGGAGAAGTTGTCTTGTCCCGTCGGGGTGGGGTGGGGTGTGGAGGGCTGTCCCGTCGGGGTGGGGTGGGGTGTGGAGGACCGCTGGACACTGGGGCGTCCTCCTTCCTTTGGGGGGGCTTGTTGCTGCTGTGCCAGGAGAAGGACACGGCCTCTCGGCTCGGCCCGATTCCACAGAGCAGCACAGCAGTGGGGTTCTTTTGATCCAGCGCCGTTGCCCATCTAGCGCTGCGGTCCGCGCAGCAGCGGTCCAGGAGGACTGGGTGCAGCGCCGTGTGACACCCTCTGTCTCCTCTCGCAGTTCGGCCTGTCACTGCTCCTCCTCGTGCTGAGCCGGGGGGAAGACCTGCAGGGCTCAGACCCCACTTCAGAATCAACGCAGAGCAACCAGTGGTCAGTCTAGACTGTGTTTCTTCTCTTATTTTAAGTTCTTTTAGGTAATCTTTTCATTCTTTTCTTATATTGTTATTTTTGATTTTCCCTTTCAGGACGGAGGTGATGTTCCTGGCAACCCGAGAACTTCTGCGGATTCCCCAGGCAGCCCTGGCCAAGCCAGTCTCTATACCCACAAATCTAGTATCCCTGTTTTCTCGTTACGTTGACCGACAGAAACTGAACTTGCTGGAGACAAAACTGCAGTAAGTTGGAAACAGGAGAGTTCCACATCTCACTGAAGTTGGCACTTTAGAAGTTATGTTGAGGAGGCTGGGGGGGCATAAAACTGCATTTGGTGGAAGAGATTAAAGATTTCTGTCAAATGCATGAATATCTGCGAGATATAAACGACTGTATTGGATGCAGCAGAACCCTCATTGTTAAATAAATGTGAAGGGTACTAATACCTTAGGTGTTTTGTTACGAGAGTGCATACAAGGATGTAACTCTGATACAAATGACTGACTTCTGTTTTAACTCATTTATACAGGTTTCCTTTCTCTCTTTCTTTGTACCGTAGGCTAGTTCAGGGGATACGATAAAAGATCTCCACATGTGTCCTGTACCTCCTTTTGGCTGCCACCTGCACTGCTGCCACCACCAATGGAGTGTTGTTTTTAATGAGGGAGGGAAGGTAGCTTATTCCCCAGAGCGTCTTGTGGGACCGATTCCTGTTCACAGGGGTTGGCTCTGAATGCCAGGTATTTCCCCACTGGTCTGTGAAATGTGGCTGGGTGATACTTCTGCTGGTTTCTTCTTACCGACTGTGTTACAATTCTGCATGTCCTACTTTTACCCAATTCTTCTCAATTTTGCATTTTCTTTGCCCTAGAAACACAAATATAATCTCTCCCTTTATCCCACCACCACTACTCCAGTTCAGAGTAGATTGTAGCTTGCCAAAGGATTCCTTCCCTCATCCTACTGAAATCTTTTTTCATTGCCCCATATTAATATGACTGTAGGAGAGCCAATTAAGTAGAAGTCTATATATATGAGCGCACACACCCCCCTATACACACACTTATGTGGTCTCCAAAGGATGCTTAAAGAATGAATTTTAGATTGAGAAATATTTAGGTGACACAACCCTTCTTTAACCACAAACCAGTTGATGTATTTTTAATCTGATTCTCGTCCCTCTTGTAATGAATTTGGTGGGTTCTACTTGTTTTCATATAAATATAGGGTATGGAGCACGTTTAATAAAACCAGAACTCTTAATTGGCTGCTGCCCAGCTCTAGGCTGAGAAGTTCTTTATCTCCTCCCCACTTGTATTTCCTTTGGTTCTGTCCACCTCAGTGAAAACAGCACACGGTTAAGCCTTTTTCCTGCTACAACTGCAGTGTACTTGAGCCTGTCCCCTCGAGTGCATGGAAGGTTGCCCAAGATGACCCTAACCTAGAGCCCGCTTCCACAGTGTAGCTTTTGCACACTCAGTCTGTCTTCCTGAGACTACTTCAGTAAGCCATGCTTTCACTTCTCTCTTTTCTGTTTTTATTTGGTGCCATGGGGAGAAACCTCCACACCTAACCATGGAAGCTAAGTCCGGCCTGTGCTGCTCTTCAGTTTCCTCCACACTGTGGGCAGAGCTGCCGTCCTCGCTGCTTCATCTCACCCAGGTCCCATTCCCAGGCAGCCAGGGGCCTGGGTCTGAATGCGAGCAGGGACAAGCCTGCTGTGACCCTAGTCACTTATCCCTCCGCCATTCAGCAGTCAACCAGGATAAAGGGTTTTGATCCCTGGTGATTATAGCCCTCAAGAAAATTAAATCTGAATTAATTTCACATGACTGTCCTGATGCACATTTTGCTGTTCTAGCCTTTTCGAATGTAGTGGGGGGACAGGTTATGATATTTAATGAGATTTAACATTTTGCACATAAATGTACAACAGTAAGGTCCTCAGTTGTATCCAGCTCTCCTTGTTCTCCACCTCCATTTCTTCCCATTCAGTGGCCCTAGGTTCCACCAGCTGTTCCCCATGACATTCCCTAGCTTGCCCTCTGCCATCATTTTCCACTAGGCGCCTTTCCTACCTTCCCTTCACAACCGATCAAGTGAAGGCTTGATTATTATTTCTTCTTTTCTGTGCTTTATCTTTTTTGTTTGGTTTTAATTAATAAAAATTAAAGTTTCTAAATTTACATTTTTATAGGGTATTGTAAATAAAAATAAATTGTATACTTGAAAAAAAAATGTGCCTCCATGTCTATTTATTACTTCTGAGCTTTTTAATGTGTTTCTAGCATATTTAGATAGACCTCTTGGTGTTGTGGATTGGTAAGGATATTATTACCTGATTTTTTATCTTTTTTATTTTGTCATAAGGGAGACAACACATAAAGATCTTATGTTTACGTGATAACTTTCCTTTAAAAACCTAGCGTGCTTTCAGGACTTCCCTGGTGGCTCAGTGGTTGAGAGTCCGCCTGCCAGTGCAGGGGACGTGGGTTCGAGCCCTGGTCTGGGAAGATCCCACATGCCGCGGAGCAACTAAGCCCATGCACCACAACTACTGAGCCTGTGCTCTACAGCCCAGGGGCCACAACTGCTGAGCCGACGTGCTGCAACTACTGAAGTCCGTGCACCCTAGAGCCCGTGTTCCACAACAAGGGAAGCCACTGCAGCAAGAATCCCGTGCACAGCAACAAAGACCCAATGCAGCCAAAAATAAATAAATAAATTTATCAAAAAAACAAAAAGCCTTTTAAAAAAAACCTAGGCTGCTTTCGACCATTGTCATTTGCCCGCAACTTTTTCTTTTATATAAATTTGTTTGTTTGTTTCTTTTTGGCTGCGTTGGGTCTTCATTGCTGTGTGCGGGCTTTTCTCTAATTGTGGTGAGCGGAGGCTACTCTTCATTGCAGTGCGCGGGCTTCTCATTGTGGTGGCTTCTCTTTGTTGCGGAGCATGGGCTCTAGGCATGCGGGGTTCAGTAGTTGTGGCTCGCTGGCTCTAGAGCACAGGCTCAGCAATTGCAGCACACAGGCTTAGTTGCTCCATGGCACGTGGGATCTTCCTGGACCAGGGCTCGAACCCACGTCCCCTGCATTGGCAGGTAGAACCTAACCACTGTGCCACCAGGGAAGTCCCTCCTCTCCAACTTTTAACTACAAAGCAGAATTATAAATTTCAATAGATGGACTGCAGTTCATCTTCATCTCTAGACATATGAGACATTTTAAAAAAAATTTTGGCTGCGTTGGGTCTTCGTTGGCGTGTGCAGGCTTTCTCTAGTTGCAGCGAGTGGGGGCTACTCTTCGTTGCGGTGGCTTCTCTTGTTGCTGAGTACGGGCTCTAGGCTCACAGGCTTCAGGAATTATGGCTCACGGGCTCTAGAGCACAGGCTCAGTAGTTGTGGTGCGTGGGCTTAGTTGCTCCGCGGCATGTGGGATCTTCCTGGACCAGGGATCAAACCCATGTCCCCTGCATTGGCAGGTGGATTCTTAACCGCTGTGCCACCAGGGAAGTCCTGGCATATGAGACTTTTTAAAGAAACTTCACGTAGCCCAGTTTGGCCTTAAGCTGCCCTCATGGTTAGTATTTCCTTAGCTCTCACTCATATCTCCTCAAAAGAGGTGGAAAAAAGTTGGTCATTCTTTATAGTAAATTCATGTTAATTATTTCAAACTTATCACAGCATTATTCATAACAGAAAAATTGAAATAGCCTAAATGCCCAAGATCACAATAATGGCTAAGTAAGTGATAATCTGTGTCATGGACAATTAGAATATTTAACCATGGAAAGTGTTCATGATCTAGTATGGGGGAAAAGCAGAAAGTATATATGCTTTGAATCCAATTCTTTTTTTAAGAAAATGTATATATGATGAGAAAAAAATTGGGAGGATATGCCCCTGCAGTTACCGCTGAAGGTGTCCATCTGTAGATGGCGGGATTACGTGGAACTTTCTTTTGCTTTCAGTATTTTCCAAGTCTTCTATAGAGAAAATGCATTGCTTATATCCTTAGAGGAAATATTGTCTTTGAAGAGCTTAGTTACATGGGAAAATACTTAATATAATGTTAAGTATAAATAGTTTTTATATGTGTATATGACTTAATCTGTGTGGGGAAAAAAATGGGAAAGGAATGCAATCAAGGGTGATCAGAGAGCAGTGGATGCCTTTAAGGGGAAGGGTTGTGGAGGATTTTGTGTGTAGTTGATTGTTCCTGCTTTTCCATTGTCCAGATTGTCTTCAATGAGCATGTATTGCGGTTACAACCGAAAGGGGGTTATTCTCTAAAAACAGCTAAAATTAGTAAACCCTCTACTTTCTGGTGAGAAAATAAGTTCTAGTGGGACAAAAATGTCTGACCTAGTTGTGCTTGGTTTCAGAGCCAGTGCATTTGACTTTGTAGCAGATGAATGTGCTGAAAAATATGTGGAAACAAGGCAATTATCCTGTGAGATGTGGTCAGGTATTCCACTATTGAACATTTAAAATGATATACTAGGGACTTACCTGGCTGTCCAGTGGTTAAGACTCTGTGCTTCCACTGCAGGGGACACGGGTTCGATCCCTGATTGGGGAACTAAGATCCCACATGCCATTCAGCATGGTGAAAAAATAAAATGATGTACCAGTTGAGGGGGTCGAAGAACCACTTTGATGAGTCCAAGCCATATCTCCCAGTAAGCTTCCATATGTACACGAAATTGCATTTTTTCCTGACTGCTAAATCAAGATACATGGATCCCAGCTCCATCTCCAGAAAGATCTGCTCAAATCCATTTTGGTCTAAGTTCCAGTCAGCTAGCTTTCACCAAACCTGCCCTGTCAGTCGTCAGGAAGGCCAAGACGATCTTCTGAATTTGATAGAGGTCACTGGATGCCCTCCACCATCTACTTTTGGAGAGCAATAATGTCCATTGTGTGAAAAGTCCAAGTGGGAGATTGGAAGGCGTCTTATACTTTCCTTCACCCAGCTATATTTAAATATATTGATACTGTGATCCTTAAGAAATTTATTTATGGGTTTTTAGGCAACAAGTCTTTAATCTGAGGAATCCGTATCTTACAATCACCATTTACCTTCTTGAAGAGAGGCACAGTTGTGAATAGATTGCAGGTCTCATAACAGCCTCTACTTTGCCTTTTATTTTGTGAATGTTGCACGTAAGGCTGTTCCAAGGAGCTTGTCATTTATTATTCAGCGTGACTCTCTAAGCTCCCCAGTTTAGGCGAGTTCATTCTCCAAGGCAGTATTAACCTAAATCAGACCTGAGAGCTGGGAAACATCTAGAAGGGGGCTAGGTAATCAGTGATGTGTGCACTTTGCCAGTTGCGAATAGAATCTCTCCTAAGTTGCTTAGATTTTACCAATCTAAAAAGAATTCCACCACCACCACCACCCCGGAAAAACCATGGCTAACAGTTTGGCATATCGTCCTCTAAGTGATTTTTCTATGCAATTGCATACATAGATAGAATGGTAGATATTTTTACTTTTTTCTCAGTACATTGTGGATATCTTTCTGTGTTAGTATATAGAGAGGTATCATGTTTGTTTTAATGGTTGTATGGTGTTCCACTGCGTGCCATAATTTATTCAACTGCTCCCCTATTAATAGATTCAATCTCCAAATATTTTTTGCCAGTCATTATTGTTCATCCAACAGTGAACAAAGGTAAACCCACAATATCGCCTTACATTTCTGTAGGGTTTTTTTATAGTGTAAAAAGAACACTAACATGCATTTACTAGTTCAGATCTTCTCTATAACTTTTTGAAATAGAATGGGCAACTGCAACTGTACAGTACCAAAACGAGATCAGCAAGACCATCCAGCTGGTAAGGGCTAACACTAGGATTTAACCCGTAAAGTTTCAAGGTCCACATCAAGCGTCCTGGCTACAAGAAGGCTCCTGTTCCTGGACTCAAGTTTCATGTAAGAGCCACCTGAGAAGCTACAAGCATTTAAGGACACATCTGCAAACCCTTTTGATTGGGTTTTAATGCCTTCATTTTCAGTAGACAGATTAAATAATTCCCTCTCAGTAATGTCCAAAAAGGGTAATTCAGGTTTTAACTATTGGAGCCAATTGCAATATATAAGGACCTGAATTACAGAAAGGCAGCTGTCAGGCATCTGTATGATCCTTTTGGTTTAAGCATCTTGAACAGGAGATTTAAGAAGAGATTTCCTTCCACACCACTTCATCCCAATATTTTGAAATGCATTTTTTATATTAGATATATTCGGTCACAGGTGGTTGGCTCACTAATTAGTTCACTGCGTTAATCTGTGAACTCCACAAATGCAGCAACTGTCTTGTTCACAGCTGTGCCCCAATTCCCAGCACAAGGGCAACACCTAGCAGGCATCCAACAAATGTTCATGAAATAGTTGGGCTGTGAAGAAACAGCTTAAAGGGGTTATTCAGAGGACAGACCTTAATGTAATAAGTTAATCTGTGTGTGCAAGGCCCATTCCACGCTACACTGTCACTCATTTTATCACAACAACCCCTAGGTCAGGAACAATTCGATAAGGTAAATCAGACAAACGTTTGTGAATGTCCAGCGTTACTCCAGGTACAGTGGTGACAAAAACAAAGGCTCTGCCCTGGGAGGATAGTTGGTGATAAGTGCTAAGAAGAGAACAAGCGAGGGTAAATGAATGAAGAGTGATGGGATTTGTACTTTAGACAGAGAGGCCAGGAAAGGCCTTGATGGGCATATGATATTTAAGCAGGTACATGAATAATGAGAAGAGGACAGCCATGAGAAGGTCTCAGAAGAGCATCCCAAGTAAAATGCAGGAGATGGCCTCTCCCTGAGATGAGAATGGGTGAGGAGTTCATGGGACCACGGCGGGTTAATGTCGCTAGAGTGAAGGGAGCTGGTAGAGTGACCACGCTACCTTGAAGGGATTTATTCACATTGCAACGGGAAGCCTTTGCAGAGTTCTTAAGGAAAAAGTACAAAACATCTGATTTATGCTTTTAAAAGTCACTTTGCTAGCTGGGGGGTATAAATTAGGAATTTGGAATTAACAGATACACACTACTGTATAAAATAGATAAACAAGGACCTACAGTATAGCACAGGGAACTATATTCAGTATCTTGTAATTATAAGGGAAATAACCTGAGAACGATTAGATAGATAGATAGATAGATAGATAGATAGATAGATAGATAGATAGATGTATAACTGAATCGCTTTGCTCTTCACCTGAAACTAACACAACATTGTAAATCAACTATACTTCAATTTTTTAAAAATCACTTTGCTGGAAATTCCCTGGCTGTCCAGTGATTAGGACTCGGGGTTCAATCCCTGGTCGAGGAACTAAGATCCCGCAAGTCGCGCTGCACTGCGAAAAATAAAATAAATTTAAAATAAATAAAAAATAAACATCACTTTGTTGTATGGAAAAGGAAATCGGCAAAAGAAGGGGCCACTTATGAGAAGGCCTCGCAACACTGTTCCTGCTCTACAGAATGAGGAGAGCGAGCCTTTAAAAGGCAAAGTGACCGAGGGACTAATTTTTTTTAAGTAGATTTAGGACGGATGTTACCTTGGGGTGTGTGTGGGGCTGTCGTTAAGAGAATGGGATTGGTATAAAGATGTGGGAAATAGGTCATTTATATTTCTTACGTTGAGTTGTGGGATGACAGGGATTCATTTTATTTTTGTGCTTCGTCACTTTTATATATCATGTGTTCTGTGAATGTTATGGGCTGAATTTTGTCCCTCATAACTCAAGTTGAAATGCCATTTGCAGCAACATGGATGGACCTAGAGATCATCATACTAAGTGAAGTAAGTCAGAGGAAGACAAATATCATATGATATCCCTTATATGTGGAATCTAAAAAAATGATACAGATGAACTTATTTAGAAGACACAAATAGAGTCACAGATGTAGAAAACAAACTTATGGTTACCAGGGGGGAAGGGGGGAGGGATAAATTGGGAGATTGGGATAGACATAATCATACTACTATATATAAAATAGATAACTAATAAGGACCTACTGTATAGCACAGGGAACTCTACTCAATACTCTGTAATGGCCTATATGGGAAAAGAATCTAAAAAAGAGCAGATATAGGTATATGTAAAACTGATTCACTTTGCTGTACAGCAGAAACTAACACAATGTTGTAAATTGACTATACTCCAATAAAAATTAAAAAAAAAAAAAAACCTCAAGTTGAAGTCCTAACCCTCAGTACCTCAGCATGTGACCATGTTTAGAGACAGCACATCTGAAGATGTATTAAGTTAAAATGAGGTCATTAGGGGAATTCCCTGGCAGTCCAGTGGTTAGGACTCTGAGCTTTCACTGCCAAGGGTGCGGGTTCAATCCCTGGTCGGGGAAGTAAGATCCTGCATGGCATGGCCAAAAAACTGAAGTCATTAGGGTGAGTTCTAATCCAATATGACTGGTGTCCTTACAAGAAGTGGTGGTGAGGACACAGGCACAGACAGGAGACCATATGAAGATACAGGGAGAAGACAGCCATCTAAAAGTCAACACCTCAAGACTTCCCTGGTGGCCCAGTGGTTAAGACTCTGCACTTCCACTGCAAGGGGCACAGCTTTGACCCCCTGTAGGTGAACTAGGATTCTGAATGCCACACAGCCAAAAAAAAATTAAAAATAAATAAGTCAGCACCTCAGAAGAAACCAACCCTGCCAACACTTTGATCTCAGACTTCTAGCCTCCAGAATTGTGAGAAAATGAATTTCCATTGTTTAAGCTACCCCATCTTTGGTACTCTGTTATGACAGTCCTGGAAAACTAATAAGTTTAGGTGTCAAATATTTCAACATTAATTTTTTTTTTAATTTTTAAAAATCCATAGGATAGTATGTATCAAATATGTATCAAACTGTTAACAATGGTCATTTCTGGAAGTTGTGATTATGGGGAATTCTGATTTTCTATATTTATATTTCTGAACCCTTTATATCTTTTATAATGAGTATATTTTGGTTTGTATTTAAAGGAAGGAAGAAAAGGGAGAGAGAGCATGGACATGATTTGTCCAATATTGTGGTGAGTGAGTGGCAGAAAAAGAAAAACTGGATTACATTGACAATCATTTTCCAACATTTCTCCATCTAACAGAGAAGCAGACATGTTGTATGGGACTTCCAAAACTGTTCCTTAAAAGAAAGGAGATTCCCTTTTGTCCTCGTTCCTTCCCTCTTCTTCCTGCCTAGAATGGAGCTGTAATGACTGGAGCTCCAGCAGCCATCTTGGGGCAAAAGATAATCTCAACAATAGTAACAATGCACAGTGGAGGAGAAAGACGGAGGCTGTGTCTCTGAAGACTTCAGTGAGCTACCATACCAACCCTGAGCTGCCTACCTCTGCGTTTCTTTTCGATGTGAGAATAAACTCTTATGTGTTTAAACCAACATAAATTGGACCTCTGTTACTTGCGAATAAACCTAATCCTAATTATTACAAAGGATTTTTTGTTTGTTTGTTTTTGTTTTTTTTGCGGTACGCGGGCCTCTCACTGTTGTGGCCTCTCCCGTTGCGGAGCACAGGCTCCGGACGCGCAGGCTCAGCGGCCATGGCTCACGGGCCCAGCCGCTCCGCAGCATGTGGGATCTTCCCGGACCGGGGCACGAACCCGTGTCCCCTGCATCGGCAGGCGGACTCTCAACCACTGCGCCACCAGGGAAACCCAAAGGATTTTTTTTTAGTCATTCGATATTAGAGCTCATTAAGTGCTATTGGGGAAAAGTTATTTGAATAATCTTTTTAAAAAAATATTACTAATTTGAGGGAATTCTCCACCCACAGCCTCCATTTTCTCTGAAGTGCATGATTATCTGATGTGAAACAGGAGGGTTTGTGTAGCCTAAAGAGGGTGATTAAAATGTTGGTACAAGTTCCCGGGAGGAACAAGAACAGGGGCAGGGCTAGTGATAACTTTTTAAAAATAAAAGAAACGAATTCTATTTTCTGTTATCAATTTTAACTAAACATCAGTTCATTGTGTGGATGACACATGACTTAACTATTTGAATAGTTTCTGTTATTAAGAAAAAAAAAGATTCCAAGCCACCAGCAGTATGAAGGCTGCCAAGGCCTCTTCATATCTGTGTTTGAATGCTGGCTTTGCTTTTATAAATTATTTTACGTGTTTGAGTCTCAATTTCCCCATCTGTAAAAGGGATGGCAAAAACAACTGGGATTGTGACAAAGAATAGATGAAATTACATTTGTAAAAGTGCTTAACACTCAGTAGAAGCTATTCCCTCACTTTATTAATCCATTTGTACCTCATATAAAGTTCCAGTATTTCTAGGCTTGTCATACCCCCAAGGAAGACCTGTGGGTCCCACCTGGATGAGTTATGTTGTGCTGCAAATATAATCTTAAATAATTAATAATTTCAGTTAGCGTTTATTGATCATTTACTATAGACCAGGCACATTTCATGCGTTTTTATTTAATCCTTCCTCAAAACCTTGAGAAATAGATGCTATTAATATGGTCATAAGGAAACGAGGAGAGGTCAAGTAAACAGTCCAAGATTTTTTTTTTTTTTTTTTTTTGGCCATACGGCACGACTTGGGGGATTTTAGTTCCCCAACCAGGGATCGAACCCAGGCCTTCGGCAGTGAGAGCTCGGAGCCCTAACCACTGGACAGCCAGGGAATTCCCAACAGTCCAAGATTGCATTCACTTAGCACAAGCAGGATTTGAACCATGGAGACAGTAAAAAGATAACTGGTCGCCAGGGGTTCAGGGAGAAGGAGGGAGAGATGCATAGGAGGAGCACAGAGGATTTTTAGGGCAGGGAAACAATTCTGCATGATACTGTAATAGTGGATGCATGTCATTATACATTTGTAAAACTCACAGAATGTACAACACCAAGAGTGAACCCCAACGTAAACTATAGACTTTGGGTGATAATCAATTATAACAAATGTACTACTCTGGGTATTGATGGTAGGGGAGGCCGTGCGTGTGCGGGGATGGGGGATATTAGAATTCTCTGTACTTTTGGCTCAATTTTTCTGTGTACCTAAAACTGCTCTTTAAAAGCCTGTGTTTAAAAAGCATGAAAATGTCCAAAGCATTGGTGATTGTCAGGTAAAACAGTCTGGACTAAACAGAGGAGTAAAACAGTGGGATAGGAAAGGAAAGTTTGAACCCAGTAGTGAAGGGCCTTAGATGGTCAGGTGGGTAATTGGGACTTTAGCCTGTAAGTCAGCGGGGGTTGTTGAGGATTGCTGAGCAGGGAACTCAGGTAAAGAACAGACTTGTAGGAATAAACGTCTGGCTGCTATTGTGTGAGGAGAATTCGGGAAGATAGAGTGGAGGCAAATAGAGTAGTGAAAAAGCAGGTAAAAAGCACAAGTGGGGGGATTTCCCTGGTGGTGCAGTGGATAAGACTCTGTCCTCCCAATGCAGGGGGCTTGGGTTTGATCCCTGGTCAGGGAACTGGATCCCACATGCATGCCGCAACTAAGAGTTTGCATGCCACAACTAAGGAGCCTGTGAGCCACAACTAAGGAGCCTGCGAGCTGCAACGAAGACCTTGCGCAACCAAGTAAATGAATAAATAAATATTAAAATAAATAAGTAAAATAAAATAAAACACCAGACCATAGGGTAGAATTCCAAATGATATTAAAAAAAAAAAGCACAAGTGGACCTGTAAAGAAAGGGGTGCATAGCTGTTGGTGGGAATGTAAATTTGTGCAGCCACTATAGAAAACAGTATAGAGGTTCCTAAAAAATTAAAAATTGAACTATCATGTGATCCAGCAATCCCACTTCTGGATATGTACCCCAAGGAAAGGAAATCAGTACATCGAAGGGATCTGCACCCCTCACTGCAACGTTATTCACAATGGCCAAGACATGGAAACAACCTAATTGTGTGTCAATGGATGAATGGATGAAGAAAATGTTATATATACATATGAATATTATTCAGCCATGAGGAAGAAGGAAATCCTGCCATTTGTAACAAAATGGATGGACTAAGTGAAATAAGCCAGATAGAGAAAGACAAATACTGTATGGTCTTACTTATATGTAGAATCTTGGTTTTTTTTTTTGGCTGCGTTGTGTCTTTGTTGCTGTGCGGGGGCTTCCTCTAGTTGCGGCAAGGTTGCGGTGCGCGGGCTTACTGCGGTGGTTTCTCTTGTTGCAGAGCACGGGCTCTAGGCACGTGGGCTTCAGTAGTTGTGGCACACAGGCTCAGTAGTTGTGGTGCACGGGGTTAGTTGCTCCGCGGCATGTGGGATCTTCCCGGACCAGGGCTCAAACCCGTGCCCCCTGCATTGGCAGGCGGATTCTCAACCACTGAGCCACCAGGGAAGCCCCTTACTTATATGTAGAATCTTAAAAACCCCAATTCACGGACTTCCCTGGCTGTCCAGTTGTTAAGACTCCACGCTTCCACTGCAGGGGGTGCAGGTTGGATCCCTGCTCGGGGAACTAAGGTCCCACATGCCACGTGGTGGGTCCAAAAAAAAAATGGGCTCACTCTCCTAATCCCTTCAGTTGCTTCCTGTTGTACCTGTAACAAAACCCACACTCCTCAGGAGGACTTGTAGGCCTTTCACATCTACACTCTCCACCTCTAATCCCTCTACCTCAGGTACTGCCTCTCTTTTCCCCCTCAGGTCTTCACACAAGAAAGACTATCTCCATCCTTTCCTTTCTTTTCTAACTCCTCCCCGGTTGCTTAAAGTGAGTTTAATCCCTGTTTGAAACAGGTTACACCGTCATTCTCTTTCATAGCACCTTGGTTGTTCTCCATGTTACCTCAGGTATATCATTACTGTACATATTTTCTCTATGCAAATACTGTATATATTCGTTTGTATGCTTCTAGTTTAATACCTGCCTGTCCCCAAGATCCTTTACGTTCCATGAGAAAATAGAGCCTATCGGTACGTTCACCACTCTGCCCCCAACACTTGGCAAAAGCCTGGAGATGCTCAATTCATATTTGTGAAATGAATGAATATGCTAGGCTGTGTGCTGTCATGCGGGAACCAAAGATGAAGCACTGGAGGAACTCACCCTCGAGTAGGGGTGATACGGCAGGAACATAAATAACTGTAGAGCGAGACAATGAACATCACAGGAAATTCAATGAGTCCCGAGGAAGGGGCATTATTCTAGGCAGGGAATTCAGAGCAGACTCTGCGGAGGGAGAGTACTATGTTGGGCCTGAAAGGAGGGAAAGCGGAGGGCAAATGTGGATAAGACATAGGGATCAACTTAATTGGAGTGTGGAGTATATCAAGACAAAAGAGTCAGAGAAGCTGGGAAAGAAGTGACACCAGATTGTCAAAGGGCTCACTTGCCAGGCTAAGAAGTCTGGACTGTATTCTGGAGGCAGCGGTGGGGCAACAACAGTAACTCAACTCACCCTTTGAAAACCTTTTTTTTTTGTTTGTTTGTTTGTTTGTTTGTTTTTTGCGGTACGTGGGCCTCTCACTGCTGTGGCCTCTCCCTTTGCGGAGCACAGGCTCCGGACGCGCAGGCTCAGCGGCCATGGCTCACGGGCCCAGCCGCTCCGCGGCATGTGGAATCTTCCCGGACCGGGGCACGAACCCGTGTCCCCTGCATCGGCAGGCGGACTCTCAACCACTGCGCCACCAGGGAAGCCCTGAAAACCTTTTAAAAATGTTTTCAGGTATACAGTAAAAGTAGAGATACTAGTACAATAAATACCTGCATGCTTCTCACCAACATTCAACAACTAACATTTTGCCTATTTGCTTTATATATAGATATACAGTTACGCAGATGTAGATATATAGATATGTGTGTGTGAGCATTTCAAAGTTTGTGTTACTTTTCTCTTTCTTCCCGTCTTTCATCCTTCCTCCCTCCCTCCCTCCCTCCCTTCCTTCCTTCCTTCTTTCATTTTCTGAACATTTCAAAAGAAATCAACAGACTCCTAACATTTGTTCAAAATTTTTTTTGTCTTTATTTATTGATTTTCTTCCAGTTTTATTGAGATATAATTGACACACAGCACTGTGTAAGTTTGTGTACAGCATAATGATTCGACTTACATACATCATGAAATGATGACCACCGTAAGTTTAAAACCCATCTGTCATCTCATATAGATACAAAAGGAAAGAAATAGAACAAAAATGTTTTCTTTCCTGTGATGAGAACTCTTAGGAATTACTCTCTTAACTTTCATGTATAATACAGTATTAATTATATCGATTATGTTGTGCATTACAGTTTCTAGTACTTATCTATCTTATAGCTGAACGTTTGTAACCGTTGGCTGCCTTCACCCAAGTGCTCCTCCCCTACCCCTGCCTCTGGTGACCTCAAATCTGATCTCTTTTTCTACAGATTTGTTTATTCACTTGTTTTTTTGTGTGTTTTTTGCGGTACGCGGGCCTCTCACTGCCGCGGCCTCTCCCGTTGCAGAGCACAGGCTCCGGACGCGCAGGCTCAGCGGCCATGGCTCACGGGACCAGCCGCTCCGAGGCATGTGGGATCCTCCTGGACCGGGGCACGAACCAGTGTTCCCTGCATCAGCAGGCGGACTCTCAACCACTGCGCCACCAGGGAAGCCCCATTTGTTTTTGAAGTATAACTGACCGACAACACTATGTTAGTTCCTGTTACACAAGATAGTGATTCGATATTTCTATATATTTCAAAATGTTCACCACAGTAAGTCTACTTACCATTTGTCACCATACAAAGATATTACATAATTATTTATTACCCACACTGTACATTTCATACCCATGACTAATTGACTTTGCAACTGGAAGCTTGTACCTCTTAACGTCCCTCATCTATTTCTCTCCTTCCCCCAGCCCCCTCCCCTCTGGCAACTGCCTGTTTGTTTTCTATATCTATGACTCTGCTTCTGTTTAGTTATGTTTGTTCTTTTTTGTTTTTTAGATTCCACGTATAAGTGATAACATACTTTCTTTCCTGCCTTTCTCTGTCTGACTTATTTCATTAAACACAATACCCTCCAGGTCCATCCATTTTGTTGCAAATTCAAATTTTCATCCTTTTTTTTAAGGCTGAGTAGTATTCCATTGTGTGTGTATACCATATTTTCTTTAGCCATTCATCCATCAGTAGACAGGCTGTTTCCATGTCTTAGCTATTGTAAACAATACTGCAGTGAACACGGGGGTGCAGACATCTTTTTGAATTAGTGTTTTCATTTTCTTCAGATAAATACCCAGAAGTGGGATTGCTGGATCATATGGCAGTTCTATTTTTAATTCTCTGAGAAACCTCCGTACTCTTTTCCATAGTGGCTACACCAATGTACATTCCCACTAACACTGCACAAAGGTTCCCTTTTCTCCACATCCTCGTCAACACTCGCTATTTGTTGTTTTTTTTTTGATAACAGCCATTCTGACAGGTGTGAGGTGACATAACATTGTGGTTTTGATTTGCATTTCTCTGATGATTAGTGATTCTGAGCATCTTTCCACGTGGCTGTTAGCCATCTGTATGTCTTTTTTGGAAAACTGTCTATTCAGATCCTCTGCCCATTTTTTAATTGGGTTGTTTGGCTTTTTGATGTTGAGTTGTATGAGTTCTTTGTATGTTTTAGATATTAACCTCTTATCAAATATATTGTTTGCAAATACCTTCTCCCATTCAGTAGGCTGCCTTTTCATTTTGTTGATAATTTCCTTCGTTGTGCAAAAGCTTTTAAGTTTGATTAGGTCCCATTTGTTTATTTTTTCTTTGTTTCTCTTACCTGAGGAGACATATCCCAAAAAATATTTCTAAGACTTATGTCAAAGAGCATACTGCCGATGTTTCCTTCTAGAAGTTTTATGGCTTTGGGCCTTACATTTAAGTCTTTAATCCGTTTTGAATTTATTTTTCAATATGGTGTGAGAGGGTAGTCCAGTTTGATTGTTTTGCAGGTAGCTGTCCAGTTTCCCCAATACCACTTATTGAAGAGGCTATTTCTCCAGATTCTAAAGATGCTTTCACTCATATCCATCATACCTACATTGAACAAATACATTGAACAAATGTAATAACTGCTTTTTACTGGTATTAGATCATCTAATACCAGTCCATTTTCAAATTTCCCCAGTTATCCCCCAAATGTCTGAAAAGCAGTTTTTGGGGTTTTTTTGTTTGTTTGTTTTTTCAGAACCAGAATCCAGTCAAGCATTTGATTGTGTGGGTTTCTTTTTTAAATTAAAAAAAAGTTACAACAATCACCACGTGACTCTTTGTTATGATATCACTTTTCCTTAATCTTTATATCTTATCTTCTGTAAAACCAGTTGTCTTATAGAATGTCTCACATTTTTTATTTACTTGATTGTCTCCTTGGGGGTGTTGTTTATCTGGTTCCTCCAGCCCCTGTAACACCTTACGTTTTTGTAGCTGGTTAGTTTATCAAACACGTTCGTATGCATTTAATCACAACAGAATCGCTATAAGGCTTTATCCCTATTTAACAGAAACGAATACTGAGGCTTGGAGTGCTTAAATGACTTTTCCAAAGCCAGAGAGCCAGTAAGTAGCAAAGGCAGGACTCAAGCATAAAGGGATTCACTTTAGTTGAGTTAAAACAACAACAATTAATCCCAAATAGCCTACATCTAACTGCAGATTTTCAAAGTGCATTCTCTCTCCAGAATTCAATAGATATTTCTTTTCTTTTAAAAACGTTTTCAGAAAAAGGACCTTTTGTTGTTGTTTGTTTTGTTTTGTTTTTGCGGTACGCGGGCTTCTCACTGTTGTGGCCTCTCCCATTGCGGAGCACAGGCTCCGGACGCGCAGGCTCAGCGGCCATGGCTTACGGGCCCAGGCGCTCCGCGGCATGTGGGATCTTCCCAGACCGGGGCATGAACCCGTGTCCCCTGCATCGGCAGGCGGACTCTCAACCACTGCACCACCAGGGAAGCCCAGAAAAAGGATCTTTTAAGAAATATTTTATTTTCCTGATACCGTGAAGCACATTGCCAAGAAAAAGCAATTTGTTTTACAACGTCTAACAGCTATTTCTCTTGTCCAGCAAAACTAGCAAAATGTAACAGACACCAGGTTCCCCCCAAAGCTCCGTTTGTAACAACAGTTCACAACGTCTAAACGTTAAATGAGTTACTGAATTTATGACTTTCATAAATGTGTAAACAAAGTCAATTTATCTAAAAATAACTATTCTCTGTGCAAAGTTAAGCATATACATGTGCGCTTATGATGCTAAAACCAACAAGGGCCTTTAGGACTGTTAGAGACGCCGTTCGGAAGTACACGTAAAGTCAGGTCTTCTCCAGTCTATTTTCTCCTCACAGCTGGGTCAGAAACTCGTGGAACAGAATTAGGAGAAGCTTATAACAGTCTACAATCAAGAGATAAGGGGTGTGGTGCGACGATGAGCAAACCAGGCAAAGGAATTAGGATGATGGATTCAGGAGGAAACTGGGGAAGACATTTCTGGGACTCCCAGGAATTCAGGCCTCCAGCTTGGAGCCAGCTGCTAGAAGGGGGCCCTAGAAGGGAGAGACATAGGCAGGGGCTGAGTACTGAGAAACACTGTTCTCAACAAGAAATTATGGAAATCTTAACTCAGAGAGAGGGATTCCCAACACTGCCCATACATCAAAAAACGTTTTTAAGAAGCTGACTCGCTTTCGCCTCTCGCAAACTTCCACAAAGGTGGAAGCAGGCGAGCGCGCCCCGCAAGTTCCCTTCCCTGGTTTTATTGGCTGCCCTGGCCTGCCCCTTTCTCAATCTGTTTCTTTCATTGGTTAGCATTGATATGCTCCTGCTTTCACAGACAATTCCCGGAACCAATCATCTCCAACCACCGCTCCGTCTCTCCGCCGACTTGTGAGTGGCATCCATTCCAACCAATAAAAAATGAAAGTGAGGCTGTGGAGCCTACACTCCTCCCCTTTCTCCTCAACTCTTTCTGCAAATGGTAGAAAAGGTTGAGCAGCTGATACGAACCACCAATCCGTAAGGGCGGAAGAGGGGCGAGGAGAAAAGTGATGGGAGGGGGTGACGTGGCGGTGACGGAGGCATAAACTAAAATGAGTGGCAGAAATAGTAGCCAATCGACAATCACACTGGCTGGGTAGACTGCATTCTCGAGTCCTCCCTGAGCGCTGGAGACTTCGGGAAAGCACCAATGAGCTTTTCATGAGTCTGATTGGCCTTCACATGCACCAATCAACGGCGTGCCTGGCGGAAGCGTCCCACCACGGGCTCTCACTGGGCGCTGGTGGAATGACAGGCCCAAGAGAAATGCCAATGTCCGAGGGGTCTTCCGCAAGTGACACTCAGCGTCACCAATCGACTTCCTCCTTCCCGGCGGCAGAGCCCTCCTCCCCGCGGCCGGCCTGGCTGGGCGGGGACGCTGCGCGGCGGCGGCTGATGCGCTAGCCGAGTGGGGCCCTCCGGGCGGCGACGGCGGCTCTCGTAGGCGGTTCCGGTCCTGTATCTCCGGGCGGCGGCGGCTCATGGCGGCGACGGAGCTGAGAGGAGTAGTGGGCCCGGGCCCGGCAGCCATTGCGGCCCCGGGCGGCGGCGGCGGCGGCGCCGGTCCCCCCATGGTGGGAGGAGGCGGCGCCGGTGGCCGCGGAGACTCGGGGCCGAGCTCTGGGATCGCCCCGGGCACGGTGGCCGCGGTGGCTGCGGGCGGCCCGGGCCCCGGGGCCGGGGGAGTGGCGGCGGCGGGCTCGGCTCCTGCGCCGCCGGCGGGGGGCTCGGGCGCTGGGGGTTCGGGCTCGGCTCGCGAGGGCTGGCTCTTCAAATGGACCAATTATATCAAAGGCTACCAGCGGCGGTGGTTCGTGCTGAGCAACGGGCTCCTGAGCTACTACAGGTAACTGCTTCCGGGGCGCCGTCCCCCACTGCAGCCCACAGCCCCTGTGCCAGTTACCCTCTCCAGTCCGCGCAGCAGCCAAGGTCGCCCCAGGCCCCTTTTCCTCACTTGCGCTCTTTGACAGCCCGCGACACGAGTCCACCATCACGAAAGTGAACGCCCCAGGACTTACCGCTCCACCTGGGTGATCCACCCTTAGTGCCATACCTTCCCCTCGGTCCCTGGCCCTTCCATTTGTTCGGAGAGCATCTACTCTTCCATTGTGTTTCCAACAGCGCATCGGTGCAGTGATTAATTCTGCAAGGAAGGCGCTGCTGTAGGTGTTTAAGGGACACGTATGGGAGGGCAAAGTCCAGGCACCGCTCGCAAGGAACTTACTGTAAAAAGTCCCAAGGCTTAGCTCTCTGTGCCTAGTCTCCAGAATTCAAGGTTATTAGCAGCCCTTGATGTACCCGCCTTTGCTCTCTCCACATTCAAGCACAAGGACACCACGCGTAGGGTGGCCTCGGTATCTGTCCCCTCTCTTTATCTCTCCCAAGATTTGCCTAGGCTTTCGCCTTCTGGACAGACCAGAATGGAGAAGTGCACTCCAGTGTTTCTTTCTGCCTGCCCCACGTCCTCCTGTGGGAATCATTAAGTGTTCCATCCAGTATTTCTGGGATCTCTCTGGTCAGTGAGGTTTAAGTTTCATTAAGAGAAGAGTCCGTGTCTTTTGTATGACTACTTCTGTTCAAAAATGCTTGTTTTGGGATGTTCAATATATTTTTACGGTGACCCACAATCTTCTCACAACATAACATGCTTTTGGCTACTCATGTTACTATAGATAGAGAGGTTAGGGCACTGGATTTGGAGACAGGACATAAACATTTCCTGAGTGCTGGACAGTTTGGATGGGTGTTTAACATACGGTATTCTTTGACTCCCCAAAACAATCTGGAAGTTAGGAGATATTCCCATCTTTCCAATGAGGAAACGGAGACTTAGCTTGGGCAACTTTCCCAAGGTCTTGAGTCAGGATTTGAAACTAATTCTTTTCACACCAACACAACCTAAAACCCAGGTTAGTGTTATATGGATCAGTCAGATATAGAGATAACTACTTATCCATAGCTAGTACATTTATAGATCATGATACTATGTATATTTTATACAAAATGTATGGAAGTTCCCTGTAAGGGAGATTTTGCTTAATATAATGGCATTTCTAAGTGAAATCTTTTTATAAAGACCATTCTATTTGGGCCCCAAAACAGTGTTGTTAAGAACGGCTCACTCTATATTTCTTTTCCTCTGCCAGTAGTCACTTTGCCACCAGGAGGGTTTGGGTGAACGAATCTCTTTTCCACCAACTCCATTGTATTGGCTCTTAAAGAATTTTGAGAGGAAATTGAAGATGGGAGTTGGATTGATGGAGAATGAACAGTTTCTAAAAAAAAAAAAAAAAATGATGGGGGTTGGAGGTTGTTGAAGTAGGAACACAGGCTTATCTGGTCTCTAACAGTGGAAAATACCTTAGCACATCCTCACTGCTTAAGCCACATTAATTGTGAACACTTGTGTATTACATTTCTTTTTTTTTTTTTACCATCTTTATTGGAGTATAATTGCTTTACAATGTTGTGTTAGTTTCTGCTGTATAACAAAGTGAATCAGCTATACGTATACATATATCCCCATATCCCCTCCCTCTTGCATCTCCCTCCCACCCCTCTAGGTGGTCACAAAGCACCGAGCTGATCTCCCTGTGCTGTGCAGCTGCTTCCCACTAGCTATCTGTTTTACATTTGGTGGTCTATATATGTCAGTGCTACTTTCTCACTTCGTCCCAGCTTACCCTTCCCCCTCCCTGTGTCAAGTCCATTCTCTATGTCTGCGTCTTTATTCCTGTCCTCCCCCTAAGTTCATCAGAACAATTTTTTTTTAGATTCCATGTATATGTGTTGGCACAGGGTATTTGTTTTTCTCTTTCTTACTTCACTCTGTATGACAGTCTCTAGGTCCATCCATCTCACTACAAATAACTCAATTTCATTTATTTTTATAGCTAATGATTCCATTGTATATATGTGCCACATCTTCTTTATCCATTTATCTGTCAATGGACACTTAGGTTGCTTCCACGTCCTGGCTGTTGTAAATAGTGCTGCAGTGAACATTGTGGTACATGACTCTTTTTGAGTTATGGTTTTCTCAGGGTATATGCCCAGTAGTGGGATTGCTGGGTCGTATGGTAGTTCTATTTTTAGTTTTTTAAGGAACCACCATACTGTTCTCCATGGTGGCTATATCAATTTACATTCCCACCAACAGTGCAAGAGGGTTCCCTTTTCTCCACACCCTCTCCAGCATTTATTGTTTGTAGATTTTTTGACGATGGTCATTCTGACTGCTCTGAGGTGATACCTCATTGTGGTTTTTTTGTTTTTGTTTTTGTTTTTGCGGTATGCGGGCTTCTCACTGTTGTGGCCTCTCCTGTTGCGGAGCACAGGCTCTGGACGCGCAGGCTCAGCGGCCATGGCTCACGGGCCCAGCCGCTCCGCGGCGTGTGGGATCTTCCTGGAACAGGGCACGAGCCCATGTCCCCTGCATCGGCAGGCGGACTCTCAACCACTGCACCACCAGGGAAGCCCCCTCATTGTGGTTTTGATATGCATTTCTCTAATGATTAGTGATGTTGAGCATCCTTTCATGTGTTTGTTGGCCATCTGTATGTCTTCTTTGGAGAAATGTCTGTTTAGGTCTTCCGCCCATTTTTGGATTGCGTTGTTTGTTTTTTTGATATTGAGCTACATGAGCTGCTTGTATATTTTGGAGATTAATCCTTTGTCAGTTGCTTCGTTTGCAAATATTTTCTCCCATTCTGAGGGTTGTTTTTTCGCCTTGTTTATGGTTTCCTTTGCTGTGCAAAAGCTTTTAAGTTGCATTAGGTCCCATTTGTTTATTTTTGTTTTTATTTCCATTTCTCTAGGAGGTGGGTCAAAAAGGATCTTGTTGTGATGTATGTCCTACAGTGTTCTGCCAATGTTTTCCTGTGAGAGTTTTATAGTGTCTGGCCTTACATTTAGGTCTTTAATCCATTTTGAGTTTATTTTTGTGTATGGTGTTAGGGAGTGTTCTAATTTCATTCTTTTACATGTAGCTGTCCAGTTTTCCCAGCACCACTTATTGAAGAGGCTGTCCTTTCTCCATTGTATATTCTTGCCTCCTTTATCAAAGATAAGGTGACCATATGTGTGTGGATTTACCTCTGGGCTTTCTATGCTGTTCCATTGATCTGTATTTCTGTTTTTGTGCCAGTACCATACTGTCTTTATCACTGTAGCTCCATAGTATAGTCTGAAGTCAGGGTGCCTGATTCCTCCAGCTCTGTTTTTCTTTCTCAGGATTGCTTTGGCTTATGTATATCATTTGCATTATTATATTCAGAGTTGATTTTCATTTTAACCCTTTCTAATTACTGATCCAGGACTATCAGTTTAAGGTTAAATCACAAATCTAAAATTTTAGTCTGCTCCAGAGTTTTTCCCCTACTCAGGTTCATGTTTTCCTGTTACACTGGCCATCATTCTAATGTTCACTTGATTCATGTCCTAACTTGGCTTGTAAGTCACTGTTAACACTGATTCCCCATTTTCAAAAGTTGTGTATCAGCTGAGGGCCTTAATGTGTGGTCATCTTTCCTCATCCAAGTTCCTAATCAAATCTGCTTTCTAGCCCAGTTGAGTCTTTGATCAGTACCAGTCTTGATCAGTATTGATCTTGGTTGGACAGTAATAACCTATATGTTGCTATCTTTTAAGTACTTGTAACCCCTTTTCACTTCTCTCTTACAGTAGCTAGTGGTACCTGTCTGACTACAGCTAAAACTACTTGCAAAACATATCAAACCACATATTGGGAAATATACCACGGGCCTGTCCTTGCCAGCTAAGATGGTTCCACCCACACACCAACCAAGCAACAGGATCCAAAGTTATCAAATCTACGCACTACCCTCAGAATCACATTGAAGTACTTCCTATCAACGAATTGGTAGTTTATTCTTTCGAACATGTTCTTTGGGTCCCCATCTCTGTATTTAGCCAACTCGTCTTTCCTCCTGCTTTTCTTGCCTCCAAAACCAATCGTATCTTGTATATGCCTTTTACAAAATACTGTTTTCTTTTTAGCTGAGTACTTCCTAGACCCATGCTCTGATGAACTGTCCTAATAGGCTTTGGCAAGCCTTCTTTTTACCTATCCCGTTCTTCCTCACAAAGTTACACAGATATCCGGTTACTTAAAACCATATGTAGAACCCCAGCTCTCCTAGACACATCATGACAAGCTCATAGTATTAGTTTTCCTGGCTAGCCTCTAGAGACTGAGTTACTATTTTGGCTGGCCTTTTCAGGGAAGACCTTACTAACCAGAAAATACCACCTAATACTGAGGTGCCTAAGGAACTTATCTTGCACTCTGAAAAGCATGTCTTTCTCGCCTCTGCACTCACCATTTATAAGCATAGGTGTACCTGCTTGAACCCAAGAGCTCCGAAGTTAAGCCCGCCCTACTTCCAGAGTTCTTTGGTATTTTAAAAACTGCTACAGACATTATGTGATTTGAGAAACTTTAGTTCATGAAGATGACCCAAGCAGAAGAGATTCCTAGGAAGTGGCTTGTGGAATATACCAACACGTTGTGAGGAGTGTGGTAGACGGTCCAAGCAACACCTTTGGAGTAGAAAGCAAGGGTGAGCTGGCCTGTCAGCTGCGGGTCTGTAATTCAGCCTGCATTATTCATAACGTAACTGAAGCTTGGGGGCAGGGGAGGGGAGGTAAGAATAGAAAAACCAGGGATTCACGTTACAGTGTGGCAGGTGCGGGCGCGATGGAAGATGGCCTGGTTTATTGAGGACCCGTACCCCCCTCCCCCCGCCCCGGCCATCCCATACTGCTCATTTGTGCATCTGAGGAAGAAAAACCAGTTTCATGGGACAAACCGAACGATAGCAAATCTGTCTTCCTAAACACAGCACACAGACTTTCTCAAAGCCACCAAATCTTAGTTTCCAGAGATGGAGTGTGTGTCGTCTCTGGCATGCAGGAATTCTGGACGTGCCAGGTATGTTTGGCCGCTTGGCACTCGTGAAAGAGAAACGGCTCTGCTTTGCACTGTGGCAGTTGGCAAAGGACTTTGACCTCTTTATGTTCCAAGTTGGTCAGGGAAAAACTGCAGTCTCAACATGCAGGTCCCTGGGCATAATCAGCGGGTGGGGGAAATGAGCACAGTTTGCCCTGTACTCTCAGTTGTGCTAGCAGCTTGATCTTTTACGCCAGGTCTCTTGTAGCTTGTTGTCACCAACCAGTGCTGTAAAGTTCAAAAGTTAGTCTATTAATAGAACTGTCAGTCAGTAGAAATGGGGAAAATTTTTATACCCAGTCCTCTGAGAACAGATTTGCTGAATCTCTCCTAGCTATTAATAGGATGGCTTAGGAGTTCCCACCAATAGAGGTCAGTGGACCTTAGGAAAGAATATATTCCAGAAAGATTATACCACCTGGTGATTCTTTAATGATTATTCTTTCTTTATTCCCACAGAAAGCTAGTTATTCCTATTTCATATCATTTGAGCTGTAGTCAGTATTTAATACTCTAAACGTCTAAGGGTGCCTTACACTTCTGCAAGATAGTTGTTAAGAGTAGTATGAGAATTTCATTTGGGCTGAGTTATAGTTGGGGCAATGGGTTGTTCAATACATGTAAAATGGAGCTATTCTTTCTCTTAGAGAATAAGATTATTTTACAGAATTTTGTTGCATGAGTTTATAAAGCACTATTTCATAATTATATCTTGCTAAGTAAAAGGTAATTCCTGACTGCAAAAGGGCATGAGGGAACTTTCTGGGGTGATGGAAATGTTCTACATCTTGATTGTGGAGGTGGTAGCACAATTGTATATATTTGTCAAAACTCACTAAATTGTTCTCTTAAAATCGTTGGGTTAATACCGTATGTAGTTATCCGTCAGTGAAGCCTGTTCTTTAAAAGCTAAGGGTGAGAGGGACAGCAGAGCAATAAAATCTTATAGGCTCTGAAAGGAAATCCCTACTGATTGTTTTTTGAATTTTAGGGAGCCATTTGAGGGAAATATTGGAACTTGCTAGTTCCTAAGACTGCTGTATTTTCGAAAGGCTTAGAGTTATGAAATGGAATGTGATGAAGGATAAACCACGCATCAACTTTCTACTTAGCTTGTCTTTGGCTCGTTATTGCAGGTCAAAGGCAGAAATGAGACATACCTGCCGTGGTACCATCAACCTCGCCACAGCCAACATCACAGTGGAGGACTCCTGCAACTTCATCATTTCCAATGGGGGTGCTCAGACCTACCATCTGAAGGCGAGCTCAGAAGTAGAGCGGCAGCGCTGGGTCACCGCCCTAGAACTGGCCAAGGCCAAGGCTGTGAAGATGCTGGCAGAATCAGGTGGGGAGCAAAGAATATTGTGTCTGGGGAACATTCTGTTTGCCCCTCTTATGCACGAATCTTATTTTGTCCCTCATTGTCATTGTCATTTAATTAGCAGCTATCTCCTGGACATCTCAGGCTTCTGCTCACCAGGCAGAATTTCTCCTGGAGTGCTGGTTTTCAGCTGGGGGCAATTCTGCCCCAAAGGGGACATTTGGCGAAGGCTGAGCATTGGTGGTGCTAATGGCCTCTAGGGAGTAGAGGCCAGAGGTGCTGCTGAACCTCCTGCCGATGCACAGGGCAGCCCCACAGCAGAGGTAGCTGGCCCAAAATGTCAGAGTTGTTCAGATTGGGAAGCTGTCTTAGGAGCATGTTATCCTTTTGGCTCTTAATGCCAACTGACTACCTTAAAATTTTGAGAAATAATTATTTTATTGATAGATCAGTCAGGATTATTACAACTCACACTTTGGATCTGTCCTTACTTTTTTCTTTTCTCCTGACATCTTCTTACTTAACTCTTTTCTGGTTGAGTTGAAACCAGCAGTCTTCGTAGATGGCCAGAAACATTGTACGTGAAACCCCCTGGCAGTGGGCAAAGAGACACCTGATGGGTGGTGCTGCTCTTATATCAGTCTGGGCAGAGGAGTGCCCAGCCCTTTGTTCAACCCAGCTTGGTGCCTGGGCTGGTGGCCAGAGCTGTTTCATGCTTGAGGCGCATTAAAAAAATAATAGTTATATGTGATATTTTCTGTGAAAAATCTTTATTTTGCTACCATAGTCTCACTAAAAAGAACAATCTAATTATGTTTTGATTTTTCTTAAAGGAAAATGGTAGGATTTCCCTGCAGATGTTGATAGTTTAGTCGTTCTGAGCTTATTCACTTAGAGCTGACCAAGACGCTCACCTGCTAACTTCTGTTCATCTCTTGTGTTTCTTATCCCTTGTTCTTTCCCATGCTGTGTTTAATATCTCTTAAGCAATGAAAGGAAAGTTTGCTGCTTTGTAAATTTCCGGGTAACAGGTTATATTTTGACTCTGGCCCTGCCTGTTTGCCTAACAGATAGGGCAGGTCCTTCCTTGTTTCTTTTGTTTTGATTTTAGTGCTGATTTTAGCTCCCCCAAAGGAAGTGACATTGCTGGAAAAGAACTTTGCAGTTACAAAGTGTTAAGGACAAAACTGATAGCAAGAGGCACAACACAGCTCTCTGCTTGACTTATTATTTGAAAGTCATTTAACAGAAGACCTTGCACAGCTTTCAGTGCAGGGGTGGCTTTAGTGTCAGATGAGCTCATCCTGAAGTTCCTGAGTTCTCCTTTAGAAAAGATACGTTAATGAGTCTTTTGATGATGTGGACATGGTTTACAGAGAGCATCTAGACTGCAGTTCTCAACCCATGTCATACAGGCCCACTGATCACCCAACAGATGATAGTGGATTTGCACTAATAATCAGTGTGACTGGATTGGGACCCTCAAGCTAGGGTTAAAAGGCTCAATAATTCATTCCCAGCCCCAAGAGCCATATAGCTTCTCCATCCTGTCCTCTGGGTCACTGGTTCGCAAACCTCAGTGTGCATCAGAGTTACCTGGACAGCTTATTCGAAATACAGATTTCTGGACCTTGCAAATCAAGGTTTTTCTGGGGGTGGGGCCAGAGACTGCACCTGTAAGAAGAACCCCAGGGTTGGGACATGAGGGGATGGAGGAGGGTGGTCAAAAAGTACAGGCTTCCAGGGACTTCTCTGGTGGCGCAGTGGTTAAGAATCCGCCTGCCAATGAAGGGGACACGGGTTCAATCCCTGTTCCGGGAAGATCCCACGTGCTGCGGAGCAACTAAGCCTGTACTCCACAACTACCGAGCCCACGTGCTGCAACTACTGAAGCCTGTGCGCCTAGCGCCTGTGCTCTGCAACAAGGGAAGCCACCGCAACGAGAAGCCCACGCACCGCAACGAAGAGTAGCCCCCGCTCGCTGCAACTAGAGAAAGCCCACTCAGAGCAACGAAGACCCAACACCGCCAAAAAAAAAAAAAACATTAAAAAAAACAGATTAAAAAAGAAAGGTACAAGCTTCCAGTTATAAGATAAATAAGTCCTGGGGATGAAAATACAACATGACGACTGTAGTTAACACTGCCGTTCGGTGTATTTGAAAGTTGTTAAGAGAGTAGATCCTAAAAGTCTCATCACAAGGGGAAAAAAACCTTTTTGTATCTATATGAGATAATGGAGGTTAACTTATTTTAACCATTTCACAATATATGTAAGGTGTATATGCTGTACACCTTAAACTTGTAGCAGTGCTATATGTCAATTACATGTCAATAAAACTAGAAGGAAAAAAAGTGTGAGCAGAAAAATTGCTTATTGTTGTCTGTCCCAGGAAAAAAAAAGTAGTAGTACCCCAGCTGTTTGTGACACAGGTGGGCTGTGGACCACCTGTAGGCAAATCGTCTGGCGATGGTGAGCTCTCAGTCGGTCAGAACGCACAGCCTGAGGAGTGTCAGTTTGGTTGTGGGCAGAGTGGGTAGGGTTCCGACTCTCAGCCCTGGGCTTGGAGTCCTATCACTCACCTTTCCGCCCGTACAGATGAGTCAGGAGATGAAGAGTCCGTCTCACAAACCGACAAGACCGAGCTGCAGAACACCCTGCGGACCCTGTCCAGCAAAGTGGAGGACCTGAGCACATGCAACGACCTGATCGCCAAGCACGGCACGGCACTGCAGCGCTCGCTCAGCGAGCTGGAGTCCCTGCGGCTGCCGGCCGAGAGCAACGAGAAGATCAAACAGGTCAACGAGCGGGCCACGCTCTTCAGGATAACGTCCAACGCCATGATCAACGTAAGCGCGCACATGTCTGCCTTGCTTTTTGCTTCTTTCCCTCTTTGAAATGTAATTCTTCCCAAATGCTGGAAAATTGTAGTTGGTAAAGCATAGGACGTTAGGTCCTGCTTAATCGTTCAAGGGATTTGAGTTACATTTTTTTTGTTGCATGAAATGGAACAGGGTGCACAGATGGAATGACATTCCCGCTCTGCTTGAATGGTCAGGAGGACACTGCTCCAGCCCTGCGTCTGCCCCCAGCAGGGCATCTGATGATGATGTTAGTTGAGGCCCTTCACCTCTCTGGGTTGTGGTTCTATCTATCTACCTATCTACCTATCTATCTATCTATCTATCTATCTATCTATCTATCTATCTATTTTTCTCTAACTTTATCTATTGGAACTAAAAGGTCTTCATGGACCCTTTCCACTTCCATGTTCTTTGAGATTTTGGTTGGAGTCTGACCCCTACTTTGCTAACGCACCCTGGCCTACAGTGTGGTAAGTCCCCGGGGGCTGGATTAAGTACTAGTGAGAACCTGTAATCCTGGTTAGTCCCATCTTGAGTCTTGGATTTGAGGGGTAATTCTGGGTGATAAGACAAAATATTCAACGTTGGGTACTTTTCTTTTCAAAAGAAGGGGCCAGTGCTTCTGCCTCCTTATGACTAGCTCCGGTGCTGTCGTTGCTTTAGGGAATACTTTGGCTGCTTGGGTGCAGGGCTCCAGGTAAACCCAACGTGCCACTGACGTTGGTGACGTGTGTCCGATACTGGGTGATAGGTATGGAATGAGTGCACAGTTTAAACAGCGCCCTTTTTCCTCTGCTGGCGACTGATCCTCACCCGGCAGGTTCGTCAGCTTCCGCATAGGAACACGAGAGGATGCTTCATACGGCACGTGAGAACACTGCTCTTTGAGAAGGGGCTTGTGCAGGTGGTGGTTTTGTTTTTGTTGTTTTCCTATCTAATTAAATGGGATGAACTTACTTCACTAGGGTCAGATTTTTCCTTGTTTGAGGAGTGATAATAAGGCATCTGCTTAGAATTAGTTGTGTTCACGTGGCTCTTAGAGATCGAAGGTCTTTTCCTATGACCAAGGGAAAATTTGTTTTTTTGCATTTAAAACCCCTTTGTTTCTTAATAGAAAGTTGTAGTAACTTTTACTTTCGTGTCATTTTCTGAAGCGTTGAGCACTCTCTTCAGTGCTCTGACTCCCACGAAGTAGAGGAGAGAAATTATTTTGTCCCCTTAAGGACTGCAGGCAGATCAGTGTCTCCCAGCACCATTCTGCAGACCAGCACTGGCGCTTGTGTTTCTGATGTTGGGTCGTGTGCTCTCTTTCCAAACTCTCGTACTTCTTGGTGCCTGTGTGCCTGTTTTTCTGGTCCTCCTGTGATCAGGAAAACCTCATAAATCATACAGGTCATTTAATCAGTAGTAAATAAATATACTTTTGAAATAGAACAGCTCAGGACACAACCATCTGTTAACCTTTTATCCGTGTCAGGTGAACACCCTGCTCCATGACAATTTTTTTCCTACTCTGATAGGAAAAATTTGCTAAATAAAACACCTCTTGATTTAAAAATGTCTCATAAAACTAGAACTTTATTTTGGACTTTTCTCTTGAAAATATGCTTATCTTCGTTCCTGGCGACAGTTCTTTTTCCCTGAGTTCTAGGTATCCAGAGTTTGTGTCAGTTCTCATTCTGTTCTCCCTGGGTGCACTGTCTCTGCCCCTTTTATAGCCAGTTACTGCAGGAAATGCATTTTTTAGCCCTGTGTTATTTCCTTTGTACCTTTTAGGGGATGATGGCAAGGCCTTAAAACTGACACGCTAGCACATCACATCTCTAAACAGGCAGTGTTATAGCAAAGGAAGAATGCACTCATTTCACGCAGTTGCTTGCTTGCTTAGGATATAGCTTTTCTTATTATCAGAGTGAGGCTAAGCAGGGGAGCGCATTTGACACTGTTAGCGTATGCATTTGCTAATGCAGTGAACACCTATTGAGCACCTTCTGTGTTCTAGGCACTGTGCTGGGGATATAAAACTAATGTGGCTGTGGTCCCTGCCCTCAGGGAGATTACTGTCCAGTGAGGGGCCAGAGAAGTGAACAGATCATTATGGAGTGTGCTGCATGCCAGGAGACATGTGAGCACAGGCTGCTGTGCTGTAGTACCGTGGGATTGTCTAGCTCAGACCAGGAGGACCTGAGAAGGTAGCCCCCCAGATAAATTCTGAAAGACCCGAGAGAGTCTTCTTATGAAAAAAAGGCAACAAAGAGTTTGGGGTCCTGAAGTCTAACTGCCCCAGTTCCCCTCTCTGTGACCTGGGGCACCCTAGTCCCTCGGTGACCCCAGTTCCTTTTCTGTAAATGGTGATGATCCTGGTAGCTGCTCTCAGGGTGTGGAGCGGCTTTTATTAGATAGTGGCTGTCGAGTGTTCAGTAAAGTGCCTGGCATATAATCTTCTCTCGCTAACTTTGAATTGTGACCCCTGTTCTTCAAAGGAAGTGAGGGAAGAGAGTTGATCCAGGTGTGGTGTGTGTGGATCCCTCCCTCTCTCCCAAAGTCTAGGAACCACTTGCCGTTGACTGTTACCCAAGCAAGGAAGTAGCTAGAGATAAGGCTGAAGAGGAGCTAAGTATGGGGGGTGGGGGGCTGTGTGCAGATCCTACTAATGGGCTTGGCAGTAGTGGATTAGAAGAGGATAAGACCGATTTTGATGCAGGCTTAACTCTTAATAGATAACACCTTATTGAATGATTACTGTGAGCCTGGTCTAAGTGCTTACATGTTAAGCAACAACTTTTGAGATAGCTACTGTTGTCATTCTTTGTTTACAGATGAGGAAGATGAGTAACTTGCTAAAAATTCCGTAGTTAGATAGTAGGATGGAGCTGTGACGATTCCAGAGTATGTCCTCTATACTGCTTCTGAGTGTGGAGGAACAAAAGAAATGTACAGAGTCCAGAAATATTGAAGAAAAATCAGTAGGATTTGATCATTGGATGTGGGGAGGGAAGAAAACTAAGAATCAAGGATCCCTCTTAGTTTTCTGGCTGGGGCAGGTGGAAGGGCCCTGGAACTGTTCTTGGGATGGAGATGCAGAGTCAGAAAGGGAACATGGTGAGTTCATATGGGACCCACTGATTCTGAGATTACTCTGAGCCATTGAGTAGGCAATTGGATAGTCTGGTCTGCAGCTCCCTGAGCGCAGAGCTGGAATTACTGATTTAGTAGGCATCAGCCCATAGGCAAAGGTTGAAACCATGGGAGTAGATGTTCTATTTACCTATTAGTTTCTCTTTAACAGGGTATAGACTTTTAAGCTTACATTGCTCCCTTCCTTTATTTATTAAGCAAACTGTATCAGGCTCCCACTATGTACAGAGCAGCTCAGTTAGGAGCTGGAGATAAGTATGTGAATAAGCTGTAAACGGTGTCTTCAGGTGGCTCACAGTCCATCTGGAGAGAAAGTCACGATCCTGCTGTGGATGGTGTGAAATAGAAATATGTGCAAAGTGCTGTGGAAAGTAGAGGAGAGATGGGCTTGGGGGGGGGGGCGGTCACAGAAGAGGTAACATTTGCCATAGATCTTAAAGAATGGAGAGGACTTGGCCAAGCAGAGAAAGGGGATAGGAAGGCATTCTAGGCCAAGCAAATAGCACGTGCTCCGATGGGCAGGCCTGAAAGAAATCTGCATGTCTGAGAAAGGGTGAGCAGTTCAGGGTGCCTCCATGGCAGGGTGCAGGGGTGGGCCCAGCTGCCTGGACAGGAGGACGCAAGGGCCATTTATGTCCATGACCAGTAGTTAGGATTTGGTCCTAATGTCGATGGGGAGCCAGTGAAGGGACTAATATGGTCAGATTTGTGTTTTGTCTCTAGATCTCTTCTTCGCTTCATCAGGTAGGCTTCTAATTTTTAAGATCAGTTGTTATCTTAGTGACCAAAATAAAAACCAATTAAATTTCCCCATATTTGGTTTAATTCACTGCAGACTCTCTGTTCTCAGTGTCTGAATTCCTCAGTTTTAGGTGACTTGAGTTTAGTTGAGAATGTATTGAAAGCAATACATGCTTATCCCATGCTTTTCCTCACCTTTTAGTCCATAGGTTTCTTCTTTGGAGCAGTTCACATAGCTGCCCTTTGTGATGTTGCACAAATACTTTGTCTAGGTTTGTTGCTCACTTGGTATTTGTTGTTTGGTCCTCATGACCAGGAAAATATGAAAGAACTATGACAACCACATTCAATATTTTTTTCTGGAGTTGACCTTGATTGTGTCATGGAGCTGGCTGTCCCTGATACTGTGGAATAACAGGGAAGGCCTTTCATTTTAATTTGCTAGTTCAGGTTCCCAGAATAAGGTTACTTACTGGGCTTACAGAGGCCTGAGGGGAATCTCTGACTAGCTGAGCTGAGGTGACCTATATCGACTCTTTCTCCATACAGGCCTGCAGAGATTTCCTTGTGTTAGCCCAGACCCACAGTAAAAAGTGGCAGAAGTCGCTGCAGTACGAAAGGGACCAGCGTATCCGCCTGGAAGAGACCCTGGAGCAGCTGGCGAAGCAGCACAATCACCTGGAGAGAGCCTTCCGAGGAGCCACGGTGCTGCCGGCAAACGCTCCCGGCGGCGCTGCTTCTGGCAAAGGTGAGCTGCTGGCTTGGCTCTTGGACGGCCTGTCTGATCCCAGCCACATGCTTTTCTGCAGCTGATAGAGAGAGCTGCAGATTCTCCAGAATCAGCGACTCATGTGAGATGGAATTCGAGCCCTTTATTCTTCTGACTTCCCCATTGCTTTCTACCATTTGTTACTAGGTTTGTGGTTAATATTTGAAAGCTCCAGCTGTGCCAGGTTTTGATAAATGCAGCCCAAGGAAACAAATGCGGCTTCCTCCTTGCAGGTCAGTGCTGCTCCGGCAAAGGAGACGTGAGTGATGAGGATGACGAGAATGAGTTCTTTGATGCTCCTGAGATCATCACCATGCCTGAAAATTTGGGCCACAAGTAAGTCATTCTTGATTCCCACCCCCCGCAAAATGAGCATATCTGGCCATGGAAAGGTTAGAAATGTTTCGGTGGAAGTGTCATAGTTGTTTACTAAGATATGGACTCTTTTCCTTACGTAAGTGGAAGACTGTCAGCTTTTTTACATGAACAAGTTCTCCAGAGATGTCTGTTCATACGTACTGCTTTCTAAGTGTCGTCGTTTGATCACTCATCAATAAGTTTGTGCCGTGTCCTTAGCATTCTGCTTTGTAAAGACATGGTGAGGACCAAACTCTAGTTCTGATCTTTATGCTAATTCTCATACGCTTCCCATCTGTGTAGACGTACTGGCAGCAACATCAGTGGAGCCAGCAGTGACATCAGCCTTGATGAACAGGTAACTCCTATTTGGGAATTACCAAGACTGGGGGACTTAGGTGTCATTCCCAAGGATTTGCTTATAAAGTACTAAGAGAAACAGAAAGTACTGGTTTTTTTTTTTTTTTTTTTAGCATGGGGGAAGGGAAGCTTATAAATAGTGGGTTTTCTGTTCTTTGTGAGTGATTGAATGGCTTTGTTTTTGCGCTTAGTACAAGCATCAGCTGGAAGAGACCAAGAAGGAAAAGAGAACGAGGATACCATACAAGCCAAACTATAGCCTCAATTTGTGGAGCATCATGAAGAACTGCATCGGAAAAGAACTCTCCAAGATCCCCATGCCGGTGAGGGTCTCGCACAACCAGGCTCTGCCCGGAAGGCCTCTCAGGCCCCGGCCAGAGGAGTGCGGCCGGGACAGCCTCCACCCACTCCTGTGGCAGTTTGTGGCACGGTCCTTGTTACCCTTACAGTCATAAACGATCCCTTAAAACTAGCTGCTTTAATTTTCGCTAGGGATCTGGTATGTTTCCAGATCACCTAGAGTCAGATGCATTTGTTCAGTAACAGTTATTTATGAGCAAATTCCTATGCCAGATGTGCTGAGGACCTGCAAAGATAAAATTCAGCATCGTTTCTGTTTTCAAGAAGCATGTAGTTCGAGAGACAGACATGAAAACATGTAGAAAACATTCATTTCTATGATGGGAAGTACTGTGCATACAAAGGTTTGGGGAGACCAAAGCAAAACCAATTCATTCCAACCAGGAAGCTGTGGACCATCTCCCTGGTGAAGGAGGTGTTTGGACTGACCTCCCTGCCTCCTGTCATGCCCTCCTCCAGTCTGTCCACACTGTTTTCAAAAGGGATCTTTTCAATATTGCAAATGTAGTCATGTCATTCCTTAGCTTAAAGTCCTTTACTAGCTCCTACTGCTTTGAGAGTAGTCCCGGTCCCTTAGTGGGCTTGATACTTCCTCCCCAAGGACAAGGCTCCGCCCATACACGTGCCCAGTGTTCTGGTCTTTGGGAGTTACCTTCAGGGACTCACCGGCATCTTTTTTCTTTTCCCCTCAGGGCATTTGCACACACTGCTCTTTCTGCCCAAACTTTCATCAGCTTCCCACCCACCTATGCCACTTTTCTTTTGTCCTGGCTGATACCCTTTTTTTCAGGATTCGACTGTGGTGTCGTCTCTTTCAGCAGACCTTCACCCGTGCATCTGGTCAGGGTGAGCCGTCTCTTCCCTGTGTTCCAACAAGTGCCACTGTTTATTTCTGGACAGTGGGTTTAACTTGCTGGTTCACTCCCCAAGAGTTTAATGACTGCCTAGCTGCCTGGGGTTGTATCAGTGTATCAGGTATAGGTTCAGTTTAAAGAATCCAAAATATGTTGGTTTAGACCAGGGGGCAGCAAACTGTGGCCCTGGGGCCACATCTGGCTGCCATCTGTACAGCCTACAAGCTAAGCATAGTTTTTATGTTTTTAAATGGTTGAAAAATATCAAAAGGAGGATAATATTTTGTGATGTGAAAATTATATACAATTTACGTGTCAGTGTCCGTGAGGTTTATTGGAACACAGTAAATGCTCATTCATTCACAGATTGCCTGTGGCTGCTTTCATCCTAGAACAGCAGTGCTGAGTAGGTGTGACAGAGGCCGTATGGCACTTGAAGCCTAAATGTTTACTATATAACCTTTCACAGAAAAAGCTGGCCAACAAATATTAGCTTAACTCATTATCACGTTAAAGTCCAGAAGTAGGTGGTCCAGGGCTGGTACGATACTCCACACTGTCGTGACCAGGCTCCTTTCTGTCCTGTTGTTCTGCTGCCTGTGGCCTCAATTCCCAGGTGTTAAGTGGCTGCCCCAACTCGGGCCGTCAGGATCGCATTCCAGTCAGCGGGAAGAGGGAAAGAGGAGAAGGGCATGTCCTGCCTTTTAAGGGTGCTTCTTGGAAATATCATGAACCATTTTGCCTTCAATCTCTTTGGCCAGAACTTAGTTATATGGCCTCAGCTAGCTGGAGAGGAGACTAGAAATGAAGACTTCTGTTCTTGGTGGCATGACCTAGTTAAAAATTGGGGATTCAACTACTTGCAGAAGAAGGGAAGAATGGAGAGTGGGGCATGGCTGCAGGCTCTGCCCATAGCCGGTTGCACGGCATACAGACAGCATTCTCCCAGCCTCTTGGGGCTGATGGACCAGTGAGTGGTTTCTTTCTCTCCATAGACTGTTCTTCACGGGCAGAGACTGGTCTTTATATCCTTGATGCTTAGCCAGTGCCTGGCACATACATATCATTCAGCAAATGTTAAAGTAATTAGTTAACTGAGTCTTGGGAAAAAAATAGATTTGTATGTAAGTGCATAGGATTTCTGTTAGAAAAATGTTGACCTCCAGACAGGAAATGGCCATGAGTAAGCACACTGGAGAAGCATAAAATAAGTGGTTGACTAGGGGCCTGAAAAGAAGCCCCGCTTCTTTGCCTAGTGCCTTGAAGGAAGTGGTGGAGAGGTAGGCTGGAAATTGCAGCCTCAGAAATGCAGTTCCTGCTTAGAGATAGGTTCTGAGTCCAGGTGACCTCTCTGTCCTACTTTACCATTATTTCCTTGTTGACATCGTTACAAGGAATGTGCAGTCCGGTACCTGCTGGCCTGTGGATCTGGTCCTCACCCTTGCCCTGCTCTGTGCTGTGTTACAGGAAAGCTGATCCCTCTGGGCTGTGTTTCTCAGGCTTCCATGCCTGCTGACTCTGGCTGGGCTCCACCAGTGCAAGGCACCAGAAGGAGTTTGGAGCGGGAGGATGGGAGAAGTCCCAGGGCACTCCCCGCCCCGGCTACATTCTCTTGGGCAATGCTCTGGCAGCAGCTGTGTGGCTCTAGTTTCCACTGCAGGCCCCCCTGAGGCTTTAGCTTCTGTGCACGCCTCTGGCCTCTGCGCTGCGGTAATAACCACCGCTGCTCTTTGTTCCTCCTGCCTGTCAGCAGTTACGGCTTCCTGCCGCTGCTAATCTCCAGGCTGTCATGTTATGCTGCCCAGCTCTCCATCAGCCATATAACTAACGCCCTGCTTCTTTCCACTGTAAATTCTCAGATTTGTTTGTTTCCCTGTTAGCCCTCTGAGGGATAAAATGACCAGTATAAAAAGCTTGGCCCTTTCAGAGAAACTGTGGTTCCTGGAACGGCTGTTGGGGGGCAGGGCTGTGTGTGTGTGATAAGCGGTGATGGGCTAAGTAAGGATATACTGATTCTAGGCCCGGGTGGTTCTCATCTGTCCTGTAGCCACCAGCGGAGCACATCGCCTGTCTCATTTTCCTCGAAATGTATGGAAATGTTACCGCATGTTGCCTGCAGTTCTGCCACGGAGAGATTTTGTTGGCATAGTTAATAAGTACCGTCTTTTAAAAAGACACTTGAGGATTTGAGTTCTGTCCAGCCGTTTACCCTCGGTGTGCATTTTTCTTACCATAGTGCTTTTCTCTGTGCGGACAGCATGGCTTTAGAGTGTGGTACCGTGTTTTTAGCTGAGGCAGGGTAGATCCTCCTTCCCCCTTGGGAAATTTTCACAGAGAAATGCTTAGTATATTTCTCAGAAAAAGCAGGCTCTAGTAATTTTTTTATGTATAAATGCATAGAAACAAATATGAAACTATTAATAGTGGTTATCTTTGGGTGATGGTATTTCAAGTAGATGTTTTCCTTTATACTTTGTTTCCAAAGTTTGTTATAGTGGAAATTACAAGATGTTTCATAATTGGGAGGGCAGTAAGCATTAAGGTAGTATGTGACTCCGAGATTGGGGGGTAGAAGGTTGGATTAAAATGCAGAAAAATAAAAAGAGGTAGGACTGTAGGAAAGAAAAGTGTTGTTTTTGTTTGTTTTATTAACTGAAATTTTGCTTTAGGTCAGCTCCATTCAATACAAAGGACATTTTTTTCTTCCTTCCTCTCTTTTTCGGACTCAACTCAGGCTAGTGATATTCAGGCTTCTTTAGCTGTATTGCTGGTTAAATAAGCTTTGTGGACTAGCCTGGGAACCTAACCTCTTTTTATAGTAAGTTTTTAAAGTAGTAAAGTCATCATAAGTTCCAGACAGTCAACTTAGAAGCTCATTCTTTGGGGGATGAGGGGACAATGTCTCTTTTGTTCACTTCTCTATACCTGCTGAGTTGTATAGGGTCTGGCACACGTGAGGGCTCAATAAATATCTGTGGCACGAATGGACATCTTCTGCCCGACAGAGGTGCGCAGACACACACTTGCTTCATCCTGTGGCTGAGTGCCCTAAGCTGGCTCTAAAACTTGAAAGGTAGAAGCACTCAGAGCCCTCTCTTAGCCCCCATCATGAATACTCCAGCTGCAGAAGCACAACTGTCCAGCCTCAGAGAAGAAAGCAGAATCCTTGCCTGATGTAGCACTGAACTGAGACTCAGCAATGGTCTAGTCTGGGAGTGGAAGCTAACTACTGTAATGTTTTTTCCACTAGTCAGGACACGACTGCACTTAGAATTTACTACCCTTTCTTTCCTCCCTCAAAAATGTTAAATACCTAACTTCTTCTCTGCGTATACTTGTGCTGAAGTCCATTTCTCCTTTTATTCATTCATTCAGTACCTATTTGATGACAGTTTCTCATGGGCCAGGCATCAGTGGCTCTTGGATATGCAGTGGTAAGCAGAAGAGGCATGGTTCCCATCTCAGAGTGCTTCCAGTTAGTGAAATAAATGAAAATGGAATTTCCACCACTCATTGACATGAACAGTTGGCCAAGGAGAATGGGCTGCTTTCAGGCTAGATCTTGGAGTTGCTCTACTGAGCAAAGGCCTCTTCTTTTCCCAGTGATTTGTTTTATCATCTTGACATCTTGATATGTGTCTCCCTCCGACTGCAAAAAGAAAAAAAAAGAAAGGAAGAAATTGTCTCATTTGGATGTGCGGACAGAGTTTTTATATCTGCTCTTTTCCTGACAGGTAAACTTTAATGAGCCCTTATCCATGCTTCAGCGCCTTACTGAAGATCTGGAATACCACGAGCTGTTAGACCGAGCTGCAAAGTGTGAGAACTCTCTAGAACAGCTCTGTTATGTTGCAGCTTTCACCGTGTCCTCCTACTCCACTACTGTCTTCCGTACCAGCAAGCCGTTCAACCCACTCCTTGGGGAGACCTTTGAGCTAGACCGATTAGAGGAGAATGGGTACCGATCCCTCTGTGAGCAGGTAAAGGAGCCTCAGGACTGTGACACGTCTCCTTTTTGAAGAAAGGGATGATTTCTTTGGTTGATACCCCTGGGTGTTAACGTTTGCAGAAATTCCAGACCCCGTCATCCCAAACTGCCTTCTTTTCCTTCAGGACTTCAACACTGGAGGCCCTGGTATTCATCTACTGCTATGGGTGTAAAAATGTCAAGTGTGAATTTGGGGTGTTTATCACCAGTTAATAGGCAGTATCTTTTTTTCTCCTTTCTTCCTTTTAATTTGAACCACTGATTTCTTCAAGGTGAGTCATCATCCCCCTGCGGCTGCACACCACGCTGAGTCCAAAAATGGCTGGACGTTGCGTCAGGAAATCAAAATCACCAGCAAGTTCCGAGGCAAATACCTCTCCATTATGCCGCTTGGTAAGGCCACCATCTTTGTAAGCATTTGTGCTCCAGGAAGGAAAGCTTTTCTGGCAGGATGGAGGCGGTTACTGGTTCAGTAGTCAGGAACCTGGAGGTCTGATTCAGGCACTGAACCGTACGAGCTAGCTTTGTGCAGGTCATTTAACTTCTCAGCTGCTGGGTGGGTTGGGGTGTGTGTGAGACTCTTTAAGGACCCATCCGGTCATAAGTTCTTTGTCTTCTTAGCTATATTTAATGCATCTTTAAGTACTATTTTAGAATACACATTTTAGCATGCATTTAAAAAATTCTTTTAGTTGGTGTTGTTTACCCCATTATCCTAGCAATCAGCTTCTCTCTATAGATCAGAACTCCTGTGACTGCAAAAGGTTAGGGTTCCTGGGTAGCCCCTCCTCCTCTCCTTTCTCCCCTCACTCTTCCTCCACCGGAGGGGTTAGGTGTCATTTATGTGACAGCTGAACTCCAGGTAAAATGAAACTTGATTTTAAAAGATCTTATTGGATTACAAGTTAATTTTGCACCAAGATCAGAAAGGTCAGGCCTGGGAATAGGAATCCTAGTATGCAGTGTTTGTGTGTCTGTACTTTAGGGGAAATGAGATTATTCAGAAAGGGTAGTAGATTCTTGATGCTCTTTTGAACTAGAGCCAGCCACATTTGGCCACGTGTGTACTGAAGAGTGAACGTTGGTCTGCAGAAAAAGAAACACAAAGCAGGTAGAGAGAAAGCAAGTGGCTCCCTAGAGACAGCGCTGGTAGCAACTGCCTGAGCTCTCGATGGCTTTCCATTTCCTGGTTCTAGTCTTTCATGTGGCAGAGCTGCAGTGCTGGGTTATTGCCGTACAGTCTTCTGCTTTAATAAATCCCCCTTTCTCTCAGAAACAAGGTAGCAGGTACAGTGCAAACTAGAAATTAGCCAGAAAAAAATCCAGGGATGTTCGCAACATATTAAAAGACAAGAAACTGAAATGTTAACTCTGTTGCCTCATGGTTAATATGCAAGAGGCCCTTAGATGAAAAGGAGACTAAGTGATTTTGGTCTTGATCTTTACTGAGAACCTTTGAACAGGTTCTAATTGCTTAACTGTCTTTGAAGCTGATAGCTTCCGAAGTGTGTTAGGTTAAGAGTAGTAAACACCTGAGATGTTCACACCCAATCTGCAGAACTAGGGTGTCAGTAGTCGTATTGCAGTATAACTTTCATCCATGCAGAAGGGTTTCAGAGGCCCCCTGAGGATTGCTAAAGGGATGGGTTATATGTATTTAATTCTAAGGAAGTTTATATACATTTTAAAAACGGCAGTAAACCTAAATTACCAGCGATGTGCTGTGCATTTTCTCTGTAATTTGACTAATCTAGAATTCTTTGAGGGGTAAATAACTATAGGAACATGATATAAGTGGTAGATCTAATTTTTTAGAGTTAAAAAAACCTTTGATAGGATTTCATTCTTTGGTTGTTTAAGGATTCATCAGGATATATTATCTTAAGTCACCCCATCTATTAGATACTGAGTATACCTACCACGTACTAGGTATGGTTCTAAGGTGCTCGGGAAATGCAAGTGAACAAAACAAAGATCCCAGCCTTTGTAGGGAGATTGAACAAGAATTGACATCGTGGGACTTCCCAGGTGGTGCGGTGGTTAAGAAATCCACCTGCTAATGCAGGGGACATGGGTTCGATCCATTTTCAGTGGTGTTCAGCTCTCAGAGGGTAAATTATTAAGCCAAGAGAGGCCATTGAAGAAAGACAGATGGACGGGGTGTGAGTGAGTAGGCAGGTGGATGGGTTTTTGAGGTGGTGGAAGGTAGTCTGAGTCTTCCAGTAAAATTGACTGAAAAGGTTAGAATTCTTGCCGTCTGGAAAAAAGAATGCTTCTAGGAAATATGATTGAAGTTTGCAAAATTATGAAGACTGCGGTAGAGGGTAAATATGAGTTTGCTCATCCACTCATTTTGGAATTGGGTGGTAGCTTCAAGTTTAAAGAGATACATTTACATAGAGGATTATTTTATAGTTTGGAGTTCTCTAACCCAAGAAGAATCACAATTTGATATTATGAATGAAACAACCACTCAGCCTGTTGATCTCTGTGTCAATGACACTGCTGGGCTCCATGCACCTTGAATCTGCCCCAGCAGCACTTTAGTCAGAAAGTCCTCCTTATATATTTTATCCATTTTTCCAATTTCTGCTTTTTGATTAGAGTGATTAATCCATTTATATTTATTATAATTACTGATTAGTTAGGATTCACATCTGCCATTTTGGTATTTTGTTTCTGTACATCTTATGTCCTTTTTGTTCCTCCTCTACTCTGCCATTCGTTCCTTCTTTTGTGTTAAATAGATATTTTTCTAGTTTACCATTTTAATTTCCTTGTTATTTCTTTTACTATATTTTTTAAAGGTATTTTTATGGTTATCCTGGGTATTAAAATTAACACCTTCTAATAATCTAGTTCAGATTAATACCAGGTGAATTTCAACAGGATATAAAGACTTTGCACTTACATGGATCTATTACCTTTTCCCTCCTTTGTGCTTTTATTTTCATGCAAACTATTTTTCTACGTTATAATTCCATCAACATTGTTTTATAACTGTTGCTTTATGTAGTTGTCTTTTACATCATATAGGAGAAAAAAGTTATAAGCAAAAAATAGATGTATGCTTGTGTCTTTTATGTAGTTTAATTGCTGTTACCTTTACTGGTCTCTTAATTTCTTAAGGTAGATTTAAGTTACTGCCTAGTATCCTTTCATTTCAGCCTGAAGGACTTCCTTTAGCATTTCTTGAAGAGCAGATCGGCTAGCCAGGAATTCTTTCAGTTTTTGTTTTGCTGGGAATGTCTTAGTTCTCCTTGTTTATGAAGGATAATTTTGCTGGACATAGAACTCTGGGTTTGATGGTCTTTTTCTTTCGGCATTTTGAACGCGTCATCCGACTGCCTTCTGGCCTTCGTGGTTTCTGAGGATCACTTGTGTGTGACGCATCACTTCTCTCTTCCTGCTTTCTGGATCCTCTGTTTGTCTGTGTCTTTCTAGTCTGATTACGGTCGGTTTCAGTGTGGTGCTCTTTGAGTTGATCCACTTGGCATTCACTGGACTTCTCGGAAGTGGAGCTTAGTGCTTTTCGTCAAATCTGGGGAATTTGGGGCCATTATTTCTTCAAGTGCTCCAACTGTTATCACCACCTGTGGCAGCTGTTGTGTTAAATAATTGCCCCGGATTGTTGATAATTGCCCCAGGAAGAAGGCTGAGGTGAGCGGTGCAGAATCAGATCAAATAAAGATAAGCCCAGTGAGTGGGAGTTTACTGGGAGCCACCAGATAGGTCAGAGAATGACAGTACTTTGGAGCTGGGCTTTGGGAGCTTCATGTTCTACTCCCTCCAGTGTTTGCTAGACTGCTTGCTGGTTTTCACGGCTACCATGACTGTGAGGCTACCAGTTTTCAAGGCTACTGCTGAGCTGGGGAGAGAAGGATAGGAATGGGGCAAGTTAAAACGCCACAAAGCTCATTTTGCTTACTGAGAGTCAGCCATTTTTCTTGAGTAAATGTTTCTTGGAGTATTGTAAGCCTTTGGTTAATTTCCAGAGTTATGAAAAAGTTGATTCTGATCACTTTTGTTAGTGTGTTCTTGTTGATTTTACTGGGGAGCTGATACATGGAAGTTCTTACTCTACCATTCTGCAAGTGGCTGTCTTCCCCTTTATACACTTTAAATGGCTCAGGTTTGGGATCTTTAACTTATTGTCAAGTTTTCAACGAAGGTCGTCACAGGGTGTTCTTTATTTTTCCACCATCCCAGTGAACTGGAAGGGACACTGCAGAACAACAGGTACATCATCAGGGTGGGATATAGGGTTATGGTATTGGACTGTACACATGTTCTGCTCTTATTTTGAACTTCAGCTCTAGCTGTCACTAGCTCTGTGACCTTGGGAAAATTATTTGACCTCTCTAAGCTCAGAGTCTTCATTTGGTAAAATGAGGATGTGGTAGGTTGAATAATGCCCCCCTGCCCCCAAATATATCCACATCCTAAGCTCTGGAACCTATGAATTTATCACTTTACACAGTGAAAGGAACTTTGGACATGTGGTTAAGGATCTGGAGATGGGGAGATAATCCTGGATTATTCTGTGGGCCTAATGTAATCAACTAGGGTATTTATAAGAGGGAGACCGGAGGTTCAGAGTCAGTGACAACAGAAGCAAGAGGTTTGAGTGATGCTAGGAAGGGTCCACAAACCAAAGAATGCAGGTGGCTTGTAGTAACTGGAAAAAGCAAGAAAATGGATTTTCCCCTTGAGCCTTCAGAAGGAACACACACCTGCTGACACCTTGATTTTAGACTTCTGACTTCTAGAACTGTAAGAGAATAAGTTGTGTTATTTTTAAAAATGTATTTATTCTTTGTTTGTTTTGGGCTGCATTGGGACCACATTGCTGCGTGCAGGCTTTCTGTAGTTGCGGCGAGCGGGGGCTACTCGTCATTGCAGTGCGAGGGCTTCTCATTGCGGTGGCTTCTCTTGCTGGGGAGCACGGGCTCTAGGCACACAGGGTTCAGTACTTGTGGCATGCGGGCTCAGTAGTTGTGGCTCACGGGCTCTAGAGCGCAGGCTCAGTAGTTGTGGCGCACGGCCTTAGTTGCGCCACGGCGTGTGGGATCTTCCTGGACCAGGGCTCGAACCTGTGTCCCCTGCATTGGCAGGCGGATTCTTAACCACTGCGCCACCAGGGAAGTCCCAAGTTGTGTTATTTTAAGCCACAAAGTTTGTCATAGCTGGTTTCAGCAGCAGTAGGATACAAATGTAGCCTGCAGCTAAGGTATCAACAAATATTTGAGTGCCCACTATATGCTGGTAACTATTTCTAGTTGGGTACATAATGGTGAACAAAAGCTCCTTTGCCCTCATTTAGCTTGCATTCTTAAGTAGACACAAAAGTAAATAAAACAAGTACTTTGATTTTATATAGTGGTGGTTCAGTGAAGAAAATAGAGTAAGCAGAGATGGGGTGAATGATGGAGGAAGGAGAGTGTTGTGTGTTCCCTTGTAGCAGAGTCAGGAACTTCTCTGAAAAGGTTACATTTGAGCAGAGACCTGAGAACAAAAAGAAACAAAACCAAAAGATGACTGGCAGAGAGAACCCCAAAGATAAGGGCCCTGGGGATGGAGCAAGCATAGCACGCATGAGAAACAGCAAGGCCACAGCAGCTGGTTCAGAGTGAGGAGGGGGACGCGGTGGATGAGACCAGAGGGGGTAGGCGGGAGCCTGCTCTTGTAGCGTCTTGTACACCGTGAAAGGAGTTGAGTTTTATTCTAACTACAGTGGGGAGTAATGGGGAGATTTTATGGTGTGGAAAGTTGATATGACATGTTTTAAACAGATCATTTTGACTAGAGACTTGAAGGGGGGCCAGAGTGGAAGCCGGGAGGCCGAAAAGAGGTTCGGGCAAGAGCTGCTGGTGGCTTAGACTGCAGTGGTGAAGAACAAGCGATTTAGGCCATAGTTAGGCAGAGCAAATGTTTTTGAAGATGGCTGTGAAGAGTAAATGAGGGAGGAGAGCCTAGCCTAGCCTGTCTGGTACACAGCAGGTGTTCTCAGCAGAGTTGCCATTGCTACTGTCAGTGTCGTTGTCACCAGTGTTATCCTCATCAGCATGACTGCTGCTGCAGCCACCAGGGCTACTTTAACCTTTTTGTACAAGAAGGACACGCCTCAGCCACGTTTAGTGTTCGTTTCATTAGTGGTTACAGAGGGAGCTTAGAGTTATACCGTTACTGGAATTAACTGTATTATTTAATGTGTATATCTTCTGAAATTTTTGGATTATTTTGAATCTCCACTCACCTCTGTTGAAGCCACTGATTTTGGCTTGGTATTCATTTGAGATTATAGGAACAGGAGAAGACCTTACGTACTGAGTGCTATAAAGGGTACAAATCAGGACCAGCCCCATGGAGAGACACATAGCAGAGGGTGTGGGAGGATCCTGGACATGAGTTTCCATGCCCTCTCCCCATGAAATCAGGGCCCAGCACCTTCCTGGCACATTGATGTGTTTAACATCCTAGAAACTCCACCAGGCTTCCTTGTCCAGAGATTTTATTGGGGTTTCATCGTGTGGGCACAGTTGATCAAATCCTTGGCCACGTGACTGAACTCAATATCCCGGCCTCCTTCCCTTCCTGGAAGGAAGGAAATATCATTCCCAGGAGGTCAGGAGGCCAGATCTAGCCCGTATCAGGTGACCCGCAGCCGCTGCTCTCTAATGACATGGTTGGTCTTTCTGGCCCACCCTCGTCCTAAGTCATCTTGTTGGCATAAGCTATCTAGGGGCCCACCTGAGGCACCTCATTGGCATATATCACCAGGGCCCTCATGAGTAACAAAGACACTACTGTCACGTGGGAAATTGCAAGCGTTTAGAGGTTGGACAAAGACCAGACAAATTCTTTATTATGCAACACGTGCTCACACATCGAATGAGTGTTGGAGCCGGTGCCCCTGCTCTATCCACTACTCCCCCCCCCCTTTTTTTTTTTTCCCCACTATTAAGGCCCATAGGTAGACAAGTGGTTTGCTTAAAGTCACACAGCTAGTTACTCACAACAGGGTTTGTCCCCAGTACTGACCACCAGTGTGTGCTCTTTTCCATATGCTGCTTTATTTTTTCATGTTGGGGCAGATGTGACCTGTTCCTGTAAATTTTGCAGCTAGTATAGCAGGTACAGTTAGTAAAAAGATTGGGGTTTTTGCTTTCATTTTTATTTCTACATTTGCAGAATATTACTTCCCAGCTAAGCTGTATCAGCTGTCAATGTTTGTCCTCATTAGTTATATTTTATTCATAAATTTTAAAATCACATGAAAAATTCAGTCAGTGCTTCCAACATTTATAAAGGTTATAAGTCCTTTTTGACTTATTGTTTTCTTTTTAAAAGTAAGAAATATTGATAAAATCAAATCAGTCCATCATTATTTCTAGCCAGCATGGTGCTGTTTTTCTAGTATTTGGCTTAATTTGTGTGCCACTCTCTGCTTCTAGGTAGCATCCACTGTATCTTCCACGCAACTGGGCACCACTACACTTGGAAGAAAGTTACCACGACAGTGCACAACATTATCGTGGGCAAACTGTGGATCGATCAGGTGAGTAAAGGGACTCAGCGTGCTTCTGAAGTTCAGAAGAATACGTCCATCTTTGTAGTATTTAGGACGTGTGAACTGGCCCCAGACTGCTGTTACTGGTTTATCAGTTTTGCCTGAGGAATTTCTCTCAGGCAGTAATCCCACCCCCAAACTCCCCGAGTTTCTATACCACAAACTATTACCTATAAATGACCAAGTTACAACATTCATTCAGTGACTGCTGTACTAGGGCTGTGTTAGGTACTATGAAGAATACAAGAAAATAATAAACATGGCTCCCATCCTTCATCCTTTCATTATTCATCAAACATTTGTTGCCAAGCTGAGTGCTAGGTCTTGGGAATACAAAGTCATATGAGGCACTGTCCTGCCAAGAGTTATTTTATCATTGGAGATATATGACAGATATGTGTAGGATGAAAAGTATTTGCCAAAATAGACTAGTGTAAGAGCTGTACTAAAATACTATCTAGGGGCTTCCCTGGTGGCACAGTGCTTAAGAATCCACCTGCTGATGCAGGGGACACGGGTTCGAGCCCTGGTCCAGGAAGATCCCACATGCTGCGGATTAGCTAAGCCCGTGCGCCATAACTACTGAGCCTAGAGCCCTCGAGCCACAACTACTGAGCCTGTGTGCCACAATTACCGAAGCCCGCGTGCCTAGAGCCCGTGCTCTGCAGCAAGAGATGCCACTGCGATGAGAAGCCCACTCACCACAACGAAGAGTAGCCCCCGCTCGCCAGAACTTGAGAAAGCCCGCACTTAGCAATGAAGACCCAACGTAGCCATAAATAAACAAACAAACAAACTGTCAAACTATCTAATTCATTGTCAGTTTGCTCTTAAGACAGTGGTTGCAGTAAATTCAGAAAAGAGAGGGAATTCTGTCTAAGCAGTCAGGAAAGGCTTCACGGTAGATGTGGGAATGAAGCTGAGTCTTAAAGAGCTTTTTGGGATTTGCAAGATAGAAAGGAGGAGAAAATGCAATGAATGAAGTGTAGAAAGGCCCACCATATGTAGGGTTGAAACCGTGAGTAGAATACTTTAAGCACAGAGTTCATGAAGGGTACGAGTGGAGGATTGGTTTGGGAAGGTAAATTATTATGTGAATATCATCAATGTGTGTGCTGAAGTTCGAATTATGCCACTGAACATGTGACACAGTTATTTTAAAAAAGGTCATTTGGCCTTGATTCCAACCTGGCATACCGAGATTACAAAGGGATTCCACAGCATCTCAAGGTTGGCTAAGACCTGAATCTTAAGTACAGGAAAGCTAGAATGTAAGATTGAGAAGAATTATGATGAATGAGGCTTAGCATATATTCCAGTCATCCATTCTTAATAAAACCAATCCATGATTCTTTTCTTTTTATAGTCTGGTGAAATTGATATTGTGAATCACAAGACAGGAGACAAGTGCAATCTTAAATTTGTTCCTTATAGCTACTTCTCTCGGGATGTAGCAAGAAAGGTAAGAGAAGTTGAAATTAAAATGTTTTTCACTTAGTGTGTATCCCATAGAAAGTCTGTTCCTTTGGAGCTGGTGTAGGTGGATAGATTGTGTGTGTTCAAAAAAAAGGAGAGATAAAGGAGAAAGTCAGCAAAAGACAACAAGTTAGAGAATAAAAGTCAAGAGCAATGAGGGATCGGCATTTCCTGGCGGTCCAGTGGTTAGGGTGCTTTCACTGCCGTGGGCCCCGGTTCGATCCCTGGTCGGGGAACTAAGATTCTGCAAGCTGTGCAGGCGTGGCCAGAAAACAAAAGAGCAATGAGATTTGAAAATGGGCAACACCGAGGAAGGACGAAGGAAAGGGTTACCGGAAGGAGGCATGGGTACCTTGAAGTCTGAGTGAGAGTTCTGGTACCACCGCAGTGGAATTGTGCCGGGAGTTTTGATGGGAGAGTGAAGAAATCTGTTTGTGGCTCTCTCTGCTTTCTGGAGAGAAGAATATAACATAATTCTGAGGACAGTCAGATCCTTCTCCTACATATATCATTACAACAAAAATCTGTACAACAAAATGGTAATGAATCCTCCAACTCGTGACTCAGTTATTTTAAGCAGCTCAAGAAAACATAACAAAATAATTTGAATGATTCCACGGAGTTTGTCATAACAGGATTTAACCAGTATTTACCCTAGGACTTCGGTGTCCAGAGTAGTCAGGGAAGCTGACACAGCGAATGCCGTACTCCAGAGCCCTGCTCTCCCTCTGTAGGTGACAGGGGAAGTGACAGACCCATCAGGAAAAGTTCACTTTGCCCTTCTGGGGACGTGGGATGAGAAAATGGAGTGTTTCAAAGTACAGCCAGTCATCGGGGAAAACGGGGGTGACGCTCGGCAGCGAGGCCACGAAGCAGAGGAAAGCAGGGTCATGCTGTGGAAGCGGAATCCTTTACCGTGAGTATCAGTGTGGGTCCCGCCCGGGTCCTGCTGTGACCTCAGCCTTGGAGCGGTGTTGCGGCATTTCTGCCTTCCTTCCCACTTAATTCTGTGAGGGACTGAGCGCGGGACATCGGAACCTGGAGATATGACCAGAAGGTGGTCCCCGTGTGGTTGGGTTGTAGCGTGCCTTGTCCCAGGAAAGTTCAAACCACTCAAACCACGTCTGCCAGAAACATTTGGTGTTTCCTAAAGGTCCTTTGGATTGTGATTCCGAAGGATGTTTTTCTATAATTTAGAGTAGAACTATTCAGAAGTGGCTAGAGGAGAAAGATGCCCACCACCTGTGGCCCAAAGGCCTAGCAGCAGTATAAAGGTCCCTGAGATAATGTGCAGGACTTTGGAAAGAAATTAAGGTGGAGGCCATTTGTCTCCTGTCATTATTTAATATGTTCAGTCCTCAGTAATAGCCAAGGTTATCCCAGAAAGAGGTTAAAAAGAAAGCGAAGGAAACAGGAAGAAAGAAGTTTTATTTAGTAGAATGTTTCATCCTTCCTAATTTCACCTGAGCATAGCACAGGCCCAGAAAACTATCCAGTTGAGTGATCCTGGGGAGGGGACGGGGAATGGTCCAGTCGGGTCTCTTAATTAGGTGAACCTGATGTGGTTGGTCCTGGAGTCTTTCCATCTGTAGCACAGCCAGGGTGATGTAGCCCTTGTAGTGAACTTAGTTGGTGCTCTTTAACTAACAAGGGTCTCAGCTCTGGCATTACCCTTCCTCTTTCTCACCCTTTACTTTTAGGAAGAATGCAGAAAACATGTACTACTTCTCAGAGCTGGCTCTAACTCTCAATGCCTGGGAAGCTGGCACTGCCCCCACAGACAGCCGATTACGGCCCGACCAGAGACTGATGGAGAATGGGCGCTGGGATGAAGCAAATGCAGAGAAGCAGCGCCTGGAGGAAAAACAGAGACTTTCCAGAAAGAAGAGAGAAGCCGAAGCTATGAAAGCCACGGAGGATGGTAGTGGACGCCTTCTACTCTGTTTCCCAGTCCCGACGCGTGGCAAACGCCCATGTGTTTTCGGCTCTGATTCTGTTTTTCTTCACCCTCTTTCCCTTTTAGGCACGCCCTACGATCCCTACAAGGCACTGTGGTTCGAGCGGAAGAAGGACCCTGTTACCAAGGAGTTAACCCATATTTATAGGGGAGGATACTGGGAGTGTAAAGAGAAACAGGACTGGAGCTCGTGCCCGGACATTTTCTGAACCGGCCGTGACAAAAGGAGGAGGATCCAAAGGAGAAGAGGACAGAGGATGCGCGGGAAAGCTGGCAGTTGTGACTCTCTTACGGAGAGCTTTCCTCAAGTTTGTCTGTCTTAACCAATCATTTTTTCCAAATCAATCACCAGAAGCAGACACCATTGGCGGTGATTGGCTGGTTGCCTTAGCTGATTGAAACTGAAGTCGACATTCTGGATACCGTGTGTGTGAGGGAGAGGCGTCCTGGCTGAGTGCTAGTGTCGTCCCGCTTCTGCAGAGTCACGTGCTCTTGACCCTTTCCTCTCCCTCTGCCCCTGTTTGAGATGCTGTCCCTCACCCTCCCCTCACAGAGCCTGCCCAGCCAGGACCTGCGGAAGAGGATGACGCGGGGGGCGTCCGGTGCAGTTCAGAGCGAGAGCTGATTTTAGAGGTTCCCTTTAAAAAGAAACACCACGTAAGACTTACCAACAGAGGCATCGTGAATGCTCGTGGTGGAGCTTGGGCGTGACGTTATGAAGTGTTCACAGATGGGGTCAATTGAACGGGGTGTCGGTGCGGAGAAAACCGTGGCACTGGAACACTGGCGAGAGGACTGTTTTGCAAGGCCGGGACGTTCAGAGTTAAATTCTTGGAAGTTTCGATCTTCACTCGCGTAAAACACCCTGCTGCTGTTCTCCATCTTCTTTGACAGCACCCGGGGCCACTTGGGTGGTCGGTAGGAGGCTTGCGTTATCCTCACAAAGGGGTTTTACGGACTTGCTCAGGCGGAGAACTTCTGAGAACACGAGGCAGGATGGAAGAACACTGCTGGCCACTCTTGCTTTCCCCGCTCCTCCTCTCCCCCATCCTTCATTGCCTTTCCTCTCTTCTCCCTCCACGCAGTACTGCTTCGGGTTTGTGCCCTGTGGAGCAAAGCGTTACCTGTCCCATTCTGATATACTTCAGAATCTGAGAGAAGGAGTTTATCTGGAATAAGTTTTCACCATCTCTCAAGCCCCATGGACTGGAGCCACCTCTGGAATAATGCGTTAAGTATCTGTATAGTATATATATGTAGAGAAAAATCTAATTCTTTTTTGGTTTGATTTTCCTTCTTCCCATTAAGAATCTTGATTTTTGATATCACTTGTCTCCCTGGGACTCTCTCTTGGACACACTGATGTGGATTGGAGCCCCCTCTGCTTTCCCTCTTTCAGGGGCAGACAGATTCCAAACCTGATCAGGATCCCGCCCAGCGGTTCCTGAGCAGGGACCTTGTCCATGGTTTGTATCATGAGGTGCCCACTGCTGTCTAAACTCTGCTCTTCTAATTACCTGACTCTTGAAAATGAAATCCTAACCTCTTTCCTACCTTTTTTCCTTCTCTTACTAGGAAGAGTGTGGGTAGAAAGTCAGGAGGGTAATTTCCGGTTTGAGCCTGCCTCTGTCCAGATCTCAGCACACAGAGCTGATCCCCAAAAGAGCCTTCTTCCTAGGAGTCGGGGCGCCGTCGCGTGGGGTGGGGAAGAGAACTGCTCCTGCTGGGCCCTGGTTTCTTTCATTTTTTCCTTCTGTACTTGTTTAAGTTGTCTTGTTCAGAAATCTGACCCCGCCGTGCCACCCGCCCCTGGCTGAGGATCACAAATGAGGTGCCTTCCGTGTACGCTTCCCGTTAGTGCTTTTCGTTTCTGTTCCGTAACTGCCGAGCCTCAGCCAGCGTGGGTCCTGGGGGGAGAATCATTCCAGAGGGAGCCGTCCCGGCAGGGAGATTGGACCTGTACTGGGTAAATAGCATCTTACTCCTTCCCCGCCATCCCTTCCTTCCTAGCTGTGATGAACTTGAGACAGGGACACCTCCTGGGGAAGTTCCTCCTGCGAACTCAGCTCGATCCCAGTGATCCCAGCTCCCAGCGTAAGCAAGGGATTATTCCAGGGCTGCTTCTTTGAAGGAGGCCCATAAAAGCGTTGATGTAACTGGAGTGGGGACGGAGCTTTAGACAGCGGGAACTCCCCAAACAGACGGAACTTCCCTGCTCTGTCTCCCGCTCCCGCTCCCCATTGTCTGCACTACGTTTCCAGCCTGATCCCCAGTGAGGTTCCTGCTAATGGAAGAGGCTTCGAGTCCTTCAGGTGAAATAAAGTCACATGAAAACAAAACAAAACTATATATATTTTCGGTTTTTTTGCCTTATTGTTTTTTTTCCAAGAAAACTACTAAATTAAATAATTTTTAAAAAGTCATATTGTTTGTCTGATTCACTTCTACTTAAGGAGGAGGCAGTGGGAAGAGGCGGAGAAGTGGCCCCTGGGTGATTTTTTCTTGGCAGTCTGGGAACTTGATCTTCATGGGAGATGGAAAGAAAAACTGGGCGCGGATTTCCAGATGCTTCGACTATTCAACAACATTCCAGAGGACCTAATGACCACATGAGTAGTTTTAAGAGCCCCCGACGCTTTAGTGCCATGTCACTGTCAGGGTCCCACCTTGCCATAGGGGAACGGTTTCTAGTGTTTTTGGTACTGGGCCTGTTTCACCTCAAAAAATAAAAGTTCTTGAATTTCATCTCTCTTGCCCATTTAGATTTTCAGGATCTTAGTTAGCTGTTCCGTGTAAGGATTCAAATTCTGTATTTTGAAACATAAGCAATTGAGTACTGATTTGAAGACCTTGGAGAGAAGTAAAGGACAGTGAAGATGCTTGTTCAGTTTTTCTCTGCACAGTTTAGGGAGGGGAGAAGGTGGCCAAAGTGATCGAAGGGGAATGGAGAGGCCTCCGATGAGGGTGAGCGCCAATTCCTGCCCGGAGAGGGGCCCGCACATCACTGAGCATCTGCTTCTGCATCCAGAGTGCTGAGACTGGAGCTCTCAGCATTGCCAGGCTTCCACTTAAACAATTTCAAGAAGTATATTTTACAATTGTCACGTTGAATATGAGGAAAGGCGCTCAAAAAATAAATAAATTTACTCAAGGTCACATAGCTGATTGGTTAGTCACAGTACTGGAATTCAGAGCTGGGTTGGTTTAACCCCAGAGTTTGTGACCTTTACAAACTTGTGCTCTGAGAAACTGGGTTGGAAGGCGGCTGGTAGTTAAGTCATTTCCTCCTGGATCATACATCGTGCAGAAATGCGTTTCTCTGTTTCCAGAAGCTTCTTAATGTCGATAATATTATTTTGGGAGTCCCACGTGAAGGAAGGCGCATTGGAGCATTCTTTTTTTTTGGCCATGCCGTGTGGTATGCGGGATCTTAGTTCCCCGACAAGGGATTGAACCCACGCCCCCTGCGTTGGAAGTATGAAGTCTTAACCACTGGACCGCCAGGGATGTCCCGGAAGGAGCATTCTTGAAGTTCAGCCTCCTGGCTCCTTGGTTTCTCAAGGCTCTCATGCCCACAAAATCAGCTATGTTGTCAGGGGTCATCTTTTCTAGCCTGGTTCCTGGGAAGGCCACTTAGCCTTGATGTTAAGTATCGGCAACGTTTTTTTTTTCTGGCAAGCTAAAAACCACGGTAGTCGACCCTTGACGCTTGTGAGAGCTGCATCCTGCAATTTTGAATACCGTATGGTATGTAATTTCCTCCAGTAGGGTCCAATGTACCTGAAACTTTAGTCCTTTAATGGGCTCCTGTGACATAATGGGTTGAGATGTGGATCGCGAGGAGTGTAGCTTTCTCATGATTCAAAATTACACCTGTCAGGGACCTCTGAAGTCCCACAAATATGTTAAACCTATACATTTCAAAGGTCTGCAAGATAAGTGAAAATCAACCTATAGTAGAGTCCTAAAAGGAAGTGTAGAAAAGTCTAGAATTTATTCACTATAAGGTATATACCTTGTGAAACCCTAAGACTATCAAAATTTAGAGCTTCTAAAAGTTCATAAAGCTTTTGCCCAGTACTGTGCCCTGCCCTGTGGGAGGCATCCCTCAATCCTTCCCTGGCTTTCCCTTCTGAAGCTCATAAAATAATCTGTGGTTATGTTCTCCTCAGTCTTTCCTCCCTACTGTCTTTTCAAGTAGAGTGCTCCTTTTGGGGTTCACAGTGATCCCCCGGGGTCACTGAAGCAAGATGGTCAGATGAGGCATCTTTAAAGGCAAGAACTAAGGAGCTCAGAATCTTCTGTCAGTAGCCTTGCAGAGGTCACACTTCAGTTTGACCAGGTGATTTAAGAAGTTAGTAAAGAACCAGTTGGCCCTGAGAGAGGTATGGCTAGGAATGTCTCCATTCGTTCATTCATTAAACATTGACTTCCAGCTTGTTACATAACATAACATTAGAGATACAAATGGCAAGAAAGAGCTCAGATAAACGGGCAATTACGATCTAGTTTGATAAATGGCATGAAAGCACTGTAGAGGGGCAACAAGCCTATAGAGAGTGGGGAGGGAGGGGATAAAGACATGGCAGGGAAGCCTTCTATTCAATACAACTAGGAGAAAGTATCTGAGTTGAGAGGTGCAGGTTTGATAGGGGTTAGGGAAAGGGCACCCTGTAAGATGCTGCATGGATAAAGATGGAGAGCAAAGTCGAGGAAAGCATCCTGCTTTTGGATGGCTGTATGAATGGCTGGAGTTTAAGGTCAAGGAGAGGGCACTGATACAGTGATGGAGAGAGGTAAGGCCCAAGTCATGGAAGTCTTCATATACCACATAAAGAAACCTTGGTTTTCGTTTTCAGCAAGGGAGCCAGTGAAAGATTTGTAAGCAGGGTGATAGGTTCCAGTGTGGAAAATGATTGACAGGTAGTCAGATCAATTAAGAGATTGGAGCAGTTGTGAGAATGAAGAGAAGTGCAGGGATTCCAGTATTGACTGGAATGAACAGCACTTGAGTATGATTATTGGTGGAGAGCAGAGGGAGGGAGGAAGGGAGAAACTTGTATTTTTCTTGCTCAGGAAACTTAGAAGGAAGGTGGTAGCAAGCTAAACAAGTCTAGAGGGAAAGATGGGTTCATTTTGGGGCATTCTGAGTTGGAGGAGCCTGTGGAGAGGTTGAGTAAGCGACTTAAAACATGGGTCCAAATGTAATGGCTACATTTTTGTGAGAACTGAGGAATGAGATGCTGAGAGAGGCTGCACATTAAAATCACCTGCAAGTTAAAAGATATATAATCCTGAGCCCCATCTGCAGAGATTCTGATTCAATTAGGGTTAGGGCTAGTGCAATTATATATATATATATATATATATATATATATATATATATATATATATATATATATATATATAAACGCAAGGGTCACAAAATTATGAAATGAGAGGAGGAGGTGGAATAAACCAGCATATTAGGGGATATTATTAAACCACAGCTCGCTTCTCAGAGTTTGAGAGGTCTGAGCCAATTCCACATTTTGACAATGTCTATATGTTTCAATTTTTTTTTTTTTTTTTTTTTTTTTGCGGTACGCGGGCCTCTCACCGCTGTGGCCTCTCCCACTGCAGAGCGCAGGCTGCGGACACGCAGGCTCAGCAGCCATGGCTCACGGGCCCAGCCGCTCCGCGACATGTGGGATCCTCCCAGACCGGGGCATGAACCCGTGCCCCCTGCATCGGCAGGCGGACTCTCAACCACTGCGCCACCAGGGAAGTTCCTGTTTCAAATTTTTTAAACGTCAAGATGAGATTACAAAAATTGAGGTATACTTTAAATAGGTTTAGCAAATCAATGCTTTTAACATACAGATACAATGACTCTATGTATACTTCATCAGGAGGTAACATTGAAAATTGACACTTGAAATTTTATAAATGGCCTTCCTGTCTGTCCTCTTGCATACACTTCTTGAGACCACTTTGACAATATCTGAAAAATTCAGAATGTTCATGTATTTTGGCCTTGCGAAATCTGCCTTGTCACAAGGAAAACAAATACAAAAGGATAGTCACTGCAGTATTGTTTTTAATAATGAAACCTAGGGGAAAAAAGTCAAAATGTCCATCATTAGGTATTTGATTACATGGATTGTGTTATAGGCATACAATCCGATACTGTGCGTGGGTTAAAAAGAATGAAATAGGTCTACGTACATAGCTGACATGAAAAAAAAAAGTCCATGTTTTATTTTTAACCTTTTTTCTTTTTTGCGGTACGCAGGTCTCTCACTGCTGTGGCTTCTCCCATTGCAGAGCACAGGCTCCGCAGCTATGGCTCACGGGCCCAGCCGCTCCGTGGCATGTGGGATTCTCCCGGACTGGGGCACGAACCCTCATCCCCTGCATCGGCAGGCAGACTCTCAACCACTGCACCACTAGGGAAACCCTCCACGATTTAGTTTTAAATGAGAAAAGCAAATTGCAGGGTAGTTAAAACAGAGAAAAGTAAAATTATTTATCACATCTAGCTTATAAACAGAGGCCTTGCCTCATCACCTCTAATATTTAAGTGCCTACCTCCAGCTGAACCTATATCCGAATCCTTTTTACTGCAATGGAACAGATATTATTTCATTACAGATATGAGGGAAACCTCTTCCAAGGAAAGCCGAAATAGCTCAGTTGGGAGACCATTAGACTGAAGATTTAAAGGTCCCTGGTTCGATCCCGGGTTTCTGTGACTATCCTCTTTCCAATAACGTGCGCACTCGTCTACCCCTCTGTGAGGCGGGGATCTCAGGCTGCTGCCCAGGTCTCACTTGAGCATGGATGATAATGTGCTTGGGTGGATGCGGAAGAACAGGCCAGTTTTCTTTCTTTTCTCTGGGAAGGAGGAAACCGTAAAGGGATTTATGTCTTTGCTTTTAAGCTGCTCTGTGTGGCTGCTCTGTGTGGCCGGCGGGCTCTCCCCACACACGGTGCGCCGTTCGCTTTCTAATTCATCCCAGCCCGCCGGCTTCTTGCCCACCACTTTCCAGGAGCTGCCGGTGTTGGACTCTCTCTCCGCTGGGACAGGCGCGCCGACGCTCCGCAGGGGGAACTGGCGGTCATGGAGCCACCACGTGCGGGGCGCGGGGCTGCACCGAAAGAAATCGTCGATTTCAGCTTGGGGTTTAACAATAACAAGGACAGCTTTTGCTGATGGTGGCGGCGGCGGGGTGGGGTAGGGTTGGAATTCCTTTCTGGTGTATGTCTACACTAGCGTTATCAAATCAAATACAGGACGCCCAATTAAATTTGAATTTCGGAGAAACAAGGACTATTTCTAGTATAAGCCTCCCAAACATTGGCATGGGACATAATACACATTCGTTATTTTTCTGAAATTCAAATTTAACTGTATTTTTATTCGCTAAATCGCAAACCACTATTGTACATCATATCCCCACACATCTCTGGATGCGCCCCTCCACCCCACACCGCGGCCCCGGAAAGATACTCAGAAACTATAGTCAGGACGACGTGGATTTCAGAAGAGACTGGTAATTTCTTATTCTCATCTCTCAGGTTTCAAAATGCATTTGTGTCCATCAGCTAATTTGTTCTCACCACCACCGGACAAGACCTTGGTGGGGATCACCAGGAAACACCCCAGGAATCAGCCATCTCACCTGGTCCCAGGCTTCCAGAGCTGTCCGCTCTGGCCTGGGATGGGGGTGGAGGAAAGGGAGATTTGGAAGCTGGAATGAATCTTAAAAATAAATAAATAAATAAAATATCGGGCTTCCCTGGTGGCGCAGTGGTTGAGAGTCCGCCTGCCGATACAGGGCACACGAGTTCGTGCCCCGGTCCGGGAGGATCCCACAAGCCGCGGAGCGGCTGGGCCCGTGAGCCATGGCCACTGAGCCTGCGCGTCCGAAGTCTGTGCTCTGCAACGGGAGAGGCCACAACAGTGAGAAGCCCACCAAAAAAAAAAAAAAAAAGTCGTGTTAAGACGATAAGCCACTCCATTCAAGGCAGTGCAATGGAACACACGCTCAGGGAATGCTTTCTTTTCTGCCAGCTCCCAGGCTGGGACATGGGGAGAGAGGAATGAGACCTAGTCCTCACATAAAAGGCAACATGGAGAACTATTGCTTTTGGACTTATTATTTGTCCTCCCCTTTCTGTTAATCTGTGCCAAGATGCCTGCTGATGAGGGGCTTCAGCCCCCAAAACTTTGCGCTCTTGGGTGGAAGGATACATTTTGCTTAAGGGACTCTGAAAAATTCAATGATCATCAAAAGGAAGGAAAACAAAATGGTGGATGAATAGATCGGGCAGTTCAAACTTTGCATGATGTATGTCGGCACGTGTGATGGTGAATTTTATGTGTCAGTTTGGCTAGCTATGGTGCCCAAATGCCAGCCTAGGTGGTGCTGTGAAGGTATTCTTTAGATGTGATTAACATTTAAATCAGTAGACTCTGAGTAAAGCACATTACCCTCCATAATGTGGGTGTGCCTCGTCCAATCAGGTGAAGGTTTAAGAACAAAGACGGGGGGTTCCTGATGAAGAAGGAATTCTCCTCAAGACTGTAACACAGAAAGCCTGCATGAGCCTCCAGCTGGCTGCCCTGCTGAAGCTGGACTCAAGATGCAACATCAACTCTTACCTGAATTTCCAGCTTGTTGGCCAACCCAACAGATTCTAGACTTGACGGCCCCCACAATGCCCTGAGCCAATAAAAATAAACAAATAAATCTCTATCCACCCAGACAGCATGCTTTAAAGTGTCACACACAGGTAAGAGGGAAGGGTGAGAGTTTTATTATTGCTCCCGAGGAAAAAGTGCTCTGAACGAAGGTCAACCACCTCGGGACCATGAAGGTGGGCACCATACTCCTAGGAAATGTTGGGCCTTTGCCCTAAAAGGGCAAACCCTTCCCAGTTTCCAGCCTGAGGAATCCCTTTGGGAAGTATTTGGATACATGCAGGAAGCTCCGAGAATACAGGTGTGTCTGCCTGCATCACCAAGCTCGCAAGCCTGGCACACCCCTACTCACCTTTCAAGGCACGGTTCTAATGTCTTTTTTTCCTGCCAGGTTCGGCTCTACCCACCTTCTAGTCATTCCTCAGTGTTACCAAAGTATATATTCCTCTATTAAAGCATTGATTACAGGGTCCCAAAGGTCTGCTACCAGCTCTATAGTAGCTCCACAGTGCAGGGGTGGAGACCAGGGATGGTGCGGGTCACCAAGAGCTTCCCCGGTGGAATGGAGGTTAAGCTGAGTCCTCAAAAGTGCTTTGGGCGGACGAGGGGGAAGAAGTGAAAGGGAGGTTGCATTCCAGTTAGAGGGAACACCGTGAGCCAAGGCCCAGAGGATTGAAAAGGTATAGCGGGATCTGTAGTACGAAAATAGTGGCGTGTACGCTTGAGAAGTGGAGGGAGGTGGGTTCAGCCGACCCAGAGTGGGGTGAGCGCGCGTGCGCAAAGGCCAGGCCCGTCGGGGCGGGGCTGGCGAGGGTGGCGAGCGGGGCGCGGGCGCGCTCTTAGAGCCCAGGGCGGTGGTGGCTGCCACCACTTCTGGCTGGATCCCAGATCGTCTCTTTCAGCTCATCCGTTTCGTGGGCGCCTAGGATGGGAACAAGGAACTGCGAAGTGGCGCTTCTCGGGAGAAGTAGCAGCTTGGTACCTTTAACACTGAACTGTGGTCTCCGACCCTGTGCGCTTTGGGTTTAGGGCAAGGAATCGCGGAGGGGCGGGGACAGTGAGTAAGCGGCTTCTCCTCCCTCCGCAGGGTTTTGCAGAAATCAGGATTCACGTTTGCCAAGGGGTCTCTATATAAAAGAGGACGTGTTCTGTTTTATTTGAGAAATCTGTATTCATCTGCCAGAGAACGACTTAATCACCTTTCCACACTCCCCACTTCGCCTGCCCGGCGCCGTGGGATCTCTGGACTGGAATTGGATTGAATCACACACAAAGGAGGAGTCCGGAAACTCATTCGGTATCCCGCCCATTAGCTGCAGCGCAAACGATTACATGGCTTTCACTCACCGGAGTGAGAGACTTCGTTGTGAGCCCGGATAGCTCAGTCGGTAGAGCATCAGACTTTTAATCTGAGGGTCCAGGGTTCAAGTCCCTGTTCGGGCGGAGTTTCTTTTTCTTAACAGGTATTTTAAAAGTGAGAACTAGCTTTAGGGGCCTCTGATTTTTAGCCGGTTGCCTTTGGAAAAGGGAGTAAAATGTGGAGCGTGTACCCTGCGTTTCCAACCACTTCCCGGGGGTAAAAGGCAGGCAGACACCACGGGCCTTTGTGCAGAGACCTCCAGGAGATTCGCAGTGCATCGCTGTAGGGTCTAAATAAGCTGGCTTACTCGGCAGCCGCCGACTGGGCTGCTTGGTCTCAACTACTGCTGCAATTAAAGAAAGGGGGACGAAGCCTTCAGGAAGTCGCTGGGGCTCCCGCAGTCGCCGCCTCCCTTCGCTCTCCGTGAGCGAGCCCTGCAGACCCTCTCTCTCGGGTTCCCTCCCTCAGGGTGCCTGAGGATTGTGGGACGGATCCCGCACCCTTCCACTCCACCTTGCTACCCTTCTAGAGAATATTTTTTGCGCTCTGAAAAGGAAGAGATGCCATCTAGAAACTGAAGCACCAGGCAGGGCAGCTCCCCCTCCCTACCGAGGTCCAGTCTCTCCGCTAAGCCCCAAAGTGTGACCCTGAATCCAGGGAGAAGTTGAGGTTGAGATGGTAGCTTCTGCTGGTGGGAGAAGGAGGGTGCCTGCTGGGAAAGAGTGCGTTTGAGGGGCTGGAATGCGAAGTGTCCTGGAGTTTGAAAAACAAAAATGTTAGCTCCCACTGACTGCAAATTAATAAGGACAGCATTTGGCTCCTGAGAAGTTTTGAGGAAGTCGGGTTGTGGACACAAGAGCTCAGGCATGGATTCACCAAGACTAAACTAATCTTCCCTGTGAGGTGAAGGGACCAGGTACATCCTTGCCTACCTGGAGACTGAGCCTTCCTTGCTTCTGCCAGGCAACAGAAGAAAGTCGATCTTGAACTCATTAACAGGATGGGGATGTGGGCTGATTGAGTCAGCTGCCCTCTTAGGTGATGGACTATGGTACCTAACGTACCCAAAGGACGCTGATCGGTGGGGCAGGGCGAAGGTGGACATAGAACTCAAGTGGGAGGCAGGGCCTTCACCCCTTCACCCTCCAAGCTGAATGCCTTACCCTGTGCCTACACAGACCCACAATTTTCTTCTCTCCAAAGCACAGCTTCCTCATCAGGAGCAAGGGAATGATAGTAACAGCATCCCTCTCATAAACCTGTGCTGATTAAATGAGGTAACAATGCATGCAACAGTGCTTAGTAGAGTCTTTGCCCCAAAGCGAGCATGCAGTACGTTGCAGCTATTATTATTACAGAGCTTTCAGTCTAGGGAGGGAACAAAAGACACACTGAAACAGGTAAGAAACCATTTCAAAGAAATATGTTCCCAATATGTGAAGATCGTGAACCCGTATTCACGTGACTTGTGTTGGTTGGTATGTGCTGAGGCGACAGCAATGGTCACCGACCCAAGGAAGAATGGGATTCTTTCTGGAAGGAAGTGAATCATGGCACTCAGGTGGCGTTCCAGGGGAACAAAGTAAGGGAGCTGAGGCAAACACTCGGATTTTGCCTCTTCTTCCTCAGGAAGTCCCCTGGAAAGTGAGCAAGTCCATTTCTGGCAACCTTGAAAAGTGGAGTCTCTTTGCTCCGATCATTTCCTGACTGAACAAGAACACACCAGGCGGGGGAAAGGAGAGGACAAGGGGAGGAGAGCACTGAGACCTCCTGGCTCTTTCCTCCTTCCTGTCCTCAAGTTCACTCCCTCTCCCTTTCACCAAGGGGTGAAAATGAGAAAAAAGCAAAACAAAACAAAACATCAAAAACTAAAAGGAAAAGACAGATCAAAGTCTCTCTCTACCAAGACCTTTCGAGCTTTGGAGCTGAATAGCTCTGCTTCGGTTCTGGATGATTTGAGGGCAAATTAGTTATTTCATTTAAAAATTATCATATTATATCAACCTTAAGGCAGGGGTGGGGGGTGGGGACTGAACTGACACCACGTAGAGGACGTGCTGGGCACACAGTAGGCACACAGTAGGCACTTAGTAGGCGGCTGTCTTTCCTCTTATTAGGGTCCTGGGGAGACGTAAAAAAAGCCTCAGGAAGACAAGAATATGTAGCCTGGGACAATTTCCCCACATTGACAGAAATTCTTTTTCTCACTCACTGCCCTCGGAATCTCAGAGCTAAAATAAGATGCAATTTGGAAGGTGAAATTGGGAATTGGAAAGGTAGAGATGAAAGAAAGTCTTAGTTTTTTAAATTTTTTTCTTAAGTTTCCTTAACACGGTCGAGAAAACCATCGTCCTCGCCGAAATAGCTCAGTTGGGAGAGCGTTAGACTGAAGATCTAAAGGTCCCTGGTTCAATCCCGGGTTTCGGCAGGGTTTTTGCTGACTCATCATTGGACAGGACTGGAGTCTGGAGTACCTTCCTTTTCTTACAGTGTCTCCCATGCAGGCTCACCTCCCTCCCCGATCCCACACACTGCGAGGATCCTAAGAGCTTAAACCTCGTAAAGATATCACAAATCATGGAATGACCTGGACCCAGTCCACTTAGACTATGTGTCGGGTGTTTCATAGTGTGATGGCCACCACTTCCGGTCTGCACGTAGAAGGTCTTGAGTTTGATGCCAAGTATAGTTACGCTGGGCTTGCAAGCGTTTCTCATTGACGACAGACATGAAGACTTCAAAAACGTTTGTCTATACACGCAAGTCAGGGTCCTATCAGCGTGTTAGAAATTTGGTGAAGAATGGTTCTCGGCGGAAGATGTGATTTATAAGCACGTGTGTTGACCTGAAATACTTCTTGGAACCCCAGTCTTCTCACCGCGCTTTTAATAAACAGTGTGTGAACTATTATCACTTAGTGCCAAAATTTGCACATTTACTGCCAGGAGCATTACCATCCGTGACTCTGACGATGTTTATTGATGTTTCTATATAAAATAATACATGTTAGTTTTAAGGAAAAAATATCTGAAGACAAAGTATCTATCATACAAGGTTGGAAGAGAAAAGACTGAGGTTGGAAGAGAAAGTTATCAGTTGCTTTCCTCACCTTTCACTTTTTCTGCAAAATCCACCTTTGGTCTGGCCTGGGTTGTAAACTCCAGGAGGGCTGAATCAAGTGTGTTCTGCATAACCTCACACCTGCTCAGCGAGAGTGGTGTGGACACACGCTCAAATTTGTTTTAGGAGTTTAAAATAACCGCCCGCACAGGGACTTGAACCCTGGACCCTCAGATTAAAAGTCTGATGCTCTACCGACTGAGCTACCCGGGCTCGGAAAGGCAGCCTGGCTCCTAGTCTATCCACAGAAAATAGACCACGTGGCCCTATTCTTTTCCTATTCGATTAAAATCCTGAGTCTTTTTGTTGATTACGTGAGCGGTGAAACTGCAAAATCAAGGTCGGGAAGGCGTTTGGCGAAGGAATCTTTTCTGATCCCATTACAGAAAGGCTATCAAGAAAATAGACCGTGCTTCCACGCCAGCAGCGCCCCCGCCCCTCGCATCCTAAAGGGAACATCCCAGGAGGAATTCTCCAGATTTAGAACGTCTGGATTTCTAAATCCAATCTTGGTCTGTGAAGAGTCCCGGAGGGTCTTGTGGGTGGAATCTTATGAGTAATTGATTAGGTCTCCAATCTTTATTAGTCAGAACACATCCAGGACCAAGACCCGGTCCTGGTCCACAGTGGGGCGGGAAGGCACGCAAAACAGAAGTCAAGCGCTTTGATGGTGGGAAGCAGGTCAACGCCAGAAGTAAGCGTCCTGCCAAGTATTCAAGCGGGAGGTGATGCCCGGATGAGCTACCAATGGTGACTGGGGCCCTGAAGGCTTGGGAAGAGAATTTTGAGCAGAGGGAACAACAAAAGGAAAAGGACCTTCGCCAGGGAATCTGAACATTTTCCTTGAAGCTCCCATTGAAAGGTTTGGATCCGGCTGGAGTTTATATTTTTAGGAAGTCCCATTACCCTGGCAGCTGTGTCCTGAATATAACTAATGTGGACACACAAAAAACAAAAAGTTTCCTGCCATTTCAGTAAACAACCCATGTTGCCTACCATTCCACTAAACAACGAATGTTGCAGCCATCCAGCCACCAGCCCCTGCACCTTCCCTGTTGGTGCGCCCAGAGGGGAATTCAGGATGGAGAAAAACAGGATACTGGCCCTAGAGAGTTAAGATGCATGTCAAAGGAATATTTTCAATGAACCCAGACCCTTGCGTCTTCCCAAACTTAGAAAAGCACTAAAATAATTAACTTGAGATGTCTGTTTTGTGTGTGTGTGTGTGTGTTTGGCAGTAATCATTTGATGTTCAACTACATGGTTTTTTTTTCCCAGCAAAAAATCCTATATATCCTGGCCCCTCCCTTACCTTCCTGGAACAGTTCCTCAGAGCTGAGAGGCCGATTCCCTGGCTATAGTCTTCAGTAAGGTCCCTGAATAAAACGAAACTCTCAAGTTTTAGGTTGTGTGTTTTTTCAGTTGTCACTAATAGGCGCATTTTTTCATTACTCCTGTTTCTTCATTGCCATGTTATTCATTGAGGCACTGGATAAGATCCCTTGAAAGGGAAGGGAAAGGAATCCTATGGGGTAGAGCCTCATAACCATTTTAGCTGCCTTCGGATTTCAGAGACACTCTGAACTCTGTTGGGGAAGGATGACGTCTGCAGTCTTTTATGGAGAAATATATCCGTGTAACCGAGCAGGACCCTAGGGGGCCTTCCTGAGACAGAGACCCCGAACTCCACCTAGTGTGCTCCACCTGCCTCTTGTTTGTAGAAAAGTTTTAGTCTCCCAGGCCTCCCAAGAGTCAGAAAAAGCTAGCTCAAGAGGTAAGGATTGGAAGAATGTGAACATATAGTAACAAAAGCTAGCAGTTGGGCGAGGAGAACTGGTAACAATGTAAACAGGTCAGCCCTATAGGAGTCACAGAATCTTTAGTTCTTTCCTGAAGGACATAGACAACAGTGTCTGATGCACATTCCTGAGTTGTTTTGCAGATACTAAAACCACCACCAGAGGGAAAATCTAACTGCATGATGACCAGACCGTAGCCTCGACACAAACTGCTCCATCTTGGGCAGTACTGAATCTATGACTTGCATACTTCCAGAAATTCGCCTCAAGGAAGTGGAACCAAACCAACCCTGGAGTTGAAGATTAACTGTGCTTAAAACGGGGTGATTCCGACCAGACCACCGCATGAATCATTTTGAGATGATTATCGGAGCTGTCTGTGCTGTTCTGCACATAGCCCGCACACCCCTGCAACTTCCTGGTTTTTCCCTATAAAACCCTTTTCCCTCTAACTGGCAACTTGGAGATGGTTTGGGGGACACTAGTTTGCTATCTTCCCAGGTTGCCGGCTTCCTGAATAAAGCACCAACCCTTGTGTCTCTCGAACACTGACTTTTGAGTGAGATCAGCTGAAACTGAGCTCGGTTCCGGCTCCGGTTGGTAACCTCAGGAACTATGAACAAAGTTTAAGAAGTAATCCACTAGGGAAAGATAGTCACGTTATGTTAAACAAAAATGACAGAAGGTGCTAAACCACACGTATGATATAATATTTGTGGAAAAGTCAAACGATGTGTATATGAATATATATCCTGTAATTGTATATATAATTAATTATATATATTTGTATATTTGTTGCTTGCATGTACATAAGAGATGTTTAAGGGTAGAAAACAATCTGATAAAAATGACCACCTTTTGAGGAACGGCAATGAAGCGTGTGAGAAGAGTCTCTCACTGTTTCCTTTACGTACATCTGTATTATTGCATTAAAAAAGCATGTATTGTTTTCAATAATAAAATAAATGAAGAAGAAAAAAATTGTCAGTTAGATTATTCCATCCTTCTGAGATCACGTAGGCAGCCCTTTAGATCAAAGCATCCCTGATCCTGTGTTTTCTACAGATCCCAGCAAAGGAAGGTGAAAAGCAAATTTCCTTCCCAGTAGAGGCATCCTCCATGCTTCAGGGTTTTGGAGGGGAGTATCTGGTGTTGGGGAGGAAGGACTTTTTCCCTCTATCCTTCTTAGTTCTGGCTGGTCTAAGAATTAAATTGACAAGACAGATTAACAGAAGAAAACTAAACAAAAGTTTAATAATATGTGTACATGGAAGGGACCTAGGAAAATTAAGTAACTTGCCGAAATGTCTGACAACCTCACCTTAAATATTACCTTCAGCTGAAGCCAAAAGAGGATGTTGGGGATAGTGATTTGGAACCTCAAAGGGGAAGAAGGAATTGGCATGAATATGGAAAAGCAAATGTTTGGTAAACACGGTTTGCTGGGCCATGCAGAGACCATGGGACACAGAGAGGAATGTTAACACTTTTAGACTTTGCTAGGTTTCTCCCTGTCTACCCACCTGGTTCGTACTATAGTAATCTATGGTGATAATTCCTTTCCTGGAACAGATCCTTCATCTACATTCTTTAGGCAGTTAGGGAGAAAGTCCAAAGTCAAACTTTCTTCCTGAGTCTTTTGGGCCTTGATTGTTTTCAGCTCTAAACAATCCGCATGCCAGAGAGACATTTTGGGGTGGTAAATTTTGCTCCCCTACACTGGTATTGAAAAATCACCAGTGAATTAGGTGCGCTTTTCACAAATGAAGATGTAGATCCCTAAGAATCATATGACATGGCTGGATTTAGCCAAGAAAAATAAGAAGATTCTCCCCCCCGGAAAAAAAAAAATTGCCTGTAAGATGAAGCCAATCCTCTGGGGGAGTTAGTGAGCCTTTGGTCGAACCTCAGCTTCCTACAACAGTTCTGTACTCAGCTTTGAATGTAACGCAGGAGAGGGTGAAGATTTGTTTCCTGTTCCCCTAAGGCAGACTAGATTGACAGGCATTGAACCCTGAGAACAAAAGTCTCAAACTGTGTATAATCAAGTGTTAATGGTGTGGAACTGGGCTGCTTAGCGTAGAGACAGTTAACTGGAGCTGTGTGTAATTTCATTTAAGAAATTATCCTGTTTTTTTTTCCTACGCACCACCCCTCCATCCCTCCGTCCGCCATCTTGAAATGTCCCCTCTTCCCACTTTCTAAGTTCTTTGGTTTGGGAAGTTCCCTCTGATCCTTAAAGACAGGGATCAGAACTTGCCGCAGAGATCTCTGCTTGATCCTCTCCAGAGGGGGTTGGGTCCCGAGGACTCTGAGACTGTCCGTATTGCTGCTCCCACCACAACCTCCCTTCAACACCTGTTTAATGGTCTGTCTTTCCTCCTAGAATGTTTCTGCTGTGAGGACAGGACTTCTCTGTGCATCTCCACTGTTCTCCAAGCAAGCTCTCAAAAACTGCTGAATGAATGAATGGACAGTTGACTGAGGGCCAGGGGTCAGGGAAGGCTTTTCGTGGAGGAGGAGGGGGCAGAACTGGTCCTTGGAAGTTTTTGTTTGGTAGAGAGAGGGGAGAACATTCCTGTCAAGGTGAATGATTTCCATAATCAAATGGAATAAGTTTGTCCTGAAAAAGTTCTATGCCACTCTATCGTGCCACTCCACTTAATTCTTTGTAAGAGCTCATCGCCATCTGAAATCCTCCTGTTCATGAACCACCTCTTCCCTCTGTCCCTCTGTCCTGTAAGTGCTTCTGGACAAAAACCTTGTCGGTTAAGGACCTTCTATTTTTTTTTCTTTTCTTAATGTTATTTTCTGTTTGGTTTACTTTCTTTTCTTTCAAATCTTTGCATTCCCACAACCTCAGCGTTTAGAACGGTATTTGGCACATAGCATGATCTTAGATAATCTCTATTTCAAAAAGGGAACGTTTTTACTGCGTAATGGACCCCTCGCCCCCTCCCCTACAAAGTAGTATAGTTTCACGCAGACGTTTACTTTTCACCTTCCAAACCGTCGGTTCTGAAGCTATTGCTACAGTTTCTACGTCTGCTATAATCTTTCAGATTAAGTCCTCAGGAATTCGGAAAAAATGACGCATGTCATGTTCAGAAAACCAAACGGACTTGTACCAGAAGTGGGGTTCGAACCCACGAGGATATAAATCCATTGGATCTTAAGTCCAACGCCTTAACCACTCGGCCATTCTGGTACCCGCCAAATTCATCCTTATTTTTACATAACCTGACTAATACTGAGCTACGAAAAGTTGCACAACAATTTAAAAATTTTATGCCTTATGTAAAAGAACAATACGGGGATGGGGGGGAATGGGAAACTCGCTAACTTTCATCACATCCTGTGATTTCCTCATGTCCAGTCACCAGAAACGAGCCACACGAAAGCGATGAAGACTCAAGTAGCAGGATTCCTAACACATTCACGTCTGAGGACACCACAGGGTACTGGAATGGGCTCCTTTTCAAAGTGGGCGAGTCTCCTCGGAAATAGTAGGTAATGTGTCTTCCTCCTAGCGCTTTCCTTATTAAAACAAAAGCGACTCTGGTGGGACTCGAACCCACAACCTTTGAATGCCTCCATCTAATCTAGAAGTCCAATGCGCTATCCATTGCGCCACAGAGCCCGACGAGTCAAAAATCTTCCGCGTTGCTTACATCAAGGCAGGAGCGGCGTCTGTCTGGGGGACGGTCGCCGGCACGTCGGGTCACGCTTTCTTTCTCGGACAAACTGGGAAGCCCGCGTCGCCAAGGAGAAGCGTGGATGGGCATTGCGCTTGAAAGTCTGAAATCTGTTTGAAAGTTTCTTCTCGCGAGCGATCGCCAGGCATCAACTCTCAACTTCATTACACATCGGGAGAAAAGTCTTTGTGTGAATAAAATGTCTTTATTGTATCCTGGCGCGAAAGTGCAGCGGGAGGTTCCATAGTGTAGCGGTTATCACGTCTGCTTTACACGCAGAAGGTCCTGGGTTCGAGCCCCAGTGGAACCACAGCACGGATTTAACCTTTTTCAGGGATATTTTAACGTTTCTTTTTGCCAGCCGGAACTTGAGTTTTACTCCAGGAAGTGGGAGACGCCGCCGTTTCCAACCGGGCTCCGCGCTGCGCCCCGAAGCGCAGGCTAGGCTCCAGAGGTGCCCGCGCACATCGGCCATCAAGGCTTCCCCCTCGTGGCGTCACTAGGGAGGTGCAAGCGGCCCCGCCCTGCTCAGGTCATCGCGCGTCTCTGCGCCTGCGCGCTCCCGACTACGCCCCAGCAGTTCCGCCTCCAGGTGCCTGGGTAGGTGTCCGGATCCCGCTCCTTCTAAACCCTGCTTTGCCATCTTTCAGTGTTGCTGCCACCACTCAGTTAGGGGTTATCCCGAAGGTCACCTCTCTCCTTTGTTGATTACTTCCAAGTCCACTGACCTCGTACTTCTATTTAAATTTAAAAAACTTTTTGAAAAATTATATGCTCATGGTGGAGAATTCAAACAGCCCCACGTGTTTTACGGTGCTGTTTCCCTCCGGCAAAGAATTTTCCTTTGACTAAACTCTAGCTGGGCTCCTCTGAGCCCTCCTCTCAACTAGGCGGCCTATAAGACTTGAAAAAACAGTTAGCACTAATATAGTTTTTAGCAGCTCAAGGCTGCATCCCTAAAGTGACTCTAGTTTCAGTGAAAGTGTCAGCCTGAGAAAACTGAATGCTGCCGCCGCCCCAGCCCCATTTACTGTTTGTTCCAGCCAACAGCTGAATCTGGGGGCCCGGATCAGCAGTATAACTGTACTTTTTCTTTATAAATCACTTATGATTAGTGTACAAAGGTAGCGTTGCCAGAGGTACTGCTCCACCCCAAAAATATTCTAGAAATCCTTCTATTTCCTTCTTAAGCCTTCACTCATCTTTTCACTTCCGGTGTTTGGATATATCCTAATTCTTTAGTCTGTGCTTTTTGATGAGCGATTAAATTGTATTCAGTCTTACAGACGATACCGTAGTGGAATTCCTTGGTCATTGGTTTTGGGGTGGATCACTATGTAGAACAATAATAGCGGAAATCTTGAATAGTCATTATTATCTAACCCATTTTACAAAGGACTAAGAGGAAGCACAGAGAAGTTACGTAATGGCCCAAGGTCACACACTGGCCCTAGACAATTAAGGTGCAGATCAAAGGAATGATTTCAGTAAGCCCAGACTCTTGCATTTTCTCATACATAGAAAGGGGCTAAATTCATTAATTGAGATGTCTATTTCTTTAATCACCAGTACTCTTTTGATGTTTGACTATGTTTTTTTGTTTTTGTTTTGTTTTTTTGCAAAAACTCCAATATACCATGGCTCTCTCTTACCTCTTCAGAACAGTCCCTCAGAGCTATCTGAGAGGCTGTATCTCAGGCTTAAGTCCTCGGTAAGTCCGCTGAATAAAATAATTCTCCACTTTTAGGTTGTGTTTTTTTCTTTTCTTTTTTTTCATTCGACATAGGTTTTGAGGCTTCGTCTTTGGAAATAAAAATCTCAGTTAAATTCTTAAACGTCTGCCAAAGGGAGAATCATGGAAAAGGAATAGGTCCCTCTAGTGGTGAGAAGACATTATGAAACATTTTGCTCTGTAGACACTGCTCCTAGATTTAAGAGGTTCTTTGAAATACAGCTTCCCAACATCTCCCAAGGTGGGAGATGTTGAACATTTAGCCAAAACGCAAATACCCTGTGTTAGAATCCATATGTTAAAAGATTGTTGTCAAGCAACACGTTCTCATTACATGGAAGGAGAAGGAACACATTTTCATGGGAAATAGATTTTAATGTATACTGCTTCTCTCCAAAGTACTGTGGTCTTTTAGGAACCCAGTAATCAATTAATTGTCTCTTAAAAGTAAGTGTGTGTGTGTTTGTGCGTGTGTTTGTGTATGTATGTGTGTGTATCCTGGGATAGTCTCAAAGTAAAACGTGTGTATACATGTGTGTGTGTATTTTTTTTTTCCTGGAACTAGTCTCTTGTGAATCCTCAATTCACTATTTGCCTCTAGAAAGTAAAGATTAAGTGCTAAAAGAGGTATGCGAGGGCTTACCTGGTGGCGCAGTGGTTGAGAGTCCGCCTGCCGCTGGAGGAGACATAGGTTCGTGCCCCGGTCAGGGAAGAATCCACATGCCATAGAACAGCTGAGCAGCAGAGCCTGTGCTCCGCAACGGGAGAGGCCACAACAGTGAGATACCCGCGTACCGCTAAAAAAAAAAAAAAAAAAAGAAGAAAAACCGTATGTGGAAGGGAAGTTTTTTGGTTTTGTTTTTTGGTAATAAAAAATGATTCACAAGGAAGAAAGTAGCTGCTACTGTTGATAAAGGAACATACTAGTTATGGCAGAATATGATTCTGTATTCTTTGGTTCCAAGGGAACCTTGAGTTGTTTTTGACGTTTTTGTTACATGGGTAATTAGGTACAAAATTCAAGGCTGAAGTCAAAAGTGTGGTGAATGATTTTAATTCTAGGTAGGAAGTAACACCCATCCCCAAAGAAGCAAATGTAGATTTTTAAAAGATCTTCCAACTTTAGTAAAGCATCCATGAGTCCAGGATCAGACGAGAAAATGTGAATTTCGTCAATAGCGTCTGCCTTGTGTTGCCCCTGCCACCTGGCTGAAGCGTTCCACCCTTCTGTACCTGGGTCTCTGGGCTACCTTTACACCCCGGACTTGGACTTACCTCCCTCACATGCACCCGCTGCAGCTTTCCTGTCCTACATCTCTTCCACTCTGGGATGACACCTGGTGCCTTTGGCTGCGCCAGTAGACCACCTGAAATTAATCCCTAGTGAGGTAATACTGAGAATGGATTTAGAGATTTGACTTCCAGTGGACCTTGAGCCCCATTATATGCTCATTGTAATATATTAGCATCTAACTGACATGCCCACAGGCACCGTGACAGTTCTGAGGCCAACCAGGAAAGGCCAAAAAGTGGGCGGTGGCCCAATTCCTGGAAGTCCCCGCCCCTTCCCCAAAACAGTTAGAAAACCCCTCCCACTCATTAGCCGTTGAAATTACCCAGCCTGGTGGTCCAGTGATTAGGATTCCATGCTTCCACTGCAGGGGGCATGGGTTTGATCCCTGGTCAGGGAACTAAGACCCTGCATGCCAAGGCCAAAAAAAAAAAAAACGTTACCCAGCCCATAAAAACTAGCGACCCCATATTTGGGTCCTCTCGCCTTCTGAGATGGCCCACACTCTGTCTATGGAGTGTATATTTCTCGAAGTAAATCCACTTCTTACCTATCACTTTGCCTCTCACTGAATTCTTTCTGCGCTGAGACATAAAGAACCTGAACTTCAGCAGGTCCTGAAGCCAGGTGTGTGATCTCAATTACAAGATAGTGGGTTCGCGTCTGGAGCCTGTGCTCCGCAACGGGAGAGGCCACAGCAGTGGGAAGCCCGCGTACCGCCAAAAAAAAAAAAAAAAAAAAAAAAAAAATAGTGGGTTCAAGACCCAATCTGAGTTTTGGCAGGGTTCAAGTCTGGCATGAGTTGTGTGCTTTCAGTGGCGTTGTATCTAGCTTGAACCCCATGAACTGTGTCTAATTTATGAAATATCCCGCGAACAGGAATTTCAGGGCAACACCAAGGGAGCAGCAGTAGGCAGGGATAGAGCTGGTTGGGAGGGGCTGGATTTTGGAGCAAGTTTCCCTTGTTTGTGTTTCCCTCCTGAATCCCTCTGTGCAAATGGCTCTTTACTTCCCTTACATCTGTCCGTCAGACATGGCTGGGAGATTAGACTGGGATATAACAGGCCAATCAGTACTTCCAGTCCAAATTTTAGTTGACTACAGTTTTCATCTATTTACTCGACAAAAATAATAGGTTGCCAGGAGACCCGCTGGAATTTATTTATTTATCGTTTCTATTCTCTTAATGCGGAGGCTTTAAAGAAAATGCTAGAAAGAGGAACGAGGAAGAATTTAGAATGGGCTGATTTGTAATCTTCTAGACAATCAGTCCCTGAATAATGGAAAGTCAGTTTATTCTTAAGCCTTTGCTTCTTGTGAACCTGTGACTCAGGCTCATTCTAGCGAAGCAGACAGGATAGGGTTCCTTTCTCCCTTGAGGGCTGGCCCAGAATAAATGGCAGGAAAATGATGCTGAAATTCTTAGAGGTACAGCAGCCTTATCATATATACTCCTCTGTCAGATAATGACAACAAAATGTCTTTCGTGACATTACAATAGAGGATAAATTTTTATAGACGAGCTTGATGCCCTCAAATCCTGCCTGAGGCAACAGGAGTAGTCAGACATGCATTTAGCTGATGGTCAGAGATCTCAGATCTAGCCTTGCCCGAGCCATTTATTAGCTATGAAAACTTTGAAAAAATATGAACGTTATCTCAGCTTCTGTAAGGGAAACCCAAAGGCTTCCTTAGAAAAACAGAACTCATATCTTCCACGGTGGGCAATGGAAAATTTCCACAAAGGGAGGGGTGGCTGGATTTTATAGCCTGGACTCCTGGTCCCTGGAGATCGTTTTACTAATTATTGCTTGGGCTGCACACGTGGTACAGCCACAACTCAAGAACTGAGAGGTAATCTTCTCTCAGACTTCATTTCTTCACCTGTAAAGTGAGGTGTTCGAGTGATATAAGCTTTAGAGTCCCTTTCAGAGCTGACAAGTTACAGACCTGAGACTCTAAGTTGCTGACAACCACGCCACGAGACGGTTATTTCAGACCATCCTTATTAGAGGGTTCTGCTGTAGGGCAAAGGGAAGACTCTGGCCTCACGATGGGCTGTTGATTGGGGTTTTCTATTGTGTTGTGAGAAAATACTTTTCAATTCTGACTCTTCCAATCTGGACTTCACGGCATCTATTTCTTTTTTTAAAAATAAATTTATTTATTGTTGGCTGCATTGGGCCCTCGTTGCTGTGCACGGGCTTTCTCTAGTTATGGAGAGTGGGGTCTCCTCTTCGTTGTGGTGCGTGGGCTTCTCATTGCGGTGGCTTCTCTTGTTGCGGAGCACGGGCTCTAGGCATACGGGCTTCAGTAGTTGTGGCCCGTGGTGGGCTTAGTTGCTCTGGGGCATGTGGGATCTTCCCAGATCAGGGCTTGAACCCGTGTCCTCTGCATTAGCAGGCAGATTCTCAACCACTGCGCCACCAGGGAAGCCCGGCAGGTGGATTCTTAACCACTAGGGAAGTTCCCTATGGCATCTATTTCTTTTTGTAAGGCCCAAATCTCCTCTTCAGTCTTTTCATGGCTGACTTCATCTCCTGGTTCCTCAGGGTGTAGATCATGGGGTTCAGGACAGGAATGATGACAGTGACGGTAATGGAGACAGCTCTGTCCATGGGGAGGGCAATGAAGGGCCGGGCGTAGACGTAGATGCAGGGCACAAAGTGCAAGGTCACCACCATGATGTGGGCTGTGCAAGTGGAGATGGCTTCTCTCCTGCCCTCCCCAGTGTGAGACGTCAGCATTGTCAAGATGACTGTGTAGGACACAAGCAGGATGAACCACAGTGTAAAGATCAAGCCATTATTGGAAATCATTAAGACCTCAAGGGCAAAGGTGTCGGTGCAGGTGAGTTTGAGGACCTGGGGAACATCGCAGTAGAAACCATCCACAACATTAGGTCCACAGAAGGGGAGTGGGAGTAAGAGGGAAATCTGCACGATGGAGTGGACGGAGCCCCCCACCCAGGAGGCCACAATGAGGGCAGTGCATCACCCCTTACTCATGATAGTCACATAGCGCAGGGGCTTGGAGATGGCCACGTAGCAGTCAAAGGCCATCACAGAGAGAGAGAAAACATCTGCCCCACCGAGGAGGTGGAAGAAAAACATCTGTATGGTGCGACCATTGAAGGAGATGGTCTTTCTTGTTGTAAGAAGGTTTACTAGGACCTTCGGAACAGTGATGGAGGAGAAGCAGATGTCCAAGACAGAGAGATTGCAGAGCAGGAAGTACATGGAGGTGTGAAGGCAAGACTCACGGGTCACGGTGACAATGGCGAGGAGGCTTCCCATCACGGTAGCTGTGTACACCAAGGATAACAGAAGAAATAAGACCAGGCTCAGCTCTTGGGGCTGGGTCAGTCCTTGAAAAATGAATTCTTTCACCCTGGTGTAATTTCCCTGCTCCATCGGGTCATGTATCTTCTTCTTCTTCAATTACCTGGAGAGAAAACAGAAAATAGAATATAGAAAAGGTATCATTAGAAACAAAAGGAGTGGGAGTTATATGACCAGGCTGCCTTGGGGGTTATTTTTATGATTATTTTTCTTTTGGGCAGGGATGCCTACAATTCTATCTCTAGTAGATGGCATTTTCTGAGTTCTCTCAGAGCAAACCAGAGCGTGGGTTTCCAACGGGTGTAATTAACTGAAGCTCCTAAATCAGTACGTTATTAAATTCTTATTAAAAATTTTACAGGCTTATCATTTTGTAGATTCTATATGCCTCTTAAAAAGTCATTGAATGCTCTGAGAAGTGAAGAGACTAGTTTTGCTTTTGTTTTCATGCACACTCATGTATCTCATTGTTAGGAAGTGGGAAACACGCGCAGGGGAAAAATATAAAACACGGTCTGTGGCTCTAATGGAGGCTTATAGTTTCTTCTCTCATCTTCTTCCACAGGAGACCATCTGCTTGGCATAGTCCGAGCAGATTTTCATGATACCGGTGACCAGTTCTAAATTAAGGCCAAAAAACCAGTTTACGGTTTACTGTCTCCCTAGGATAAATAGCTTTGCAGCAGCTAAGACAATTTAATTGAGTAAATCACTGTTTCTTTCTTCTTCTTTCTTTTTTTTTTTCCAGTCTCCCTTCTTTTGGTGTCTTGTTTTCCTCTGATTTCCCTGGCCCAAGATTGGGACTTGGTAACTGATAGCTATAGTCCCTGCTCTCCATAATGCTCTTGGCAAGAACTTCACCCTCCAGGACACTGGACAAATGGTTTTCCTTTCTCAGGCTCCCTTCCTTTCATCACTTACATTTGTACGTCCCTCCTTGCCGCCTCAGTATTTGTAAAGGTTTTAGTTTTGCACAAAGAGCAAAGATGTTAGTATCAGCAGAACTGAATTTGTGTGTGTGTGTGTGTTTTAAAAGTTTATTGAAGTATAGTTGATTTACACTGTTGTGTTAATTTCTGCTATACAGTAAAGTGACTCAGTTAAACATGTATATATATATATATATATATATGCTTTTTCATATTCTTATCCATTATGGTTTATCACAGGATATTGAATATAGTTCCCTGTGGTATACAGTGGGACCTTGCTGTTTACATTCTATATATAATAGTCTGCATCTGCTAATCCCACACTCCCACTCCATACCCCCTCCCCAAAGCCCTGGCAGCCACAAATCTCTTCTCTATGCAGCAGACCTGAATTTGATAGACTCTGTCACTTAATTGGTAGGTAGCTCTGAGCCTCAGTTTATCATCAGTAAAAATGCGTATAATCATGTTTGTTTTACAGGATTGTGAAGCTTAAAGAAACTTGTTTAATTCACTTCAACTGAGGTCGGCACAGACCACATTTCGGCTGCGTATAGCACAGTTAACATTTTGCAGAGCCAATCTTTTATACACATTATTTCAGAAATGCTGACGAAAATACACTTTTTTATTCTTTTCTTATAGAATATGATTCTTTGAAATAATTGCAACTATTATCAAATCTAGCATTTCAAAAGCAGGTACGTTTCTTACAATGGGATATTATTCAGTGATAGAAGGAACTGAGCTCTCAAGCCAAGAAAAGACATAGAGGAAACTTTAGTTACATTACTAAGTGAGAGAAGTTGATCTGAAAATGTCCATACTGTACGATCCCAACTATATGACGTTCTGGAAAGGATAAAATTATAATGAAAACATTAACGGTTGCCGGGGGCTGGGTGTGGAGGTGGGGAGGGATGAATAGGTGAGACACAGGGGATTTTTAGGGCATTGAAACTATTCTATATGATACTCTGACTGTGGATACATAACATTATGTATTTACTAAAACCCATAGAATGTACAGTGCTAAGAGTGAGACCTCATGCAAACTATGGACTGCAGTTAATAATAATGTATCAATATTGGTTCCTCAACTGTTACCTAACGTAGCACACTAATGCAAGATGAATTAATAATAAATGCATTCCTAATGAGGGAAACTGGGGTGGCAGTGGGGAGAGGGGGCACTCTGTACGTTCTAATTTTTATGTAAACCTAAAACTGCTCTAAGTAGTAAAATCTGTTACTCTAAAAACAAACAAACAAAAGTATGCCAAAGGATAAAACAATTTAGCACATTTCTAGTTTGCAAAGGAGCACAATTATTTTGTTTTGTTATTTTGCGGTACGTGGGCCTCTCACTGTTGTGGCCTCTCCCGATGCGGAGCACAGGCTCCGGACGCGCAGGCTCAGCGGCCATGGCTCACGGGCCCAGCCGCTCCGCGGCAGGTGGGATCCTCCCGGAGCGGGGCACGAACCCGTGTCCCCTGCATCGGCAGGCGGACTCTCAACCACTGCGCCACCAGGGAAGCCCAGGAACACAATTTTTTAAAAACTTTTATTACCAAGATTCATTTCCTATAAATCCTACTTGATGCTTTTCTCCTGTTTCCCACCCTGTTTTAAAAAAAAACATTTAGAATAAATTCCAGTTCGGGTGTTGACAGGCATCAGGCTATTGTGATTTTGCCAACTGCTTAAAACAAAACTGTCTTTTGTGGCTTTTTTTTTTTTAATCGGCTTTGTTGCGGTGCAGCTTCCATACAATGAACTGCACACATTTAGAGGTAAATTTGATGAGATTTGACATACGTGTACACCCATGAAGCCATCACCACAATTAGGATAAGGAACATCTCCATCACCCCAAAGTTTCCTTGTGCCCCTGAGAACTGCAGAATCTCGGCACCTAATGACTCTGTCCAAACCTGCACCAAGAGGTGACCAGACTGTAGCATGGCCTCTGGCAGCACAAGGCTGTGTCCTTAGGATGACCCCAAACCCCCATTAAAACGCCTTCCTGGGAAAGCACAAAGCCGCCAGGTGAATTTACTGTTTGTTCCAGCCAACATCTGAGATAGGCCGCTGACCTCCTTTACTTAGAGCATGTATGGGAAAGGCCTTGTAACTGTGAATATGTATATCTTGTGACTAACAAGTGTCTCTCTCAAGGACTGAGAGCCTTTCCTCTAACTATGATCAACAGGAAGGAAGGGGCCTCTGTCTCCCAGTCTCCGTGGGGGGATTACTTCCAGCTCCCAGACACAACCAGCCTAATCGCACTGACACTAACTCTTTGCAATTTTTCACTTTTCTGGCTCTACTGAGCCCCAGCTTGTCCCCCTCACTCTCCCTTTAAAGCACCCAATCGCTTTGGGCAAATAGGCTTGGAGCTTAGCCTTTTCACTATTGTTTTCACTAACACTGGGCTGTGTTCACCTTTGACATTTCTTTGTACCACTTCCCTCTGTATTCTGTCTGTCTTGAAGCCAACCTCTCATCCTGCTGTTCATGACTCAGCTCTCCGGATCCCACTGTACTTTATTTTTCATTTTCTCATCAGAACAGAACTTCTATATTACTAACTTTCCTCCTATTCCCTTTCCTGTGAAGCCCAAGCAACACAAAGCTAATTTTCTTAGCTCATTCCCAGTGATCTATGAATCCATCAATAACTCCCAGAAGATTTCATCCTTTTCAAATATTTTTAGTTTTTAAAAGGACCAGTTAGGGACTTCCCTGGTGGCACGGTGGTTAAGAATCCGCCTGCCAATGTAGGGGACATGGGTTTGAGCCCTGGTCTGGGAAGATCCCACATGCCACGGAGCAACTAAGCCCGTGCGCCACAACTATTGAGCCTGCGCTCTAGAGCCCTTGAGCCACAACTACTGAAGCCCGTGCGCCTAGAGCCCGTGCTCCACAACAAGAGAAGCCACCGCAATGAGAAGCCCATGCACCACAAGAAGAGTAGCCCCTGCGCGCCACAACCAGAGAAAGCCCGCGTGCAGCAACGAAGACCAAAGCAGCCACAAATATATAAAATAAATTTATTTTTTTAAAAAAAGGGCCAGTTATTTTCTTCAGAGTAAATGGTTTTTACAGATTTTTAAAAGAAAATGATCAGAACACATGAAGTTTTTTAGATAATGCACAGAGGATTTTTCTTTTTCTTTCTTTCTTTTTAATGTTGGACTATGGTGGGAAGTATTGTGGCACAGAGAAAAGATACCAGCTTGGGAGATCTGAGCTCTGAGGCCTTCATGGAACAATAGTGGAATCTTTAAAGGCGTGTAAACTCCAGGATGTTCAGTCTTTTCATGAGTGAAATGGGAGCCTTCACTGCCTTGAGTCCCTTTGCAAGTAGGCAAGTTCTGCACAATATTAAACAATATTAAATGGATCCATTGATCTAGGTGATTTCTAGACCTTTGGAGCTTTTTTTAAATTCTTAAATTAAAAAATTGTTTCTTGTTGGAGTATAGTTGCTTTACAATGTTGTGTTAGTTTATACTGTACAACAAAGTGAATCAGCTACACGTATACACACATCCCCTCCTTTTCAGATTTCCTTCTCATTTAGGTCACCACAGAGCTTTTTAAAAAATATATACATTTTGGAGGACTTTCCTGGAGGTCCAGTGGTTAGGACTCCACACTGCTACTGACGGGGGCCCCGGGTTAAATCCCTGGTTGGGGAATTAAGATCCCACGTGCTGCGTGGTGTGGCCAAAAAATATATATATATAATATATATATATATATATATAAATTTTTTTATTGGAATATAGTTGATTTACAATATTGTGTTAGTTTCAGGTATATAGCAAAGTGATTTGGAGATATGTATGTATGTATATATCTATATTCATTTTTTCTATTCTTTTCCATTATAGGTTATTACAAGATATTGAATATAGTTCCCGGTGCTATACAGTACATCCTTGTTTTTTAAATCTATTTTATATATGGTAGTGTGCATCTGTTAATTCCACATTCGCAGTTTATGACCCCCCAACCTTTGGAGTTGTAATACTCAATTGTTTTAAACAACGTTGCCCTCAATTACCTTGTGACGAGTCTAAGACTGTGTTCCGTCCATTGCTTTTACCAACATTTGAACCTCAATTAATTGTAAACCTCAACTGTTTCTTGGCAGTTAACTGATGGCTTATTAGTGGTGGCAAGAAAAACGGCTGTGATCAAGAATTTCCAGGGGCAGTCTACCGTAGTGGTTAGGAGAATAGGCTTTGTAACCCAAATGCACGAGGTTCTGTGCAGAAATTAGTCATGAAAGTAATCAAGTCACCAATGCAACTGAAAAATGGGTACACTTCCCTGCACAAAATACATGCACAACTAAGAAAGTAAAGATGGAGGGTGGGAGGACAAATGAGAATCTCTCTGTATGTGTGTCTGTAACAGGAAGGAAGAAGAGAAAACAGAGAACTATTGTTTATAAGTTTGCTGTTGTCCTTGCTTTTGGTAAGAACGAGTTCAAGATCTCAAGAACTGCTTTAGAAATAGGCCGAGGTAAACCCATTCTAATAAAACAGGCTTGAGAATTTCCTGGCGGTCCAGTGGTTAGGACTCGGGGCTCTCACTGCCGGGCCAGGTTTGATCCCTGGTCAGGGAAATAAGATCCTGCAAACCGCACAACTGGCCAAACAAACAAACAAAAAACCAGAAAAAAACCCCCCAAACCCCCCAAAACAGGCTTATTGAATTTCATAGAGTCCCCAACTTGAGGGAATCCCCGCCCCAATTGCCCACCAAGCATATGTTCCTCTATCCCTCTTGACAAGCTGACCTTCTCTCTATGCTCCTCAAGTCCCCTTCCTAATACTGAAGGACTAATTATCTGCTCTGTATCACTAAAGTTTTTAGCTTTAATATTCAGTATCCTCTACCTTTCAGGAGCATTATTAACATTCAAAATATTTCTGAAATCCACAATAATATTTCAAAACTGGTAGTGCATGGGCACACATGCACAGACGTATAGTCAGACACACAAGCACATAGCCAAAAGCCCCCAATGTCACAAAATATCCTCCCTTAAAGCTCCCGACCTCTAATCCCTACCCAAGAAGCAGTGCTAGCCATTCGGTTGCATACACTGACCTTAGGAATGATTGATTATCAAGGAATACTCCTCTTTAAGGTAGACATGCCTCTGGGGGTTGGTTGGTACAGTACCTTCTCTCCTGATACAGGAGGCAAAGGGTAGGCTCCCAGAATTGCCTCTGAGTGGTCCTAACACACTGCCCCACGGTGCCGGTGCCGTGAGCACCAGTCTCTCAGCCCCAATGGAAGGATCCCCAGAGGGAACACTTTTGGAAGTGATTGTTGAACCTGAGTAGCCAGACTTTCCTATTGGGATGCAGCTCCCTAGAGTGTTATTAAGAAATTGAACGCACACTAGAAGGGGTATGCGAACATGCACATCTTGGTTTTGAAATTCTCCTAATGCAGGGGAGGAGATGTGTCCTCATAGACCTTGGGATTAGAGCCCAAATATCTTTGCCTGAAGGGCTCATAGGGGACAAACAGAGGAGTCTGTCTCCTTAAGAGGCGGGAATGTAGGGAAAATAAATAGAACTCCCAGGAGGGTGTGTCTCAGTCCATTTCATTTCTTTCTTTCTTACTTTTTTTTTTTTTTAGGCAGGTGGTTTGCTTGTTGTCCTAATAATATACATAATCAGATGCATCATAAAGACTGGGAAATGCATTTTCTCCTTGTTTTTCACCAAACTTCTCACACAAAGAGGGAATATAGCAGACAAAGGATGGGTTGGTACCATTCATCCATTAAATATTTAATTATAAAAGATTTACTGAGTACCTTCCATGTTCCAGGCCCTATAATCCCAAAGATTTCCATTTTCTCTCTCCTTTCTTGTTTTCTTTTTTTCTTTTTTCTTTTTGCCATACCGTGCAGCACGTGGGATCTTAGTTCCCCTACCAGGGATTGAACCTGTGCCCTCTGCAGTGGGAGCTCAGAGTCTTAACCACTGGACTGCCAGGGAAGTCCATCTACCTCCCCTCTCCACCCCCTTATTTCCAATATCTTTTTTTTTTTTTTGCGGTACGCGGGCCTCTCACTGTTGTGGCCTCTCCCGTTGCGGAGCACAAGCTCCGGACGCGCAGGCTCAGCAGCCATGGCTCACGGGCCCAGCCACTCCGCGGCATGTGGGATCCTCCCAGACCGGGGCACGAACCCGTGTCCCCTGCATCGGCAGGCGGACTCTCAACCACTGCGCCACCAGGGAAGCCCCCAAATTCTTGTCTTATGCAGTTGCCCTGCTGTAGTTCTTTCTCTGATTCTGGTTTTAATTCTTCTATTTCTTTTTTCCCCCATTTTGCTCTTTGAACCTTAGAAAAAAATCCTTTAAAGACGACAGTTCCCCAGGCAGCACTTTCCTTTTTATTCATACAGAAGAATAAGAGCCCCTTTTTCATTTCATTGTCATTAATTTTTGGTGTCTATGTCAACAACACGGAGTGATAAGAATACACGTTCAGAATAATGATCACAGAAGATTTCAGCTGTCCGGAATCCTAAAATTCCCCACACTAGCTACTTACCATAACTAGAAAGTGGAGAAATCATTCCCAAAGGAGTCTTTGGTTAAAGCTGGAACATAGAAATATTTTAATTGATGACAGCATCTTATTCTAGAATCTTTCTTTTGTATATTGGAATGATAAGTGAATGGTTTTCAAATCTTCTGCTCAGGAAACCACATGACAAGATTAAGAGCTTCTGTGTCACCTGTTCTCTTTCTCCCTCCCTTCTTTCTTTCTCCTGTTTTTCTTTACTATTTCTATTTTTTTTCCTTCCTCTATATACCATTTCCAGGACAGTATTAGGGTTCTCCAGAAACAGAGCTAATAGGATCTATGTCTATATCTACATCAGCTATATCCATCATATTTATGTATATATACACAGTTAGAGAGAGAGAGAGAGAATTATCGTGCAGAATTGGCTCACGCTATTATGGAGGCCGAGAAGTCCCGCAATCTGCCTTCTGCAAGCTGGAGACCCAGGAAACCTGAGAGTGTAATTCAGTCCTAATTCAATGACCTGAGAACCAGGGGAGCCACTGGTGTAAATGATGAGACGAGATGTCCCAACTCAAGCTGTGAGACAAGAATATGGGGGTACATTTCTCCTTCCTCCACCTCTTTTGTTCTATTCAGGTTTTTTTTTTTTTTTTCGGTACGCGGGCCTCTCACTGTTGTGGCCTCTCCCGTTGCGGAGCACAGGCTCGGGACGCGCAGGCTCAGCGGCCATGGCTCACGGGCCCAGCCGCTCCATGGCATGTGGGATCTTCCCGGTCCGGGGCACGAATCCGTGTCCCCTGCATCGGCAGGAGGACTCTCAACCACTGCGCCACCAGGGAAGCCCACCTCTGCCCTTTTTAAAATTGGATTTTTTTCCTTCTATTGAGTTGTATGAGTTCTTTATACATTTTGGATATTAACCCCTTATCTAATATATGATTTACAAATATCTTCTCTCATTGTGTAGGTTGTCCTTTCATTTGTTGATTATGTCTTTTGCTGTGCAGAAGCTTTTCAGTTTGATGCAGTTCCATTTATTAATTTTTGCTTTGTTGCTTGTGTTTTTGGTGTCAGATCCAAAAAATCATTGCCAAGACCAATGCCAAGGAGGTTTCCCCCAGTTTTTCTTCTAGAAGTTTTATGATTTCATGTCTTATGTTTAAATATTTAATCCATTCAAGTTAATTTTTGTGAGTGGTCTAAGATAGGGGTCCAATTTCATTATTATGCATGTGGTTATCCAGTTTTCCCAAAAATATTTATTGAAGAGACTATCCTTTCTCCACTGTATATTCTTGGCTTTTCTCCAATTAATCAATGAATCATAAATTAATTGATTGTCGTTGTATGGGTTTATTTCTGGGCTCTCCGTTCTGTTCCGTTGGTCTATATGTCTGTTTTTATGCTACTGCTATGTAGCTTTGATTATTACAGGTTTGTAGTATAGTTTCAAATGATAAGTGTGATCTCTCTAGCTTTGTTCTTTCTCAAGTTCGCTTTGGCTGTGGAGGGTCTTTTGTGGTACCCCACAATGTTAAGGATTGCTTTTCTATTTCTGTGAAAATTGCCTTTGGAATTTTGATGGGGGTTGCATAGAATCTGTAGCTATCTTTGGATAGAATGGAAATTTTGTAATAAGAATTCTTCCAAACCATGAGCATGGAATATCTTCCCATTTATTTGTATTTTCTTGAATTTCTTTCATCAGTCTTGTATGGTTTTCAGTGAACAGACCTTTCACCTCCTTGGTTAAATTTATTCCTAGGTATTTTATTCTCTTGATGCAATTGTAGATGGGATTGTTTTCTTAATTTATCTTTCTGATAGTTTGTTGTTAGTGTATAGAAATGATGTACTTTTTGACTTTGGTGATTTACAGTTTTGCCACAATGTGACTATATGTGGACTACTTCTTATGTATTCTGGGATGATATGTTATGAATATGGGAATTTGTATTTCTCATCAATTATAGAAATTTCCCAGTTATATCCCATAAAATAGTGACCCTTCCTCATTCATATTATTTTTTCATTCTGGAACTCATGCAGATATATTACTTATTAGATTTGTTCATTTTCTTTTCAAAGTCTCCTAACCATCCATCTGTGTATATATGTGACCAATTTCAGGGAGTTATTCAGTTGGTTATAGCTTTCATTTCTAGAAGTTCTATTTCATTCTTTTTACAAATCTACTTTTTTTCTTTTATTATCTTTTTTTCTTGCTCATTTAAAACACTCTTTTAAGGGACTTCCCTGGTGGTCCAGTGGAGAAGAATCCACCTTCCAATGCAGAGGACGTGGGTTCGATCTCTGGTCAGGGAACTAAGATCCCACATGCCGCGGGGCAACTAAGCAACTACTGAGCTTGTGCGCCTCAACAGGAGAGCCCGCGTGCCACAACTATAGAGAAGCCCACATGTAGCAACTAGAGAGAAGCCCACTCACTGCAACAAAGATCCGACACAGCCAAAAAACAAACAAACAAAAACTCCTTCAATTTTTTTAGCTTCTTATTCACATTACATTCTGTATATGATTACTCCAGTGTTCAGGTCCTTGAGAGTCTGTTATGCTTTGGTTGTTTCTTTTGATTCTTGCTAATAATGGCTAGTTTCTTCATGAATTTTTAATTATGAATTTATGTTCAGCTACTTATGTGGAAATCTTGGAAGACTCAGGTTCACTGTGCATTCCTTCAGAGAAGGCAAATATTTGCTTCTTCCAGGCATCATAAGTCATTATTAACCCTGAATTAATCTTAGTTAATTTTTCCCTTTGGAGTTTCCCATTTCATGTAGGCAATGCAAACTTGAACCCAAGACTCCTGTCAGGGTTTTGAATTCTCAGAAGAGATGATTTTTTTTCCACTCAAAGCTCAGGTTGAGGCAAACCATTTCATTGTGATCTTTGCTGTGGGATGATTTCTATCCAGTTTACCCTTCCACTGATGGAGGAGTATTCAATTCTCTGGTTTTCTGCTTTATGTTTATTTTTGGTCCTGAGGCTTTCCCTTCCCTTCTTGTGAGTTCTGATATGCACTGAAGTGTATATTTGCAAGAAGCAATGCATGTGCATGTTTAAATCAGGACTTTACTTCATGATATGTGGTCTTTCATTTTGCTTAAAATAGCACTTATCTCCGCAATGGGAGAGGCCACAACAGTGAGAGGCCCGTGTACCGCGAAAAAAAAAAAATAGCACTTATTATATTTTCTCCATGAATATTGGTGGTGTATAGAAAAAAATGATGCATGTAATTTGATTTTATATGTTACCACCAAGTTGAATTCTTTTACTATTTTCAATAATGTTTCAGTGAATTCCTTATAGCATTTTGGGTATATCTTCTCAATATCTGAGCATAATGACTTTTTTTCCTCCAGTTTTCCCACCTTTATATACTTTCTCATTTTTGTAGTGTTTTTGAATTGTAAGTGAATTCAAGTTTAATAATTAATATTAGTGGTGACAGTGGGCATTATTGTCTATTTATGAACAGTATTAAAATTGTTTTAATGTTTAATCATTAAGTATAATGTTTGCTATATAGTTCTTGTTGATATTATTTATTGAGGTGGTACACTTTTTTCCTCAGTTCCTGGTTTCTTAGGTGTTTTGTTTCCTAGGGATGTAGGTTGAATTACAGTGAATATTTTCTGCATCACTGAGATAATTGCCTTGTTTCTTCTTTTAATCTGTAATTGCAGTGAATTATATAAATATTTCTCTCTGAATTTCTGGAATAAATTCTATTTGGTCTTGTTGCTGTGTAATACATTGCTATGTAACTTCCTAATGTTTTATAAGAATTTTACATCTGTCTCTAAAGATGTGATCGGTATGTACACCTATATTAGATATGTGATATTATTAGATCTATTAGGTGCTATTATCTAGTTTTTCAATAGGGTTACGCTAATTCTTATAGAATGAGTTAAGGAGCATTCTAAAATGTATAAGATTTGTAAATTACTGACTCCTTGAATATTTATTGGAAATCGTCTGCAAAGTTATTTAGGCCTAGCATTTTTTTTAACAACTTTATTGGAGTATAATTACTTTACAACGGTGTGTTAGTTTCTGCTTTATAACAAAGTGAATCAGCTATACATATACAAATATCCCAATATCTCCTCCCTCTTGTGTCTCCCTCCTACCCTCCCTATCCCACCCCTCTAGGTGGTTGCAAAGCACCAAGCTGATCTCCCTGTGCTATGTGGCTGCTTCCCACTAGCTATCTACCTTACGTTTGGTAGTGTATATATGTACATGCCACTCTCTCACTTCGTCCCAGCTTACACTTCCCACTCCCTGTGTCCTCAAGTCCCTTGTCTACATCTGCGTATTTATTCCTGTCCTGCCCCTAGGTTCGTCAGAACCTTTTTTTTTTTCAGATTCCATATATATGTGTTAGCATACGGTATTTATTTTTCTCTTTCTGACTTACTTCACTCTGTATGACAGACTCTAGGTCCATCCACCTCACTACAAATAACTCAATTTTGTTTCTTTTCATGGCTGAGTAATATTCCATTGTATATATGTGCCACATCTTCTTTGTCCATTCATCTGCTGATGGGCACTTAGGTTGCTTCAATGTCCTGGCTATTGTAAATAAAGCTGCAATGAACATTGTGGTACATGACTCTTTTTGAATTATGGTTTTATCATATACTGGTATATGCCCAGTAGTGGGACTGTTGGGTCATACGGTAGTTCTATTTTTAGTTTTTTAAGGAATCTCCATACTGCTCTCCATAGTGGCTGTATCAATTCACATTCCCACCAACAGTGCAAGAGGGTTGCCTTTGCTCCACACCCTCTCCAGCATTTATTATTTGTAGATTTTTTGGTTATGGCCATTCTGACTGGTGTGAGGTGATACCTCATTGTAGTTTTGATTTGCATTTCTCTAATGATTAGTGATGTTGAACATCCTTTCATGTTTTTGTTGGCAATCTGTATGTCTTCTTTGGAGAAATGTCTGCTTAGATCTTCCACCGATTTTTGGATTGCATTGTTTGTTTTTTTGATATTGAGCTGCATGAGTTGCTTGTATGTTTTGGAGATTAATCCTTTGTCAGTTGCTTTGTTTGCAAATATTATCTCCCATTCTGAGGGTTGTCTTTTTGTCTTGTTTATGGTTTCCTTTGCTGTGCAAAAGCTTTTAAGTTGCATTAGGTTCGATTTTTTTACTTTTGTTTTTATTTCCTTTTCTCTAAGAGGTGGGTCAAAAAGGATCTTGCTGTGATTTATGTCATAAAGTGTTCTGCCTATGTTTTGCTTTAAGAGTTTTATGCTGTCTGGCCTTACATTTAGGTCCTTAATCCATTTTGAGTTTATTTTTGTGTATGGTGTTAGGGAGTGTTCTAATTTCGTTCCTTTATATGTAGCTGTCCAGTTTTCCCAGCACCACTTATTGAAGAGGCTGTCTTTTCTCCATTGTATATTCTTGCCTCCTTTATCAAAAATAAGGTGACCATATGTGTGTGGGTTTATCTCTGGGCTTTCTATCCTGTTCCACTGATCTATCTTTCTGTTTTTGTGCCAGTACCATACTGTCTTGATTACTGTAGCTTTGTAGTATAGCCTGGGGTCAGGGTGCCTGAATCCTCCAGCTCTGTTTTTCTTTCTCAAGATTGCTTTGGCTATTCGGGGTCTTTTGTGTTTCCATACAAATTGTGAAGTTTTTTGTTCTAGTTCTGTGAAAAGGAAGGACACTACATAATGACCAAGGGATCAATCCAAGAAGAAGATATAACAATTATAAATATTTAGGCACCCAACATAGGAGCACCTCAATACATAAGGCAAATACTAACAGCCATAAAAAGGGGAAATCGACAGTAACACATTCATAGTAGGGGACTTTAACACCTCACTTTCACCAATGGACAGATCATCCAAAATGAAAATAAATAAGGAAACACAAGCTTTAAAGGATACATTAAACAAGATTGACTTAATTGATGTTTATAGGACATTCCATCCAAAAACAACAGAATACACATTCTTCTCAAGTGCTCATGGAACATTCTCCAGGATAGATCATATCTTGGGTCACAAATCAAGCCTTGGTAAATTTAAGAAAATTGAAATCGTATCAAGTATCTTTTCTGACCACAACGTTATGAGACTAGATATCAATTACAGGAAAATATCTGTAAAAAATACAAACACATGGAGGATAAACAATACACTACTTAATAACCAAGAGATCACTGAAGAAATCAAAGAGGAAATCAAAAAATACCTAGAAACAGATGACAATGAAAACACGATGACCCCAAACCTAAGGAATGCAACAAAAGCAGTTCTAAGAGGGAAGTTCATAGAAATACAATCCTACCTTAAGAAACAAGAAGCAACTCAAATAAACAACCTAACCTTACACCTAAAGCAATTAGAGAAAGAAGAACAAAAAACCCCCTAAGTTAGCAGAAGGAAAGAAATCATAAAGATCAGATCAGAAATAAATGAAAAAGAAATGACGGAAACGATAGCAAAGATCAATAAAACTAAAAGCTGGTTCTTTGAGAAGATAAACAAAATTGATAAACCATTAGCCAGACTCATCAAGAAAAAAAGGGAGAAGACTCAAGACAACAGAATTAGAAATGAAAAAGGAGAAGTAACAACTGACACTGCAGAAATACAAAGGATCATGAGAGATTACTACAAGCAACTCTATGCCAATAAAATGTACAACCTGGAAGAAATGGACAATTATTAGAAATGCACAACGTTCCGAGACTGAATCAGGAAGAAACAGAAAATATGAACAGACCAATCACAAGCACTGAAATTGAAACTGTGGTTAAAAATCTTCCAACAGGGGCCTTCCCTGGTGGCGCAGTGGTTGAGAGTCTGCCTGCCAATGCAGAGGACACGGGTTCATGCCCTGGTCTGGGAAGATTCCCACATGCTGCGGAGTGGCTGGGCCCATGAGCCATGGCCGTTGAGCCTGTGCGTCCAGAGCCTGTGCTCCACAACAGTGAGAGGCCCGCATACCACCAAAAAAAAAAAAAAAAAAAAAATCTTCCAACAAACAAAAGCCCAGGACCAGATGGCTTCACAGGCGAATTCTATCAAACATTTCGAGAAAAGCTAACACCAATCCTTCTCAAACTATTCCAAAATATAGCAGAGGGAGGAACACCCCCAAACACATTCTATGAGGCCACCATCACCCTGATACCAAAACCAGACAAAGATGTCACACAGAAAAAAACTACAGGCCAATATCACTGATGACCATAGATGCAAAAATCCTCAACAAAATACTAGCAAACAGAATCCAACAGCACATTAAAAGGATCATACACCATGATCAAGTGGGGTTTATCCGAGGAATGCAACGATTCTTCAATATATGCAAATCAATCAATGTGATACACCATATTAACAAATAAAAAGAGAAAAACCATATGATCATCTCAATAGATGCAGAGAAAGCTTTTGACAAAAATTCAACACCCATTTATGATAAAGACCGTCCAGAAAGTAGGCATAGAGTGAACTTTCCTCAACATAATAAAGGCCATATATGACAAACCCACAGCCAACATCATCCTCAATGGTGAAAAACTGAAACCATTTCCACTAAGATCAGGAACAAGACAAGGTTGCCCACTCTCACCACTATTATTCAACATAGTTTTGGAAGTTTTAGCCACAGCAATCAGAGAAGAAAAGGAAATAAAAGGAATCCAAATCGGAAAAGAATAAGTAAAGCTGTCACTGTTTGCAGATGACATGATAGTATACATAGAGAATCCTAAAGATGCTACCAGAAAACTACTAGAGCTAATCAATGAATTTGGTAAAGTAGCAGGATACAAAATTAATGCACAGAAATCTCTTATATTCCTATACACTAATGATGAAAAATCTGAAAGAGAAATTAAGGAAACACTCCTGTTTACCATTGCAACAAAAAGAATAAAATATCTAGGAATAAACCTACCTAAGGAGATAAAAGACCTGTATGCAGAAAACTGGAAGACACTGATGAAAGAAATTAAAGATGATACAAACAGATATAGAGATATACCATGTGCTTGGATTGGAAGAATCAACATTGTGAAAATGAATATACTACCCAAAGTAATCTACAGATTCAATGCAATCCCTATCAAACTACCACTGGCATATATTACAGAACTAGAACAAAATTTCACAATTTGTATGGAAACACAAAAGACCCCGAATAGCCAAAGCAATCTTGAGAACGAAAAATGGAGCTGGAGGAATCAGGCTCCCTGATTTCAGACTATACTACAAAGTTACAGTAATCAAGACAGTATGGTACTGGCATAAAAACAGAAATATAGATCAATGCAACAGTATAGAAAGGCCAGAGTTAAACCAATGCACCTATGGTCACCTTATCTTTGATAAAGGAGGCAAGAATATACAGTGCAGAAAAGACAGTCTCCTCAAAAAGTGGTGCTGGGAAAACTGGACAGCTACATGAAGAGAATGAAATCCCTAACACCATACACAAAAACAAACTCAAAATGGATTAAAGACCTAAATGTAAGGCCAGACAGTATAAAACTCTTATAGGAAGACATAGGCAGAACACTCTATGACATACATCACAGCAAGATCCTTTTTGACCCACCTCCTAGAGAAATGGAAATAAAAACAAAAATAAACCAATGGGACCTAATAAAAAGTAAAAGCTTTTTCACAGGAAAGGAAACTATAAACAAGATGTCAAGACCACCCTCAGAATGGGAGAAAATATTTGCAAATGAAGCAACTGACAAAGGATTAATCTCCAAAATTTACAAGCAGCTCAATATCAAAAAAACAAACAGCCCAATCCAAAAATGGACAGAAGACTTAAATAGACATTTCTCCAAAGAAAATATACAGATTACCAACAAACACATGAAAGAATGCTCAACATCACTAATCATTAGAGAAATGCAAATCAAAACTATAATGAGGTATCATCTCACACCATTCAGAATGGACATCATCAAAAAATCTACAAACAATAAATGCTGGAGAGGGTGTGGAGCAAAGGGAACCCTCTTGCACTGTTGGTGGGAATGTAAATTGATAGAGCCACTATGGAGAACAATATGGAGTTTCCGTAAAAACTAAAAATAGAACTACCATACGACCCAGCAATCCCACTACTGGGCATATACTCTGAGAAATCCATAATTCAAAAAGAGTCATGTACCACAGTGTTCACTGCAGCTCTATTTACAATAGCCAGGACATGGAAGCAACCTAAGTGTCCATCAACAGATGAATGGATAAAGAAGATGTGGCATATATATACAATGGAATATTACTCAGCCATAAAAAAACTGAAATTGAGTTATTTGTAGTGAGGTGGATGGACCTAGAGTCTGTCATACAGAGTGAAGTAAGTCAGAAAGAGAAAAACAAATACCATATGCTAACACATATATATGGAATCTAAGGGAAAAAAATGTCATGAAAAACCTAGAGGTAAGACGGGAATAAAGACACAGATATACTAGAGCATGGACTTGAGGATATGGGGAGGGGGAAGGGTAAGCTGTGACAAAGTGAAAGAGTGGCATGGACATATATACACTAACAAATGTAAAATAGCTAGTGAGAAGCAGCCGCGTAGCACAGGGAGATCATGTAGGTGGTTTGTGACCACCTAGAGGGGTGGGATAGGGAGGGTGGGAGGGAGGGAGACGCAAGAGGGAAGAGATATGGGAACATATGTATATGTCTAACTGATTCACTTTGTTATAAAGCAGAAACTAACACACCATTGTAAAGCAATTGTACTCTGCCAAGACCGGTGGGAGGTCACAGAAGAAATGGTTGACGATGTTGGGTCCGCAGAAGTGGAGCTGAAACATGAAGCTGGTTTGGACCAGGGAGCTCAGGAAGCCACTGACATAGGCCCCAACCACCATGCGTGTACAGAGGCCCCGGGACATGACAGCAGTGTACAGCAGGGGGGCTGGAAATGGTGGCGTATCGGTTGTACGCCATAGAAATCAGGAGGAAGCACTCAGTTAGACATATGCCGACAAAGAAAAAGAACTGAGCAGCACAGCCCAAGAATGATATGGTCTTCTGCTCCTGGAAGACGTCAGTGAGCATTTTGGGAGCCAATGCGGAAGAGTAGCAAATGTCAATGAAGGACAGGTTGCTGAGGAAGAAGTACATTGGTGTGTGTAGGTGGGTGTCACCTCTGATCAGAAAGATGAGGGCCAGTTTCCAGGCCAGGGTCACAAGATAGATGCCCAGGAAGGTCACAAAGAGGGGGGCCTGGAGTTCTGGATGGTCTGCAAATCCCAGGAGGATGAACATGGTCACTGATGAGCCGTTCCAGGCCTTAGTTGTGGACATGTTTCCCATGGACCACAAGGACGAGACACAGACCTGGGATAATAATGATACTCCACAGTGCAGGCGATGTCTGTAAATCATTAAATGCACGAGAGGAAGGGCAGAGTATTACAGGAGGTTACAACCTATGCAAAGATTCTCTCTCTCTCTTTCTCTCAGAAGGCAAATATCTTAAATATTTGCTTTTTAACATAATATAATATGGTTTATATGAACTTAAACTTTGGATTCAGACTCCTGTGATTAACTCCTGCCTCTACCTTTTAGTAGCTGTGTCACTTTGGATGAGAAGTTAACATCTCTAGGCTTCAATATCCTTATCTTTAAAAAGGGTGACTTTATCTACTTCACGTATTTGTTTTAAGAATCAAATAAAGCAAAGTGTATAAAGTGACGGACACATAGTAAGTCCACAGTGAAAACAGTTTTGTGTTTCCCAGGGGAATCACGCCATGCCCTGAAGTAACTATTTATCTGACATTATTCCAGTTTCAGTATTGGAATGGAGAAACCAACAGATGGACAGTATTCAGCTCTTCACTTGTGAAACAGTCAATCAGACATTTTGAATGTTTTTAATCCAAAGGATTAGGCCAGATGTGCATAGAAATGCTCTTAATTGTCAAATATTAGATCTGAATATACTAACGTGGTTCCAGTCTCAAATTTGTGTTCACTCTGAGCTCTCTAAGCTGTTCGTTAAGAATGGGGACTCTAGGGCTTCCCTGGTGGCACAGTGGTTAAGAGTCCGCCTGCCAATGCAGGGGACATTGGCTCGAGCCCTGGTCTGGGAAGATCCCACATGCCATGGAGCAACTGGGCCCATGCACCACAGCTACTGAGCCTGCGCTCTAGACCCCACGAGCCACAACTGCTGAGGCCCGTGCGCCTGGAGCCCCGCGCTCTGTAATGGGAGAGGCCATTGCAATGAGAGGCCTGCGCAGCGCAGCAATGAGTGGTCCCTGCCCGCCGCAACTGGAGAAAGCCCGCGCACAGCAACGAAGACCCAATGCAGCCAAAAAAAAAAAAAAAAAAAGAATGTGGGCTCTGGATTTGGACTGCCTGGAATCAATTTCCAGCTTTACCACTTAATAGATGTGTGATCTTGGACAGGTCACTTGAACTCTCTATGACACTCTGTAAAATTAGAGATCATAATAGCACTTACCTTGTTATTAGAAACTATCATATCTATCTACCTATCATCTATCTGTCATCTTTCAACTCTCCTTTAGGACATTCCTGGCCCATAGTAAGCATTCTACAAGTGTTTGTTGTTGCTATTGTTTAAAACCTAAATTGCAAACTATCCTCGACCAAATTCTTAGAATTTTCAATGTATGAAGCGTCTTTCGAGATCGGGGACTTGATTCCGTTCAATCCACATCTGTAAAAATTCCCATCACCACCTCACACATCCACACTGAATCTCAGTCCACATCAATCAGAAGAGAACTCTGCCATTGGTCTCTGAAGCTGAGGTCCTGTCCCTGCAGGAGACTCTAGGAGAAGTGTGGTCAGAGGACTTGGTGGCTCATGGTGAATGACCCTTAAACGTTTGGAATATATCTTGATCCTTCTTCACGTCTTAACCTAAACAATTTGGAAATCAACCAAATTACCTTAACTGTCTTTTTTTTTTTTCTTTTTTATTATTTTATTTATTTATTTTTTGCGGTACGTGGGCCTCTCACTGTTGTGGCCTCTCCCGTTGCAGAGCACAGGCTTGGATGCGCAGGCCCAGCGGCCATGGCTCACGGGCCCAGCCGCTCCGCGGCACGTGGGATCCTCCCGGACCGGGGCACGAACCCGTGTCCCCGGCATCGGCAGGTGGACTCTCAACCACTGCGCCACCAGGGAAGCCCCCTTTAACTGTCTTTTAAGCCATATTTTCAGCCTATTCTACCTAACTCTTAAAATAGAGTAAATCCCACAAATTTCATTTACTTTTCAAAAACAAAATGTTATTTTATGAATTTTAAAGCAATATGTGAGAACTGTAAAATAATTTGATCAGCAAACAACTGTGAAATACTAAACCTAAAAATCATGTGCAATTCCTCATCGACACACAAAAACCCTCCAAGCTGGAAATTATGGCCTTCTAGCCCCTGAAATAAAAGCTTTTAATATTTTGGCCTGTTCTTCTCATGTGCAAGGATATGTATATATGTGTGGGTGTTTGTATCATAGTACACAGACCCTCTATGACTTACATATATTATAGAAAACATTCTAAGTCAGTAACTTCACAATTTGGGAAGTAACACTTTCTCTATTTGCTCTGAATTTTTCTGGCTCACTTTAGGAGTGTGACCTCATTTTAATATCCCCAGTTTTTCATAAATCATTCCATATCTACCCATTGCCAGTCAAGGTCTCATTGACCTTCTTCACTTTCTTCTTGGTACTTGCACAGAGAGATGCCCTTAGAATTGGGGTCCACCTTCTTCCCTCTCAATAGTTCCTACTACAGAGTTTTCAGTGCTAAAATGCTCAAATTTGGATAGTGAGACAGTGTGAACCTCATTTTAGCCATCACCATGCCATCATTTGTGCAGTTTAGGAGATCTCTCACAATGCTAATCTTACCAATGTGGTTTTAAGATTTATCCTATGTTCAGAGGTTATGCATCTGTTTGTGAGAGGTATGTAGAGTTCTGAGAATCAAGAGAGGATTCTTTCCTCTTGAAGAAAAGCAAGGGACCCACAGCAAAGTTTAGCATGGTCTGCCACAGGTGGAGAGTCACGTGGAGAAACTGAGAGCTAAACAGAAACAGCTGTGCTGGAGTCTTCATCCAATTCTGAGTAGGGGCCACCATTTAGCAAGTTAGGGACCTGAGGTTCGTGGTGTGGTTCAGGTTGTTTGGGGCAGCTATTCAGGTTAGCAGAAAAGGGATAAGGTAGTGGTTATGATTCTGGGTAGGCTTCAGGACAAGCCGGGTTCTAATCCTGACTCTGCCACTTGCCAGTGGTGGGATATTGAAAAACTCATTTCTCTGTTCTGAGTCTCACTTTCTCTATTAGCAAAACAGGGAGAACAGTGACTACGGAGTTGTTTGAGGATCAGTTAACAGAGTTGTTTGAGGATCGCATGAGACAATGTGTGAAAGGTTCATGGGTCCTGAGATAGAATGTTTGCTTAATAAATTGGCGCTGTGATTGCTATCAGCACTGAATTTTTTTTCTTTTTTTTTTTTCAGTACGCAGGCCTCTCACCATTGTGGCCTCTCCCGTTGTGGAGCACAGGCTCCGGATGCACGGGCTCAGTGGCCATGGATCACGGGCCCAGCCGCTCCGTGGCACGCGGGATCTTCCCGGACCGGGGCATGAACCCGTGTCCCCTGCATCGGCAGGCGGACTCTCAACCACTGCGCCACCAGGGAAGCCCAGCACTGAATATTTTAATAACCTTAAATAATTATTTATGAAACTGAGCCTTTATTGGAAACAATTCCTCCTCATGTGATAGGTTAAAATATGCTTTTCTTACAGAAAAAAGGAGTTCACTGATGGACCATATAGGATTGTAAGAGGTGTACAGGGGTGAGGTTGCAGAATTTGACGATCTGGAGGTTGATGTGTCAACTGAAAGTCTGTTTTGAATGTTGCCATTAGGAGGGAAAACTTTCATATTTAAGAATGAAATTTCCCATCCCCAGAAACAGAAAGTGAAGCTGGACATATTGAATCAAGAGGAGAAGCTTATCCAGGGTTTTATTCTCACATATGGATGCCCTGAATGTTATTCTAGACCATTAAATGGAAGTTATCTTAAGGGTTTATGAAGCACTTTACATCGCTGAACTCTGCTCACAAAGAGGTGCTTCTTCCCTTGAGAGAGAAAGGAAATCTCCTTCATTCTTGCAGCAAACTCTGGGAGGTTCAGTTTGGTCTGAATCTGGACTCCCTATGATCCTGTGGTGTAGATATAATCAACACCAAGCCTATTTTACAGAGCTGAAGAGAGTTTGAGGGGCTCAGTGACTTTGTTGGATTTATACCTGCTGGGGCTGCATCTCTGTGAATAACACTAGCCTTCAAAGCCATGGTGAAGAGATAACAGGGCAGTAAAATGAACAATCTAGCACGTGGAAGACAGGCAGAGACAGGCAGGATCTGGTAGCACTGATTTATAACTCAACTCATCTTTTATGAAAGATCTTCAAGAAAGTGTTAAATTTTATCACTAACTATGCCTAATCTGAGTTTAACAGATGCAGTTGGGAATGCAAGAAAAAAATGCAATAATGGCAAGGAGAACCTTAGCCAAACTGGTTTTCTGTGATCTTGCCATCCTTCCTGAGTTCATGAGGCCTCCTCCCCTCACTGGGCAAGAGCCCAGTGCCCTCAAGGCTTGCCCTTCTAGGTCTGTCTATCATCTGGATGTACAAATGATTGACGGGACTGAATGAGTCCCTCTCCACGTAAGGTGAGAACTCAAAGGTGCCAAGACATTAAGATTCAGATGGCAACATTCAAGTCATCAGTCAGAAGAGAGAAGAAAGGTTTCAGAGGTCTCTGCATTGTCTGGAAAATCTGCTATGCAAAGTCTGCCCCAATTACAGCCCTTCCAAATTGCTTTTCAGACAACTTGTTAATAATTGGGGCCGTGTTCAAGGGCATAGAAGTTCCTTCAGAAATTTTATGTCTGCTTAATTCTATTCCTAGTTGCAAGGACTTAATATGGTTCCAGATGCCCATCAAAGGAGCACTAAGGTAGAACCAAGATGGGGGCTGAATTTGGGCAAAACAGGTAGAATTGAGAGGTACAAGGGGAAAAAACTGAAAGCCAAATAACTCTTTCGTCATCTACATAGGCTCGTAGATCTAGGGTGCTCTATAAGGTAAGATTAATATGGACATGAATATGAAAAGTAAAAGATGAATGACTGCACTTACCCCTCCCTCTTGCTTTGTCTGTCATTTAGCTTATACTTGTCTTGCGTTCTGCTTTGGAAGGAGCTAATCATGCTTCAGTACCTGCTTCCAGTACCCAAAACGCTAACAAGTTTGAAGAGCAAGTTTGAGGTTGGTTTGTTCACCAAAGATAAAGATATCCACTTGTTGCGTAGAATGTGTGTTTGTGGGGAGAAAAGTAGAGGGAAAAGATGTATCGGGAGAAGAAGGAGAGGATGTAATCTTTAAGAATCTCTTCTGGTATCAACTAATGTCTGCATTTGAGGTCATTTTGGAAGTTTTAAAACCTGGGGTTGGGGGTGAATTTGAGAAAAAGGGCTTTTTCTCTCTCCTTGGAGATGTTTTATTACATTTGCCCTGGAGGGTCTTTTTTTTTTTTAAAGAGAAAGGAATGTATCACCCAAATTTCACAGATTTGTAGTTAATTGGTCTCTGGGGTGGAATGGAGAACACATATTCACATAAATGCTCTGAAGACAATGCTTATTAAGCTCTATCCCAGTGGCCAGGTCCTCTGATCCCCCAAGGCTAATCAAGATCTCTTCTGGTACTTGGTGATCAAACTCAGGATAGCAGCAGAACACAAAGGATAAGATAAACACTTACTCTGTAGAAGAAAACACGATTGTATATCTATATCTATATCTATCTATCTATCTATCTATCTATATATCTTTTTAGAAAGTTACTTCTTGTTTATATCTACATAATATATACCCCCAGAAATAATTGTATTGTGTATACACGTTGCATATAAGTATGCAATGTGTATCTACACATGTATTCACATTTACTTTCTTCCACTCCTTCACAGAACCTCTTTGGCCTGAAATATGTTAGATGAATGGGAACTCAATCTTATCAAGCTCCTACCATGTGCTAAGCTATGCGCTAACTGTACTGGGTGCTTTATGTGTGTTAACTTACTAAATACTCCAAAATCCCCCTTGAAGAGGAGGAAACCGAAATTTGGAGAAGCTAAATAAGTTGCTCAAAATCTTATAGTTGGTTAGGGATTGGTTCAATATTTGAACCCGTGACTATATGACACCAAATCCTGCGTATGAATATATGGTATATGTTGTTGTTTTCTTTATTATATTTGTTGTGATGATTGTGATCAGTGGTCTTTTTTTAAAATAAATTTATTTATTTATTATTTATTTTTGGCTGCATTGGGTCTTCGTTGCTGCGCGTGGGCTTTCTCTAGTTGCGGTGAGCGGGGTCTACTCTTTGTTGCAGAGCATGGGCTCCAAGCATGCGGGTTTCAGTAGTTGTGGCACAGGGGTTCAGTAGTTGTGGCTCGAGGGCCCTAGAGCACAGGCTCAGGAGTTGTGGCACACGGGCTTAGTTGCTCTGTGGCATGTGGGATCTTCCCAGACTAGGGATTGAACCCATGTCCCTTGCATTGGCAGGCAGATTCTTAACCAGTGAGCAAACCAGGGAAGTCCCATGATCAGTGGTCTTTGATGTTACTACCATGACTCACTGAAGACCCAGATGATGGTTGTCATTTTTTAGTAATAAAATATTTTTATTTTTTAAAATTAATTAATTTTTTAATTTTATTTTTTTGTATCTTTTAAAATATTTTTAATTTTTATTTTAAAAAAATTTTAACATCTTTATTCGAGTATAATTGCTTTACAGTGTTGTTAGTTTCTGCTGTATAACAGAGTGAATCAGCTATATGTATACATATATCTCCATATCTCCTCCCTCTTGTGTCTCCCTCCTATTGTCCATATCCCACACCTCTAGGTGGTCACAAAGTACAGAGCTGATCTCCCTGTGCTATGCAGCTGCTTCCTACTAGCTATCTATTTAACATTTGGTAGTGTATATATGTCAATGCTACTCTCTCACTTCATCCTAGTTTACACTTCCCCCCTCCCCCGCCACCATGTCCTCAAGTCCATTCTCTACGTCTGTGTCTTTATTCATGTCCTGCCCCTAGGTTCATCAGAACCATTTCTTTTTAGATTCCATATATATGTGTTAGCATACAGTATTTGTTTTTCTCTTTCTGACTTACTTTATATGACAGACTCCAGGTCCATCCACCTCACTACAAATAAATCAATTAAAAAAATTGTTAATTTAATTAAAAATTTTAATTAAAATTTTAATTTTAATTAAATTAACTTAAATTTAACTTAACTTAAATTTAAATAAAAAATTAATTTTAATACATTTTTTAATTTTTAAAATTAAAAATATTTTTATATCTTTTAAAATATTTTTAAATTAAGGCATGTACATAGCTTTTTTAGACATAATGCTATTGAACACTTATACACTACAGAATAGTGTAAACATAAATTTTATGTACACTGGGAAACCAAAAAATTCTTGAGACTCCCTTTACTGTGATTTCCACTTTATTGCAGTGGTCTGGAATCAAACCCACAATATCTCCGAGGTATTCCTGTATTCCCCCAGGATTTTCCCCAAATAAATCGACAATATCTCTCAAGCTTGGGAGGAATAACTTCTCTTCTAAAAGGTTATAGTTTGCGCTTGTTCTCCTGGAGCATGCTGATTTTGAATCTAATAACAGGCTGGTAGCAATAAAGCGTGGTTTGGTGGGTCTTGACGTAAATAGGCATCCTCTTGCAAGGCAATTGCTTCACATGAGGTTAAGAAATGCCACTGAGCAAGGATGGCTAGTCTCTTCAGACAGGTTAAGAGGGATTGTCTCATGGCTAGAGAAGCTCAGGGCAATTCGGGAGTTCAAGATTACCAGCTTCATTTGAGCCTACTAATAAGTCCCTGGTCCGAATCTCAGGGTCTTGTTCTTTTTCAAACATGTCATTACATTAACTTAAGAGGCTCTGCAACCCTCACAGTTAAACTGGGTCCTGATTTTAAGTCTTATCGACCCTGAATCTACAATAAATAAAATATTTATTTTAGTTAGAGAGGGTGTGGGGAAAATGGAACCCACCTACACCGTTGGTGGGAATGTAAATTGGTGCAGCCACTATGGGAAACAGTATGGAGGTTCCTTAAAAAATTAAAAATAGAGTTACCATATGATCCAGCAATCCCACTCTTGGGCACATATCTGGAAAAGACAAGAACTCTAACTTGAAAAGATACACGCACCCCAGTGTTCATAGTGGCATTAGTTATAATGACCAAGACATGGAAGCAACCTAAGAGCCCATTGACAGATGATTGGTTTAAGAAGATGTCACACACACACACACACACACACACACACACACACACACACACACACACGCTGGAATATTAATCAACCATAAAAAAGAATGAAATATTGCCATTTGCAGCAACATGAATGGACCTAGAGAATATCATACTAAGTGAAGTCAGTCAGACAGAGAAAGGCAAATATATGATATCACTTATATGTGGAATCTAAAAAATAATACACGTGAATAATACAAATGAATCTATATACAAAGCAGAAACAGACTCACAGATATAGAAAACAAACTTATGTTTACCAAAGGGGAAAGGGAGGAGGGAGGGGCAAATTAGGGGTATGTGATAAACAGATACAAACTACTGTACATAAAATAGTTAAGCAACAAGGATTTACTGTATAGTACAGGGAACTATATTCAATATCTTGTAATAATCTACAATGGGAAAGAATATGAATATATATATATATATATAAAAAACTGAAAAAAAGAATTAAAATAGCCTGTATTGGGCTTCCCTGGTGGCGCAGTGGTTGGGAGTCTGCCTGCCGATGCAGGGGATGCGGGTTCGTGCCCAGGCCCGGGAGGATCCCGCATGCCGCAGAGCCGCTGGGCCCGTGGGCCATGGCCGCTGGGCCTGCGCGTCCGGAGCCTGTGCTCTGCAATGGGAGAGGCCGCGGCGGTGAGAGGCCCGAGTATCGTAAAAAAAAAAAAAAAAAGCCTGTATTGCTAGCTTTATACATATAGCTGGCTATATATATGTATATATATGCGTAAAATAGAGGCACTCCAGTTGTCTGGGAAGTGAGCTGAGGGTTTAAAACCTCAAGCGTATCGACTTTTTGCTGTAAGCTCTCTAGTGGAGTCAAAAACAAACAGGCCATCTAGTCGTCATAGTAGTCGTCATTACTAACATAATGATCAAGCGCAGCAGTTGCTTGGTTTTCCAAAGTTTCCCTTCAGTGAAAACTTCATCCGAAGCAATTATTATATAAGCAACATATGAGCAAAGTCCTTACCTTGTCTTCTGTTATGTGTGTTTCTAGCTTCGTCAACTGGAATACTAAAGAATGCACTGCATAGATCAATTACAGTAAAGAATTTACTTCCGGTGGGAATGGATGTTAGTAACATACGAAGGTAGGAAAAATAGGGTGTTGAGAGATAACAACTTTGTTTATTGCTTGAAGGTTGTTTATTGCTTGAAGGTCCTGGACAAACCTCCACCCTTGGCCCTTAGGTTTTCTCACTGGTAAAATGAGGTTGTTACAGGGGCTAGAGCAAGAGATAATGAGGCCTTGAACCTTGTAATCTTCTATTATGGGCTTTATGCCTTGAAGGACTTCTTGACTTACAGGGTATTGATTAATTCTGAGAAGACGTTTTGAAGGATCTATTTGAATCTTGATTGGGAGATGCACTGTGAATTTTGCCAACATCAGTTGGAGATTTTGCCCATAAGGAGAATGGTAGTTAATTCGATAAGGACAAATGATCAGTGTTTCCAGAATCAGCTCTAGTACTGTCACAGATGGAACAAATAAAAGATGTCAAAGTGTCATTTAATTTATCTGGTTGGTTAGTTTGATGATGACTATCAAATTCTAGGATTATTTCCCCCTTTTGGGAGAAAGAAATTCAAGCATGGTACTTCTCTAAGAACTCTCAACCTAATAAATGGGTGGGGTGCAGGAACTAAGGAAAAGAGGGTGTGTATCTCTCAAAGGGCTTAAACAATAGGGGATAGGTTCAGAGACAGGAACCTCTTGAGGTTCGTTAGACATCCCCACTATTTGAACTGTTTTAGGACTCCAAGGCAGGGGCTGTTTTCTAATAGCAGGGTTGAGCACCAAGAATGTGGCTCTGGTGTCATTTAGGACTGGAAGAGATTCATCTCCAATCTGGAGAAATGTTTCTCCAAGCCAATTAAGAGGGAGGGTTGGGAAGAGCCCCTGTAGTTGCTGGAAAGATTTGTTAGAGAGCTGCAAGTACTTAGATTTATAACAATATTTTTTCCAATGTCCTGGCTCTTTGCAGTAACAGAAACTAAGAGGGTTTGGCTTCATTTACTAGAGATGAAGGTTAAAAATTACGGTGGTCTTTCTCTTAGGTGACTCATCTAGTGTATGAGAGAGCTGGTTTGCCAGATTAACTAAATCTGGGGTGGACATAGTTTCTCATTCCATCCTGGTCCTTTTTACTGGAAGAGAAAGGTCCCAGTTCAGTCCATAAATAAACATAGAGTTAAAGCTACCCGAGTGGAATTAACATCTGAAGGAAGACCAGAATTTTCTTTAAAAATAATCTGAAGTTGATTGTAATAGTTTTGAACAGGCTCATCAGATTTTTGTGTGTAAACCTGAATTTCATTCCAATCGACAGGTTGTTATTAAAAATTTTTGCTGCAATTTTCATTATATCAATGGTTAAGGAATTTTCATTTTATGTGTTAATCAACACATAATTTCCTAATGGCTCATTTTGAGTTTAAGTCTTATCTAGTAATTCCAAAGAGTCTAATATACTCTAATATTTTCCAGAAGTATAATGTTCACATTATTCATAAGTAATTAGTGTTCCTACTAATATTAATCTCATAATAATAAAAAATTGACAGTGACAGCAAAGGTAATTGTTTATCAAAAATCACTATGCCAAGATTTTCTGAAAATGAAAGTCTTTTTAAAACTATGTCCAAATTAGTTGGCATTTTAATTAAAACATATAGTTAGCTTGTATTTAATGAAAACATATAGTCAGCTGGGAACAATAATAATATACATTACCATGCATTTCTAATAAACTGGTATCAGAATATTACAGTTGGAGGTATTTCTTCAGAGACAAATGGGAATTTAAAAATCAAAATGATAATCTGTCCTATTTGAATAGTTCTTACATAATGGTTTTCATATGGGTTGTATATCATATGATCCTCCCACAAATATACAATGTTGACATGTTTAGGTGCATCTCACAGATGAATGAAGGGCTTATGTGAGATCAGTTGAGGGTCACAAGACCACACAGATGAAAATAGGCAGGATTCAATCCTATGCCATGTGATAACATTATCACTTTTTTTTTTTTGAAACTATAATGCCCACTCTTTGAGACTGTTCTTTCATTATGTCTTGATGCCTCTTTTTAAGAATTAACAGTATGATTTGTTTAAAATGGTACTGTGAATGTGTAACTTACCTGTTCTCAATTACATTAGCCTTCTGAGAATGTATTTGTTCATTAATGTTATTCAACACTTACAATATACTCAGTAAATTCCCCGTCTCCCTGGTCTGGTTTCTTTCCCAGAATTAAACTGCATGAAAGCATCAAGCTCGGGTACTTGAGGAGCTCATGGTAGAGTGATGAGAGCACGATGAGCATACAATGTTTTTGAGGAAGGTCAATTACTACTGCAATGCTGGGTTCTCATATGGATTTTAGTCCCCCAGTCACCTCTTAAAACTCACCCTACGGGCTTCCCTGGTGGCGCAGTGGTTGAGAGTCCGCCTGCCGATGCAGGGGACATGGGTTCGTGCCCCAGTCCGGGAAGATCCCACGTGCCGCGGAGTGGCTGGGCCCGTGAGCCATGGCCGCTGAGCCTGCGCGTCCGGAGCCTGTGCTCCGCAACGGGAGAGGCCACAACAGTGAGAGGCCCGCGTACCGCAAAAAACAAAACAAAACAGACAACTCACCCTACAAATTAGGCATACTTCTACCAGGTGGTAGCAACATTCCATAGTGGGGCTAAACTAGTAGGCATCTCTGAACATAATGGCTTGTTAATAGTTATCTCAGTTGTAACCATGCTGTTTGGGTTCTTTTTTTTTTTTTTTTCTCGGTACGCGCGCCTCTCACTGCTGTGGCCTCTTGCGTTGCGGAGCCCAGGCTCCAGACGCGCAGGCTCAGCGGCCATGGCTCACGGGCCCAGCCGCTCCGCGGCATGTGGGATCCTCCCAGACCGGGGCACGAACCCGCGTCCCCTGCATCGGCAGGCAGACTTTCAACCACTGCGCCACCAGGGAAGCCCGAGAAGATAGGCGTTTTTTGCAGTTTACCCAACTACCCAGGAGAAAGTGATGCTCATTCATTAATAATAATTAAATCTAGTGCTTAAGATGGGGATTGGCACAAGACGAATAAAGCAAAAACGATCTGGGGTTTACAGTAAGCCAAGTGTTAAATAAAACTTTGCAAAGAAGTTTATTCATCATGGAGCATATACACAGATCAGATATACATCAAACAGAATATTTTTGTCACTAAAAGAATCAGATATTTTATAGCTATTTGAAACAGGACGAGGTACATCTGTCTCCAGGGGGCGGCTAGCTAGCTGGAGATAAATTCACTTTAGTAACATTACCACAACTCAGGGTGTGGTGCTCATTTTGCAACGTCTGAAAACCTTTTCCAGATGGCCTGAAGTTAACCACGCTCAGAATAGCTGGCTGCATACGCCAGTGTGCCATTTTTAGTTTTCAGTGAAGAACAAAGCCCCCAAGTTTGTACTTGTGCCAGTGGTACCATTTTTCCTCTAGCTGAAGAAACCACGTGGAAGGGCAAATTACAATTGAAAGTCTGTGTGTAGAGACAGGAATCAAAGCAAAGTGGATAACGTATATCAACGTCTGATGTGCCCGGCTACCGCATCCAGATAGGCTGAGGCCCTGGGCCAGGGAGCTACCAATTTTTCTCCCCAAGCATTCATTTTTCTGTCTTCTAAGTGACCATCTTCCCTTTTAATCAATATATTATTTACAGATTGACTAATTGACAGCTTTTCCTTCTTTTGATCTAAGAAATATTTTGCCTCTAAAATGCCTGGTTTACACATTTTAATTATCTGTTGTGATCTTGTTTTGTGGCTTGTTTTTTAGCATTTCCAGAAACCTGAGTAGTGTCCATATCTACCTTCTACATTTCCCTAATTCTTTGGTAGGTATATATGATTACCCACACTCCCCCATACACACACTCATTCACAAATTAGTAACTGATGCATTAAATGAGCTCTGATGAGATTTTCAACTTTTTTCTAAAGATTACTAGTCTCATGTTTCTGACCTTAAACCTCGGCAAACCTAGAGTTTGCTTGTTTTGCGCTGATCCACACGAATAAGGAAACATTTGCATTTCACTTCCCTGTGTCCAGAAAACGGATCTGGATTTCCCTGACCTACAACGGAGCAGGGAGAGTCTGAGGTCTTGCCTGCAAGGAGATAAAACATGTATCCCAGAATTCTCCCATCATCTTGATCTACCACTATTATCAACCAGGGTTCTTGACCTCCTTAATTAATAGAAATTGGTCAGAGGCCAGACAAGAAATTCAGGAAAGGCTTTGTTGGGGCCCCTGCTGCAGCACAGGGAAGTGAGAACAAGCAAGAGATTCCCTTGCTTGCCAGCTCCCTGAGCGGGGGGCATGGGGGCGGGGCGAGCTTGTTCCTTATATGGGTGAAGGTAGGGGTGTGTCCAGGGGTTGGGCTGGAGCGGGGTCGCTTAGGTGGTTTGCCCACCCCTTAGGTGGAGTGTTGTGTGCAGGGGGCATGCACAGTACCCTACTTTTGCTCTGGGCTCTTCAAAAGTGGCAGTTGGGTTTTTTGTCTCTTTGTATGTTTTGTCCAGAATTTGCCCTAACTGTGCATGCATGCAGTTACTTTTAGTCCCATACAGTTTCTTTGTATTTTGTGGCCCAAGGAAAGGTGTGTCCCCATGCGAGCGTTGCAGCACTGCAGCAAAGGGTCCCGGGTCCCAGCCTGTCTCAAGGCTACTTTCTCTGAATTTTTGGTGCACCTCCTTGTCTGTAACATCTCCTAAATAACTGGGGAAGAAAAACCAACTGTTTAGTTTTGTTTTTTTGGGTTTTTTTGCGGTACGCGGGCCTCTCACCGCTGTGGTCTCTCCCGTTGCGGAGCACAGGCTCCGGACGCGCAGGCTCAGCAGCCATGGCTCACGGACCCAGCCGCTCCGCGGCAGGCGGTATCTTCCCGGACCGGGGCACGAACCCATGCCCCCCGCATCGGCAGGCGGACTTTCAACCACTGCGCCACCAGGGAAGCCCCCAACTGTTTACTTTTGACTTTTGCTGGTTTTATTCCCTCCTCACTCTTCATGCTTCCCTATCCCTTTCTAATGATGGCCCGAATCTCCTATGTGCAATACCACATATGATCTGGCCAGGGACGAGATTCCCTTCATTCCTACAAGTAAAGAAATAGCCATGGCGGGCTCTTGCAGTCATGGCTTGGAACTGTTATAAACTGGGTGTGGCAGCATCTCCCATCAGTGTTGCCAGACTAGATGGCTGGCACCATCTGGCTGGAAGACAGAAAAACCACACACTTTGGTGGGACCACACTCTAGAAATAAACAGGCATCTGGGATCCAGGGAGACCTCACAGAAGAACAGAGGTTTCATCTCTCTCCAAGTTCTTCTGAAATAGAATCACGATGTCTGATTGGACTTATATATCAACATAAGTAGAAAAACTGGCATGTGTAAAGTATCACGTTGATATTGTATGGTATATTCTTTATTCTAATAAAACCTCTTTTTTATGCAAAGGAAGGCTGGGTTGTTTTCATCTTACGGAATCCTTAAGGAGCAAAATTGATCCACATGGACCAGAGGGAGGAGATCCTTATATCAGATACACAATAAAACCCATAGTCCATTTTCTAACAACTATAAGCTAAGGAAGCAGCATAGCAGGGATCGTTTCACCCTTCAACTTGATCCCCAGTCTAGAAAACAACCTCTCTGGGGTTGAGAAGCAGCTGGGAGGTGTCCTTGAGCCTAATCAAGAAGAGGTGGGTTCTGGGAAGTCCTGCATCTCAGCACTCCTACCAGTCCAATCTTTCCTTTACTTATTTCATGTATCCTGTGACATACACTATTTATAATTTGCTGTTATCATCTGTGCTATCTCTCTGGATGACACTTTTTTTTTTTTTCTTCCAGTTCCTCTTTTTACCCAAAGGCAAAGCAAGTATTCCTTCTCTGTTTCACACTTTTGGTGTCTGTGGCTTCCAGATCTCTGAAGGTTCTGGAATTGTTTTTCATCATATGTGCTATTCCTGGTAGTTTTCCAACAGAATGTCATATGTGAGATTTTCCTGCTTTGGCCAGTTAAACACCTTTGAGGAAAACTCTAGCCTTCTTTATTCATTTGATTTAATTTTGTTTAACAATTACAATTAGGTATAACTCACTGTGAAGGGGAAAATATTTGTTAGTTTGAAGGGGAAAATAACCTTTTCTGTCCTCAGCCATCATTGCTTGAATGGGATTGGTTCCAACTCTGGGTTTCAGGGTTGAACCCCGACGGGCTTAGGACAATTAGAAAATATCTGAAATGCAAATCAAAACCACAATGAGGTATCATCTCACACCTGTCAGAATGGGTGTCATCAAAAAGTCTACAAATAATAAATGCTGGAGAGGATGTAGAGAAAAAGGAACCCTCCTACACTGTTGGTGGGAATGTAAATTGGCATAGCCACTAAGGAGAACAGTATAGAAGTTCCTTAAAAAACTAAAAATAGAGCTACCATATGATCCAGCAATCCCACTACTGGGCATATATCTGGAAAACACACAGAAACTCTAATTCAAAAAGATACATGCACCCTAATGTTCATAGCAGCACAATTTACAATAGCCAAGACATGGAAGCAACCCAAGTGCCCATCGAAAGAAGATTGGTTTGAGAAGATGGGTTATTACTCAGTCATAAAAAAACAATGAAATATTGCCATTTGCAGCAACATCCGTGGACCTAGAGAATATCATACTAAGTGAAGTAAGTCAGACAGAGAAAGACAAATATTATATGATATCACTTATATGTGGAACCTAAAAATAATGCAAATGAATGTATATACAAAACAAAAATAGACTCACGGATGCAGAAAACAAACTTATAGTTACCAAAGGGGGAAAGGGAAGAGGGATAAATTAGGAGTATGGGATTAACAGATACAAACTACTGTACATAAAATACATAAGCTTCAAGGGTTTACTGTATAACACAGGGAACTATATTCAATATCTGTAATAACCGATAATGGAAAATGATCTGAAAAAATATATAACTGAATCACTTTGCTGTACACCTAAAACTAACACAATATTGTAAATCAACTATACTTCAACTAAAAAAAAGAAAATATCTGATAGCCGTTGCAACTAGCTTAGTGTCGAAGTGAGGGGTATAGCCCAGTCAAAACCAGAAAGATGCAAGGAGATGTTTGCTGGGCCTTTTGGGAGAGAAATGTTTTTCTCTTCTGTGGAAGCTACAAGAAGAGATGCTCTCTTCTTTTGGATGATGTGAAGTGACTCTGTGAGATCTAGAACTTGTACAATTTTATTACCACGGGATGGAACATTTCTGCATAAGGCAAATGAAACAAAAATGAAGAGACTGGACGTTTATGATACTGTTTGAGCCACTGAATCACAATTTCTCTCACTACTTTTTTTCTTTTAAGCTTTCAAATTGCACATCTTTTATTGAATAGATCAATTATAAAGGTTATTTTTTAATTGCCAAAAGGTACATGAATGAAGTTAAAATGAAGAGAGAAACGCACCGATAATTCCTGTTAAAGAGTAAAACCTACACGGAAATTATATAAAACAGATTGATACTGATCTACTAACTGACACATTAAATTGGATATAGAGTATTTAAACTAAGCAAACAGGTGGCAGAAAGCTCAAAGAAACTAAGAGGGCTAGCAGAATGGTACATAAATAATCAGCAAGCCAAATATACAGGAGACAGAGAAAAGAAAACAAAATAGTATATATCTGTGACTCTAATATCAATGAAATGAACTGCATTTTGAAAATGAAGCTTTAGTAATTTCAAGAGTCCAAAATATGTACCCAGTAATATCCCTCAAAGAAAGATCTGCATTTAATTACTCGTTAAATTCTTCACCAACTTCCACTTCTACAGTCCAACATATTATGACTACTTCAGTTTTATGAGCTAATAGATTCACTTGATTGTTTTGATCAGTTCTTTTTTTTCTGTCATTAAAAATGAAAGATTCCTGATCCTGGAAGTAATTGTGTAATATATACCAAGAATCAAAAAAATATGATTCTTTTTGCGAAAGTCAACCCTATTCTTAATATATTAATTACTTACTGCTGTGCAAGAAATTGTTACAAAACTTTGTGCCTTGAAACAAAAAGAGATATTTATTATCTCATCCAGTTTCTGTGGATCAGGAATCCAGGGGCAACTTGGCTGTGTGGTTCCAGCTCGGGGTCTCTCATGAGGCTGCATTCAGTAGTTGGTCAAGGCGTAGGCTTCTGAAGCTAGATCGAGGCTGGAGGATCCACTTCCAAATAGATCTCTCACATAGCTCGCAAGTTGGTGCTGACTGATGACAGAGAACAATATTCTCGGTTGCATGGGTTAGCCCTGTTATATATAGGAAGGGTCTACGTAAGTTCAAGGATCATTGGGGACCATTTTGAAGGCTGCCTGTCCCCCTCATTAGAAATGTTTCAGAGTAACGATATTCGAAACATTCACTGAAAATTTGGAAACAATTTATATGCTATGTGAAGAAAATGGTTAAATACGTTAAGGTAAAGTCAGGGGTCTATTACAATGCACATGGAGGAAAATAATATTTGTAATGCACTCATGAGGTTTTGATAATCAATCCACAAATTTAGGGACTCAAGAAATAATTTCTATTATTTTTCCATCACATTATTTTTCCTTTGCACTCCCCTTACTTCTCTACTGGGAAAAAAATTGGTTAATTCAAGGGTCCTTCGCTCTTCTCCCTACATTTGTGTCTAAGTTCTAGAGGGCTTGAATGATGCCAGGACAACGGGGGCTCAGGTCCTTGACCTCTCTCCATAGCAGCATCTCCTGAAATATCTATTGCCTCATCAGATTCCTGGCTGTCAAATCACAAATGGAATTCTGCTGCTGAATGCCATTTATCCCCATCATCAAGACATGTTAGGTCTGATGACTATTCGTAGCTACTCTTGGTTCAATGGGAACTGTTGAGGAGACTCTGTAGAACCCAAGCCGTCACTTCCCAGTGGACCTGAAGCACTATGATTACATTCTCTTAAGTTTCTGCCTGCCGACCCAGCCTCTATCCATCTTTTGGTTAGGGTCTCTCTGTTCTTGGTGTCCCTAAACTTATTTGATAGCTGTGCTATTGCCCTTGGGCTGTGTCTATAAGCCATCCTGAAGACTCACTCATGTTTTTGACCTCATCACGTCTGCTTCAAACTCCTTTTGCTGTCACATCTCTTCTCTGAGGCTCAAAAACCTAACAACGTATCTGCTTGAAATAAGGGAATGGTTAGATATGTGGGGAAGAATATATTAGGTAAAACTTTGAAAATATTTCAAAAATATTCTCTTTAAGCTGTCACATACAGCTAAGTGCAAAATTTAAAAAGAGGGTTGGATGAGAATAAACCAAGAGATTAAAGACATGTTAGAAGCATGAGCAGACCTTATTTCTAATACATCACAACTAATATATTAGAAATAGGCTGGCCTCTTCTATCCCCTCTAAGATGTCCTTCCCACGTAGTGTCTGGGGAGAGAAAAGCCAGACCTTGAGGATCAAAGGACAATGACTTAGTCTACCTTAGTGTCTTGGCTACAAAACAAAAATTACTTCTCTTCTTGTACATTTTGAGAGAGAAGACAGCAAAGTGGGGTGAAGGGAGGTGGAAGGACTCCTCGGTGTGTGTTTTGGGGAGATCAGTTTATTAACTTTTCAAAGTTTCCTACACACTTCGCCCAGTTCTCCCTGTTTTTTCCTCCTTGTCTCTGTACCCTTGTCTCTACCCTTGCCTCTACCCTCCTATTCTCCCTTTCCTTCTCTTTCACGCCTTTAAACCAAACAGTTGGAGCTATGGGAGAGAAGAGAACTATTTATGTTTCTTATTCCCGATTCCAAATCTCTGTAAGGTCTTTCTGAACATGATCCGTCTATGCAGTGCCATCCTAAAGTAAAAAACAGAAACCAAAAACGCATTCAAGATAGGATGGTAGAGAGTTGAGACTCACTCTGCTGTAAAGAATCAGACACAGGGAGTTGGGAAAAAGTCTGGACCTGCCGAAGAAGCAAGGGACTTTTTCTTCCCTCTTTGTTATCTGGTGCGCGAGGAGAGGGGATTAAGAGCGCTGCTTAAAGGAGCTCCAGAGACTGGCGCGAGCCGCGGCTAACAGCGCGGACCCCAGAGACGGGCATGAGATGCTAAGGCAGCTGCTGCCGCCACCAAGAAGCCTGTGTGCGAGCACAGGTCACTCTCCACACCTCCCTTCCGGGGAGCCTGTGCAGCCCGCCACTGCCAGGGTCCCGGAATCCAGGGACAACTCCCCCGGGAGAACGCACGGCGCGCCTCAGGCTGGTGCAACGTCAGGCCGGCCTCTGCTGCCGCAGGCTCGGCCCGCATCGTGCCCCTCCCCCCCCCCCCACCCCGGGCCTGAGTGAGCCAGAGCCCCCGATTCAGCGGCTCCTTTAACCCCGTCCTGTCTGAGCGAACAACAGACGCCCTCTGGCAACCTACACGCAGAGGCGGGGCCAAATCCAAAGCTGAACCCCGGGAGCTATGCGAACAAAGAAGAGGAAGGGAAATCTCTCCCAGCAGCCTCAGAAGCAGCGGATTAAACCTCCACAATCAACCTGATGTACCTGCATCTGTGGAATACACGAATAGACAACGAATCCTCCCAAATTGAGGAGGTGGACTTTGGGAGCAAGATTTATGATTTTTTCCCCTTTTCCTCTTTTTGTGAGTGTGTATGTGTATGTTTCTGTGTGACATTTTGTCTGTATAGCTTTACTTTCACCATTTGTCCTAGGGTTCTATCCGTCCGTTTTTTCGTTCTTTTTACTTAAAAAAATTTTTTTTTCTTAATAATTATTTTTCTATTTTAGTAATTTTATTTTACCTTACTTTATTTTCTTTTCTTTTATCCTCTTTCTTTCTCTTTCTTTCTTTCTTTCTTTCTTTCTTTCTTTCTTTCTTTCTTTCTTTCTTTCTTTCTTTCTTTCTTTCTTTCTTTCCTTCTTTCTTTCTTTCTACTTTTTCTCCCTTTTATTCTGAGCCGTGTGGATGAAAAGCTCTTGGTGCTGCAGCCAGGAGTCAGTGCTGTGCCTCTGAGGTGGGAGAGCCAACTTCAGGACACTGGTCACCAAGAGACCTCCCAGCTCCACGTAATATCAAACGGCGAAAATCTCCCGGAGATCTCCATCTCAACACCAGCACCCAGCTTCACTCAACGACCAGCAAGCTACAGTGCTGGACACCGTATGCCAAACAACTAGCAAGACAGGAACACAACCCCACCCATTAGCAGAGAGGCTGCCTAAAATCATAATAAGGCCACAGACACCCCAAAACATACCACCAGACATGGACCTGCCCACCAGAAAGACAAGATCCAGCCTCATCCACCACAACACAGGCACTAGTCCCCTCCACCAGGAAGCCTACACAACCCACTGAACCAACTTTAGCCACTGGGGACAGACACCAAAAACAACGGGAACTACGAACCTGCAGCCTGCAAAAAGGAGACCCCAAACACAGTAAGATAAGCAAAATGAGAAGACAGAAAAACACACAGCAGATGAAGGAGCAAGATAAAAACCCACCAGACCTAACAAATGAAGAGGAAATAGGCAGTCTACCTGAAAAAGAATTCAGAATAATGATAGTAAAGATGATCCAAAATCTTGGAAATAGAATGGACAAAATGCAAGAAACATTTAACAAGGACCTAGAAGAACTAAAGATGAAACAAACAACGATGAACAACACAATAAATGAAATTAAAAATACTCTAGAAGGGATCAATAGCAGAATAACTGAGGCAGAAGAACAAATAAGTAACTTGGAAGATAAAATAGTGGAAATAACTACTGCAGAGCAGAATAAAGAAAAAAGAATGAAAAGAACTGAGGACAGTCTCAGAGACCTCTGGGACAACATTAAACACATCAACATTCGAATTATAGGGGTTCCAGAAGAAGAAGAGGAAAAGAAAGGGACTGAGAAAATATTTGAAGAGATTATAGTTGAAAACTTCCCTAATATGGGAAAGGAAATAGTGAATCAAGTCCAGGAAGCACAGAGAGTCCCATACAGGATAAATCCAAGGAGAAACATGCCAAGACACATATTAATCAAACTGTCAAAAATTAAATACAAAGAAAACATATTAAAAGCAGCAAGGGAAAAACAACAAGTAACAAACAAAGGAATCCCCATAAGGTTAACATCTGATCTTTCAGCAGAAACTCTGCAAGCCAGAAGGGACTGGCAGGACATATTTAAAGTGATGAAGGAGAAAAACCTACAACTAAGATTACTCTACCCAGCAAGGATCTCATTCAGATTAGATGCAGAAATTAAAACCTTTACAGACAAGCAAAAGCTGAGAGAGTTCAGCACCACCAAACCAGCTTTACAACAAATGCTAAAGGATCTTCTCTAAGCAAGAAACACAAGAGAAGGAAAAGACCTATAATAACAAACCCAAAACAGTTAAGAAAATGGGAATAGGAACACACATATCAATAATTACCTTAAAAGTAAATGGATTAAATGCTCCCACCAAAAGACACAGACTGGCTGAATGGATACAAAAACAAGACCCATATATATACTGTCTACAAGAGACCCACTTCAGACCTAGAGACACATACAGACTGAAAGTGAGAGGATGGAAAAAGATATTCCATGCAAATGGAAACCAAAAGAAAGCTGGAGTAGCAATTCTCATATCAGACAAAATAGACTTTAAAATAAAGATTATTAGAAGAGACAAAGAAGGACACTATATAATGGTCAAGGGATTGATCCAAGAAGATATAACAATTGTAAATATTTATGCACCCAACATAGGAGCACCTCAATACATAAGGCAAATACTAACAGCCATAAAAGGGGAAATCGACAGTAACACATTCATAGTAGGGGACTTTAACACCCCAGTTTCACCAATGGACAGATCATCCAAAATGAAAATAAATAAGGAAACACAAGCTTTAAATGATACATTAAACAAGATGGACTTAATTGATATTTATAAGATATTCCATCCAAACACAACAGAATACACATTTTTCTCAAGTGCTCATGGAACATTCTCCAGGATAGATCATATCTTGGGTCACAAATCAAGCCTTGAAGAAATTGAAATTGTATCAAGTATCTTTTGCGACCACAACACTATGAGACTAGATATCCATTACAGGAAAAGATCTGTAAAAAATACAAACACATGGAGGCTAAACAATACACTACTTAATAACGAAGTGATCACTGAAGAAATCAAAGAGGAAATCAAAAAATACCTAGAAACAAATGACAATGGAGACACAATGACTCAAAACCTATGGAATGCAGCAAAAGCAGTTCTAAGAGGGAAGTTCATAGAAATACAATCCTACCTTAAGAAACAGGAAACATCTCGAATAAATAACCTAACCTTACACCTAAAGCAATTAGAGAGAGAAGAACAAAAAACCCCCAAAGTTAGCAGAACGAAAGAAATCATAAAGATCAGATCAGAAATAAGTGAAAAAGAAATGAAGGAAACGATAGCAAAGATCAATAAAACTAAAAGCTGGTTCTTTGACAAGATCAACAAAATTGATAAACCACTAGCCAGACTCATCAAGAAAAAAAGGGAGAAGATTCAAATCAATAGAATTAGAAATGAAAAAGGAGAAGTAACAACTGACACTGCAGAAATACAAAAGATCATGAGAGATGACTACAAGCAACTATATGCCAATAAAATGGACAACCTGGAAGAAATGGACAAATTCTTAGAAATGCACAAACTGCCAAGACTGAATCAGGAAGAAATAGAAGATATGAACAGACCAATCAGAAGCACTGAAATTGAAACTGTGATTAAAAATCTTCCAACAAACAAAAGCCCAGGACCAGATGGCTTCACAGGCAAATTCTATCAAACGTTTAGAGAAGAGCTAACACCTATCCTTCTCAAACTCTTCCAAAATATAGCAGAGGGAGGAACACTCCCAAACTCATTCTACGAGGCCACCATCACCCTGATACCAAAATCAGACAAGGATATCACAAAGAAAGAATACTACAGGCCAATATCACTGGTGAACATAGATGCAAAAATCCTCAACAAAATACTAGCAAACAGAATCCAACAGCACATTAAAAGGATCATACACCATGATCAAGTGGGGTTTATTCCAGGAATGCAAGGATTCTTCAATATATGCAAATCAATCAATGTGATACACCATATTAACCAAATGAAGGAGAAAAACCATATGGTCATCTCAATAGATGCAGAGAAAGCTTTTGACAAAATTCAACACCTATTTATGATAAAAACCCTCCAGAAAGTAGGGATAGAGTGAACTTTCCTCAACATAATAAAGGCCATATATGACAAACCCACAGCCAACATCGTCCTCAATCTTGAAAAACTGAAAGCACTTCCACTAAGATTAGGAAGAAGACAAGGTTGCCCACTCTCACCACTCTTATTCAACATAGTTTTGGAAGTTTTAGCCACAGCAATCAGAGAAGAAAAGGAAATAAAAGGAATCCAAATCGGAAAAGAATAAGTAAAGCTGTCACTGTTTGCAGATGACATGATAGTATACATAGAGCATCCTAAAGATGCTACCAGAAAACTACTAGAGCTAATCAATGAATTTGGTAAAGTAGCAGGATACAAAATTAATGCACAGAAATCTCTTATATTCCTATACACTAATGATGAAAAATCTGAAAGTGAAATCAAGAAAACACTCCCATTTACCATTGCAACAAAAAGAATAAAATATCTAGGAATAAACCTACCTAAGGAGACAAAAAGCCTATATGAAGAAAATTATAAGACACTGATGAAAGAAATTAAAGATGATACAAATAGATGGAGAGATATACCATGTTCTTGGATTGGAAGAATCAACATTGTGAAAATGACTCTACTACCCAAAGCAATCTACAGATTCAATGCAATCCCTTTCAAACTACCACTGGCATTTTTCACAGAACTAGAACAAAAAATTTCACAATTTGTATGGAAACACAAAAGACCCCGAATAGCCAAAGCAATCTTGAGAACAAAAAACGGAGCTGGAGGAATCAGGCTCCCTGACTTCAGACTATACTACAAAGCTACAGTAATCAAGACAGTATGGTACTGGCACAAAAACAGAAAGATAGATCAGTGGAACAGGATAGAAAGCCCAGAGATAAACCCATGCACATATGGTCACCTTATCTTTGATAAAGAAGGCAGGAATGTACAGTGGAGAAAGGACAGCCTCTTCAATAAGTGGTGCTGGGAAAACTGGACAGGTACATGTAAAAGTTTGAGATTAGATCACTCCCTAACACCATACATAAAAATAAGCTCAAAATGGATTAAAGACCTAAATGTAAGGCCAGACACTATAAAACTCTTAGAGGAAAATATAGGTAGAACACTCTATGACATAAATCACAGCAAGATCCTTTTTGACCCACCTCCTAGAGAATTGGAAATAAAAACAAAAAAAAACCAAATAGGACCTAATGAAAATTAAAAGCTTTTGCACAGCAAAGGAAACCATAAACAAGACCAAAAAACAACCCTCAGAATGTGAGAAAATATTTGCAAATGAAGCAACTGACAAAGGATTAATCTCCAAAATTTATAAGCAGCTCATGCAGCTCAATAACAAAAAAACAAACAACCCAATCCAAAAATGGGCAGAAGATCTAAATAGACATTTCTCCAAAGAAGATATACAGACTGCCAACAAACACATGAAAGAATGCTCAACATCATTAATCATTAGAGAAATGCAAATCAAAACTACAATGAGATATCATCTCACACCGGTCAGATTGGCCATCATCAAAAAACCTAGAAACAATAAAGGCTGGAGAGGGTGTGGAGAAAAGAGAACACTCTTGCACTGCTGGTGGGAATGTGAATTGGTACAGCCACTATGGAGAACAGTATGGAGGTTCCTTAAAAAAAATACAAATAGAACTACCATATGACCCCCAAATCCCACTACTGGGCATATACCCTGAGAAAACCATAATTCAAAAAGAGTCATGTACCAAAATGTTCATTGCAGCTCTATTTATAATAGCCTGGAGTTGGAAACAACCTAAGTATTCATCATTGGATGAATGGATAAAGAAGATGTGGCACATATATACAATGGAATATTACTCAGCCATAAAAAGAAATGAAATTGAGCTATTTGTAGTGAGGTGGATGGACCTAGAGTCTGTCATACAGAGTGAAGTAAATCAGAAAGAGAAAAACAAATACCGTATGCTAACACATATATATGGAATTTAAGGGGAAAATAATGTCATGAAGAACCTAGGGGTAAGACAGGAATGAAGACACAGACCTACTAGAGAATGGACTTGAGGATATGGGGAGGGGGAAGGGTAAGCTGTGACAAAGCGAGAGAGAGGCATGGACATATATACACTACCAAATGTAAAATAGATAGCTAGTGGGAAGCAGCTGCATAGCACAGGGAGATCAGGTAGGTTGTTTGTGACTACCTGGAGGGGTGGGATAGGGAGGGTGGGAGGGAGGGAGATGCAAGAGGGAAGAGACATGGGAACATATGTATATGTGTAATTGATTCACTTTGTTATGAAGCAGAAACTAACACACCATTGCAAAGCAATTATACTCCAATAAAGATGTTTTATATATATATATATATAAGTAAATCAATAAAGTAAGTACAAATAAAAAATAATGAAAAAGTATTTTTTTTAATGTGTAAGATTGTCAAAGAGTAAAGCTAAATAATTATGGGCAGTGTTGAATGGGATGGTAAGGTATATTGTCATAAAATCTTGAACTTGTGTAAACTAGTACCAATTTTTAGACAGCGGTTTGGCAACATCTGTGTGCTTATGTGTGTGCACACGTGTGTGTGCAGAAAAATTTGCCACAAACTATCACGTATAACTGAGAAACGGGATTCCCAATGTTTTTTTAAATACTTTTTATAATTTCTTACATTGTTTAAAAAAGTTATCTTGACTATGGATAATTTTTGTCCAAAAACATGAGACTATATCCAAAACAAGTATGCTTCATAATATTAAAAATAGACAATCATTAACCCAAACTTCTGCAGTTTGAAGGGACTTCAAGACAAGGGCTGGAGGAAGGAACAATACAACAGGCACCAAATTTATCCTCTTGGGATTCTCAGATTCTCCCAAGCTCAAGATTGGTCTCTTTTCAGTGTTCTTGGGGACTTACCTCTTGACAGTGGCCTGGAACCTGGGTTTCATTATCCTGATTAGGATGGACTCCTCCATACATACACCCATGTACTTCTTCCTCAGCAGCTTATCTTTATCCTTCTTAGATTTCTGCTATGTTACTTCTACAACACCCAAAATGCTCTCAGACTTCTTCCGGAAGCCTGAATTCATCTCCTTTATGGGATGCACCATGCAATACTTCTTTTTCGCTAGCCTGGGTCTGACGGAATGCTGTCTCCTGGCAGCGAAGGCTTATGATGGCTATGTTGCTGTTTGTAATCCTCTGCTCTACACAGGTATCATGTCCCCCACCCTCTGTGTGCAGGTGGTGGTTGGAGCGTATATAGTTGGATTCTCTGGCTCATTGATCCAACTGTGTGCTTTACTTCAGCTCCATTTCTGTGGACCAAATGGTATCAATCACTTCTGTGACCTGCCTCAATTATTAGTCCTCTCCTGCTCTGAAACCTTTCTCCTACAAGTGATAAAGTTTCTGATAGGAGTGATTTTTGGTGTGGCATCCGTCTTAATCATCGTGATATCTTATGGTTATATCCCTGCCACCATCCTGAAGATCAGCTCAGTTGAAGGCAGGGCCAAGGACTTCAACACCTGTGCTTCTCACCTGGCAGCAGTGACGTTTTTCTTTGGATCAGAACTCTTTGTCCGTATGCACCCCAGCACTGATCATTCTCTGGGCTATGACAAGATGGCATGGGCTATGACAAGATGGCTATGACAAGAATGGGACTAAACACAGGTCAGTAAATGATCTTTCTCATACACAACATCACAAGTAGAACAACAACCACTTTGTTATAGACTTCAAACTCTCTGGGTGCCTAGGTAAATTCCAGTTGATGAAAATGGGGATGTGGAGAGAACCATAACTTTAGACTTTGACATAACTTCCTCACCATGGAAAATAATACCACACGGAGTTTCGTCTAGAGTTTGTTTTCTGAGTTTCTATTTTTAGAACCTAACACCAATAGGAGAATGAACAAGGGATTTCTATGATACTATCCTGACCCGGGAGAGCTAAAGTACAAAGAAAAGAAGTGATCATTTGAATTCTGAAATATATTGAAAAGATTACATTTCTGTTATTATGGCAGATTGAATAGCATAGATGCACCCACCACTGCAAAACTACTAAAGATGCTGGACAAAATATTTTTTAGAAAATATTTAAAAATACACTTCTGAGCAAACAAGAAAAGAAAAGGAGATCTCCAACCTCCAAATGTAAAGAAAAATCAGGAATCCTGAGAGTAAAGGCAGCTCTGAAGATGACTTTCACATTGGGGGGATCTGCTGAACTCTGGTAATATTTGGCCTGTATTGTGACAAGCACGTGAGGCTCGGGGAGAGGAGACCAAACCCAAACTCTCGGGGAGAGTTTGATAGGAGACCCAGACATACGTATGAGAGTCCAGTGGACTAGACCTTGATATGAAAGGAAATTAAGGGAAAAAAAGTCCTATCTCGGGCTTCCCTGGTGGCGCAGTGGTTGAGAGTCCGCCTGCCGATGCAGGGGACACGGGTTCGTGCCCTGGTCCGGGAAGATCCCACATGCCGCGGAGCGGCTGGGCCCGTGAGCCATGGCCGCTGAGCCTGCGCGTCCGGAGCCTGTGCTCCGCAACGGGAAAGGCCACAACGGTGAGAGGCCCGCGTACAGCAAAAAAAAAAAAAAGTCCTATCTCACAAAAAAGAAATCTCAACTCTCTCAGGCTTACTGCTGGGTATGGGGAAAAGTAAACTGAAAATTTGTAACCATGCACCCTCATGGAGGTTCGTGGTCTGAATTCACACAACCTCTGCAGATAAAGGAATCTTAGGTGAGAATTAATTTTAAAACAGCCCCAGGTTGGTAGTACCCTCAAGTACCAATCAAAAGCAAATGCAGATCCTTAAGAGAAAATCTTAAACCCAAGCTGAAATAATTCCCCCATGTAACTTGCTGAAGAAAATCGAGTTGTACAAATCTTAAAGTACACAAGGAAACAAGACCTGATGGATGAAAGCCAGAAAGACCCGTCATGTCAAACCTACAAAGACATCAGGAATGGCAATTGTCTTAATACAAATAAACATTAGATATGACTGATATGGTCAAAGTCAAGAAGGGGAATTGAAACTATCTTTAAAGACCAGGACAATGGAGGATTTCTGCATCTGGAGGTGTGGTGAATTATATGTTATACCTGAATGACTCTCGTAACTGAAACACCTGAAATGTTAAATTGGAAATAAAATCATCTTTTAAATGAACTTCCAGTTAACTTAATGAAAAGGAGTAATAAGCTAAACCCTCAAAAGTAGTGAAACCAGGAACGCAGGAGAGTAAACAAGTGCTGGAGAGTTGGAGAGTCTTGCTAAAGGCTAGAGGCCCTGACTTCTACTATGCGGACTGCATGGGTGGTGGAGGCTCAGAAGACAAGACTTAGGACATGCCCCAGGGGAACTGGAAGGCTATAACCTCAGTATAAATTAGCAAGAATTCCCACAGATTATGTTCAAGAACGAAAAAGAGCAGTTCATTGTAAAAAATAAAATAAGCACAAACCTCTATCTAGAGTCAAACGCCCATAACTGAGAACCGGCAGGGGCAACATAGTCCCTAGAAACAGACCTGAAAACTCTTAAGATATTGGCATTATTGGTAAAGAGGATAAGGCAGTGAGGCCTAGCTACGGGGAAACACAGATGAAATCTCCCCTCAAAAGAGATACCCCCCTCCTCAAAGGGAGAAATACTAAAAATAGGTCAGAGACCTGGTGAGTCAGAGCTAAAAACTGTAGAACCGAAAGGAAGAAGGTTGCCATTTGCCACAAGTGGATGGAACACAGGGGCATATGCTGAGCCAATAAGCTGGACAGAGAAAGACGAATACATAGGATCTCACGTGTATGTGGAAGACAAACAGACAAACAATCTCACAGACACAGAGAACAGATGGGTGGTTGCCTGAGGCAGGGAGTAGGGAGAAGGCAAGTGGGTAAAGAGAATCAAAAAGTACAAACTTCCAGTTATAAAATAAATAAGTCATGGGGACATAATGTACAGCCTGGAGACTGTATATTGAAAGCATTGTTAAGAGAATAAATCTTAAAAGTTCTCATCACAAGAAAAATAATCTGTAGCTATGTGACGATGGATGTTAACTAGACGTTGTGGTGAGCACCTCACGATGCATACAAATATTGAATCATTATGTGGTACCGCTGAAACTAATATAACGTTATATCTCAAAAAAAAAAGCAAAAGGAAGAGCGTTGGTATATCTATGCAGTGGAATATTATTGGGCCATAAAAAGGAGTGAGGTGCTGACATCTGCTACAATATGGCTGAACCCTGAAAACGTCGTGCCAAGTGAAAGAACCAGTCACAAAGGACCACATGGTGTATGATTCCATTTTAATGAAATCTTCATAATAGGCAGATCTATACAGACAGAAAGATTAGTGATTGCATAGGGATAAGGGGGTGGGGAGGAAAGGGGAGTGGCTGCTGGTGAATATGGGTAAAAATATTTAATGGAAACATCCTAAAATTAGATTGCGGTAATCGTTGAAAAACTCTGTGAATAGACTGCAAGTCACTGAATTGCACACTTTAAAAGGCTGAATTTTATAATATGTGAAGTATACCTCAGTAAAGCTGTATGTTTTGTTTTGTTTTGTTTTTTAAAGAAAGAGGCTGGAAAGTGCACAGGACAAAAGGCAAAGGTCTTGGGAAGGCACAATTTCTGTGGTGGGTATTCCCTAAATATTTGGTAATGAAAGAGAAAAAGGAAGTGAGCAGGGAAAATTAAAGGTCCTAAGAAAAATTTTGAAATCAAGCAAAACACTCACCCATCTCTGTTCCTGAGTAAAGTGACTATACAAAAGAAATTGCTCTTCTCTGTACCAACAGAAGAGGACACCCTTAAGCTAAGAAACCCAGTTTAACGTTCAAGCCCCATTCCCTGTTTGATCCTCATAGAACCCTGCACAGTCTCAGACCTCAGGCCCTGGTAGAAACATGATTGAGCAATACTTCCAGGATCTAGCAATTCCCCCACCTGTTGTGCTGTGGCATGGTCCAGATATATCGTTCACCAACAAGACATATACCGAACAACTCAGTGTTCTTGGGACAGTGTTACCTAACTCAGGTCCGGCTGCTCGCTGCTCAAAAATCCATACGTGAGAGAGAGACAAATGTTGGTAGAAGGGAAAGTCGCTTTTAATCAGAATACCTGCAATCTGGGGAGATGGTGGACTCCGTGTCCCCCAAAAACCATCTCCAAAGATTCTGCTTGGCCATGAAAGTTTTTAAAGGGAAAAAGGGGAGCAATGTCAGTTAATCATTGAGATATGGGGTCAAAGTCATCCGCATACCCCGCTGTGTGTAGACTTGTGTGCAGGCTTACTGACTTTTTGTGTTTTTCTTTAGATGCTATCTTTTTCACGCAGCCTGTGAAAGGGGAAGTTAGGGAAGAGATCTGGTCATCTGTTAATTACTTATTCTTCATTTCTACTTCTTGGATCTACAGAAAGAACCAACAGATTAGGCATGGTATTGTGTGGCCAAAACATGTGAAATACGTGTGAGGGCCGGAGATGAGTAGAGCGTGGGGGTGCCTGCTTTAAGGTTAGTGACAAGACAACAGGGTCTCCCGCTGAGAGCTCTTTCCTGCGAAAAACCGCTTACAACAGAACTGAGACAAATGAAAGAGCAGGAGGGTGCAGGGAGCCTTTTTGGTCAGAAATAGAAATGAAGAGATTCACCATAGGCTTCCTTGAAATAGCCATTTCTCTTTATGCACTTAAAATATGGCTTGACTTGTTTAGTTCCATATAGATTGTCAAGAATGTATTACATAGCCATAAAGATGACCAAATTAACCAATGAATTTGAAGAGGCAAGTAAAATGGAACAAAGTCTTATATACATATGATATATCGGTTATGAGACACCAACATGTGATATCCTGTTAGACTTTCATTAACCAGTAGAGGGAGCTCCATCAGAAGACTCTACTGTAACTGAGGACTTAACACAAGACTAGGAGAGCAGTGGACAGATTTGACTAGTGACAGTGATGACACTGACTTCAGTGTAACTGTTTACAGTTTGTATCCACAAACTTTTGGTCTTCATGACAGCTTGGCTTTGAGACCCTCATCTTGTAGATGAGGAAGCAGAACCCCAGCTCACATTTGGAAAGGTGGCCTAGCACACGATCAGCAGACGAGGGACAAGGCATGCACGTGCAACTACGTCATCCCAGGGGACAGAACATTAACACGTCTCCCACAGTGGTCCAGATAGGATACTCTTTTCTCCCAGGAGTTGCCACGTTAGCTGGAATTATCCCTTCAAACTTGGTATGGCTGTCTGAGGAAGGCCAAATGCATTCACCACTGCTATGTGCCTAGGACACATGAATACTTACCTTCAGTACTTCTCTTCACCCCAAGGGTTCACAGCCTTTCAGTCCCTTATAACTGTGGATTAAGATAAGAAAATTCTCACTGTAAGAAAACTCCTCCTTGAACTAAACAACAAGCTCTTTCCAAGTAACTTCAACCTGGTTTCATCTGCAAAAGGGACGTGAAAATATCCTCCCTCCCAACTTCATAAGATGCAAGATGTGACACTCTCCTTGAAGAGGTGAATAAAGCTACAAAACTCCATTATCTTCTCTTACCCTGTTCAGGAGGAAGACAGTAAGCAGAGAACCCAGCCACACTGTGCTCAGAATTCTGACCTACAGAATTGTGAAATAATAATATGCCTATTGTTTTTTTTTTGTTTGTTTTTTTTTGCGGTACTCGGGCCTCTCACTGTTGTGGCCTCTCCCGTTGTGTTTGTTTGTTTTTAAGGTTGGCATTCTTTTTTTTTTTTTTAATTTTTATTTATTTATTTATTTTTGGCTGCGTTGTGTCATTGTTGCTGTGCGCGGGCTTTCTCTAGTTGCAGCGAGCGGGGCCTACTCTTCATTGCGGTGGGCGGGTCTCTCATTGTGGTGGCTTCTCTTGTTGCGAAGCATGGACTCTAGGCGCGCTGGCTTCAGTAGCTGTGGCTCGTGGGCTCTAGAGCGCAGGCTCAGTAGTTGTGGTGCACAGGGGCTTAGTTGCTCTGCGGCATGTGGGATCTTCCCGGACCGGGGCTCGAACCCGTGTCCCCTGCATTGGCAGGCGGATTCTTAACCACTGCGCCACCAGGGAAGCCCATGCCTATTGTTTTAAGCTGCTAGATTTGTGTTAATTCATTATGCAACAATGGGAAATTAATATCTTCGTTTACATTTTAGTTTGCTTCTCTGTAAATCTACCCTCCTCTGAACTTTGCAGTTGATACCCTGATGAAGTTTTAAAAGTTCCTGTATAGAAAAATTGTCCTGTTCAATTCAGGAAACAGTCACCAAGCTTCTGCTTGATGCCGAGCACTGCAATACAAAGATGAATAAGAAGTTGAAGCCCTAAAAGACCTCAAAGAGAAATAATACAAGTAGATGCATAACTGTTGTCTGAGTCAGAAAGTGATAGATGCCATGAGAGCGTAACAAGTACAAGCTATGAGAGTTTAGAACAGGGAGAATTCATATCCAGTTGAGGGTGTCAAGAAAGGTTATCTTGGGCTGGCTGTGGGGAATATGATAGAGAGACAACAGAAGGCTCAGGAAGGATTTTACGCAGCAGTGAATTTCTTTGTGGGGTTGTAGACCTCATTTAAATAGCTGATCTCACCAGCAACCTAAGTCTGGGAATAGTACAGGGAAAAAGAAGAAAATCATGAGGGGTGGTAGTAGGAATAGCTTAGAGCCAGTAGACTCATGAACCTGGGAGGGTTTGAGGAACAAAAAGCCACCAAGAATAGGTTCACTGACAGTTGCATAGTAGAAAAAGAAGAAGTTTCGATAAAGGGAAATGTTAGGGTTTGAGATTTTTAAATTTAGCAGTCTCCCATTATGGTGAGGTCTGGGATGGGGCTACCACATTGTGTTACTGGGGTAGCATAGAGGTTGAAGTTGGTGGAGGCATAGAGGTCAAGACAGTGTACAGCTAGGGAATTTCAAGGCGTCAACCTTGAAACCATCTGATTTCTCTTTCCGGTTTCCCTTAATCGTAGAGAGCTAAATAAATGTTGACTTGAGGAGCAAACAGAAGAATGAAAGAATCAGAGTGAGGTGAAGTCAATCCAGAAATATTTCCAGCATTGCTGAGTTCAAAATTTGGTCTTGAGGAGAGGCAACAAATGGGTGAGTAATAGGTTCTTTCTTGCCATTCCTAGCATGTGTGGTTGCTCTTAAGCTGACTGCCCAAACACATTGGGTTAGAGTGACGTGTTGAGACCTCAATCAGAGATATAATAGAGGCAGTGCACAGAGGGAATCTGTTGGGTTTTCCCTCTATCTATCTGCCACATCTGATAGAGAGAATTTCAAGACCATTTTCAGATTTTCAGCTCATTAATGATTCAGTAAAATAAACAGATACTTGATACCCGACAGCTGCTCTCTCCTCTCTTCCTCTCTTGCCTCTCCAAGACAGCAACATCCATGTAGACTAAAATGTTCCTTATTCATCTGGCTTTTTATGGCCTCATAGACAAGGCCTTTCCCACCATCTGGGATCCAACTGGATAGCGCTCTTCAGTGAACGTTAATCAACCTGACTGCCTGTATCCAATCACAGCTGCCTTTTCTCCATGAAATTCAGCCCACTGAAATGTGCTACTTTTAAGATAAAAGCAAATTCAGAGTGGTTGTACATTTCCCAAGCAACATCAGCTCTGGGTCATTTTAAGGTCTGTTTTAAGGGACAACTCAGCGTTGCAATACACAGTTAATTGGATGCACGATTCCTACTGGCTCCATGCTTGTCCATGTTCTGTGTCCCAGAAAGGCTTCTTCAGGAACGTCTGGGGTGGGCTCTCTCAGCAGGGGATACCACAGCAATGCGGCTTCCCAGAAGAGCCTCAACCCTTCCCATCACTCCAAACAGCACTGAAGGCTCAGAGTCTCTTGAAGAATAGACAACAGACAGTGTGTGTGAAGGGCGACATCTGCCTGACACGTGTGGTTGAGCAACTATTTTCTAGGTTTTACGGTGCTGGTTTATAGATCTATTCTAAGACTGAGAATGGATTTCAGAGAATACCTTCTCCATTTACCCTGGACCCAGAAAAGTAAATAAACTTCTATGTAATTTTCAGTGAGCTAAAACAATGACTGGCAAAGGCAGACGAGACCAGCTTTAAGCAAAAGCATAGCGTCCTATAATTTTGCCCTCTGTGCCGCCTCCTTCCTTTTTAAGCCCCTCCCTTCCTGATTCTGTGTTCCCTGATTCACTGATTACCATTTGCCTCCATTGTTCTCATCCAACCTTCCTTCACCTCTCATGATTGGAGGCACAGGCTTAAATTCTGGCTTCTGCCAATGACTGGCTGTGATCTGTGAGTAGCCATGACTGAGAACTACTGCAGCAGAGTATCCATCTCCAAGGCCTTTCCTTCAGTCTCCAGATCTGTTCCAATGTCCCTAATCTTGAGAATTCTTTCCCCTGACCTTGCCAGCCATGACACCAGCTTTCCCATTTCCTTCTCTTCTTTTACTGCTAAACTGGGATCTCATTTTTTTCTGCACCTGGCTTTACTCAAACCCTCTCTGATCCCCACTCCAGATATCCCATCTGAGATTGATGGGCTCCTACTGAAACTGTGCTGGGCAGATCACCATTTCCTTCTTGCCACATCCAATGGCTTTTTATTCATATTTTTCTATCTTTGATTTCCATGCCAGGTTCACCAGGCATCACTGGGTGGTAAGGGCTTTGAGGATCAGGGTAAGAAACTTGGGTGTCGTCAGGCTATTAATGAACAATACGAATGAGTATTCTTGAGCAAGGAGAGACACGTTTGGACCTGTGTTTAGGGAGGTCTTCCTGCAGGTCAAGGAGGAAGGATTGACTTGGAAAGAGTCTGAAGGCGAAAAGAAAGCAGTTGGAAGACTTTGGCAGATTATGACCAATCAGGTGAAAACTGCCCGACAAAAAGGGACTGGGATGGAGATGCCACGGAAGGCGGACTTTATTCTATTGAAGATATTCTTATTCTGCCAATGTCAAAGAAAGAGAGCCCTTTCTGAAATTTTGCCTTGGGAAGAAGGGAAGGAGATAGGCAGGGGTTTTTAAAAACACCACAGTCTTCCAGTAATTCCATCCTTACACCCTTGACTCTGCAACGAGGAGTAAGAAACTAGAGGGTTTTTTGGGTTTTATTCACATATTTTTTTAATCTAGAAAAGATTAATTACATACAAATGACTGCACTGACCATGGTGACCCTTTCCCCAATGTCAAGCCTTAGAGAGATCCCAAGAATGTAGGCCTAAGGCCAAGAGCTGGGAATTTGGGGAAGGGGTATAATTATTTTAGCTTCACAGTAAGAGATTATGACCCTGATAGGAGAGAAGTGGATGGGGTCTGGGAGTGGAGAAGGGAAGAGGCAGAAGATTTTTCTCATCTGGCTGCAGCTTGAAGAACTGCCAACATAAACAGGGTGTGGCTGCCATCTTTCACAAATCCTCGAAAGGAGCCGCAGAGTCCTGTGGGTTTGCACAATACCCACTTCCTTCTGTTCCTTCCATGTCCTTTCACCAGATACACAAATAGATTTCAAGTCTTTTCAAGTTGGGTATTTGATAAATCATAAACAAAACATGGACATGAGGGAAATCTGGCCTTAGTCAAACACCAAAAGTTATTTTTCTTTTAAATTCCCGACACATAGTTTTTTTTTTTTTTTGAAAAATGAGGCCTATCGAGTGATTTTTTTCCCCCATTGCCATCCGTTTTTCATGTCCTTGTGGGGGTGGGCGACGTGGGGTATAGAGGACTGAACATGGACTTTGGATTCTGGAAGACCTTAGTACAAATGCCAGCTTTATCACAAGCTCTCTGCATGACCTTTGGTAAGCACTTCCCCAAAATTCCTTTCTCTCACCTGAAAATGCATTTAAGAATGCTTTCCATTGGGAGCTACCGTGAGGCTATTATGAAACAAAGGATACAAAAGGCCCAATCTATACAGCCAAAAATAGTAGTACCTGTCAGTCTTCTTTCCTCTTTTTCCTCATTGTACAAAATCACAGAATCTTAGAATTTTGAAGAACCCATTAGGTCATCTAATTCAGTCTCTCTGTCTCTCTCTCAGATAGCCTATTTATTTTACTTTCTCCCAGTTTTATTGAGATACAAATGACATAACATTGTATCAGTTTAAGGTGTACAACATAACAATTCGGTACAGGTATATACTGTGAAATGATTACCACATAGGTTTATGTAGTTATGATACATCACCTCACGTAGTTACAATGTTCCTCCTTGTGAGGAGAACTTTTAAGATCAACTCTCTTAACAACTTTTAAATATATGATGCACTATTGTTAACTATAGTCACCATGCTGTACATTACATCTCCAGAACTTATTTCTCTTACAACTGGAAATTTGTTTTGGTCACCTTCACCCATTGCCTCTGGCAACCACCAATCTGTTCTCTGTTTCTATGACTTTCTTTGTTTGGTTGTTTTTAGATTCCACGTATAAGTGAGATCATCACTGTCAACTGTACTATCTTCTCCTCACGTACTTCCAGTGATGGAGAATGTACTCCTTTCCAGAACACCCATTCTACCTTTGGCCTGTCCTATTGTTTCCTTATAATTTCTCTGTCTCTGTCTCTTTCTTTCTCTCAATTTTATCCATTCAGTCCTAGCTCCAACCCTTGGAGTCATTCAGAAGATATTTTTACATTGAAGAAGTTCTGCAAAATAACTGGTGCTTTACAAAGGTAACTGCCGTTGATGATATAGTTACTTATTTTGAAGCCGAAAGCCACTCTTGGCTTTCACTGCCTCTAGAGATACATTACTGGAACCAGACCAGGGACTAGAAATATAATGGAAGCAGGGCCAATGGAAATCAACTCCACCCAACCAAAGCTGGCATCCTTTTTCCCTCCGAGCCCAGATGGGCAGCCAAGCTGCCAGTAGGTTGTCTCTGGGATATGTCATACCCCACAACTAGAGAGATCCAATGGTACGTCAGAGAGAATGGACCTTGCTTTAAAGCCCCATCAAGTCCTTCCCTTGGTGGCCAATTTAAAGTAGCTACGTATAAATTTTGTTTATCTTTTTGGCCAACACCAGTGTTCCAGGTGCAAGCAGAGATGGGTTTCATTTTTGTCACAAGCTTCTGGTCTTAGCCATCTGACCGAAACCCAGAGTTTAGGGAGTTGTGGGTGAGTTTGCCTTTTACCCTTCTTTAGATATGGTTCATGGTGAATTCTAGAATCACAGAATGAGAGAGTTAGAAAGACCCTTGAAAATGAGGAAGGTGGAGCAGGCAATATGCTGGAGTCCTCTTCCCTACTGCTCTGACTTTGACCAGAGGAGCTGAACTTGACCTATTTTATATTCTGGAATTCTGCAGAAGCTCTCATTTTTAAAAAGTTTCTGCTATTTACAAATGGAAATAAGGAAGGAAAGAAAGAAGGAAGGGAAGTGGACTAGAAAACAATGATCTAAGCTGATTTTTTTCTAGTATAGACAGGAGATAAGAAGATTAAAATTCAGAAAGGCAAATATTTTTTCCCAAGGTAACACAGCAGAAAGGTAGGAGAAACAGGACTTGAAGCACTTTTCTTTTTCTTTTTTTTTTTTTAAGGTTTCAGTCCAGGGCTTTTTACGCTATTCTAGACTCATGAATACGTGCGTGTGTGTGTCTGCAATTAAAAGAAAAATCATATAATTTCCTTGGATTCTCTCTAATGACCACTGAAACTCCAGGTTTTAGAATAAGGTAAAGCAGAAAGAGCTAACCTTGGAGAATGAGATTTAGGTCCTAATTTCACCTGTGATACCAACCAGCGGTACAGACAATAGCTCTCTCTCTTTGGCTTCAGTTTTATTTTTTATAGTGGACAAAGGCTAGGCTAACTGGTTTCTATCTCTGATATTTTATTATTTTAGGCATATCACCAGAATTTTCTGGACATTCAGGGAGTATTTAAAATAGGGCAGATCCAATAGTCTTGGAATTAGGGAAAGTTTATAATGTCTATATAGTAACTATCTTATAGCCCTTTATTCAACCAGATGACATATATTCATTGGACACCTATAATCTGCTATGCACTGTCACAGAGAAGGAGAAAGAATTGATGAAAGCAGAAAACACATTTCTTTTCCTGCATGTTATTCTCTCTAAGTTTTCTTCATCATACCCTACAAAGTCATCTGAAGTGCAAATAGGCTCTATACCTCAATTATATCATTTATTTGGAAATCACCACATTAGAACCTCATTGCTCTTTATTTTGGTAGTGGCTTAATTTTGTTAAAATATGAATGGACTTGCTCAGGTTGAGGAGAAGAAAACTCTTGACAATGATTTTCAGAGTTCAAGTTCCACATAACCAGTCTTGTCCAGTCAGTTGGGATGGGGAAAGTATAATATCTATTGCTGCTCCATCTATACGATTGTCCTATGGATTGCCCAGACCCATGGCCAGGTTCTTTCAAAGCACTCAGGAGAAACAGGCTCTAGAGTCAAAGAATCAGGCGTTTAAATCTTGGTTTAGTCATTTAATATCTCCTTGAGCTGTCATAACTTCAATGAGATTCTTGTCTGTAATACATGTCTTTTGGAATTGTAAATTGAACTCATTCAGCAAATACTATTTAATGTCCACTATGTTCCAGGCACAGTGCAAGGAATTAAGGTTATAATGCCCTCCCAGACTTCACAGTTAAGATTACAGACAGAACAAGTCAGCAAGCAAAGAGTAAATACAGAGTGCGGTAAGTGTTATCAAATAAGCCAACACGTTGCTATAAATATTGGCAATAACAAAGTTTTTATTACTTCCTACATCATAAAGGGCATATGGTTGATGTAGCAATTATTATGTACAAGCACATGTACCTGGGGTTAGTCAGCCGGTGCAGTGGAGAGCAGACCCTGGATTAGGGATGAAGTACATCTGGGTTCAAACCCTGATAGTGTGGATCCTTTGTTAAATAATAAAAATATTTATTTTCCCCTCCAAAACATGATGTGATTTATTTCATTTAATATTCACAACCTAGGAGGTAGTCCTAGTATTGCCTCCCCTTTACAGTAGAGGGAACTCAAAAGAGATTTGAGAATCCTGTGTCAGTATGAGCAAGGCCACATAGCTAGTGAGTAGTGACACAAGGATTGGAGACTAGCTATGTCTGACATCAAGGCCATGCTTTGGAGGACCACCAATACCATGAGCGATGTGAAAATTTTGTAGAAACTTAAAAACACTAAAAATAAGTGATGGTGGTTCTCAGACCATGCAAACTAATTTATATATAGTTATTATCATAAGGAAATTTAATGTATGTCTCATACTCTATTTCTGTATCTTTACCTTCAGATAATTCAGGTCAAAGTGACCAGGTTATCGATGTAGTAATCACATAAAAGAATTGGCAATTAGCTTTTATCACACTCTAAAAATGTAATAGACTAGGTATCACAGAACCTTGAGGCTGAAGTAGCAAGAATCAGGATGAATCTTACTAAAATATACCTTTGAAAACAACTGTAAATGTGAAAAATGAGGGGGGAGGGACGAGTTGTCTGGCCATATATGGTTTATCTTCTCGACTGCACTGCAGAATGAATGGTGCTGTTACATCTCAGGGAAGAATTTGTTTCTAAATCTACCTATTTTAATTCAAATCATCATCAGCTTTCTTCCTGGCCTTTGAAGCAACTTTCTATTCTTGCAACTTTCCAATCTTCCTTCTCAGCCTTCTTTCACTCTCATCCATCTTTTACACTGCTTCTGCACTGCTCTCAGTTATATTGTTAAACATGTACTTGAGGGCTTCCCTGGTGGCGCAGTGGTTGAGAGTCTGCCTCCCGACGCAGGGGACACGGGTTCGTGCCCCGGTCTGGGAAGATCCCACATGCCGCGGAGCGGCTGGGCCCGTGAGCCATGGCCTCTGAGCCTGCGCGTCCGGAGCCTGTGCTCCTCAACGGGAGAGGCCACAACAGTGAGAGGCCCAAAAACCACGTACTTGACATCTAGTTCCTTGCTTACAAAAAAAAGTAAAATTTAAAAAACAAACAAAAATAAAATGTTCATGTCTTCCCTTTGGCCATAGGGGAAAGGTCAAACTCCTTAGCATGATATTTATTCAACAAATAGGTATTGAGCATCTACTATGTGCTAAGCACTGGTCTAGGTGCTTGTGATACTTCAGTGAACGAAAGAGACAAAAATGCCTAAAAATCTTGGTCTCCATTGAGCTTACATTCCTGATGAAGGAGAGAGACAATAATCAACAAACCAATGAACTATATGCAATAGTAGGAGGTGATAAGTCCTATCAAAAGAAGAGGGCAGGGCAAACGGGACAGAAGCCCAGAAGCGGAGAGAAGGTTGAAATTAAACATGAATATGTAAACACATATATGCAATTATATATAATAGAGTATGTGCAATTATATATGGAGCAAATGCAATTACGTATATGAAACATTTCAACAAATGTCTTCACAATCTTTGCTTTTGAAGATCTTTCACAATTTGTTCAGCCCCTGCTGTCTCTCAAAAGTAGCCTTACATTATCTTCTCTTTTTTTTTTTTTTCTTGCGGTACGCGGGCCTCTCACTGTTGTGGCCTCTCCTGTTGCGGAGCACAGGCTCCGGACGCGCAGGCTCAGCGGCCATGGCTCAAGGGCCCAGCCGCTCTGCGGCATGTGGGATCTTCCCGGACCGGGGCACGAACCCGTGTCCCCTGCATCGGCAGGCGGACTGTCAACCACTGCCCCACCAGGGAAGCCCCTATCTTCTCTTAATTCTATTTAGTCTGTGCTCCTGCCATGCTCATGTTTTTAAGGCGCCTCAAACAGTATGGTCTCCTGTGCTTTCACAAATACTTTTCCCATTTTTAATATAAAGCCTTGAGCCAGCCACCTGTCAACCGCTCACACACACAACTTTCATTCTGGTAACCCCTTCCTCATTGCTGGACTCCTCCTCAAACACATCTCCTCTCGGAAGCTATGTCCAGGACCCAGGGCACTGTGCAAATACTACTCTGAGAGCACTGTCACGCTGTGCTGTGACTTGTCTGTTTCCTGACTATCTTATACAGTATGTTGAATATTTTCAACTTAATAGGAATGTTTTATTACTTCGTACATCATCCGCATTTCTCTATCAAACACATGGGGCAAGGTGAGTTGATAATATTTGTGCAAAATGAGCATAAGCTTTTCACAGGGTTGAACTTTTGTTTCCTTATCCCTTTCTTGAATCTCTAAAGGGGATGCCAGTGTTTCAGATCTCTAAGTGCTTCGTTCCTCTGCTTTAAGGAAAAAGAACACCTTGACCCCATAAAACCTGGTCAGAACAGACTATGGTGATAAGAAACACAAAATCGCCTCTCTAGGCATTTCTTCTCAAAAAAGAAAAAAAATCTAGTATAAATCTGAGTGGCTCATTAATCCAATCACAATGCTTGGATCAACTGGAAAAAAAATGGGGGTACTTAGTCCAAGGGCTATTAACAACCTCCTTTGATGAAGTCGTGACATTGACAGTGAAGGTGATGATCCAGGTAATGCAAAAATGCCAGTCTCTTCTGGGACCTGTCACTTCTGCATAAACAAATGAATCGGATCAGGGTGGTGACAATCTCTTTGAAAGACCCAATAAATGCTGTAGAGGGGATTTCTGCATTGGATGGGGGTAGGACATTTGCCTTCCACTGTCTCTTCTGGCTCTGGGGCGTCTATGTTTCCATGACAGAACAAAATGGTTTCTTCACCTGGATTTTCTTTGCCCCAGGAATCTCATTTTGGGGCTTTGAAGGCAGCGGAGAGAAGAGAGATGGCCCTGGGAAGGAATATCAGCATGATGACCAGTTTCATCCTTTGGGGATTTTCAGAGCCTCCAGAGCGGCAAGTTACCCTCTTTGTACTGTTTCTGGGGATCTACTCCATGACTCTGGCTTGGAACCTGGACCTTACTGTCGTGATTGCCATGAAGTCACACCTCCACCCCACCATGTGTTTCTTCCTTTGTAACTGTCCTTCACTGATATTTCATACACCTCCTCTATAGCCCTTAAGATGCTCTGTGACTTCTTCAAGGAGCAGAAGACCATCTCCTTTGTGGGCTGTGATGCTCAATTTTTCTTCTTCATTGGCATGGTGAGCACAGAGGGCTGTCTCCTGGAAGCCATGGCATATGACTGGTACGCTGCCATCTCCAACCCTCTGCTCTACACAGCCTTCATGACACCCACCATCTAATGGGGGTGGCCATTACAGCGCATGCTGGAGGATTCCTCACCGGATTGGTCCAAGCCAGCTCTATATTCTGGCTCCATTTCTGTGGGCCACGAATCATTAACCACTTTTTCTGTGACCTGCCACCGCTGCTGGTCTTGCCTTGTCCTAGTACCTTCCTCAGCCAGGTAATGAACTTTCTTGTTGTGTGTACAGTTGGTGGGACTTCAGCTCTTGTGGTCCTGGTTCCCTATGGCTACATCATTGCTGCTGTCATGAAGATCCATTCAACCCAAGGGCCAACAAAGGCTTTCAACAACTGTTCCTTTCATCTGACCACAGTGATTCTCTTCTATGGCTCTGGTCTCTTCTCATATCTCCATTCTAGTGCTGGCTACTCATTAGACCAAGATAAGGTGGTGTCCATGCTCTATGGAGCTGTGATTCCCATGATGAGCCCCATCTCCCCATCAAGGAGATCAAAGATACATTGAAAAAGCTCAAGGAGAGAAAGAAGCAGATGTCCTCTCTGTGTCTTATAGTTCCTTGAGTTTAAAAGAAAAAACAAACAAAAATCCCTTAAGTTTTGCTATATGTAATCATAATAATAAGTGGCCCACTTATTATTAGTAATAATAGGAATCTGAATAATAATTGAAAGAAACTCTTTCAAATAAGATCCCCAACCTACATGCCTACTGTGTAATTAGGCTCTACAAAGGTTTGTTCCTTCCTTTTACTTTTCTTGTCATAGACTGGTAGGGTTTCAATTTTGATCACTTGCAATAGAAAATAAATATGCTTTGCTATGATATTCCTTAGCTTTATGGCCTCAGGTGCTGTGTCCAGGTTGCTTTAGAGCCAGCTGGGGCATGGCCTAGGACCATGAGCATTGATTAGAGACCTGTTTACAAAACACCACTCATACCAGTCCATTCACTATTTGGGACAAATTTTTTGTTCCCTTTGCCTTGGATACTTACCTATCCAAAGGTTGATACTGACCAGGAAGGCTGACTCTCTGACCTGAGAGCCCTCATTGAATTGGGTTCAGCAGTGGTGACTCAGAGCCAGCAAAGCAATAGGGTATCTGTAAACCGTGTGTGAAAAGAGACCAGGGTCACATCTGTGGGGTCATGGTGTCCCCTGGGGTCAGAAATAGGGACCTAAACCAGCAGATCCAAAGATGTGAAATCACAGTGAGCAAAGAGCAGAGATAAGGGTAAGGGAGAAGCCCTAAAGGAGAGCAGAGTGCCATACGGTTAATTTTCTTGGTTGAAACTGCCTAGTGACTGGGTGGGACCTGATTTAAGGAACAGAGTCAGAGAAGAGAGTCTTCCTCTGGCAGCTCTGGTTCCATACCTGTTCCCTAGACCAGCTTCCACTCTTGCTCTGTGCATATTTGACTTACTCTCTGTTCTCACCTCATCCCCAATTGACTTTCACTCCATATACTAGAGTTTGTATCTTTTCTACTGTTGCTCCGGAATTTGAATGCAACCTGTTCCCTGATTCTGGCACCCCTGCTTTCATTCTCATGCATTATCTCAGAAGGGGCCCCTTCTGTGTCCTATCCCAGATCTCTATGACATGATTTGAGATAGGACAACCAAGTCAGTGAGTTTGCAGCAGAATTGAATGTGGATTTTAATTTGTCTTTGATCCTATTCTACAAGATGGTTCTTGAGCAAAGGACAAACATTTATGAAGTCTTGCTTCTTTAGTGGTTGTGTATATAAATCATGGTGAATCGTGACAGCCTTCCCTAAGTTGCATCAACTTTGGCTGTAACTCTTCTGCTTCTGTCCTTCTTCCAGTTCATGCTGGTATTTGATCCATTCTCCTCTGACCACTTGGATTACTGGGAGTTTAGGTATAGGAGGGGTATGACTTTGAAGTTTGTCTGTAAAGCCTTCCTTGGCCCTTGACTCCTCCAGACATAGTAAAGAGTTACTGCAGTGTATTCCCATAGCATCCTCTATTTCATCCATCAGCTCCTACAACACTACTATTTTTATTTTGTTTATTTATCTTCCTTCTCCTCAAGTTGTAAACTACTCCCTACTGTTTCCCTGAAGCATAAGCTATGACTGGGACAAACTCTGTGTTAATAAAATTTTTTAAATAAATGAATAAATAAATCCAAATTCACTTGGTAGATGATTTAGAGATTCATCTTAGGCCAAAGGAAGGAATTAACACTTATTAGAAGCTTATTATATGCCAGACATTGTTCTCAGAAGCTTTTATAAACTTCATTTCAACTCTATAACATACAAATTCCCTATTCAAAAAAAATTAAAACACCATAGGTAAAGGGATGTTTAAACCAGAACCCTCAATTTTAATCCCTTCCTGGTCTCCCCAAGAGGTAGCTATGGTTTATGTTGTCAGACATGTAAATTTATACTTTTTCTGCTTAATAACATTCACATATGTACCAATCAAAAATACATCGTACTGCTTTATGTAGCTCTCTGTGTATTCACATAAATGAAATCATATTGAATGATCATTCTATACCTTGATTTTTTAGAAATTCAATCATTATTTCCTGGACCTCCTTCCATATTATACATATAAATCTACCTTAGTCTTTTTCATTGTTTCGTAGAATTGATGTGCCAAAATGTATGTACCTATTCCTCCCTGATGGACATTTAGGTAGTGTCCAGTTTTTGCTAGTTTATTACAAACAGTGTTGCAACATGCATGTCTGTACATACACTTCCTGCTAATATGCACTTTTATGGTAGAAACTGAGAAGTTGAATTGCTGCTTATAGGACATGTATATTTTAAAATTTTGATAGACACTGCCAAGTTCTCTCTAGAGCGGCTCCCAATGGACCCTCCTGTCAGCAACGTAATAGGGCAGCTATCTCTTCATACCCTTGGTAAAGGATGATACTATCAAACTGAGTTATTTTTCCTCCCTGATGCCTCTTTAAATGTATTCTTTTAATCCTTGAAATGATCCTATTAGATAGGATCGTTTATTGTCCTCATTCACTTACTACAGAAAGTCTCTAATATACACAATTTTTTTTCTTTAGTTTTCACAACCACACTATGAGATAGGGGTGTTAATCGTCTTTATCTAAGAGATGAGATATGTAAGACTCGGGAAGGAGGTTACGTAACATACACAAAGGCACACACTAACAAGCTAAGGAGATCCTAAGTGCATGTCTACACGACACCAAGGCCATTCATTGAAAATACATATTCTTACACGTATGCTTGGCATCGTCCAGAGACGAAGAAGGAAATATTAAAGCAAATTCTGTAAAAAAAAAACAACAGAAAAACAAAAAACAACTAATTTCTCAAGTCAGGCCTGATTTCAGTGCATAAAGAGAAAGGACGACTGACTGACTTCTGTTAAATAGTTAGGATCAGTTTCAATAAGATCACCACTTAAGTTCTATACCAGGAGCTTTATTTAAAACAATAATTTAAAAAGCATTATTCAAAAATAGATTTGTTAATGGAACAAATATTTTTTACATCTTTATTGGAGTCTAATTGCTTTACAATGGTGTGTTCGTTTCTGCTTTATAACAAAGTGAATCAGTTATACATATACATATGTTCCCATATCTCTTCCCTCTGAATGGTTTGATTCCCAAATAACTATGAAACAAGGAGAAACCAAAATGTTAAAACAAAACCAAAATTGAATTAGTAATGAATGAATAATGTTCTTCAAAGGTAACAATAGTAATGGAGCTCCAACCCAACTTATAGCATCTGTTTCTATATTCAGATAAAGAAATGACCAGTTGTGCTGTAGGCTCTGGTGAAGGAAAAGTCTTGAGAGGCAATGTATCAAGATATCAGGGTTAGGGGGATAATAAGAGGCAGGGCAGGTTGATGCCTTGAAGTTTCACTCTGGATTAAGCCAGATAAAAAAGAATTTAGCAGACAACATTGTACCAGCATTCATAGTGAATCGTTTAGCGTGGAGGACCCCAGAAGAATTTTACTCTCTAACTGCTTTCCTATCAACAATTTTTCCATGTTTGTCCCATTAACACCGTGAATTGCATCATTGAATATGGAAACACAAGCTCTTTCTACATTGATTGCTGAGAAGTTTTTTTTTTTTTTTTTTTTTTGCTGAGAAGTTTTGAGTAAAATTTGTGACTCATCTGTAGCAAGAATTTAGGTAACTCTGAGGAGCACTTTTATTCTTACTCCTGGCTCTACTCTGCAATTCTACTTTTTTCTCTCACCAATCTTTTAATCTGTTATTTTGTACATTTTATATATCTTTGCAAGCTGCTTGCTCAAACATTTTGGAACCAAGTAGAATATAAAGATAACCAAAGAGTTTGCTTTACCCACCAGATCGGTGCATTAGAAAGTGAATCCATTTTGGTTCTTTGGGTCACCTATATCTCTAACCTTAGCTGAAATCAAACTTATCTCCCTCATCTGTAGTCATCCAAGACGCCTTTTCCATCATTCTCCCCATTCTCTGTCTCTTTCTGTTTTTTCTCTCTGCTTCTCTCATCTGTCTCTGTCTCTCTGTGTCTATCTCCTTCTACCTCTGTGTCTCTCTGTGTCTCTGTCTGTCTCTATCTCTGTCTGTCTTGGAGGACCGCCCGACCCGCTGGTCCAGGTTGAGACCTTCCTCTCTGGTCATTTATAACCCTGTACTTCCTTTTCCATATAAAGCATAATTGTTCAGTGTCTATCTTCCCATTAGACCATAATCTCCATGCAGAGCAAGTGGTGTCTGACATAGTATTTGCACAATAAGTTTCTGTGAGTACGTTAGTAATTTGCTCTATCTCAGAACATTTTTAGTCGTCAGTGATCTCCTAGTGACTAGTCTATTCCACTTCCCTCTTTCACAAATAAAGAACTGAGCCTCTGGGTGGTGAAATAATTTGCAAATGACTCACAGCTGGCTACTGAAAGCACTCCTCTCCAGCCCAGCAATCTTCCCATGTCTACACAACAGCTGGCCGTTACCATCAAAATCTTACCCAAACTGCGGTGAAAGGTCCTATAAGAAAGAATGCAATACGGTCTAAAAACCATATTGCCTCACAGTCTGGCAGCTTTGACTTCCTGTTTTCAGGGAAATCTTCCCACTTCAGCTCTGTCTCATGAATTTTATGGCTAGGGAAAGTTTTCTCCTTCTCATAATTACAATGCCCCAACTGGAAGAAACTGTAGAAACTGGAAGAAACTGTAGAGAACAACGAAGCTGGGATTCAAACTGAGTTCTCCCGCCTCCCTGTGTCTTGACCACGCATTTTTCTCTACACACACACACATATACACACACACACATACATACACACAGACACACACACAGACACAAAACCACACATAGACACAGACACACACACTACACACACACACACACATACACTACACACATACACACACATACATGCACTACACACATGCACACATACACACACTACACACATAGGCACATACACACACTACACACAGACACATACACACACTACACACATATATACACACTACACACAGACATGTTCACACACATACACACACTCACATGCACTCACACACACATACACAGTCACACACATACAGATACACACAGTCACAAACACATACACACATACACACTCATAAACATACACTCACACATACACGCACTCACACAGTACACACTCTCACACACATACACACACACATAAGTGTGGAAATGAAGGGGAAGGAGGGAAGGAAATGGTTCTCGTTGACATCCTACTGTCTGTAAAATTGGTCCGAGATCTTTCTCCACCAAAGGACCTCGGCTTTCTCCATCCTTCCCTCCCTCCATCTCACGCGGTAAGCAGCTGCTCTCCATGCCCCGTGCCTCATGAAACATTCTGTTCTCGTCACTTCCTGTGGAAGCTGTTCACGATGTTCTCCACCTTTCTCCAGGGGACGCAGGGAGAGGGAGAGCAGAGCACATTAGAAGCCCGACTCTCCCTGCAGAAGGAGAGCTGTCCCCTCTGGAGACAGGGTCTCAGACTTCAGTGAAGGTGTTCTTTTACTGGGAGGAAGGGACGTGACAGCAGGAAAGTTTGTTCTCCAAAGCCCTTGTGCCGCAACGTATGTGCCCGCACCCCCATTATACCTATGAAAAACTTAACTGCACAAAATAATCATAACAAGAGAGGATTTGGCTGGTTGAGCTGACCCAGGGGAGACTCCCACACCTTAGACACACAGGCACAGACCCATTTCCGCCAACACAAAGATTCAAGCTCAAAACCAAGAAAGGGAAATCTGCGGGTGCTAGAAAGAGAGAGCTCACAATCAGAGCAGCGAGTGGGTACTTAGGCCTGTGGCTGAGGGACATTCGGAGCCAGACGCCGACCTCAGAGCAGGGTACTGTGGCTTTAAGGGCTGTGGGAGATCACCCAGGCCACTGGTCCTGTGTACAATGTTCAAGGGAGGCTGGAACCATCCTGGGAATCAAGAAGCACTGCCTCTGCCACCACCTGCCGATGAGGAAAACTCCACCCACGCGCCCGTGGAAAATGGCTAGGACTCCTGCCATCTTAACAGAGATCAGAGAACCCCACGCATGTGTTGACACAGATGGAAGGTCTTAGTTCACATCGACTCCAAACCAAGAAATTAACACAAACTCTGGTCCAGTATGATTATAAGGCCTCAGCAGAGACAAAATGAAAACCACCTTGGAGGAAGAGCTGAACAAACCGGTGCAAACCAGCCTTGCACAGCAAACCTCAGTGGAAAAGGGGCTCGAGTCACAAATGTCAAACCACACAGGGAAATAAGTCACCAAAAGGAAGTTTCAGCAGGAACAACATGGGAGAACATACACGCCATGACCTGCACAGAACAAAATCTTCTAAAACTTTTAAAATAAAAGATCGCAGCTGTAGCTTTCAAATTGAGGCAGGTTGTAACTGGAATGCAGACTCGTGCCTCATGAAGATGCTGGAAAGGACCTCAACACACCCTCTTATTTTACATATTGGGAAACAGAGAGAGAGGGGGGAAATGACTTGTCTAAGGTCACCAGCAGGTTAGTATAGAATGAGGAACAGAATCCACGTCTCCATATTTCTAACCCTGTGCTACTTTTCCTGCCCCACGATGCCCTAATTTCCCAAGATAGAAATTAAAAACCTACCTTCAAGAGAAGACCAGGAGGAAAGGGGGGCAGAAAAGCCTACTTAAGACCCAGGAAACCCCCAAATCAGGGCTCTGACTCTTATTAGCAAAGCTCAGGTTTGGTGTTCGAATAACTAGTTTTTTTTTTTGGCCATGCTGCACGACATGCGGGATCTTTGTTCCCCGACCAAGGATCGAACCCGTACCCCCTGCCTGGGAAGCATGGAGTCCTAACTACTGGACCACAAGGGAGGTCCTCTAGAATTTTTTATTAAACCCCTCCTATCACCATTTTGCATTACACTGACCTGTTTTTCTTTCCTATTCTTCCCCTATTTCCCTTAGTCCTTCTCTTGACTGTCCGCAGAATGGAAATGTTATCAGAATTGGGCAAGTCAGTTCTGTGATTGTTGCTCCTTCGTTCTTAACCTCTGTTCTACCCTCCAGGCAAGCCCTGCTTGCACACTGCATAGGCAGATTAGGGAGACGGAAGGGGAAAAGGAATGGGGTGAGGACCAAGTATCCCAAGGCCAGCTTCACTAGATGCAGATACTTGGCAGGGATGGGAACCAAGGTGGGTATGCAAGCAGGTGTGGGTTCAGTCCTGCAGGATCAAAACTTTAAATACCAGATCAGATGTAAATAAGGCAGAAGGAGTTGGCACATGGGGACATTCCATCTGGGCTCTTATGATTCATGTATTATGTAAGACACTAAGCTTACGCCCTCCCAAATTCACCAAGACACAATTACAGACCAGAAAACCAAATTAAATTTTGTAATAAGAAATACAAGTCACACAAGCTAGGCTCAGAGTAAGTGCTCAGAGATACTAATGTAAGTTGAAACAAAAATCCTATCATAATTTTGCTTCAGCTCAAGTATTCATTCCCAACCACTCAAGACCTGATTTACTGAGGACATGTTCTAGAAATATTATCAGCTGTGTTGGCTTTATTCACTTGTTTATTCATTCAATAGTAACATATATTGATTGGGTATCTGCTATGTACCAGATATAGCACCAGCCTCGGGTAATACAGTGATGAACCGAAAAAAACATGATCTCTTCCCTTTAGGAGCTTACAGTTTACTAGGGGAGAGAGTCAGACAAGAAGTCCATTAAAATAGTGATAAATGCAAGGGATGCCGTGGAGCACATAGAGGAACATTATAATATTAATTAATACTCTACATTAATTAATGTTTCATTGGGAGGTAAAATCCCAGGGCAGCAAATGTAAAAGGAAAAGGGAGGTAAGGCAGCAAAGGAGACAAAGGAAGTCTAAGGGGCTGTATTACTGAGCTGATCACAGTTTAAGGAAAGACACAGACAATTGTTTAGTCACGCAAATGTCTTCAGAGAGAGCACACAAAACCACCAGTCCTCAAAATAGTCCACTGGAGGGAGAAACGAAGAGCAAATTACGTGCCAGATTCCTCCTATCTCTCAGTGTCACTAGCACAAGGAATTAAGTCCTCTGTATTTCTGGGCTGCGTTATCCAGTATTCGCTTACCAACTACTGGAGAAACCACATCTCACATCTGGTGGCCCAGTGCTTCATGTGAGCTCAGAAGTGAGAAGAAGCCAGGCCTCTTTCGGTCCAGTAGTGTTTAGGGTCTCCAGATACAATATAGGATGCTCAGTTACATTCGCATTTTATTTATTGGGTTTTTTTTTTAGTAATTTTATTTATTTTTATATATTTTTTTGGCCACACAGCTTGTGGGATCTTAGCTCTCCAACCAGGGATTGAACCCCAGTCCATGTCAGTGAAAGCACAAGTCTTAACCACTGGACCACTAAGGAATTCCCAAATTTGAATTTTAGATAAACAATGAATATTTTTCTGAGTGTAAGTATGCCCCCAGTGTTGCATAGGACATACTCTGACTAAAAAATTATTTGTTGTTTAACTGGAATTTAAATGTAATTGGGCATCCCACATTCGTATCTGCTAAATCAAGCGACCCTCCCCTTGCTGTGGGTCAGGTGGAGACTATGTCAGAGTCCAGACCTCCTCCTGGGAGAGGTCAAGTGGTCTTTGGAGGTGAGGGGTTGGAGGACCAGCCAGAACTCTTCGCAGGGGAAGTATCTGAGGGTTTGGGAGGCTACTGCAGCTGAAGAAAGATTTAGCCTGGAGAATCTGGGGAGTAGTTCAATCTGAATAAACAGCATTCTCTGCTCAGCACCCAGACAGAGGACTTCAAGTTTGTGTAACTGCCTTTAGCTGTGTTTTTGCCTGCATCTCAAAAGGCAGCTCTTCAGTTCGAGTCTGCCTCTGCAACACCCCAAATAAATACACATTGTCAACATTTTCTTGCATTTTCACACCCCTCATTCTTCTCTGCCCCAACCCCTTTCTACTTTCTGTCTTTATGAATTTGCTGCTTCTAGGTACGGATGCCGAAACTCGGCCTCTGTGCACCAGTGCCGAATTGCATCTCAGAGACAGAGTTTTGGGTGAAGTAGAAAAGAAGAGCTTTATTGTTTTGTCAAGCAAAGGGGGACACAGCAGACTAATGCCCTCAAAACTGTGTGACATGGGCTTCCCTGGTGGTGCAGTGGTTGAGAGTCCCCTTGCCGATGCAGGGGACATGGGTTTGTGCCCCGGTCCGGGAAGATCCCACATGCCGCGGAGCGGCTGGGCCCGTGAGCCATGGCCGCTGAGCCTGCGCGTCCGGAGCCTGTGCTCCGCAATGGGAGAGGCCACAGCAGTGAGAGGCCCACGTACCACACACACACAGAAAAAAACAAAAACAAAAAACTGTGTGACCCAACCTGGTGGGATTTGGTGAGGAGTTTTATAGCAATGGTTCCAGGGTGGGGTCACTGATGGGATCAGGGTGCGTGCAGGGCCTGCATTCCTTTAATCTGGCCTCAGGTGCCCTCCTGATGAGCTTCTGTGGTTCTCGAGGTTATCAAACTGCGACCTTCTCTCTAGAATGAAGAATGTTTCAACAAGTAGTTATCTTCCATTTGTTGTGGGTTTTAGTTCTGCAGAAGAGCTCAAAGAGGAACTTCCCTGGCGGTCCAGAGGTTAAGACTTCACCTTCCAATGCAGGGGGTGCGGGTTTGATCCCTGGTTGGGGAGCTAAGATCTCACATGCCTCGAGGCCAAAAATCAAAACACAAAACAGAAGCAATATTGTAACAAATTCAATCAAGACTTTAAAATTGGTCCACATGCAAAAAAAAAAAAAAAAAGCAGAGCTCAAAGATATTGTTACGTGTATCCCTTGAGGTTGAACCAGGATGTCAGTAAACCGCAGACCCCAGGCAAAAGTCAGCCCCCACTTGTTTTTGTAAAGATTTATTGGAACACAGTCATGCCCATGCATTTACATATCGTCTACTTTTTTTAAAAAAAATTCATTTATCTTGGCTATGCCAGGTCTTAGTTGTGGCACGTGGGATCTTTGTTGTGGCATGCCGACTTCTTAGCTGCGGCATTCGGACTTCTAGCTGTGGCGTGCATGCAGGATCTAGTTCCCCAACCAGGGATCGAACCTGGGTCCGCTGCATTGGGAGCATGGAGTCTTACTCACTGGACCACCAGGGAAGTCCCACGTGTCATCAGCTTTTGCAGTACAATGGCAGAGTTGAGTAGTTACCACAGAGACCATTTGGTTGCAAAGCCTGAAAAATTTACCGGCTGGCCGTTTACATAAAGAGTTCGTTATTCCCATTCTAAGAGACTCCCGAAATGAACTCTTTGATAAAGCATCCAGTCATTTCTGATTTACCTGTGTTGTTAATCTAGATGGCATGGCTACTATATTGTTTTCCTTAAAGATATGCATATCTTTGTTCAGGATATTAATAAAAAATATTCAGGTGGTCTCTCTGAGTCAGTAGGACTTCCCGTGCTATCAAATGGATGAGCAGAAAAAAGTCAAGTTCCTGAGATGCTCTAATACGGCTTTTCTCCCATTCCCCTCCTGTGAGGATTGAACTACAGAGTCAGTCTGAAACCTGCAGCGACAAGTCCAGCAAAGCTAAAAGTTGATATACAGTGAGCTCTTGCTTGGGTCCTACAGAGCTTTACATGCATGGCTTCTGTTAATCCTCTCAACAACTTCATCTACTGCGTAGAGGTAGATGCTATTTGTGTGTCACAGTTGAGGAGATGGGGGCTTAGGGAGACTCTAGAACTTGCCCTAAGTCACATATGGAGCCAGGATATTACCTGTATTTCAATTCTGAAACCTCTATTTCACATCTGTGCACATCAGTCTAGCTGCTGAGATATTTTCAGTGACTGTACAAAGCAGAACAAAGTCTAGAGATTAAATAGACTCACAACCCAGCCCATGCTCTTAATTTCGTATTTAGATCACAAAGAAGTAGTAAAGACAATAGGAAAATTTCAGTGGAGGAGCCAAAGCTCCCAATTCCACATAATTCCATGATGGAAGAACAACCTCCCCTAACTCACTTGTTTCCATGGTTATTTCAGGTAGAAAGAAAAATGGTGGCAATTTTTACTTCATCTCTGCTTGAAGTCCCTCTGAAGATCCTGCAGGAAAAGAGGAAAAGATTGAATGTTAGATTGGTCTTGTGTTACCCAATAATGCAACAAGTATAGAAATGTGAACTCGGCCAGCAGTTCAGAGTCCAGATGCCACCCAATCACTTCTTTTGCTCAAATCTTCCTCCAAAGAGGAGTTACGCGACAGGCAATGCTCGGGGACTAAGAAACGAGGGAATAAGAGAAATCCCACTGTGTTTCCAGTCCCGTTGTGGGCAAAGCTCTCTGTGTTTAGCTGCTTTCAGCTGAAGGAGAATATAAGAGGCACTCTTGGGTTTCCCTGGTGGCGCAGTGGTTGAGAGTCCGCCTGCCGATGCAGGGGACACAGGTTCGTGCCCCGGTCCGGGAAGATCCCACGTGCCGCGGAGTGGCTGGGCCCGTGAGCCATGGCTGCTGAGCCTGAGCGTCCGGAGCCTGTGCTCCGCAACGGGAGAGGCCGCAACAGTGAGAGGCCCTTGTACCGCAAAAAAAAAAAAAAAAAAAAAAAAAAAAAGAGGCACTCTTCATATTAGACTGGTGTCATTAGGAAACCTGAAAGCTGATGGGGAGGGGGAATGGGTTGGTCCTAACTGCTCAGTCCAGTGGAGCTTGGCTTGGAGAATAGAAAAAAAGGAAGCAGTGCTTCCAAGGGCACATCTGCTCAGCCAGACTCTTAAAAGAGCATTAAATTTGACATTGGCTATGGCAAAAACAGTACCTGCAATGGGTGCCTGAGTAATAGGCGCTCAATGAGTATTTATTTAAGGGGTGGGTGAAATAGGCTTCCTTTAGAATGTTCTGTGGAACTGGGCTAAGAATGATAATGAGGCAGCCTCAGAGCTCAGTGGAATTAATGGTGAGATTGATTAGTGATGTCTGCCATGACACGCAATAGGGAAGTGGTAGCTTAAAGAGGAAGTCTCTGCCACATTAAGATTTCCTTCTTTGGTGCAGTGGAAGTATCACCTTAAATCACGGACTTGTGTCCTCCAAACCTAAATATGGAAATGGCAAAGAGAAAAAAAAGAGCAGAAGGGGAAAAGTTGTTGAGGAGGAAAAGAATTAGAAACAACATGAGGGACAAATGCTAATAGAGAAAAGAAATAAAATGGTCGAGGTGGCCAAATTCTAGCATATTTACTGGGAATATGTAGAATTTCACATGGGCATTCTGTTGTTTTTTTTTTCCTCACAAGATGAAAAGGAATCAAGAAACCACTGTGTTCTGACTTTTGTGGTCAGGACATAAACAGTCCTGCTGAGAAGAATAGTCTCTGAGGAGAAGGAGCTGACAAAGCAGTTCTCAGAGCATTAGGTTAGCAATCAACTGTTCAGAAAAGAAAATATCGTCCCGTTGTTACTGATTCCTCCTGGATTTGCCAGAACCAAGTTTATTCCAGAGTCTTTGAGAGTCATAGTTCTTTGATCCATTTAGGGACTATTTGACTGTCAGATTTCAGACTCTTGCTAAATCCAGTTTCCTAGATTCCTGCTAAAAATAAGCAAGGGGATGGTCCCTGCAAACACAGCCAAACGTTCCTCCCTATTTCAGACCACAGGTGAAATGCAGAAGTAGGGAACACCTGGACCAGCTCCAAGCCCACACAGAACTGAACCTCAGACATGAATCATGGTTTGGCTCTGCGTGAGCTGGTGTCAGAAAGCACGTGCTCAAACTGAGAAAGAAAGCAGATGTGGGACTTCCCTCTTGCCTCTTTTTGGAGGAAGTGAAATCACTCTTTTGCAACACAGATGCATAACTTTTTTTTTTTAACATCTTTATTGGGGTATAATTGCTTTACAATGGTGTGTTAGTTTCTGCTTTATAACAAAGTGAATCAGTTATACATATACATGTGTTCCCATATCTCTTCCCTCAGGTGCATAACTTTTGTAGAAAAGTTGCCTTTTCCAAAGTTTAGCTTTTAGACACAAGCCCTTGAGAGTGGCCATTTGGAGAGTTTATGCGGTTGCCTGTGCCTTTCAGGACAAGAAAAAGTGGAAGAAATTGCTGGTGAGCAGAGTAAAGCAAGACAAGAATGGGTGAAATGCTCTGGTCAAACTCTTGGAGGTCGATTCCTCCTATGTGACCATTAGGAGCACCAATCGCTGCTGGTGGCATATGCAAATTTAAGTTGAGCCGAAATTCCCATTTGCACTTCTTCTTTCATTTTTTCCCCATGAATTGCAAAGAGAACTTCCTTGAGCACAGCAAACACAGTCATAGGCTTTGGATCATCTCCAAATGATATATGGAATATGGAAATTCCAGAAATATTTGGTTTCTTTTGTTTTTTAAATGTATATTTGCTGCTCACTTTTCTGAGTGCAAAAGTGATGGCTACCCATCCCTGTGTTTGGTACTTGGTAGATTCTCAATAAAAATTTGTTAAATGAGTAAAAACATGCTCAAAATGTAGAGAAGAGTGGAAAAAATTTAGATGATTCATAAAACCTACCTACTAGATATAATTACTGTCAATGGGTCCGTTGGTGTATATTCCTCTAGTTATATTTGTACATGGTTGAGGTCATATTGAATGTATGTCATGCCTTTTTCACATAACATTATGGCATAAGAATTTCTCATGTTATTAAAATTGTTTGAAAATATAATTATGATGGCTGTAAAATGTTTTGTCATATGGATGTAATACAACTTCACTCTTTCTTGGCTCTTTTAGTCATTTTCAATCTTTTTTTGCTATGATAAAAGTGAAGAGGAAGGCTGTCCAAATGTAAATGACAATGACTAAGTGTTTAGAGATATAGGAACACCTGAATATAGAATTATCTATATTCACCTTGTTTGTATTTTCACTGAAGAAGAGTGAAGTCTCATCAGGATCTATTAAAACCAAAACAAAAAGTAAGAAATTGTCAGCAGGTCTTCATAACAATGTAAGTGAGTTTTCTAATTCTGATGAACTAGCCCTGAAAGAGTTTGAAGAGAAGTATTTGGATATTTCAACAGACTTACTGGAAGTACTCAAGGGCTTTCAACTCTAATTTTTCTAATTCTAGCATCACTCTACTGAGCTATAAATTTATAACTAACTGATTTATAAATTAACCAGAGGCTTGCTTCTCTAGCCAAGTAGAAAATGGACACTGGTTCATAAATTAATCCCTCTTGAAAGTAAGTGAATTCCCCAGAGCATGATAACTGAGGCATGAATAGACCCAGAATGTGGTATTTCTGGGTTCACAGAATACTATCAAGGTTTTTTTTAAAATTTATTTTATTCAAGTATAGTTGAGTTACAATTTTATGTTAATTTCTACTATACAGCAAAGTGATTCAGATATCTATCTATATATATATAGATATATAGATAGAATATATATATATAGAATAGATATATAGATATATAGATATAGATATCTATATATCTATATATAGATATCTATATCTATATCTATATATATATAGATAGATAGATAGATATATCTATATATATAGATATATATATCTACATATATATCTATATCTATATCTATCTCTCTATATATATATAGATATATAGATATATCTATATATATATAGATAGATAGATATAGATATAGATATATATGTAGATATATATATAGAATATATATATTCTTTTACATATTCTTTTCCAATATGGTTTATCACAGGATACTGAATATAGTTCCCTGTGCTGTACAGTAGGACCTTGTTGTTTATCCATCCTCTATATTATAGTTTGCATCTGCTAATCCCAAACTCCCAATCCATCCTTCCCCCACTCCCCCTCCCCCTGGGAACCACAAGTCTGTTCTCTCTGTCTGTGAGTCTGTGTCTGTTTCATAGATAAGTTCATTTGTGTCGTATATTAGATTCCACATATAAGTGATATCATATGGTATTTATCGTTCTCTGTCTGACTTACCTCACTTAGTATGATAATCTCTAGGTCCATCCACGTTGCTGCAAATGGCATTGTTTCATTCTTTTCATGGCTGAGTAGTATTCCATTGTATGTATGTACTGCGTCTTCTTTACCCATTCACCTGTCAATCGACATTTAGTCTGTTTCCATGTCCTGCCTATTGTAAATAGTGCTGCAATGAACATTGGGGTGCGTGTATCTTTTGGAATTAGAGTTTTCTCCAGATATTTGCCCAGGAGTGGGATTGCTGGGTCATATGGCAGCTCGACATCAAGGTTTTAATAACTAGTGGTGCTCAGCCTGTGAAGCTAGGCAACTGGCCTCATTATTTCTGAAAACACTTGTCAGCTGCATCAGTGACAATCTGTGGTAATTCAGTTGCTTGAAACCTTCTTTCCAGAATGCATACAGGTGACCTGTACATTGAACCATGACTTTTTCAGTCTCAGCACTGCCTCCGTTTCACGGTATGGTTTACGGAGCCATAAGGGTGAAACTGGGAGTTTCCATTAACTCCTCTGGATTCCCTGGTTCCCACTAAGTGTACTAGTTGTCCCACAGAATTGACAGAGCTGGGCTTCAGTTAAACCTGGTTCTAGATCAATGGGCCTGGAAACACTGCTCTGAATTATGGGGTTTAATAGACTTAGCATTAGCATACAGAAACAAATTCAGGAAATTATCTTCTCCTAATAATATAATAAATGAACTGTTGCTTTAAAAAATTGAGTAATGAAGAGCCCCATTCATTTTTACGCACCTATCCTGGTTACATGCACTTGACAATGGCATGAAAAAATTAAAGTTATAGTAGTAGGTACCAGCTTATTGCCAACTGTACACACAGGAAAAGGAAACTGGTATTGAAGTCCCAGGAGAGAGTAGTCAGGGAAAAGCTGAAACATCAAGAGAGGGAACAAAACCGAAGCTTTCTTTCAAAGCTAGAAAACTCTCCTGGGGGTAACAGCAAAGTGTGTGGTTACAGTTTTTCTGAGTGCCCACTGCTGCTGCAGAGTAACCAGCCCTGGGGGAGGTGGGGGGCAGTTAGGGTAGTTAACTGGTAAGGGTATAGGGCTAAGTTTGCATATCTAGTACAACACAACTTTTTCAAAGTCCCGATTGACCTTAATATTCCAATCGACTCTCATTTTCCCATTTTGCGATTAGATTAGCCTAAAGAGGAACTAGTGGCTTTAGGAGAACTGCTGAACTTTCTGTTTCAGCCACGGCTTTCTTTCCCATCAGCTCAGTCTGCCCCAAGCTTGCTGGCTGCTACTTGGTGCTAGTGTGTCAGGCTGGGGCTATCTGAGCCATGAACAGCGTCAGGGGTGCCGTGCTTATCTGGGCAGTGGCAGCATGGGCTAAAATGAACAAACCTCTGGGAGACACAGATGAGGACGGATTTCAAAAATGCAAGAATGCCTTAAAACTACCTGTTCTGGCAGTCTTACCTGGAGGCGGCTGGGATAATCTGCGGAATGTGGACATGGGACGGGTGATGAACTTGACTTACACCTACTGCAGGACCACAGAGGATGGACAGTACATCGTCCCTGATGAGGTCTTTACCATTCCCCAGAAAGAGAGCAACCTGGAGATGAACTCAAAAATCCTGGAGTCCTGGGAGAATTACCAGAGTAGCACCTCCTACTCCATCAACATGGAGCTCTCCCTTTTTTCCAAAGTCAATGGCAAGTTCTCGCCTGAGTTCCAGAGGATGAAGACCCTTCAGGTGAAGGACCAAGCTGTAACTACCCAGGTTCAGGTAAGAAACCTGGTCTACACAGTCAAAATCAACCCAGATGCAGAGCTAAGCTGGGGGTTTAAGAAGGAGCTCATGGACATCTCTGAGCGTCTGGAGAAAAACCAGACGCGGATGGCCACCTACTTGGCGGAACTGCTGGTCCTCAACTATGGTACCCATGTCATCACCAGTGTGGATGCAGGGGCTGCTCTCATTCAGGAGGACCACATCAGATCTTCCTTGCTCCAGGACAGCCAGAACAGCCGCAGTGCAGTGACAGCGTCCGCTGGAATCACCTTCCTAAACATCGTAAACTTCAAATTTGAGGAGAACCACACCTCACAGAACGCCTTCACCAAGAGCTACCTCTCCAACCGAACCGACTCCAGGGTGCAGAGCATTGGAGGGCTTCCTTTTTACCCAGGCATCACCCTCCAGACCTGGCAGCAGGGCATCACCAACCACCTGGTGGCCATGGACCGAGCTGGCCTGCCTCTGTATTTCTTCATCAACCCTGACAGGCTGCCTGACTTGCCAGGACCCTTGGTGAAAAAGCTGTCTAACACAGTGGAAACTGCCGTGAGACGCTATTACACGTTCAACACCTACCCCGGCTGCACAGATGTCAACTCGCCCAACTTCAATTTCCAGGCCAACATGGATGATGGCTCTTGCGAGGGGAAGATGACCAATTTCTCCTTTGGCGGGGTTTACCAGGAATGCACCCAGTTCTCAGGGAATGAGGTTGTCCAACTCTGCCGAAACTTGGAGCAGAAGAATCCACTCACTGGCGATTTCTCCTGCCCCTCTGGCTACACCCCAGTCCAGCTGCTCTCCCAGACCCACGAGGAGGGTTACAACCACCTGGAGTGTTCCCGGAAGTGTACCCTCCTTATCTTCTGCAAGACGGTGTGTGAAGATGTCTTCCGGGTGGCCAAAGCAGAATTTAGGGCTCTTTGGTGCGCGGCCAGTGGCCAAGCACCTGAAAACTCAGGACTACTCTTTGGCGGCCTCTTCAGCGATAAGAGCATCAACCCTTTGACAAATGCACAGTCATGCCCAGCTGGCTACTTTCCGCTGAGACTTTTTGAAAACCTCAAGGTATGTGCCTCTCAGGACTATGAGTTGGGATATAGGTTTTCCGTCCCGTTTGGCGGGTTCTTTAGCTGTGCAGTCGGGAACCCCTTGGTGGATTCTGTCATGGACAAAGATTTAGGGGCACCTTCTCTAAAAAAGTGTCCGGGGGGTTTCAGCCAACACCTAGCCCTCATCAGTGACGGGTGCCAAGTGTCTTACTGCGTCAAAGCCGGGCTTTTTACAGGAGGGTCTCTGCCTCCCGTCAGGCTCCCACCTTACACCCAACCACCCCTCATGAGTCAGGCTGCCACCAACACTGTCCTAGTGACTAATCTTGAGACTGCAAGCTCCTGGATTAAAGATTCCCAGACCCACCAGTGGAGGCTCGGGGAGCCTCTCGAGCTCCGCAGGGCCATGAAGGTCATCCATGGGGATGGTAGTGGTCTGTCTGGAGGGGCGGCAGCTGGGGTCACGCTGGGGATCACCACCGTCCTGGCAGCTGTCATTGCCCTGGCCATCTACGGCACCCGGAAGTACAAGAAGAGGGGATACCAGGCGGTCCAAGACGAGAGGCAGAGTTTGGTTACGGACACGGCTGTGCATGGAGATGCCCTTGACCAAGAACAGGTGCAGAGTCCAGCCTAGGCTCTCCCAGGAAACTATTTCTCTCGTCTCCGGCCAGAGCTTCAAACATGTCTTTCATTTTTTCTTTCCACTTCTGCTTTCCTAAGTATTGATGTGGTAAATGCAACAAAAGGCAGGTATAACTTTGGGACTTTCTTAGGTCTTTGGGCCAGAAAATGAATAGAGCTACGTGGACAAAGTTGTGGGAGAAGTTGGAGAACAGTTGTGACTTTTTAAGCAAAGGTCCTCCTGGAGCCTAAAACACTAGGGAGGTGTCTTTTCTCTACCTGCGTCAGTAAGTATCTTCACCTGAATGCCCATGTGTAAAAAGAGAGGAGGGAGAATGTTGATATTTGAATCTGAAGACGCGTTTAATCTGAGGTCAGCCATGGTTTCCAATTCATGAGCTCTAAGAATTTATGCCTTTACGTGTTACCCTCCCACTATTTTGTGTTTTTAAAAAGCTGTCTGGATTTCATACTCCTGGAGGCGGACAGAGCCCCCAGAAGACACAGGAGGTCCTGCTTGACTATTGCTTTTCAGCTTTGAGGGCTCTGAATTGATGAACTGTGTCATCTCCTCTGGGTCCTCTCAACATCATCTGAACCGAGAGATGGTGCCTATACTAGGCCCACTTTCTCCACCTTCACCACAGTTAAGACTTACTGAGACCAGGCCACTCTTGGACTTCAGACTAGGGTCATAAAGTCCTCAGAAAACATTTTAACATATAAACTTCTATTAAGAGGGAGAAGGGATGGTTTGGAGACCAGGAGTGAGTGAAGAAAGGGTAAAAACTAGAAAAGATTCTGGTGCTCATGGGAAATTGAAATTCTTACCCACAGCCAACTACTTGGTTTTGTCCTCTTAGCTCATCATAAATGGGCAAAGAAAGGAGCCGCAGGTTTGGATAGATCAAGCATTACCATCTCATTTTCTGTTACCAAGGTACAATCTCTTTCTCTTCCATGGATGGCCATCCCCCCTTCAGGTCGTCCCCATCACATGCACACACACCCTCAAACACACACACACCACATTCCAACAAGAAGTCTGCATTCTTCTGGGGGTGGGAGACAAGAAAAACACAAGAAAGTCAAAGTAAGCCCATACCTAAGTATCACTTCATCCCTAAAACCTAAACAGAGTAAAAATTACCAATTAGGTACCCTACCCTTATTTTTTTTTTTTCCAGCAGAAAGCGGGTTGACATGATCAAATCAATTCTTTTAAATGAAACGAAAAAGCCATCCAACGTCATTTGTGACACATTTATTTCAGTTCCAGGCTGACTTCCCTGGGTCATGTAGCATGATACACGATTGTTACTTGGAAGTTGGGGCTTTGCCCAATTTTAAAAACAGTGTCACCTAATTGTAATTATTAGGGTGAATCTGTTAATATTCTTCTGCAACATTTTTTATAGTTACATATTTCTTCACCAAATCAAATGTCATTGCTGAGTTATCTTTTATGAAGGATAATTTGTCCTCATTAACATTCACAGTCAAGAGTTTAGGCTTATATTAGGTCCTTCTTCTGAGTAGCCTGAAGCATCCCAGACTGTGGGGAGATGGGAGGGGGCGTCACACATTCACCTCTCACTGTGCTACAGGGAAGTGATTCACAGAATTTGAGTCATGCTCTCAGCCAGAGACATGGATTTCTACAACCTCTCTACCAAACCCCTGCTTCTTAAGCATTAAAATGTTCTCCTTAAGCTCTGGGTGTTTTGTGGGTATGTTTCAGCCAAGCTAACCACTTTCCTGCCAATACTGACTTCCCCGTGAATTCTTTGAAGATTACTGAGTCAGAGAGACCAAGTATAGCTAAAGCCTCCCAGACTTTTTTTTTTTTAAAGAAGATGTTGGGGGTAGGAGTTTATTCATTAATTTATTTATTTTTGCTGTGTTGCGTCTTTCGTTTCTGTGCGAGGGCTTTCTCTAATTGTGGCAAGCGGGGGCCACTCTTCATCGCGGTGCGCGGGCCTCTCGCTATCGAGGCCTCTCTTGTTGCGGAGCACAGGCTCCAGACGCGCAGGCTCAGTAGTTGTGGCTCACGGGCCTCATTGCTCCGCGGCATGTGGGATCTTCCCAGACCAGGGCTCGAACCCGTGTCCCCTGCATTAGCAGGCAGCTATATTTCTAACAACGTTGCACATAAATGTGCACCCAAATGTGTACTTAAGGAATACTCTGTTCGACTGTTCATCCACAGGAAAGCAGAATGAGGGAGTCTGTGGCTTAGTCATCAATTCACTTTACAAATCAGAACCTCCATGCGGGGTTCACAGGCTCCGCTTTCCGAATCCTGCTTTCCTGACCGGCTAGCTCAGGCTGGCATCTGTGGAAACACTAACCACACTCCACAGACTATCAGAAATAGAGACACATTTGGGTGACAAAGGCGGTTTTGCAATTGCATTTTATTTTTGTGATCTCATTAGTATCGAGATGATCAATACTAAACATGTATTTGAAAAACAACAGCCTGTAAACTATTGAAACATACACGATATTGTAGTCAGGTGAAGGGAACTTTAAGAAGCAAACGTTCATGGCTTTTAAGACGGTCTTTCCCCCTCAGTTTCACTTACGTACTTCCCCTGTCACATGGTCTGTTCCTTTAGAGGAACAAGAAATCAAGCTAGGTAACTTGGTCAAACGTGTGGGTAGAAAAGATGTGAAAAAATTAGAAAAAGGGACGCTCCCGTTCAGTGGAAGGGCTTGTGGTTGCTTACGGACTGAGGGAGGTCACCCCAATGCCTCACAGGTTGGTGTACTGGTCTACAGAAAGCAGGTTGACGGCAATTCTGTGGTTGTTCATTTACCATTTATTGTTCTGCACATACACCTCATGAGCACCAGGTGGCGATGTCCTCTCACAGAGCAACACCAAGGACGTCAAAAGACGCTGGTTTCAAACAATGATTTGCGACAGGACATTCACCTGCCCTCTCCCAGACCCACCTTCTCCCCACTCCCCATCAGTGTCAGTGGCCACAAACAAGGAAAGAGGACAGGGTCCTTTCTTGTACCACGCGAGACCTTCCCCTAATCCTCTCATGCCCACAACAGTGCAATACCAGGACGAGCACTTTTGACCAAGTATAAAACCACAGAGAAGTCCAAGCTTTACAAATGGGGGACGAAAACACAAAGGCACACACAACTACACATACACAATTCATCTTTTAAGGGATGAGCATATAACAAGGTTTGTCTCCAGTCCCACGTGTCATCCCTGGAGACTCAGGAAGGGAGAAACTAGGCTGCTGGTGCTAAGACCATGAAAGGAAAGGCATGAAATTCCCTGCATGGGGCAGGGAACACAGCAGGGCTTCCGCTGGGAGAACTTCCTGTGTCAAAGGGATGGACGCACAGGGCCTCTGCTGGAGGGGGTTCTCACCGAACCCGAGACTGTACCTTTCCAGGTTGGCACAAGAGAGAGGGCAAAGGAATGCCTCCCGCCTTGCCTGACACAGTGTTAGAAAGGAAGTTGAAGATTCCTTCTTCTGAGAAGGTCCCACAAATAGAGCAGCATGAGGATGAGGTAGTCCCTACTGTGCATCCTTAGAGAGCAAGAGACACGGGGCGCCGATACTATCAGCGCCCTAGGGGGGGAAGGCTTGAAGGTATGAAGATGGACTCTCAAAGGGGTATTGCCCCTGGCACACTGCCTGCCTTACACGTTCCCTGCATCCTCTTTCTGCTCCTGGCCGCCCCCTTCTCCACCCACACCTTCTTCTTCCTGATCCAGGGAAATCAATCTCTCCCCACGGCCCTCTGCCGGTTGTCAAAGCATTCTTCTTTCTTTCCCGTCTCCTACTGCACAGCTCGATCTACCCGCTGACGCTCGGTCTGTTTCCTCATCCCCTGTGGGTGAGGAACCCAGGGGATACTTGACAAGGGTGCTGACTGAAGGTAGGGGTGGTACGAGGCGTATAACGTGGCTCATCTCTGGCACGGCGTAGCCTTAGCCTGGCAAAGGGCATGGACGTGACATCAAAAGCTGCAGGGATGTCCCTTCCGTTGAGTTCAGATGTTTCCTTCCCCACTGTGGCAGGAAACTGCCCCATGGTGCGGTGAACTCAGGCCCTGGTCTGCTGGTGAGATAAATGACGGATGAGAGACACTGGAACTCAGCCAGCAGGAGCCATTCCTCCTGTCAGAGCTCCCTCTGCTGGAGCCGATGCACACCCCTATAGCCATTTGGAAAAGGAGGGGAGCGTGACCCAGAAGCTGGGTGACACCCAGGTGAGCCCACTGGCCACCCGACAGTCAAAACGCCTGCAGGCGTTTGGAGCAAGCAGCTCGGAGCCCGCTCTCAGAAAAGCTTGGCTTCTGCTTCTAACTTAAATACCAGTTTTGAAGGTTCTTCCGTTTCCACCTTTCTAGCATCGAAAACCTTCCACATACTATGAAATATATATGCATATATATACGTCAAATCCCCAAACGTGAGGTATATAAAATCAAATTAGAATCCAGAGGAACTTCCCCCAAACACGTAGTTCAAAGAACCCACTTTCAAAGGGAGGGTTGGGTTTCCCTTCTTGGTCCCCCTTCTCTCCTCCCTGACACACAATCCCTTCCTTAACGGGAGCTGAAGGGAATGTCAGGGAGGGGCTAGACAGGGTCTTGGGACACAACCCAGACGCAGGTTGGACCGGACCCTAACGGGGCCCCAATCCTGCTGGGAATGGGCTAGGGTCTCCCTCACGCTCTGGGTCATCCTGTAATCGACGAGGGAGGTGAGGGGCCCAGCACCACCTCCGGGCTCTGGTTAGCAATGTGCACGGAGACAGAGTGAAGCCCTTGTCGTCTGGCTCAGATCTCATCTTGAAAGAGACATACAAAGGGGTCAGTCCAGCCCTCACCTTACACATCTTCCCAAGCATAGTTCTGTCTTCTTCTGGGTCCAAGTTTCCTAGGGGATGGGCTGGCAAAGGGTGAAGCAAGTCAAGGGCTGTTTCATCCCCATCAGAATGGGGGTTTGACATCTTGCAAAACAGAGTGTGAGAACACGACGGGACCCTCCACCAACCTGGCCCAGCAGTGCACACACGCGCACACACGCACGTGCACATACACATACATGCACGCACACAGATGGCACAGAGCCCAGCCTGGGCTCCACTCACAGTGACTGGATGAAACTCATGGAATCTTTGAGCCGGTCTGGCATGAGTTGGGAAGAAGGCTATGGGCTCCTCTCCCTGAGGACTGTTCAGATGCTAAGTCGGATGCAGGCTCGGATCTGATCAGAGAGGGGCCGGAGACATCGTGGGATGCGGCCCCAGAGAGGAACCCCAGAGCCTATCCATCTGGATGCCTCTTTGGACGGGTCAAAGGTGGGAGGAGGAGGGAGGGCCCAGAGAAGCCAGGGCGATGATGAGAGCTGAGCCTGCTCCCGGGAGCCTGTGCCACCCTGACCCTCTTGGCGAGACGTGCTTCCTTGCTGTACACCGAGGCACGGATTTCTGACGTCACAGCAGTTTCACGGTTCACCACTTTGCCCCCCAGTCTCGCACAGTGAGAGCCCCTCACCTCCAGCGGAGGAGAGAAAAGCAGAAACTCCGCTCTCGAAGCAGAGTGGAAGCAGCAAGAAACCGGCTGAGGCATGAACCTCCGGCTTCACAAGGCCAGGATAAGGAGTGCCCATACCCTAAGCGTGCTGCCCGCGCCCCCTGCTTAAGGGGGTGAGGGGGGTCCCTGCCTACCCAGCACCGAAAACTCCATGGGAACAGACTGAGGATGGCCCTCATCCCACGTCCCCTTTGCGTTGGATGAGGTTTGTGGATGACACCAACCACCTTATTCATTCTGACTGCTCCCCCCAGCCTGGGGCTGGGAGGGATGGGGGGTGGAGGCAGGACAGGAGGGGAGACAGGGAGTTGGGAGGGCATGGCGCCAACTTCCACCTTGACTCTCCCCACTTCCTGACCTGTGGTCCCATGGCCTCTCCCACCCCAAAGCCCCTCCGGTTCAGTCCTTCTCCTGGGCAGTACTGTCCTCAGAAATGCCCTGGGCAGCCAGTTCAGCCAGCACATTATCCAGGTAATTGGCATCTGGGTAGCCGTGGCCAGTGAGATTAGAGCCAAACTCTGTCTTGTGATGGACCTCATTCCAGATGACGGTATCTGACTCGCCTGTGGTGCTGGACGTACCGATGGCAAAGATGAGACGGCGATCCCAGGCCACAAGCAGCAGCTTCAGGACCTAAGAGAAAAGGCAGGAGATCAGAGTCAGGCATTCAGTGGTGGTCAAAGACTATCCCTTGGGAAGTGGAGAGTCCTCCCAAAGGTCCTAGCCCCTCCTGCATCGTGATACCCTAAGTAGCACAGTGAATAGAAAGGGATTTGCAAATGGAGTCAGGGACCTGCAGGTTAAGTCTCGACTCTGTCGTTGACTAACTGTGTGACCGTGGACAAGTTACATCACCTCTCTGAACTTTCATTTCCTTACTTATAAAACGGCAATGGTACACTTTACCCCAGAAGGCTGTGCGCAACTTAGGGAGTACTATGTGAAAAGCACTTTCACAGTAGTGCTTGGCACACCTACTCAACAAATGCTAGGTGCGAGCATCATAGCTGCATTTTAAAAGCTGGGATCTAGGCATCCAAGGCACTTATGATCTGAGATCTTCTGAGCTATGCCCTCCCCCACCGCCATCACCACCACCTGAATGTGGTATTAATTGATCCACAGCTAAAGTTGTGGAATATCTCTCCAGGGACATGGTGGAAGCGTTTTGACCTCTTCCAGGCTATTTCATATTTATTTTCTCATCTGATCCTCACAGCCACCCTTTGAGGCAGGTCTGGCAGGTACTAATGTTATCTCTGTTTTATAGGTGAGGCTCAGAGAGGTGTTAGGGCTTGCAGAATGTTCTAATTCAGCTGCATTAGAAAAATCTTTGTTAAGATGAATGCCTGACGCCCTGACCAGCATGAGGAAGGCACCCGATTAAAATGCACTGGGTTCAAAACTGAATGACTATAACCACGGTGCGAGCTGGAGGTGGGGAATCTTAATAGTAATAAAAGTAGCAGGCTCTGAAACTAAGAGTTACCATTTCCTGAGTGTTTACTTACTAATGCCAGGCACTGGGTCATGTAATGGTTATAATAATTGGCCAAGACAGGATATTCATTATCCCTTCTCTGCAGAAGAGGAAACAGGCTCAGAAGACAAAAGATTTGCCTTGATCACAGCTAGAAAGTGCCAGAGGGGGCCTTGGCTTCAGGACTGCTTGACTTTCCCATCCCTGCTCTCAGTCATGTCTCTGTTGACTCTCAGGTGGGGGTCAGTATAGATTTCACGGAGGAGGCTGCTTCTGAGCTGATCTCAGAGAGAGGGGAGGATGTGAGGTATATTAATAGAGTAGGACGTAGAGACACTGGAAACACATATCATCCAAGGCACGGATAATTGAGATTGCTGCCACCACGCTGGGCATGTTACAAACGCGACCTTCATTTAATTCTTACAACATCCTGTCCATACAGCTAGAAGTGATCACCATTCTTTTATAGATTAAGTCAACTTCACGTCAGTTCCCACAGCTGGTAAACGGCAGAACTAGGATTTGAACCCAGGCTCGTCTGGCTCCAAAGCCCACGCTCTTATTACTTTGCTCTGCAAAGGAGCCCAAGGTTAGCATCTGGGAACGGCAGACAGGAGGGATAAGGGTGAGGAATTGGTGATAGGGGACCCACACTGTAGTAGGTCTTGTATATTAAGCAGAGAAGATTGTCCTTGTGAAGAAGGAAGGGAAAGCCATCCTAACAATTTTGTATTGTTTTCTCTCGCTTTATTTCAGTTAAGCAAGGAGAGTGATGCCAGAAACTGTGTTTCAGGATTACTATTCTGGTGACAGATAACTAGGTTGGCGGTGGCAGGATTAGAAAAGGAGGCAAGCGGTTTGGAGGGCAGTGCAGGGAGAAATGTGTGGTTCAGGGCCAGAGTCCGAGATGTTCATGTGTCCAGTTTGGTCCCAGGGATGCAGGGTATGTCATTAACATGAAGAGGGAGGCCTGGCAGAGGAGCAGCTGTCGGCAAGAGGATTCTAATTTTGACGGCAGGACTTGATGGTGGAGACGTTTAGCCAGCTTTAGCCAGCAGTTGGAGCTGTAGATCTCGAGCGTAGAGACGTGGCTGTTCAGGGCGAACAGGTATCAGGACTGGCCCTGCCTCCTAATCTGGGGACACTGAACTGGGCACCTCTTCAGGATGATATGATTCTCTTATGGTCCTGAACTATCTGATTCTTCCCCTCTGAGAGACTATAGCCACACTCTTTGCCAAGGGGCCTCCCTGTAGGCAGGGCACCAGCTCCTTGTCTGGCTTGTCCGTGACTTGCTGGGGCCTATGAAAGGTGAGTGGGAGTAACAAGCTTCCAGGAGCAGCTTTAATGGGATTGTACACTCCTGCTTGGATTCTCTCTTGGGAATCTGCCTCATTCCACGGGAAGGGGATGGACCACGGAAGGGCTGCTCCTTTGACCTGGATTCCAAAACAGGAAGCCACATGGGGCAGATGAAAGCTGACCCACAGCAGCAACTGAGACACAGCCACTAACATGCAAAGTACATGAGAAATAAACAGTGGTTGAAGGAAGTCACTGAGATTTAGGGGTTGTTTGTTACGCGGCGTGACCTAGAGAAAGCTAACAAAGGCACACCTCTTGTTCAATAAATCAACGGTTCTTTTCACTTTTGAGATCAGGGAATGTTTTGAAAATCCAATGATTTTCTGGCCTTATCCACAGGAAAATGAACATGAGATTTTAATTCTAATTTTAGAGTTCATAGAACCGCCGAGGCCTCACCGGGAGTCACTAAGAATCCAGAAACCCAGTGATTTTTCCCTCTACTCTTTTGGGGAAAATCAAAGTATTCATTAAAAAATAAATAAGCAAATAAAATTCCACAAATTAAGATCCCTGCCCCAGAGCAGTGCTTCTCAATCTTTAATATGCTGTCAGATCGCTTGGGATCTTGTTAAAATGAAGTATGTCCTAAGGTTCTGCATTTATATCAAACTCTTAGGTCTTGTCACTGGTGTTGGTCCCAGAATCTGCCATTAGACAGCAAAGCTCTAGAGGAAGGATCCTAAAATAGAGGAATTATTGCCAGTAAAATCCAGGAGAGGAAAAAGCCAAAAGCCCAGGCCCCACCACCCTGCAAAAATAAAATTCTAAACATATCCATCCTACCTCTAGTTGACTTGACTACGACTTTGCTATGTGGGCATCTAGAGTTACAAGAGACCCAGTTCTGTTTAGGGAGCAAACTTGAGGCCCTAAGAGACAAGAAAATTCCCCAGCCCTTCGCTGAAACCTGCTCTCACCTTTCTCCCTTTCTCGCTGTCTGGAAGGTAACAGTGTCGTGGGAAGCCACGGGCGCTGAAACTTTTCCCAGGATTTGGGTGTTCTGGCCCCTGAAAGCAAAAAAAAAAGAGAGCAAAGAGCATTTTTCAGAATCTTTTGGATGCAGGGGATGCAGGCTGTGATTGATTCAAATAATGATGAATACTAATGGCCGCAGAGTCTAGACAGAGAACAGACCCAAACAGCGGTGGGAGTAGCGGTTTAACACATACTCGGGTCCTCGGACCTGGCTCTGGACCCAGAGCTGCTGCCTCCCAGCTGTGTTAGCTGGAGCTGCTCTTCCTCGGGGTGTTAATTCCCCACCCCTTAACTAAGGAAGATGTGGGACCCTTATGAATGTTAAGGCGCACGTTCAGAGCTCAGCAGCTGTTTATCACCCTCATCATCATCTATTCTGGCTCTTTTGTTTTACAAAAGAGGAACACTGCAGCCCCAGAGGTTAAATGACTTCCGTTATGGTAATGGTTTTGCCAAATCGTAAGCCCAGGTTTCCTGAAGCATACTCTGGACTTTTTTAACCTCTAAACTACTCAGGATAACCTAAGTGCCTGTGAGCTTTGAGCCAAGAACCATGCGATCAGAATTATCTGAATGAATCTTGGGGATTTTCTCCTTTGTCCTCATGGGTTTTGGTTTGTTGTCTTATTTAACAATATACGTTGGCATATTCACGCCTAAAAATCTTCTGACATTGTAACTGTCATCATCCAATACCCCTATTAAGCAAGCGGTCTCAAGCCACCAGGTGGGAAAGAAACGGAAGCAGAAGTTAGCCAAAAACAAGGCTTCCTAATCAGGGTTCAGATTGGTCTGCAGGTCCCTTTGAGAAGCTCATGAAAAATGAGGGATTTTCTCCCAGTAACAATGCACATATTTTCCCCCTACACACAATGTTTGTCTATAATTTCTGAGCACCCCTGGCCCCCCTCAGAGTCTGTGAAACCCTGTTTTAAAATCCCTTCTAGATGAAGCCGATATAATATTGATAATTCCACACAGCTCCTGGTACAAGCTCTCACACCGTAGATCAGTAACCGTATCCTGGCTGAACAAACGAATGAGCGAGTGAATGCAGGAATGAATGAATGAGTGACAAAACTTCAAGAAAACACAGATTTTCCATTTTCTCTTACTATGGACGACAGTTCCAAAATGATTTAAAAATTATGGGATTAAAACAATCTTTTCTAATAGCGTGTTCAGGATCAGGCATGATTTTGCAAACTGAACAGCATGACGAGTACAGTGGAGTCTCAGAGAAGGGAACGATCACAGAAAACGGAAAGAGGCAACAGTGTCTTCTGGGAGACGCGGGACTTGAAGGTTCTGAATTTGACATTCTTATGAAATCACATTTACAACATTCCCACGGCCACGGCTGTTTCTAAGCCAGGCTGGACAACTGATGGTCGATTCTCACCACGGTTCTGCCCGCTCCTCTCCCGCCCGGGACTTGCCTGTTATGCGGCCAACACAGACACCTGCTTGGCCAGCCCAGCAAGGCTGTGTGCTCCCCGCACGGTGCTAAGCTCAGCAGTCACGACTCTGCCTTGGTCCCGCTCAGAGTTTCTCCCCCAGAGAATCATCGTCTGCAGTGAAGGCAGAGCTTACAGGGTCTCACTCCTCATGAAAGCCCAAGCTGTGTGGCCCCTGGGGTCTCCAGGAAGGGACTTTGCCCTAAGGGTTCTCCTACCGACTCTCACGGGTGGTCTACGGAACGGCTGCAAGGACAGTGCACGGATGCATTTCCTTTGACACAAGCTTGGGTTTTCCTAGGGAAGCCATGGCACCTCCAGAGGCAGCAGGCGGGCACCTCTACACCCTAGTGCAGGCTCCCCGTTCTTTGGTCCTGGAGTCCGGGAACAAGGAACATCCTCCAAAGTGGGTGCCCCACCCCAACTTTGCCCACGTCAGTCTGTCCTACTTCCCCCCGAGGCCATTGGCTGTTTCTCGGGACTCCCGTACTCTCATTCTTGGCCCTATTATACCCTCCCTGGCAGTCCTAGAATCAACCCAGAAGTCTCACTTGCCCTCACATCCAACCATATCTCCCTGGTCCCGGCCCCTCCCTTTTTCATGACTGGAAGCTAAATTATCGCAGTGGTCTCCTAATTGGTCTGTCAGGTCACCCCCGACTCTTTTGCCAGACTGGCCTTCCTAAAGCAGCTTCCCAATCACACGACTTTCCATAATCCTAACCAACGCCCGACCACCTTGAGGGACGCCCCGCCACCAGCCTGTCAAGGAGAACCCACAGCCTTCACCCTGGTGTTGAAGGCCTCCTGACCTGGCCACAGTCCCCCTTCTCTGCCCGCTCTCTCACATCCTCCTTACTCCCTCCTCCTGTCGCCTACTTCGGCAAATCTTAACCCAAATTAAACTCTTCCTTATGGGCCTTCCACACCCCCTTTTTCTCTCCTTTGGCAACTCTGTTGTGTCCTCCAACTAAAAACACTCTCCTCCATTTCTTCATGTCTTTCCTCTGCTACTGCCCCCAGAAAGTCTCCTCCAACCCTCCCAGACGGACAGACGTAGGCCCTGTTCCTTACCCTGACATGTAAGATACTCATTAATGATGGAGACCAGGTACTGAGCACCTTGGTTCTGTACCCTGGACCACAATATGCACATATAAACATTATCACCCATCTTTACAAAACCCCCACACATTAGCTTCCCGGATGTGCAGATAAAGCAACAGGGCTCAGGAAGGTCAAGTGGTCAAGGTCCCAAAATCACCAGCTCAGGAGGAATCAGCCAGGAATTGGAAGCCAGGTCCTGTCAGACTTTGAAGCCCTGTGTTGTCTGTCCGTCCTTCTTCCCAAAGCTTGTATCAGTGGTGCACATCAGTGTTTACTCTATAGTTTAGTGATGTGTATTTTTTTCTGCCTGACTGGTTGATACGTCCTTCAAAGAAGAACCAGGTTTTTGAATTCAATTTTTTACAGGCTATTACATCTCCCTGTTTTATTTCTTCCTTATGTCACTAGAAGGGGGACTTCAGGGAAGCAAGGACTGTGTCTGTTTTGCTCACCATTCTTTCTCTAGCATCTAGAACACGTCTGGTCCCCTGTCCACACTCAAATGTGTGTTAAACAAAAGACAAAATGGAGGAAGGCAAGGAGGAAGGAGGAAAGGAAGGTAAACTGATAAATATTTGTTAAACAAATGAATCCAGTGAACACCCTAAACATCTAGAAAAAGCTTCAACGTGTGAAGGAAGGGACACGTTTGTGTTTACTGCCAGGAAAATTGTTCAATTTGTTCCTTAGGGCTGTCTTTTGAAGAATCACAAGAAATGTCCACAAAAGTCAAGGATTATCTATCAAATTACAAACGCAAATACCATTTGACAAAGAAAAAAAAAATCCACTTCTAGAAAATTATTCTACAGATATACTCACATGCGTGCAGGGTTATTCATGACGGCATTTTGTTGTAGCAAAAGATTGGAAACAATCCATGTGCCCATCAAATGGAGATGGCTGAATATAAATTATGGTACATTTATACAAGGGATGATTATGCAAAGCTAAGAAAGAATGTGGAAGTTCTCTCTATACTGACATGGAAAGATCTACAGACTATATTGTTCATTGAAAATGCAGGGTGCGTCCACGTCCTGGCTATGGTAAATAGTGTTGCAATGAACATTGTGGTACATGTGGGAAGCAGCAACATAGCACAGGGAGATCAGCTCAGTGCTTCCACGACCTAGAGGGGTGGGCTGGGGAGGATGGGAGGGAGGCTCAAGAGGGAGGGGACATAGGGACATGTGTACGCATACGGCTGATTCACTTTGTTGTACGACAGAAACTAGCACAGCATTGTGAAGCAGTTATACTCCAATAAAGATCTATAAAAAAAAGAAAGAGAGTGCAGGGTGCAGAGCAATTTGTCTGATATGTCACCCTTTGTGTGAAGATGGGAGGAGTGGATGAAATCTTTGTCACAAATGCACAAAGAACCCTGAAAGGATACATAAGAAAGTGAGAACAGTGGCAGAGAGTCGGGGAGGGTGAGACTGGGTAGACGGGGGACCAGAGTGGGAAGGAGACTTTTCATAGCATAACATTGTCTTAGCAGCTCTGGCTGCTATAAGAAAATAACATAAACTGGGTGGTTTGTAAACAACAGAAATTCATTTTTCACAGTTCTAGAGTCTGGAAAGTTCCAGATCAAGGTGTCGGCCGATTCAGTGTCTGGTGAGACAACACCACATAAATTGCTCTGTTTCACAGGTTCACAGCTGGAGAGGAATTGGCCTCAGAATGAATTCTACCTTGAGTCTCACCCTATCTAATGTAGATGATATTTAGATAAGACTTTGGACTGAAACTTTAAAGTGGGTGCTGGAATGTGTTAAGACTTGGGGGCTATTGGGATGGAATGAATGTATTTTGTGTGCAGGAAGGCCATGAATTTGGGGAAGCCACGGGTGGAGAGCTGTAGACTGAAAGTCTGGGTCCCCCCCATAAATTATTATGTTGAAATCTAATCCCCAATGTGATGGTATTAGGAGGTGTGTGGGGTCCCTTGGTGGGTGATTAGGTTATGAAGGTGAAGCCATCACGAATGGGATCAGTATCCTTATAAAAGAGACGCCAGAGAGGTTGCTCGTCCCTTCTGCCACGTGAGGACACAGTAAGAAGACGGTGTACAAACCAGGAGGCGGGCTGCCACCAGACACTGAATCTGCTGGCATCTCAACCTTGAACTTCTCAGCCTCCGGAACAGTGAGAAATAAAGTTCTGTTGTTTAAAAGTCATCCAGTCTGTGGGTTTTTTTGTTTGTTTGTTACAGTAGCTTGAATGGACTGAAGACAAACATTTACCTGCAAACATTTGAACTTTAAATGATAAAAGCCAGTGGCTCAGGGTGGGCTCACCTGAATGCCAGGGGGGATGCTGTAGATGATTCGGATGGTCTTGCAGTCTGGGTGGCCAGGCAGAGAGTGGGGAATGAGGTGGTACTCCATCTTCCCTGGAGGCTGGGTACCTGTCTTCACCCCATAAATGGTCTTACAGGTTGGACACTGCAAACTCCCGTCCTGAAGAGACAAGGTCAGAATAGGAAACAGTTTTAGTAATGACCTTCCCACCCAACCCCAAAAGGTACCAGAGATAAAGGGTTGGGGTCGGGGGCAAAATGCACCCAAATGAGTAACAGACCTGAGTTGCCCCCCTGCTTGGCCACTGAGGCCATTGAAAGCTGAAGCTTTCTCCAAAATAAGAGGAGGAAACTTCCACACCAACCCCATGCTCCACGCTAAGGGACATGTAAGAGAGACCCCATCCTTCATAAGGAGACCGGGCTTTGCCCTGCATCTCAGGACTCTGATGGGGGGATGGTGGGGGACTCTGGGTACAGTGACGTGAGGGGTCGTGGTTTCACAGCGGGACCTGGTGACGTGTCTTCTGGAAGGATAGGAGGAGAGCTTGGGAGAGAGCCTGGACAGTAAATCCTGTTCCCAGCTTGCAAAAAGAAAGGGAGTGAGGAGAAGGAAAGCGTGGGCAGGAAACAACATGTGTACAAAGTGCTGTCACACAGAGGGGACCAGAGCTCTCCAGGACATCCAGATCTCCTTGGGGAAGACTGGGATCCTCTGCGGGGCTATTTAAGGACGTTTCCATTCAAACTCTACTCATTTAAAGGGACAGCTTGTATTCAGGGCAATGGAAGTTACTCCGTGTGATCAAAGGATGGGAATCCAAGGCCAGGGTCCCACTCTCTGTTCTGGCCTTAACTTGCTTCGTGACCTTGGATGAATCACTCCATCCAATAAATTCTCTCTGGGCCTTTTCACCCCGCTTCTCTGTAAAGAAGATAAAAACTGCGTGCTTCAAAGTATTAGTGCAAAAGAGAATAAAGGATAGTGTCTTCAACATTTTTGAAGCACCACGGAAATAAACGCAAGAGTCCTAGATTATTCTTGAATACAGTTATCAAAAAAGGGAATACATCTTCTAAGAAACCTCTTTAAACCCAAAATAACCTCTTCAAGTGCCAAATCCCGATGAAACCTTTTGTCTTAGGGTCAGGAAATTGGGCAAGGGATACAGACACACGTGGTTCACGAATAATTGAGCTCTCTGAGACAGAGAGAGATCCCAAGATCAGCCCTTCGGGAATTTCAACCACAGGGCTATATTAGGATGAAGGGAAAAAACATACACCCATAATACAAAGGAGATACTACTAATTTGAATAACAATGCTAACAGCACCCTATAAAGTAGGGATTGTTTTATCTCCATTTTCCAGATGGAAAATGAAATGTCCGGGAGGTTGAAAATCTTGCCCAAGGCCATTTGGCCACTGAGCCAGGGTTTGAGCTTAGGTCTGCTGCCTTTACTCTTTTCCCACAGCAAGAGAAGTACAGAGCAGCCTCTGAGAGTCAAACATTTTTTTGGATGAATAAGCGGTTGGAGGATATCACAAAAATCTCAGACTCTGAGGCAATCCAAGCTGGGCCTGGAGAAATAAGTAGAATTCAAATTCATGCAGATGGGGAATGAAGGTTCTTCCAGGCACGGGAGAGAACGTGAGAAAACTCAATGGCTTAGGCATTGTAAGCAGAGAGTCATCATCTGAGGACACTCCCATATTCCTGGAAACCGGCTCTCTTGGACAAGACAAGCATCACGGACAGCCTTCCCCTCCTCGAACTAGGACCCTAAGGGACTTCCAGTTATACCTTGATAAAATCTTCAGTGCTTTTGAAGGGGCGGTGAAAGGTGTTTTGAAATTGTCCACCGAAAATGAATTGTAACTGAAAATCACTAGCCCTGGGAGAAGGAAGAGTGATGGGAAATCCATCCATGCCAGTATGACTGGATACTAACCCCTGGCCCATCATCATGGACCACTCCCCGCCGGGACTCTCAGGGACAGAAGTTTACACCTTTCAGACCACCACTCAGTGTGGATACAGGGGGAGAATCGGGTAGCATAGACCAAAAGGAAGGTAAAGAGAGATTTTACCAACATCATAATTTCGTGGAAAACTGATCCTGCTGAGAACAACCAAGTTCATTACTCCTGCTGCCCTGGGATGCCTCTGAGACTCCCCAAGCCACCTGCGTGCCACTCCAATACGGCCTCCATGCTCTCGCACCCCAGGGCCCCCGTGGGAGGTGGCAGCAGCCCCACGGGCTGGCACTAACCTTGTTGCCGTTGTTGTACATGGCGACCAGGCAGTAGATGTGGTAGATGTGGCCGCATCTGGACAGCTTACCCACTAGGTCAGGCTTGACCGTCGGCTGTGGCCCCTTGTAGCCTGAGGGGGCTGTGAGGCGCTCCATACAGATGGTGCAGTCCTGGGGGTGGGAGGGGACAGAGGAAAGAGGACATCAGCTCTCAATCAGCCTAGGAGGCCTAAGCGTCTCCAAGGTGGTTCCCGCGTGACCTCAGATGTCAGGTGAGCTCTTTCTTCTCCTCTTCTAGAAAGCCCACAAACCAGGGTAAACATGCCTTTGGGAATCTAAATAGAATTCTGCCCTGCTCTGCACCACAGAGAAATTCCTGAAATGATTCCTGGCGGTGGTACGTGTTCATTTGGGCTGGCCCACAGAATGATAACCTCCTTGGGGGCTGTGACTGACCGTCCTTCCTTGGTATCCTTCAGTGGCTTGTGGCGGAAATCAATGCTTGCTGACTCACCGACAAGCTTTACTTAAATGGAACATCTGTAAAGGAATTGTATTTGGAGCGTCCTGGAGAGGCTGCTGTTTAAGTAAGTCTACAGCAGGATTTCTCAACCTTGGCACCCTTGACATTCGGGGCCAGATCATTCTTCGCTGTGGGTGCTGTCCTGGGCCTTCCTGGGCATTGTAGGGAGTTTAGCAGCAACCTTGGCCTTTGTCTACTAGACACTATCAGCATCCCCTCTCCCCTCCAGTCACATAAAATCACCTCTGGTTGAGAACTGCTGGGACATCAAGCCCCCTTTTAAAGTCAGTGCCCATAGCTTATCATACTGCCTTTCTTAAATGCAGACTCTCATGTTAAGGCAGTTTAGAATCAGTCAGCAGTTTGCTGAATGGGGAGGTGGGAGAGGTTAAGCTGCAGCTATCGCTCAGGACCGTGAACCTGGGAGCCTGGGCGTCCGCTCTGACCAGCTCTGCACCAGTCAGGACTTAGAAAGCAGCTCCTGCCGCATCCTGTGGAAAACTCCAGCAGAGGAGATGCTCGTGGGTGACGGAGAAGGTGAGCCCCGCCCTGTCTCCCCTGCAGTCACCTCGTCTGGTGGATGCCGGACTTTCTGCAGATACTTCTTCAGCACCTCTTCTGGGGTTTTACCTGTGGGGACAAGATATTCAGTGGGCCACCAAGACAAGCTGGATGTGCCAGAGAGAGGGGAGTTGTTAGCCAGGCTCAAAGCAGAAAAGGCAAGCAATTCATTGCGCAATTGGATTTAAGAACTGAAAGGGAACAGAGTGGTAGAAGATGGAGGGAGGTGGTCTGAGGAGGTGGGAGGTGTTCACATCCGCCTTTATCTCCTTAGGTCACTTCCCTGACAGCCCCCTGCCTAATTTCAACAAACCCACTTTTTAACTGACAGAGGTTGAGTGGGTTTCTCTTCCACATCATCGAAGAGCCTAGACCCACCCAAACGATGCAATGAGATGACAAATGAAAGCACTCTGCATTGCAGCTCTATTTACAATAGCCCAGAGATGGAAACAACCTAAGTGTCCATCATGGGATGAATGGATAAAGAAGATGTGGCACATATATACAATGGAATATTACTCAGCCATAAAAAGAAACGAAATTGAGTTATTTGTAGTGAGGTGGATGGACCTAGAGTCTGTCCTACAGAGTGAAGTCAGAAAGAGAAAGACAAATACCGTATGCTAACACATATATATGGAATCTAAAAAAAAATGTCATGAAGAACCTAGGGGTAAGACAGGAATAAAGACACAGACCTACTAGAGAATGGACTTGAGGATATGGGGAGGGGGAAGGGTAAGCTGTGACAAAGCGAGAGAGAGGCATGGACATATATACACTACCAAACGTAAAATAGATAGCTAGTGGGAAGCAGCCGCATAGCCCAGGGAGATCAGCTCCGTGCTTTGTGACCGCCTGGAGGGGTGGGATAGGGAAGGTGGGAGGGAGACGCAACAGGGAAGAGATATGGGAACATATGTATATGTATAACTGATTCACTTTGTTATAAAGCAGAAACTAACACACCATTGTAAAGCAATTATACCCCAATAAAGATGTAAAAAAAAAAAAAGAAAGCACACTGTAAACTGTTACACATTTAAAAGCATTAGGTAGGCTTATGGCATCCTTTTACAATGTGCTAAGTACTGTCTCAATGAGTAATGTGGAGTCAAAGTGCTACTGTTTTTATGGGAAACCAGGAATTTATGACCACAGCTTCAGGACGGTCTTCTTCGGCTGTTGATGGCATGATCACTGCCAGCAGAGGTAGCCCAGCAGTAGGGAAAGGGTGATGCTCTGGGAAGCAATTACCTGAAAGGTGCATTGATTCTGGAATTTTGGGGAGAGGAGGAACTGGACCCCTAAGGCTAGACAGCCTAGCCTAAAGGCAGGGAATGGGATGATACGGACTCACAAAGAGGCATAGAAATTTGAAAAAAGGGTCAGTGCCTCCCTGGGTGACCTTCTTAACGTCTCTAAGATTCTGTTTTCTCACCTAGGAAATGGGCAAGAGCAACCGCTAGCACGTACTGAGAGCGATGCTTTGACAATTAAATGAGCTAACGGGTGTACAGTTCTTTGGCACTTTACCTGCTAAGAGTCTGATATATGCTATTAATAATAACAGGAAGAGTGGGAAAGTGCAAAATCCTGCCGTTTCCTATGAGACTGCAAGCAAGGCAATCAAGTTTATTTAAGCAGAGAGCTTTTGATAGACTGGAAAAGTAGGACAAGGGTTTGAGGAAGTGGATCCTGCAACATTCAAAAGCTGGGATGCAGGTCCTTCCTTCCCACCGCCCTGCTTCTCTTAGAAGAATCAAGCTTCTATTAACTGAAAGCCTAGTACTTGCCGGGCTAAGTCACAATATACATGTGATCCCACTGAAACTTCATAACAAGTTTGCAAGGTGGGGACTTAGGGGTGACGGTGAAATCATTTAACAACCAATACCAGAGACTAGAGAGACCAGCCACAGAGCTGAAGTGGGGTCCTTGGGGCCCTGATAAGCACAGGTATTTGACCTCCTAGTTGTAGGATGTGAAAAGGGAGAATGGAGCTCCTAAAGGGGGATTTGAGGGACCAGAGCACCTGGAGTCTACAGAGGGACACAAGACAGTGGTTACTTCCCTAGTGACATGGGTACATTACAGGACATACCTGCTGGGTACCGGTTGTGCCCCTTGTAAAGGTGAGAAAAGAAGAGACTGGGGTCACAAGACTGCAAGGGACAAAGTTGGGATATGAGTCAAGTCTGTTTGGGTTCCAGTGTCAAAGCGATCTTTCTCTCTAATGTATCGCTATTTTATCTGTGTCCGCATCCTATTTTATATTTCTCAAGGTGTCGCCATCTGAGCCATACCTCACCCACTTTGATGTAATCATCAGAACAGGTACTAGGTAGGCCCATTTAGCAGATGCAGAAATTAAGGCACAGAGGGGGAAGGCATGGGTGTGACCCTCAGTGGTGGAGGCAGAGCCAGGGCTGGGAGCCATGTCTGTGACCTCCCCGCCAGGACCCCTTTCGATAAAGAGGCCGATACCTTTCTTGGCTTGTTTCTTGGTGGTCTTGCGGCTTGTGTTGGAAACCCCTGGAATGGACTTTATTTCACTCTTGCTGACGGGGGGTGGGTGGAGGGCCAGCTTTGGTGGCCTGGTGAGACACACAGGCAGCCCTGCCGCACTCATGAGGATCCCAGTGATTCCTGGAAGGGCAAGAGCATGAAAGAAGGACTGGAGAGTCAGCCCCCCCCCCCCCCCCCAGTAACCTCCTCGCCTCCTTTCCACCAGCATTCTCATAACTCATGGATTCTCTGCGTAGCCTCTGCTTTTCTCGGAAACGTATCCATTCCCTCATTTTCAACAGCAAGCTTTGCTTTTCACGATCAATTCTGCCCAAACTCTTCCTGCCCGTCCAACCCAACTCCTCACATCCTCATTTGTCTTAATCAACATCCGAATTCTGTCTCTTTTTACAAATGCTCACTATACCTATTTCATTGCTTTTGTTTTTCTACCTTCAGCCGGGGGCTTCTCTTACCTGCCAAGGCTGGGTTGACAGGACTGGACCCACTTAGGTTCTTCACTGGGACAGTGGGGACCCTGAAAAAGGAGAGAACAGACACATCATGCTTTTGACAAGTGGGACAAAATGGGCCAGTGGTGGGGACCCCAAAACTTCACCCACTGAGGGGTTCCCCTTTCTTACAGGAACTACTTATTCCTACTAAAGATGCAGTAAGTTCTTAGCCCCTCAGCCAGAGCTGATACCTTCAGACCTTGTCAGTCCACTCCACAGAACCTCAAAACTCAGAATGGCCCCGCAGTTCCCTCAGAGTCCCAGGAAGGCCCACACAGCCCTGCCTGAGCTGCCAAAACCCCCCACCCCAGTCCCCCCAGCTCTCTGGCCTCTCCTCAAGTCACTCGCCTCTTTACTGCACTCTAGCTGTTCCTCCTACTGGCCAAGAACGTTCCTGCCTCAGAGCCTTTGCATAGGCTGTTCCCTCTGCCTAAAATGCTGTTCCACCTAACACCTACTTGGTTCCCTCCTACAACTTCTTCAGCCTTGGCTCAAATGTTCCCTTCTCAGTGATGTTCCTGAGGCCATCTTATTTAATACTGCTACCCACCCCTCCATCCCACCCTGAGACTCCCCCCCCCTGCAACAAGCCCTCTTACCCTGGTCTTTTTTTTTTTTTTTGGCCACGTCCCATGGTTTGTGGGATATTAGTTCCCCAACCGGGGATTGAACCTGGGCCCAGGGCAGTGAAAGTGTTGAGTCCTCACCACTGGACCGCCAGGGAATTCCCACGTATGATCTTTGAAAATAAGTTGTTGCTTCTTATCTTCCCTCCTAAAATCTAAGCTCTACCAGGGCAAATATCTTTGCCTGTTTCACTCAGAGCCTGACACTAGTAGGCATTCAACAAATTTGGTTGAAGAAATGAAAAAAACATAAAGAAGCAAGTTCAAACTTGGGTGTATAGTCACCTCAGAAGCTTTTGAAAAGACAAAGCCCCTTGCCTGCGTCAGAAGCACTACCTGTGGGCCAGGAGAATCTACATTTTGACAAGCTCCTGCCGAGAGGATGCAGAGGCAGCCGATCCCTAGTCTAACATTTGGAAACCATTGCTCTAACAGCTGTCACTTCTCCTTTTCCCTGAGAAGCATAAATCAGGCAGGGCCTCCTCCCTTTTCTGTCCTTCTCCCCAGCAACTTGAGCCAGGATGGAGAGAAGACAGCACAGCTGCCTGGGAAAGTTGAGGCCTCCCACGGTGCTGAATGGAAAAATATGAGACACACGGGGCTAGGTCTTGCACCATCCCCTTGTCACCCAGGCCTCCACAGCTGGGCTTGGAAGGGGATGTGGGCTTGGAGATGGACTGGGTCAGCGACGACTCCAGGAACCAGAGTTTCTGCTATGGGGGTAGGGTGGTGCTGGGAAAGTAGGGGAGGGGAAAAAGCACTTGTTTATTTGTTATTAATTTATTTGTCCATTCATACTGAGCCCACTTTGTGTTGGATACTCTGCTGTATGCCAGGGACACAGCAGTGAACAAGACAGCCCACAGCCCTTCATCCCTGTGTTAAAATCGCTAACAAGAGTAGAGTCAGGCACTTAATCCCAGGCACCGTTCTACCTGCTCACAGTATATACATCCATCTGACCCTTCCAACAACCTATGCAAGAGGTGTTATTATTATTAACTCCGTTTTAATAGGCAGGGAAGGTGAGATACAGAGAGGTTAAGCAAACTTGACGAAGGTCACACGGCGAAGGATTTGAACCCGGGAAATCTGTCTCCGGAGCCCATTGTTTTAGCCACTCACTAGGCTGTGCTCTTGTGTCTGTGTAATCCTCATCACACCCCATGCTGCAGACAGAAAACACGAAGCTTCAGGTTTAAGGAATGAACCCACAACTCAGAGGGGAGGTTGGAATGTCACCTCAAGGCTGAGCCCTGGGTCTGTCTGTCCCCCACGTGCCCAGAAGGATGGGTGCTTGCCTGGCCACGCTGAGTCTTCTGGGGTCTCTGTCCCTTCCCAGGGATGATGACGTGTGCACCAGGGCTGTGAGAAGGATGTGGAAGTAACAAATGTGGGTGTGTTTGTGTCTCAACAGGCCCCCAAAGGCTACTTGTCCTCAGAAACTGTCCCCAGGATAAGTCAAATCCCGATGGGACGAGGTGAAAGCTGAATTCAACACAAAAGAAAGACACCAAGAAAAAGAGGCACAGACTTGATTCCGGACTCTGTAACCTGCCCCACAGGGCCAGGCATGGTATAGTGGATGGGGGGTCAGAGAAATCAGCTTAAAGACCCAGTCCTGCCAGTAACAATGTCCATCAGCTTTTCTGAGCCTCAATTTCCCTGTCTGTAAAACTGTGAAAGTCTTGGGTTAGAAGCTGCCGAGGAGACTTCCTGATGACTTCCCACCCCAGTACCTGGGGACCCAAAGTGCAGTCTCTGCCCTGGGTCCCCCACCTGGGGCCGATTCTCCGCCCGCCTCTCTCTGGGGAGGGGGGGTGGGCAGGATCCCTCCTCTGTGCCTGGATCCACACCAGGGGGCAGTGGGCGCCACCCAGCCCAGCACCTGCCTTCCCCCCTCACCATCTCCAAGGCCCCCACTTCAGCTGATAAGTAGCTGTGATCTGGGTGACAAAAGCCACCTTTGTTCCCACAAACTGGACTGGCAGGTTTCCACACCCAACCTGGTTAACCAGGAAATAGTCCAATCCCCAGAGCGCACATCCCGGGCAGCCCGAGAACTCAGCGCTGGGGGCAAGGTCTGGGGAGAGGGAGGGTGTGCTGGTGAATACTGTGGAACAGGTGGGTGTCCCTGCCACGCCAGGACAGGGACAACATGGCGGAAGGGCTTGTCAGGAGGCTCTGGATGGTGGCAGCAGGGCTTGGGGAAGAGGGGATATTTGCTTATGAAATACAGAAGGGTCCAGCGGAAGGGGCCCTGCAAGGGGGTCAGGATATCTGCTTCTAGCCCAGCTCTGCACCGACTTTGTGCCTTTGGGAGTACCGCGCAGTCTCTCTGCCATTCAGGACCGCCTCCGAGTTACCACGCAGTAAACAGGGCACCCTAAATCCCTGTCCCTGGGTTCCCAGGGAGGGAGGATTTAGGATCCAGGTCGAATACTTTGTAAATAGCAAGCCCTATGCAAATTTGGGTGACTGTTTACATTTTTTGGTTCCCAAAGGAAAGAGGAAGTTGGGCTTGATAAAAGCCTTTTCCTGCTTAATATTCCAATTTTCTCAGATTCTTGAGGATGTCAGGTGTAAAGTGTTAATACAAAGTTGAGTGCTGGGCAGATCGCTGGGCTGGCAACACTTGACCACCCTTCCCTCACCGTTCTTCGTTAAAATGAAAACCAAGGAGAACAGCCTGTATGGTCCACACCGGGCACACCCTGTCGGGGCCCCCAGGGTTATAGGTGCCTGAGTCCTTTTCCTAGAGGTCAGTAACCCAAAGGCAGGTGAGCATTCACATCCTCCAGGCAGCTCAGCTCAGCAAAAGCTGCCTGACCCAACTACTCGTTGGCCCATCAGCAGACACCCCCTGCCCCCGTGCCGTGGGGAAGTTCCCAGTCATGGAGGGTGCACGTTTTAATTTCTGTCTCTAACATACAAAACTAAGAAAAGAGAAGAGCTGGCAAGGTGGCAGGGGAAGGGGGGGTTGATGAGGGGAGAATAGCTCTGCAGATACCATGGTGAGAAGTGTTTTTCTGGGAGTTACGAGCCAACCCAGGAATCCTCGGCGGAACAATGGTCTTGTCTCTCCAGCAACTGAGGTCTCGCTGGAGATAGAGAAGCCTCCATTCTGGAAAAGACGGCCAGAGGGGCGACTCCCGCCCCCCTCAGCACAGCCCTCCTCTCTCCTCTTTAGAAACCCCCTGCTTGTGTCTCTGAATAATTCACAGGATCTTTTGTTCCCCCCAAACCCTTCTCTCCATCCCACCTCTCCCGCCCTCCCTGGTCTTCCTTTTTTCCGTGGGAAAGTTACTGGAAGAGGTCATGGGCAGAGAGGGGAGGGGGAAGGGGCCGTTGGACGACAGAAGGTCGATGGCAACGGCAGACAAAGGGAATAAACACGCTAATTAAATGGCCAAGAAAGACTGGAGGAGAAGATGGTAGTGGGGGTGAGGGAGGTGGTAAGAGGTGAAAAGGAGAGGGCTGGAAGACAGAGAGGGTAGGGAGGGGCCTCCCTTGTCAGGAAAACAGAGCAGAGAAAAAAACAACTTGTTTCTATAGCCCTTTTGAAATTGCACTGCCCAGACCTCCGCCCCAATTCTGCTGCTCGGATTCTATTGGCAGGCAGATACTCGAGCAGAGAGATAAAGAGCTGACGAATCCTTCATTGACATTTAAAGCGATCTGGGGTTCCCCTCCCTCAAGTATGGCATGGGGTCACTTGGCTTTTGTGTAGGGCGCCAGAAATGAAGTAGGGCGTCAGATTCGACTCAGTAACTACAGAGCGCATAGATACTGTTCGTAATAGTAATAGCAGCTAATACTGAAAAGACTCTTATTATGTGCCAAGCACTGTAGTAATTCCACACTGGATATTTCATTTAGTCCTCGTGACGAACCCTATAAGCAAGGTACCATTCCTATCCCCATTTTACAGATGAGTAAACTGAAGATAGAGGATGCAAAACTTGCCCCAAGTTACACAGCCAGAAACTTGGGTTCCAGCCCAGCCAGTCAGATTCTAAAGACTGTGTTCTTACCCACTATAGGAGCCTCCCTCTGCCATGCCAGCAGTCGCCCTGGAACTCCGTTAGGGGCCCCGGGATGCTGCTGTACGCCAGTGTGGAGAAACTGAGCAGCGGCATCGTGCGGGTACCCCTTCCCCTCTGCCAAATACTTCTGCAGGCTCAGAGGAAGTCATGAAAACCCCGGGCATCTGACTAGCATCTGACCATTTATAAGTTGCCTTTGAATACAACGAGGAGCTGGGCTTTGGCCAAAAGAGCGGCAGACAAGGAGACGAACATCTAGGTTCCAGCTCCCGCTCTGTAACACGTGGGCTGTGCCTCTCTCCTTGGGGAGTTAATTCCTAGCTGAGTGCCCATGCCTGACACTTGCATCATGGTGTAAAGTCATGAGTTAATGCCGGCGAGCGCATCGGGTCAGCTGTTAAGGGGTGACTGCTCTTAGCTGAGGTTTTGACACTGACTCCATGGGGTAGGCAAGGCAAGCATGATGATCCCCATTCCACACAGGGGGAACACGGACCTTGCAAAGATTCCACGCCTCACCCAGTGGCAGAGGCAGGAGTAAAGGCCCGGCCTCACGGTCTGCAAGCTACCCTCCTTCCTGTCTCCTCCCGGCGCTGAGCCTCTCTGTGCAGAGATCTTCCTCTGGGCAGCCTGACCTTCACACTCTTGGGTCCAACCTACCTCTGAACCATGCCGAATGTCTGGGGCTTGGGTGGCAGGCAGGGCCAGGCTCCTCCAGAGAAAGGGAAGATTGGACAGATATAAGAGGCCAATCTCACAAGAAATCAGGGGCTGGCAGGCAAAGGCTACGGGTACCACGTGGACCTGTGTCTCTCCCATTTTATGATCAGGAAGGCCAAGAGGATGATAAAAAGCAGTCATAACAGAATCTACAACATCCCCAAGTTGTCACAGGAACGACTGAGACGGTGCATGGGAACTGCCTGGGAGGTAGTAAGTACTCATTAAACACGGGCTGTTATTCCAGTCTGGAGGCACCAGAGGAAAGGGACTAACCCTCACCTGGCACCTGCTGTGTGCTGGACACCGTGGTAGGTGATTGACAGGGAAGCAGCATGGCTGAGTGGGGAAGAGTCTGGGCTCAGACCTCCTGAAGTCTGAATCCCGTTCTCTACTGATGATTAGGTATGTGCCCTGGAGCGAGTGAAACTCTCATGTCTTCAAGGGTAAAATGGGATCAAAAATGCCTACTCCAGGGGCTTCCCTGGTGGCGCCGTGGTTGAGAGTCCGCCTGCCGATGCAGGGGACACGGGTTTGTGCCCCAGTTCGGGAAGATCCCACATGCCGCGGAGCGGCTGGGCCCGTGAGCCATGGCCGCTGAGCCTGTGCGTCCGGAGCCTGTGCTCCGCAACGGGAGAGGCCACAACAGTGAGAGGCGCGCGTACTGCAAAAAAAAAAAAAAAAAAAAAAAAAAAAAAAATGCCTACTCCATAGACTTGTTGTAAGGATTAAGTAAAGTGATGAAGCCCCCAAACTAGAACGTGCTGGGAGCCCCTGAATTTTGCCTGCTGTCTCTCGGTAGGCGTCACCTCCTTTAATGCTCACTGCAACCCTAACATGAAGATTACGGCCAGCATTTACAGATGAGGAAGCTGGGGCTCTGCGAGGTTAGGGATCCGCCCCTATCACAGGGCTAGGAAGAGGCAAGGTCTCCATTAGAATCCAGATCTGCTGGATCCCAAAGGCCACATCCTTGCTTACCCACCACACCGTGCTGCCTTCCACCTGCAGCCAGGGGGTCAGGGGAAGACGAGGAGGACCTTAAGCCTCGGCAGCCCTTCCTTCATCTCTGACCCGGATGATCAGTGACGTCTGATGCCCCTGGTCAGTTGACGCTCAGAGGCAGCCATGGAAGCACCTACCCGGAGGCGATCAGCACCCGGGACTGGGCGATGGCCAGTCGCTGCAGGTTGGTCCGATTCAAGGTCGCCAGGGCCACCCTTCCGGTCTTGCCATTGGCTCCCGGGGGGCTAGCAGGGGAGACCGCATTCGCCCCTGCCGGCGTGCTGGAGGCTTGTCGCCGGATCGCCTGCGATGGGACCATCTTCACCGGGCCTCGAATGGTGCCCGTGCTGTCCAGTGGCTTGGCCCCGGGGCCCGGTGGGGGAGGCATCTTGACCATTCCAGACTCGGGCATGTGCTTGCGGGCAGCCGGGGGCTGCAGGGGTCCAGCGCTCCCATTGGCCACCGCGGCCTTGACGCTCATCACCAGGACGCACTGCGGGCAGGAGCAGGGCGCGGCGGGCGGCGCGGCGGCAGACCCGGGGCTGGCCGGCCAGGACTGGGGCTTGGGCAAGGTGCCAGTGACCATGGGGTAGATAAGATCCAGCCGCCGGCGGACGCGGCGCTGGCGCTGGGTCTGCCGGTTGATCTGGCCCATGGTGCTGAAATCAATGACGTAGCTGAAGCCGATGGAAGTGAGGTCGATCCAGGGGTGCTGCTTCTCGTAGGCGTGCTGGATGGTGATGCCCACTTCCATGTCGTAGGGCGTCCAAGAACCATTGTCGTTCTCCCACTCCCACACCACGCCCTTCCCAGGGGCCGAGGTCGGGTCGTAGTAGTTGCGGCGAACCGGACGGAGGGTCCCTGCCAGAATGGGACAGAGGAGAGGATCAGGGTCACCAAGGGATGAAACTGAATCGTGTTACGTTAATAGGCAGACATTAAACGGGTCCTACAGTGTGCCGGCACTGGGCTGCCTGTTGAGATATCAGCTTTGAATGAGGCTCATGCCTGCCCTTTTGAAGTCCAGCAGTCACGTGGGGGTGGAAGCAGATGAGTTACACGGGGAAGGATGTGGGAGATAGTAACAGGGTACCAGAAAGAGCACTTCCTGGTTTGGAGTCGGGAGACCTTAGTTTGCAGGCAAATTTGATCACTTAATATAACACCCCACACCCTTCTTTTCTCCCCCAAGAAACAAGATGATAACTCCTTTGCCGAGTTTTTGTAAAATTAAATGTGGCTCACTCAATCAACGAATATGCATTTGTCTGTGGCAGGACCTGGATTTCTCACGCGCCCTGTACTCTGCAATAAGGTATATAAAGCCCTTGACACGTGCTAGGCGCTCAGAAACATCATTTCCCTTCTTCCCTGATTCTCCACTTGCCTCAGCCCCGAAGACTACAGGGGAAATGAACACAGGGTCATGGGACCCTAGAGGATAGAGGAAGACTCTGCCCCCAACCCAGGAAGGCTGCCCCAGGGCTGGGGGCGATGGCTGGCTCTCTGGACTTCTTTGGGTGTGGTAAAAAAAAAATAAAAGGTCAGGTTGGAAGAACTCTCTCATACTTCCCAGCATTAAGTCTTATATCAACAACTGCAAGAGTGATCGCAAGAATAACTTTCTATTTATCTAACGTCTTCCCCCCCCCCGCCCCGCCCCCGAGAAGCTCAACCTTCCTAAAGATAGGAGAGTCTCAATTTCGATAGTCTCACAGTGGGTGGGATGGGGGGTGGTGAGGGCAGGGAGGAGATGAGGGTTTGTTGCAGGGGAATAGGACAGCAGAAATGAACCTGCAGGACTGTCAGGGAAAACTACACCTGTAACTGTTGCCTCTTTCTCCTCTATCTACCGGAACCTTGAATTCAGATCCATGCCCGACCAGGGCTCATTTCGTGGATATTAACATCAAGGCCGAAGATGCCTGGTTCAAGGCCGGGTAGGGAGACTGGGGAGAGCTCCAAGGATGCTGGAATCTCTGCATCCGTCAGCTTAAGCTCTATCCATCAAAGTGGTGGGAAAAGGCTCCCCTTCCCCGGCCTCTGACCCACCCCCTCCTCCAACCCAGAGGGAGACACCAAGACTGGGGACAGAATCTCATTCAAGGGGGGAAGAAAAGGAACAATGACTATTCAGGCCTTTGCCAGGTCATAACCCCCCCCCCCCGCCCCCATCTCCAAGCCCCTTAATGACCCAAAACATCAACATTCAGAAGCAGGAGGGAGAAGCAGAACAATCCCCTCCCTATTCAGCGCCAGGAGGTCTGCTGGATGTGGGGGGAGTGGGAGAGCAGGAGGAACGGGGTGGCCAGTAGGCCCCTGGTTTGCCGCCATTTCCTTCCTAAGGCGCCAGCTTGCTGGGGGACAAACAGCGCAACCTTTGGATCCAACAGCAGAGTTTCCGTCCCTTCCAGCTGTGTGATTAAGCCTTAGTTTCCTCATCTGTTTGGGTCCTGGGTAGCTTCTTCAAAGGGTGGATTTGAGGATTAAATGCAGGAATGAATATAAATGCTAAGATAATACCTGTCGCTTGGCAAGGGCGCAATAAAAGTTGGTGATTATTATTGTAATTTATCTTCTATTGTATGTCTTAGCAGGCTGGAGAAGTCACGGGGAAAGTTTAGTCCAGGGGATGTGAAATGTGTGTGTATGTGTGTGTGTGTGAGAGACAGAGACAGAGACAGAGACAGAGAGAGAAGAGGAGGACCAGAGAGAGAGTTTAAACTCCCTCTTTGCACAATCTTTGTTACTTAGAAAACACCTTCAGCTATCCTATCTCATTTGATCTCCCTGGCAATCCTGTGAAACAATGTTTAAAGATGAGGACATTAAGTTTAGAGAGCTTAAATGACACTATTTTATTCTCTCTCCAGGGTAGCAGGGACAAACAATGCCCTTGACCAATTCTCATAAATGTGCTTAAAAGGCATTTTTCACAAGGGTGGTGTCAGTCCCAGCTATGCCTGGGAGTTGCCCCAGAACTTCTGGAAACTCTGCCCTGCCTCTTTCCAGGTGTATCCTCCTCTCTGCCCTGGACAGATGCCCCCTTTTCCTCCTGCACTCCCTCAGTGTTCCCTGACTCTCCGCTGCCCCTGCTATTCACCAGGTCCCGTCTATCAAAATGCCCTCCTTTGCTGCTTTGATCTACTGAAACTTTCCTTATCGTTCAGGTCCTATGCCACTTGCCATCCATTTCTTGAAATGCTCTCCTAGTCCGGGCTCCATCTTCAAGGAGTCTGGGGTGCACAGCTGCTTACGTCTGATGGGTACAAGCATCTTGGCACTTTTCATATCAGTGCCTAACGCAGAGTCGGCAGTAACGAGGGCTCCACAGATGTGCTGTGATGGGGTGAGGACTTCTGGCTACGTTGGCATTTGATCATTTAGCCCACATTGCTGAGTATGCGTTAGCTGCTGTGGGGAATGCAGATTCACGCACTCCTGAAGCACCCCCCAGTCTAAAACAAGACAAGTGCCTAGTTATGAGACACGCCACCAAAAAGGGTGTCAACAAATGCAACGCTAGCAGAAAATGTAACCACAACCCCACCGGGCTTCGATCCCTTCCATGACTTCCTTGTAGGTCAAGACCAAGATGCTCTCCACCCACAACCTCTGTGGTCTCCTCGAATCCTAACACACTCTGCCCACATTTCTGCCCCACTGGCCTCCTGCAGACTCTCGCCACTGCCTCTTCTCCTCTCTGGGCTGCTTCACAATCTTGGTCCCTCCCCTCACACACTCTGGCATCCTCCTGGCTACCCATCCTTCAGATTTCAGCTCACTTCCTCGAGGAAAGCTCTCTGGGTTGTCCGACCAGGTAAAACTCCTGCTCCTATATTTTGCACTGTCCTGAGGTGCAGTTACACATTTATTTGTGTGATTCATTTGATGAATGTCCACCTACCTCATGGGACTCCCAATCTCATGAGGGGGGGCATCCAGGAGTTTGCTTATGGCTGCAGCCTAGCATGCCTAGCATGTCCTGAGGGCTCAGTAAATATCCACTGAAGAAAGGAAGTAATCATAATTTGGAGAACATTTCAAGAAATGGAGAGCATAACAGAGAACATAGGGCCTGAATGAGGAGAACCTCAACAGGTGAAAATGATGAAGAAGGGCCTCTCAGGAGAAGGGACCTTGTGAATAGTTGGCGGGAGGGTGTCTACGGGAATGCCTGAGAATAAAAGGCACATCTGTTTGGCGGGAGTGGAGGAAAATATGGGCATACAGGAAGATAAACTTGGAAAGGCGCGTGAGAGCCAGGGCGTAGATGGTCTGGACTGCTAGGCTATGAGGGCTTTTATGTACAGGCCACGAGGAACCAGTGAGGTTTGTGACACAGAGAAGTGATGACACCAGAGCTGCTCTGTTTATTAGTTCCAAATGAGAAGTAATGGGGGGGGGGAAGGGGGAGGTTGCTGGCAGCAAAAATGAAAAGCAGGTGATAGACCAGAGGGACCCTACGTAATGGGTAGGACCTGACCACAAGTAGCTGAATGCATTCCAAGTGATCCAGGATCACGTGCTTTCGAATCTCCTGGGGAACAGATCAGCAACACCCTCCAGACCTGAGGGCCGGCATCCCTGGGAGCTGGGTCCGGGAATCTGCACGTGAACAACTGCAGAGTGTTCATCGCGAATGCTCAAGTTTCAGCTTCCGCATGCCTGTATATGTGGGGCATCCAAAAAGAATGACGAGACGAGTCAAAGACCCCTGAGGCTTTGACCACGGGCGAGCGGTAAGGTAGTGACGCCATTTAACAAGAAGAGGGGTGTCACAAGGAAGAGCTGATTTTTGGAAGGAAAGATGCTGCGTTCAGTTCAGCCCTAGAGGGTTAGTTAAAAACAGAAGGCAGACCTCAGCACGAAAGTCGTGGGACAAGAGAGATGGTGGGATTACATTCTCTGATTATTCTGAGATCACTCCATCTGACATGGGCGAGTCCAGGACCTTTCTATAATCAGGACCCTGAATTAGATGATCTGAGGAAAGCCACTGGGTCCTAAGGTGCAGTGTGACCCAAGGACAAGGCTTCTAATGGCAGAGGGATAAAGGATTTCACAGACTAAGGAGGAAGAAAGAGGAAAAAAGCTTCTTCCAGCAACTCAGACACGTACATCCCAAAGCACCCAAGTTGTTCTGGCTCCTGGGAAATGACAGACAACTCCTTTCAGGCATGACCCTAGGACTCCAGGGCATTTCACCCACGTCCATACAGCACTGTGCTCCTGTACCCAGGAAATCCCAGGCCTCTCTTACCAGCACCCCTCACCCTCACTAGAATGTTCCATGAGGGCAAAGACTTGGATGGTTTGCTATATCCCACAAGCCTGGAACAGTGCCTGCAAGAAGTAGGCGGTCCTCCAAATGAAGGAGGACATGGGCACTTGGTTCAGAATCTCAGCTCTGCCGTGGACTGGCTGTAAAACTTTGAGCAACTTCATCTTTTTCAACTTGTTTCCTTTCCTATGAAGTGAGAACAATGGGTCCTTCATAAGATGGCCGAGGATGAAACCAGATGATGTGTGCAGTGTGCTTGGTGCCTCCCTCATACTGGAGCTATCACGTGGTCGTGACATTTGCTCCCACCACTCTTGTGCTCGCACAGGGTGGGGAGTATAGTTGGGGGGGGCACTAAAAATCAGCTTCTATCAAACCCTTGAATCACTCTCCATCTGACTCTCGTCACTGCGTTAAAGACATAAAAGAGGCAAAAGTTGCACAGAAAACTGAGCTGGAAAGAACCCTCCCTCATAGCATGTTACTTCTAATTAGCGTCATCACTGGCGCAGAGTCCAAGAGTTCAGAGTTCAGAGTTCAGAGTCCAGAGTTCACCTGCCGATGTGCATGATGGGAGGAAAGGAAACAGAAGGAATCTTAAGGCTGCTCTTCATTCTACGAGGGAGAATGAGGCCTGAGCAGCCGAGGCACTTGCTGAAGGCCACAGAGTAAGCCAGTGGGTCTGGAATGAGACCCTGAGTCACGTCTCCCACTGCCAGCCCGGATCCTCCCCCATCCTGCTGCCAGGCCCTGAAAATGGCAATGATCAGGTATGTTGGAAGATACAGAACACAGGGATGTTGGATGTTACAGGGGACAGAGCTCCAGCCACTGCCCTACAACAGAAAAAGGTCAGCCCAGTCCAGGTGAATGATCGTGGGTGGAGAGGACCCAACAGAGGCTTTTCGAAGCAGCCAAGACTCCTTCACCTCTATCTAGCCCTGTCTCTTCCCTTCTTCCCCATTCTCTAGCCCAAAATGCCTAGAGGAGACCAGCATAGAATGCAAATAAGCGCAGACTCAGAGACGGTCTGGGGAAGGAGAAGGGTCCAGGACAGACAGAGGTGGGCAGGGGGTATCTGCAACCTCCCAGCCATCTCCCTGGAGACAGACTGGATGAGGTCGGAACCCAGGGGAGTGGAGAGTCTGAGGACTTCCTTGGCAGCAGGGCAGGCAACTTCTGAAAAAACACAGCTCCCATGTCAGGAAATGTCCCCACACAGAGGAGGCAACAACAAAAAAAGAGAGGAATCGCCTCTGGGCAGGGGACTTCCAGCTCTCCTTTGTTTATGGGGATGTTTCTGGTTCCCAGCTTCAAACTGTGGCTTGGGGATGGTGGGTAATTTAATTAAACGTTGCCAGGGCTTGGCGGAGGTTGCCTGGGAGCCGGTGGCTTACAGTTCCTACCCTGTCACGGCTTCATCAATGAGCTATATTGAGAGGAACTGTGTGTCTGTTGATGGAGAAGACAGAGGAGGGGGGCTGTGAGCCCAGAAACCCAGAGATTCTATTCTGCTTTGACAAGCTCCCCGACAGACCCAGCAGTCCTGGGAATTCAGCCCAGTGCCTTCTCACCCAGCGCACCCCGCGCGGGGCCTGGCGCTGAGGATGGAGGCTCTCAGCCCACGTTGGCCGGTGAACCAGTAGAATGAGTGGATGACACCAAAGCAGTCTGAATCCCTCAGAGACAGACAAAAAATGTAAAACACACCCTGAGGCAGTTCGAAAAATGATCCAGGGCCAGGTCGGGTCTAAAATCTGAGGAGCTCCAGCCTCCGACTTAACTGTGAACCACCAGGCAGTGGGCAGCCTGTCCTCAGGGAAGGGTGGTCAGACCTGGGGGAAGTAGCAACTGTCCTTCAATCCAGTTTCCTCCAGAACTTCATTTCTGTAGTAAGAGCCCTTCAGGCCATGACCCTTCCTAGGAACCACGCCCATCTCAGACATCCCTAAACACTGATGAAACTTTCCCCCTTCTCAAATGTGGGACAAGGCCTGGGACCTTTATGTCACCAAGACGTCTCTCCATCCGCTGCTGAGACTTAGTCTGAAATAGAAAAGCTAACACCTGCCCATCTATTCTGAGCAGGATTGGAGTCCCCTGTCAGGTAGGTGTCTTGACTGTCAGACTCTCTGACCCCACCTACAGGGCTAGCTTCCCCCTCCCCACAGTCTGATGCCTCCACCCTCCCCTCTCGGACTTCTGTCCAAAGTACACAGTTACCTTCTCCCCCCTCCCCCTTGGCCACACTTAATCCTCTTTCTCGACCTCCCCACATTCCTCCTTATTCCCTCTTCCTCCCAGTCCCTCTCAGCTCCAACCCCCTCCCTTTCCCACCAAGGTTTAAGCCCCTCCAGATGCTAACGCTTCTGGAATCCTTTCCCCAGAAAGCTTCACCCGGTCGGTCGGTGTCTACAAAGTCCTTGGCAAAGAGGTTGTTAGGAGTTATGACTAAAGATGAGGACACGAGGGTGGAAAGATACCCCTTTCCCATGACAATCCTAATTAGCGCACAGGATGCGGGGGCTTTCCAAGGAGGCGGAGATGCCTTTGCTCACACAGCTGTTCTCTGACCCTCTGGGACTCACCCGGTCCTCCCCTCCGGTCCCTCCCTTCCACACCTGTCTCTCCAGGCTCCTGGGTCACACTCTCGGGAGAGCAGAGCCAGAATCCCCAAAACAACTGCCCACCTCCATGAAGAGGCTGCTGGAGAGACAGACCTGTCCCAGGTAAATTAAGCCTGGGCACCATGCGTGGGCCACACAAAAGATGCAGCCCCCCCTCTGCCCCTCACGCCAAGGACCCGCCACCCTGACCTCCAGCCTGCAGGCTCTCTTCTTGGCTCTGACCTGGAAAGGCTGGCCAGCTGGGATGTGGGATTTGCGGTGGCCACAGTGGCAACTTGATTCTCACAAAAAGATAGGAGTTTAGTGTCCCCCATAGGGGACCTTTACGGGGCGAATCTTGGGGACAGTTTCTTTTTAGGAATTCTTCTCCTCCAAGGACAAAGCGATCAGCTTCCCAGCCAGGCATTCCGGAGCTGTGTCCCTCCCCCGCCTCCCTCCATCTGCTCTGGCCTGTTGCTTCAATGCTTGGAGTGCCCAAGCAGAGGCACTCACCAATGCCACAGCAACCCAGGCGTTTCCTGCCCTGGAATCCCCAAGTCCATCTCTGTTCCCAGGAAGGCCCCTCCCTGCCCGTACTAGACCACAGTGAAAGCCTCCCGGGAATCCCTTCTTCCTCCCCCCCGGGATGCAGCTGTGGGAAGCCATCCCACCCCGGAGGGGTAGAGGCAGCAAGGTGGTTGACCAGGGGAACGTGTGGCAGGCCCAAGGGTGCCTGAGGCACGGTAGGGTCAGTGAGCCAAGGTGATGTGTGAGGAATGAGAGCAGCAAGCCTTTCCTATCAGCTGGGATTGCTTGTGGGCTGGTGAGCCCCGGAATTTCTACAAGAGCCACCAAGCGTTTCAAAGGGGGGCGTGAAAGGGGGTTTTTTAGGAGCTAGGTTGAAGCTCGGTTTGCATAACCAAACCACGGATACTATTTGCATGGACGTTTATTGCAGGGAGTATCTTAAGAGCATCGTGGGGCGTCAAGCGCCCCCTCCACGACCCCCTCTCGGTGACACCAGTGTATGGAGATGCGGACAAAGGTGGGCCCCGGTGGGCTCGCGACGTGGGAGACCTCAGGGCAGGCAGGGGAGGAGGCGCGGGCGGGGCAGGGGCGGCCAGCTCACCGGTGTCCTGGCGAAACTGGTTCATGGACTGCAGGTCGATGATGTAGGGCGCGAGACGGCTGTCCACCTGGCCCAGCACCACGCTGCCCCCGGCGCGGGGGCCGGCGCGAACCACCGCCTCGATGTGGTGGCTCACGGCCGGGCTGTAGGGACGCCAGCGGCCGTGCTCGTTCAGCCATTCCCAGACCACCACGGCCGAGGCCAGGAGCATGGCGAGCCCGGGGCTGCGGCGGCGGCAGCGCTGCGATGCCTGCCTCCCGGGCCCGGCGCGCCCGCCCTCCTCCGCTTCCTCCTGCGCCGCCGCCTCCGGGCCTCGACCGCGCCCCCCGCCCCGCGCCCCGACACCCCGGGCAGCCTCAGCTCCGGCCCATGGGCCGCCCCCCAGCCGCGCATCCACCGGGGCCCGGAGACCAGGGCCGCCGGGCTCCGACCGCGCGCCGCCGCCGCCGCCCGGGTCCGCCGCTGCTGCCGCTGCTCCGTGGGGTCGAGTCGCTTCATGCAAATGTCCGGCTCTCTGCAAACTGGCCCCCGCCTAGCAAAGCCACCCGGCGGGCGCGCGGCCGGAGCCCCGGCGGCCGCGAGCTGGGGCTGACGGCGAGACGAGCATCAAGCCCTCGCACCAGTTGCGCCTCGGGCTCTGCAGACGCCGGGGTGGGATCTCGCCGCGCGATCGCGCTCGGACTGGCACGCCGAGTTCCCTCCCCTCCCTCCCCACCCTTTCACCGCACGTTCAGTTGTCGCCGCCTGGGACAGAGCTCCCCCTCCCTGTGGCTCCGCTCAGCTGCTTCTAGAATGAGTCGCCCCTCCCAAGCCCGGCGCTCGGGCAAACCCGCGCCTGCGGAGGGTTTCTCCGGTCCCTAGACGCGGAAAAGCGACCCCCCCAGGACAAAGCCCCGGGACTGCAGCTGTCGCCGGCCGTAACTTTGCAGTCTCCCTCCCAGAAATGGAATTTTTTCTTTCTTTCTTTCTCTTTAATGCAGTGTGATCGGTGTGCGTACAGCGAGCTCCGAGACACTTAGTGTCTTGCACACTCACGCTCGCACGCACACGCGCCCACATCCGCACGCTCCCCTTGGTGTGGTTGTATTACCTCATCTTCGTCCGCATCCTCAGCTGTCCGTCAAGGATGCAGAGCCACGCCCCCTGACGACTGGAGCAGGTGCCCTGGAGCTCACGCGCTCCCTGCTGGCCTAAAGAGACGCGTGCCGGCCACTGGCCACACACTAGTTAGCTCAACTAACTGGGCCTCTCTGCTTACGAGACCCAGTCCAAAGGGATGCAGCAATTTGAGAGGTGACGGATTAACACTGTCTATGGTAGGGAGCAAATGTGGTTTTTCTGGCCTGCTTAGACGTTACCAGAATCAAGAAGACACATGCTAAATTGATTTATTTTGCAGGATTTCTATGACCGAAATAATGAGACACTAAGACAGACACAAGCTAGACTTGGTTGTTTTGGTCATCAATAGTCAACGTGGAAAATAATCTAAAATGGGTGCGTTCTGACTAAAAAGGTAGATTGACATCGGGCTTACATATTAATCTTGCCAGAAAACACAAACTTTGTTTTGCTGAAGTTGCAGCTACATAGGACAATGAATTCATACACTCAAGAGCCAGGATAGGATATAGAAAAATAAAAGTAGACTATGTGTTAGGAACCGGGATTATGAACCTTTCTGAAATAATCGTTTTCTTTCATAATATATGATCTCTTTTGCTTTGGAAGATTTGCTTTCCCTCCCTGTTTCTTGCTCTCTCTTGAATTGTACCTGTCCTTTCTCCCATCACTAGTTCTTTCCAAATCTTTTTCACCCCTCTGCCTTTATTTACCTCCCTCCTCACTGAGTTCTAAGTACAAAATAAAAGGAAAAATATCAAACATGCTCTTCTTCAGGCCTCCAAAAGCACCAGGCTTGAGGCTACTCTGAGCTTTGTTCTTGCTGGTCCCCTTGCCCAGAAATCTCCCCAGGGTGACCTCCAGAATCTCCAGTAAACGTCCTCCCTAAGGCCAGTCTCCCAATCCAACCCAATCAACACCATTCATTAAAACATGGAATTTTAGGGTTTGAAGGACAAAAGGAAAAGGAGTTAAGGCTACCTCAGTTAATCCTAACAAGAGTCACCATTATTCCCATGTTATAAATGACAAGGCTTAGGGAATTTGAGCAGTTTGCCCCAGTTACATGTTTAGCAGAGGGGAAACTGGTATCCAAGAATTAGTTGGGCAAAAAAACCCAAACCAAACCAAACAAACAAGCAAACAAAAAACTCACCTTGTTCCATAACACAAGTTATGTGATGAGGAGACGGTGTGATAAGAGGCAAGACATATGGCAATGTAAAAGTGCCTCAGTGTGAAAGAAAGGAAGGGAGAAAACGAGGATAGAGTGTTCTGAGAGGACACAAGTAGAATTGAAGAAAAGGTCATGTAGGGCTTCCCTGGTGGTGCAGTGGTTGAGAGTCTGCCTGCCGATGCAGAGGACACGGGTTCGTGCCCCGGTCCGGGAAGATCCCACATGCCGCGGAGCGGCTGGGCCCGTGAGCCATGGCCGCTGAGCCTGCGCGTCCGGAGCCTGTGCTCCGCAACGGGAGAGGCCACAGCAGTGAGAGGCCCGCGTACCGCAAAAAAAAATAAATAAATTAAAAACAAAAAAAAAAGGTCTTGTAAATTTGTATTGAGCTATTTTTACTTCCAATCATGAGACCAAGTGTATGAAGACCCTGGAAACTCTCTTGTGGTCTGGGAGGTACAGATCCAGAAACTATAAACTATCAGTAACGACTGAAGGGGAGGCTGGAAGTACCAGGGAGAAAACAGCATCTGACCAGCTAAACCAGAAATTCCCAAGTAGAAAAAGCCTAACCCTGCTAAAAGGGGCATGTTCTATGGGTGCTCAAAAGGAATGTGTATTCTGTTGTTGAGTGGAGTGTTCTATAAATTTTCATGAAATGCTATTGGTTGATGACTTTGTTTCATTCTTCTTTAGCCAGGCTGACTGTCTGTATAGTTGTTCTATAAATTATTATTATTATTATTTTTTGCAGTACACGGGCCTCTCACTATTGTGGCCTCTCCCGTTGTGGAGCACAGGCTCTGGACGCGCAGGCTCAGCGGCCATGGCTCACGGGCCCAGCCGCTCCGCGGCATGTGGGATCTTCCCGGGCCGGGGCACGAACCCGCGTCCCTTGCATGGGCAGGTGGACTCTCAACCACTGCGTCACCAGGGAAGCCCTCTATAAATTTTTGAAAGAGGTGTATTGAAGTCTCTAACTACAACTGTGGATTTGTCTACTTCTTTTAGTTCTATCAGGGTGTGCTCCACCTTTTTTTTGCCACTTTGTTGTTTGTGCTTTGCTACATTGTCTTGGTAGATTGATCCTTTTATCATTATATAGTATCCTTCTCTGTGGTAATTTTCTTTGATCTGAAGTCACCTTTATCTAATATTAAGATAGACACATGTTTTTCTTTTATCCATGTCTTCGTGATGTATATTTTTTCCATCCTTCACCTTCAATCTGCCTATGATGTTCAATTTGAACTGAGTTTTTTTGTAGACAGTTTATAGCTGGGTCATGTTTTAATCTACTCTGCCAATCTCTGCCCTTTAATTGGTGTACTTAAACCATTCGCATTTAATGTAACTATTGGTACGTTAGGGCTTAAGTCTGCCCGTTTATTTTTTGTCTTCTGCCTGCTCTGTCTGTTTTCTTTCTCCTGCAGGTTACTTGCACATTTTGAAGATTCCATTTTGACTTATGTATAGTGTTTTTCAATGTTTCTTTTTTTTTTTTTTTTTTTTTTTTTTTGCGGTACGCAGGCCTCTCACTGTTGTGGCCTCTCCCATTGCGGAGCACGGGCTCCGGACGCGCAGGCCCAGCGGCCATGGCTCATGGGCCCAGCCGCTCCATGGCATGTGGGATCTTCCCAGACCAGGGCACGAACCCGTGTCCCCTGCATCGGCAGGCGGACTCTCAACCACTGCGCCACCAGGGAAGCCCCTCAATGTTTCTTTTTGAATAGCTTGTTTAGACGTTGCTCTAGGCATTACACTATATATTTACAACATCACAATCTACTAATGTAGTCATTTTGGCAGTTCAAGTGAAGTACAGAAATCTTACTTCCCTTTAACTCTTTTTACCCTCCCCCATTTATAATTGCTCTATATACATTTAGGACCACATCCGTGTTACGTTCTGTCGACTGATTATTTTTTCCCAGTTAGTTGGCTCTCTTCTTTTTCCTGCAGTGTTATATAGTGCCTCCTCACCGTGATGTGAATAATCCTCTGAAGTTAAGGCAAATCAGGTGGGAGAGTCCTGATTTGATTCCTGTTTCCAGATATGTAGTCAACTGAGTCACTGAGATGAGAAACAAATTTGGGTTACTTTAACTGGAGTGCAGCTGCTTATCAGTTTCCCAAGGCAAAGAGCATGGTAGAATATATTTTCCAGAAATGCCCTCAACAATATTTCTGGTCCCATATGCTCTTCCAGAACATTGTCACTCCTTTATGAAGAGGTTCCATCTGTGGGATCCTTAGCTGCGTTGTCTAATAGGGCACCACAATAGAAATGACATTATCTGACATTCAGGGGTAGGTTATAAAAGACAATAAAGTGTAAAAGCCAATATGGGATTTCAACTTCTGGGAAGAAGAAGAAGTAGACACACTTTTCCCTATGACTCTAGCGAAGTACAACTAAAAAACCTGGCAAACCATGTGAAGACTCTGCAAGTTGGAGGAAAGACAGATCATTTAGGGACCTTGGGACCCAAGGAACAAAATGGTGGTGTTTCCCTAGTTTTCCTTTTGCCTCCTATACCCAAGACTTGGATTGGAAGAAGTCAGCAACTTGGAAATGCCGTGGGCATGGACCCAAAATGAACAAACACAACACGAAAAGCCTACTCTCTCTAATCAAAAAAACAAAGAAAGGGGCAGCATAGCAAAGCTGAAAACTTTTAAATAGTAACCACTCTACTCTAGCCAAACCGCACAGAAAAACTGTGGTCCCATCCCCACCAGTGACCACAAAGGCTGAGTGGGGAACCTATGTCCTTGCCAGGCTGTCATGAAACACCCCAATGCCACCAGCTCCTTGCTGATTTTCTCCTTCTGTTTTGACAGCTGAGTGACACATACATGTTTTCACTTTCATCACTTTTAAGCTTGCCTTTACTTTTCTTGCGTTTCATGTAGCTCGTATCCAAAGCAGTGGTTAATTTCTCCTTTTAAGGAGCTGTCTGCCCTTTGGGATTTTCCTCAGATGAATATAATCCTTGAATGTGAATGCCAGTCATCTTTCTTGAACTTCTCCTGAAGCCTCTCTGACCAGAAACAGAAAGATTTCTTTGCGAGTACCTGACTTACCTTAGTTGTCTTTGGAGTCCTGAAAGTAAATACTTCACAGATCTAAATTCCTAAAGCAACTGAAACTTTTGCTTCTATTTTGGTACACGATGTACAGTTTTTTTCTGTGCAAAGTTCAGAATAAATCTCAAAACCTGGTGAATAAAATCTGATCAGAGTTGGACGTGGGACCTAAACTACAGACTAATATCCTATCACAACCTCTGTTGCAGGTAGGGTTCTCTAGAAAGCCAACTCTGAGACAGAGCTTAGTGAGCAGAATGTTTATAAAGGAGCATCCTTTGGCTTAATACCTAGGAAGGAAGGAAGGAAGGGAAAAGGGGGCAAGGATTGGGCAAAGGGAGCTGCGCTGGAATGCAGGTTCTGTGGGCAATAAAGCATTAATTGTACCCAAAGAAAGATTTGGCCCTTTGCCCTTGGCTCCTGGGAGGTAACCTCTAAGCCTTTGGAATGTCCTGCTTGATAAGAGTGTCTTTGTTTAACCTGGCGGGCTTGGGCCATGACAGATAGTTTATACTAACACAACATGATATATGGTAGAGGACTTAGGGCACACAATATCAACTTGACATTTGGAGGGGCTGGCGACGAAGGTCAGCCTCATGGGTGGTCAATCACATCTACATGACAAGCCCCTAATAAAAACTCTGGACTCAAAAGTTTGGGGAACTTCCCTGGTTAGCACTACTCATGCATACTGTCACAAGTCATTGCTGGAGAAATAAAACACAAGCCACACAAATCCTCTGGGTAGGGACAGACAATGGACAGCTCCACACCTGTTCTCTCCCTATCGTCTGTCCCTTTGATGATTTTTAAAAATTAATACACTTTATTTTGGGGGCAGTTTTAGGTTTATAAAAATGCTTAGTGGAAAATACATAGAGTTTCCATGTATCCCATCAGTGCCCTACCCCTTCAGTTTCCCCTAATATTAACATCTTGGGTTAGTGTGGTACATTTGCTATAATTGCAGAGCAAATATTGATACATTATTATTAATTAAAGACCACATTTTCCATTAGGGTTCACTCTTGGTGTTGTAAATTCTGAGTTTTTATATAGAACCCATAGAACATGGGTAGTTGTAGCTGATTACTGTTTTAAGTTGCAGTTTTCTAATGACATGTGACATTGAGCATCTTTTCACCTGCTTATTTGCCATCTATCTTTGGTGAGACGTCTGTTAAGATCTTTGCCCATCTTTTTAATAGGGTTATTTGCTTTCTCGTTGTTGAGTTTTAAAAGTGTTTGTGTATTTTAGATAACAGTCTTTTCTCAGATGTGTCTTTCACAAATATTTTATCTTAATCTGTGGCTTGTCTATTCATTCTTTCTCTTTCTCTCTGTCTCTCTTTCTCTCTTTAAAGTAACAGGAGTTTGCCCCAGCTAGCCTGCTGCAGGTGCCACAGGGCCCAAGAGTGACGGGAAGTACCTCGTGTCCCAGTGCTCAGGCTTACATGGACTTTCTCCAACCTTGCCAGCACTTACCTTTGCACTGCATGGTGGTGGGGGTGAGGTGTCTTTCACAGAGCAGAACTTTTCAATTTTAACCAAGTCCAGCATAACATTTTTTTCTTTCCTTGGTTATGCTTTCGTGCCAAAACAAAGTTCACCTAGATTTTCCTTTGTTATCTTCTAGGAATGTTATAGTTACGTATTTTACATTTAGGTCTATGATTCATTTTGAGTCTACTTTTGTGAAAGGTGTATAGTGTATATCTAGATTCTTTTTTTTGTTTGTTTGATTTTTTGGCATGGAGATGTCTAGTTGTTCTAGCACCTTTCGTGGAAAAAACCATCTTGCTCCATTGTATTCCTTTTGTTCCTTCATGGAAGATCAGTTGACTATATTTTGGTGTGTCTATTTCTGGGCTATGTTCCACTGATTTTCTTCTTTATTCTTTGACCAACACAACCCTATCTTGATTAGTGCAGGTTTATAATAATAAGTAGTAAAGTCAAGTAGTCATAGTCTTCCAACTTTGTTCTTCTCCTTTAATATTGTGTTGGCTCTTCTGGGTCTTTTGCCTCTCCTTATAAACTTTAGTATCAGGTTGTTGATATTCACAAGATAACTTGCTGGGATGGTGATTGGGATTACATTGATGACAGATCAAGTGGGGAAGAACTGACAATGTGACAACACTGAGTCGTCTTATACATGTACATGGAATATACCTCCAATTATTTAGATTTTCTTTGGAGTTTTGTAGTTTTCATCGTATAGATCTTGTACATATTTTGTTAGATTTATGCCTGAATATTTCTCTTTGCAGGGAATGGTAAAGTAAATGGTATTATGTTTTAAACTCCAAATTCCAATTCCTCATTGCTGGTTCATACAGAAGCAACTGATTTTTGTATATTAATCATGTATCATGCAACCTTGCTGTAATTGCTTATTAGTTCCAGGAGTTTTTTGTCGATTCTTTGGGATTTTCTGCAAAGTACTTAGACAACTATATCATCTGTGATCAAAGATTAGTTTTATTTTTTCCTTCCCAAATAATGTAACTTTTACTTCCTTTTCTTGTGTTATTGCATTAGCTAGGACTTTCAGTATGATATTGAATAGGTGTGGTGAAAGCCAACATCCTTGCCTTGTTTCTGATCTTAGCAAGAAAGCATCTAGTTTCTCATCATGAAGTATGATATTGGCTGTAAGATTTTTGTAGGTGTTCTTTATCAACTTGAGAAAGTTTCCCTCTATTTCTAGTTTGTTGATAGCTTTTATAAATGGGTATTGGATTTGGTCAAAATTTTTTTTATTGGAGTATAATTGCTTTACAATCTTGTGTTAGTTTCCCCTGTACAATGAAGTGAATCAGCTATATGTATACTTATCCCCTCCCTCTGGGACCTCCCCCCCCCCCACCATCCCACCCATCTAGATAGTCACAGGGCACTGAGCTGAGCTCCCTGTGCTGTACGGCAGGTTCTCATTAGCCATCTATTTTACACATGCAGTGTATTTATGTCAAACCTAATCTCTCATTTCATCCCACCCTTCCCTTCCCCCACCATGTCCACATGTCCATTCTCTACCTCTGCGTCTCTATTCCTGCCCTGTAAATAGGTTCACCTGTACCATTTTTTTAGATTCCACATATATGCATTAATATATGATATTTGATTTTCTCTATCTGACTTACTGCACTCTTATGACAGTCTCTAGGTCCAACTATGTCTCTACAAGTGACCCAATTTCATTCCTTTTTATGGCTGAGTAATATTCCATTGTATATATATACCACATCTTCTTTATCCATTCATCTGTTGTTGGACACTTAGGTTGTTTCCATGTCCTGGCTATTGTAAATAGTGCTGCAATGAACATTGGATACATGTGTCCTTTTGAATTATGGTTTTCTCAGGGTGTATGCCCAGTAGCGGGATTTTGGGGTCATATGGTAGTTCTATTTTTAGTTTTTTAAGGAACCTCCATACTGTTCTCCATAGTGACTGTATCAATTTACATTCCCACCAACAGTGCAAATGGGTTCCCTTTTCTCCACACCCTCTCTAGCATTTATTGTTTGTAGATATTTTTGATGATGGCCATTTTGACTGGTGTGAGGTGATACCTCATTGTAGTTTTGATTTGCATTTCTCTAATGATTAGTGATGTTGAGCATCCTTTCATGTGTCTCTTGGCCATCTGTATGTCTTCTTTGGAGAAATGTCTATTTAGGTCTTCAGCCCATTTTTGGATTGGGTTGTTTGTTTTTTTGATATTGAGCTGCATGAGCTTCTTGTATATTTTGGAGATTAATCCTTTGTCAGTTGCTTCATTTGCAAATATTTTCTCCCATTCTGAGGGTTGTCTTTTGGTCTTGTTTATGGTTTCCTTTGCTGTGCAAAAGCTTTGAAGTTTCATTAGGTCCCATTTCTTTATTTTTGTTTTTATTTTCATTATTCTGGGCTGTGGGTCAAAAAAGATCTTGCTTTGGTTTATGTCAAAGAGTGTTTTTCCTATGTTTTGCTCTAAGAGTTTTATAGTGTCCAGGTCTTTAATCCATTTTGAGTTTATTTTTGTGTATGGTGTTAAGGACTGTTCTAATTTCATTCTTTTACATGTAGCTGTCCAGTTTTCTCAGCACCAGTTAGTGAAGAGGCTGTCTTTTCTCCATTGTATGTTCTTGCCTCCTTTGTCATAAATTAAGTGACCATATGTGCGTGGGTTTATCTCTGGGCTTTCTATCCTGTTCCATTGATCTATATGTCTGTTTTTGTGCCTGTACCATACTGTCCTGATTACTGTAGCTTTGTAGTATAGTCTGAAGTCAGGGAGCCTGATTCTTCTAGCTCCGTTTTTCTTTCTCAAGATTGCTTTGGCTATTCAGGGTCTTTTGTGTTTCCATACAAATTGTGAAATATTTTGTTCTATTTCTGTGAAGAATGCCATAGCTAGTTTGATAGGGATTGCATTGAATCTGTAGATTGCTTTGGGTAGCATAGTCATTTTCACAATATTGATTCTTCCAATCCAAGAACATGGTATATTTCTCCATCTGTTTATGTCATCTTTTTGTTGTTGTTGTTTATGTCATCTTTGATTTCTTTCATCAGTGTTTTATAGTTTTCTGAGTACAAGTCTTTTGCCTCCTTAGGTAGGTTTATTCCTAGGTATTTTATTCTTTTTCTTCCAATGGTAAATGGAATTGTTTCCTTAATTTCTCTTTCTGATATTTTGTTGTTAGTATATAGGAATGCCAGAGATTTCTGTGCACTAATTTTGTACCCTGCAAACTTACCAAATTCATTGATTGGTTCTAGTAGTTTTTTTGTGACATCTTTAGGATTTTCTGTGTATAGTGTCATGTCTTTTTGAATGTTTTAATGTATCTGCTGATATGATCATATGGCTTTTCTTCTTTAGCCAGTTCATGTGATGAATCACATCAATAAGTTTTTGAATGTTGAATCAGCCTTGTATGCCTAGAATAAATCTTACTCCTTTGCTGATTTTTATCTGTATCCTTTCATTGTAATAAACCATACCATGAGGATAATGGTTTTCTGAGCTCTACTAATCTTTTAGCAAATTATTGAACCTGAAGTTGGTCTTTGGGAACTTTGGAACTTGTACCCTATAAGACTCTTGCCCACCGGGAAGCTCAGGAGCTAATAATGATCAATCAGAGATGCCTCACATTTGCCCTTTATCAAATAACTTAACATATTCATAGGTTCCAAGAATAAGAACATGGATGTCTTTGCAGGAATGCTCCCCACATTGCCCATGCAACTCCTTGTGATTTTTTTCTCACTCATGCTCAGTTCTGGGTGTACCACTTCCAAATTACAAGAGGATATTTTTGACCACACCTGAATTATGACTTGGCAAATCTGACAGAACTCACCACACAATGGGCAGTTCTGGATGAATTGTCACATGACGTCTCACGGTCAGGTGCTCCATCTTTACCTGGGTTCACTAGCATACCAAAAGTTGTTATTCCAAAGACATATAATTCTCCGCTGCAAATGGCATGGCCTTGCTGCAGAACCACGGGAGTCTGCATTGTGATTCTCCCACATGTGCCGTAAACTCTACATGGTATCTTTTTTCCACATCGGATACTTCTAATACCATAGGGTCAGCTAGGCTGAATCACCCAAGCAGCAGCGCTCTTCACCACAGACGGGCTTTTCGGCAGAACCCTTTCCTAATCTCAGTCCCATTCAAAGCTGGCAGCCTGTAACTGGGCCGAAGCAGTATACCCAGGTGTGAAATATGCTACTGTCAGAAACCAGAGGCAATGTTACCTCCTTCTTCATAGTGGGATATATCATTTTCTTTAGATGAGATGTCCTGGCACGCCCCTGACTTAGTGGGTTCTCCGTAGGAATTATCTCCCAATATCTGAAATGTGTGAGTGCCAGGGCCTCTAAGATGTTGACTGCTTCTTGGTCATCTGGCTTGATTAGCATGATATCATTGATATAGTGGACTAATGGGATAGTCTGCCGGAAGTACACACCACCCAGATTTTTCTCTCTCTATTGTAACAAAAGGAGAGTGTGTTAATACAGTCTTGGGGCAAAACTAAACAATATATACTATTGTCTCTTCTGTGTGAGTTCAACTACTTATGATCCCCTTTTCTAATAGTGAAAGAAAAAAAATCACATTCATCCAATTAATGACCACATACCGTATACCCGAGACCGTGTTTCTTTGCTTTAGCAAAGATACCACATCTGGCACAGTGGCTACAACTGGAGCTACCACTTGGCTGACTTTGTGGAAGTCCACTGTCATTCTCCAGGACTTACTAGATTTCTGCAGGGGCCAGACTGTTAAAGCAAATGCATATACGACAGAGATGGTTAGTTCTGTGTTCTTCAGATCCTTAAGGCTCGCACTAATTTTCAGGCTTCCCCCACCCCAATGAGGGTAGGTAAGTCAATGAAAAGCGGAGCAGAGTTGCCTAAAGGCTTATAGTGCTGATGAGATAAAAATTGGAGTTCAGAATTTGATAAGGGAAGGGGTATTAGTAAATATCCCAAGCTCTCAGCTGGGACCCCTGGAGGGCAGAGCAGACCAGAGGTAGACAGAGAGCCTCAACATTTTGTAACTCCGTTTCAAGGCAGTTTCATCTCTGACTGGATTAAGATGATCTAATTTCTCTCTATCAGAAGGCAAGGTGACTCCTCCTTGGAGGGAAAAAAAAGTGCTGGGGCGGGGTGGGGATGAAGTAGGGGTTAAGATTTCTCCTGGAAAGGCAGCTGCCACTTTTTCATGTAAAATCCAACAAGATGCCTAGGCTGGGGGCAGACTGAGCTCCTGAATATACCATTTGCATTTGACTGCCAATGCCTTTCAATCCTTCCTTTGTTAGTCGGTGAGTCGGAGTTGAAAACCCCCCCAAAATGGGACGCCAGATGGAAATTCCCCTGGTCAGTTTCAACATCAGTTTAACTACCGGTGAAGGGCTGCTTTTGTTTAGAAAGTGTGCATTTTGTAGCTCCATCCGGCAGGTGGCGATGTGGTACCAGGAAACGGCCTCTCTGAGAGTTCAGGCCCCCTTTCGGTCTTTTAAGCAAAGCCCCGAATTCGCTTTCTCCTTTTGGGATTCTGTATTATTTTTTTGCTGGAATATCCAGGAGGGACAGGAAAATAGTTTGGGGACAATCTACACATTCCACATGAAGCAGTTCCTAAACAGGAGAATCCCCTCTGGTACTTATGAGATGGGAGTGGGGGCATATATGGCATCAATTCCACAATAGCCGTACATTGAGTCCATCCAAAGGGTCTCATCCACAAGTTCACGTCATTTCTTTCTTCACCTCAAATCTTGCTTAAACCCCATCGACTGAACTAGGTACCTTTCCTCCTACAGAAGCACAATGTAAATCGGGGGTTACAACAGAAGCTACCATCTAGGGGGCCCAGGGAAGTCCAGGGTGGTGGAGAAAGGCCAGCTAGGGTTGAACAGGGACGCTAGTGGAGGTAGGAGAGAGGAAACCTGGTTGTCAGTCTCCTTTCCTCCTTTGGCCCCTTGCTCCAGGGTCATTGCCCAAGTGCCAGTGCTACTTGCTTTCCCATGTACATCTCAGTGTCTGGTGAGAACCAAGTTCAGGGACTTCTTTCTCCCTCCACACACACTGCCTCAGCTCCAGCCCTCAGGGCTTGCTCCTGTGCCCAGAATCTTCTCCTCTTCCAGGGCAAGAAAGTGACTTGGGTGCCTGACTAGCACAATGACTGACACATTAATATGTTAACTTTTCTTTTCCCTCTTGGTAATGGTACTAATATTTTGGATCCAAAAAAAAAAAACCAAAAAAGGAACAAAAGGTAATATAAAGGTACTCTGGGTATACATACAGACTCTCAAAAAGTATCCCGTCAGCCTAATGCTTTCAGAAATGTCATACACCCCAATGGAACACTGTAATGGATTTCTGACTAGTTAAAAGATTCTTGGGCAGATATAGACACTTTCAAAAGGGGACTGGGGGGCTTCCCTGGTGGTTGAGAGTCCACCTGCCGATGCCAATGCAGGAGACACAGGTTCGTGCCCCGGTCCGGGAAGAGCCCACATGCCTTGGAGAAGCTAGGCCTGTGAGCCGTACCCCGGTCCGGGAAGATCCCACATGCCTCGGAGAAGCTAGGCCTGTGAGCCATGGCCGCTGAGCCTGCGCTCCGCAATGGGAGAGGCCACAACAGTGAGAGGCCCGCGTACCGCAAAAAAAAAAAAAAAAAAGGGGGACTGGGGTAGTACATGGTTATCAGCTCACTGGATCATGGAGTAGGACAGAGAAAAACAGAACTATGTTGGTCTTGGCTTTTCTAGATACGGGGATGTTCTAGTTAGAACTGGATAAAAGAAAAGTTAAAGGTTTTTAACTTGCAGTCTCAAATGTTTACCATTTCTGAGCCTTCTTGTTGAAAAATTCAAGGAGCGTTTTAGACTCAGGAAAGGAGATGATGGTTTGATATGATAACAGAGCCCAGTTAGTAGAAAGAGACCCGAATTAATGTCAGTAAACTTAAGTGCAAGTCTTCATTCCACTTCTGCCTTAAGCAGCAACTCACTCTCCTCTCTCCTCGTCAACAAATTGAGGATAATAAAATCCTCCCTGCTTGCCTAACAAGGTTATGGTAAGAACAAACATTAAAAAAAATTGTTTTATAAACTGTAAAGCATTATATAAATGTAGGTTACTATTGTTATTGAATAGATCAGCCATGTTTGGGATGGTGTATATTTTCATACTATGAAATAGCATTCACTTTGTTTTCATTCCATAGTTTACTGTAATATGTTACATTTGATTTCTTGGTGTTGTTCAGGAAGTGTTACAATAGCTTTTTTTTTGTGGTACGCGGGCCTCTCGCTGTTGTGGCCTCTCCCGTTGCGGAGCACAGGCTCCGGAAGCGCAGGCTCAGCGGCCATGGCTCACGGGCCCAGCCGCTCCGCGGCATGTGGGATCTTCCCGGACCGGGGCATGAACCCGTGTCCCCTGCATCCGCAAGCAGACTCTCAACCACTGTGCCACCAGGGAAGCCCTGTCTTCATATTGCAGATGGAGAAAGTATAACTCAGAGAAAATAGGTGACCTGCCCAAGCCCAGAGTTACAAAGCAGAGATGGAATTCAAATGCAGGTATAAATACCCTACAGATGGATCTTCAGTTGGAGAATTCAAAAGTGTGTTCTAGATACACTGATGTTAAAATCTGGCCTCCATTTAAGATGAAGATGATACCGAGATGGTATAATTATAGGGAAACAGATGGGAAGAGAATTGTGTAGTGCCATGAAGGCTAAATAAATGTAAAGTGAGAGTCCACCTGGGAAGTTAGTGAGAAACTTTTGCTCCAGCTTTAGTTTTAAAGAGGGATTCTGTATTATTTTTCCCCATCTATCTTCCCTCTGATGTCTCCCCAGAAGGGAATGAACAATGTAAATAAAATAGTGAAATCTTCAATAGTGATATATACCACTAGAATGAAAGCCATGGAGGGTAGCAGCCATCTGTCTTCAGAATTCCATCATCTAACACAAAGCCTGGCCCAGGGCAAACCTTCAGCAAAGATATAGTCAATGAATGAATGAAGTGTGCATGTGAGGAACTATGCCCTGTTCTAATTGCTTTTCATAAACTACCTCATATAATTCTTACAACCCTGTGAGATAGGTATTATTTGTCCCACTTCACTAATGAAGCCTTTGAACCCCCAGACAGATCAAACTATTTACTCAAGGTCACAAAGCCCCAGAGAATATATTTTTGGTGACTTTTGATTATGAACATTTTCAAATAGAAAAAAAAGAGGATAGTATGATGAGCCTCCATATACTTGTAACATCGGGTAATGTGCTCATTTTATTTGCAAATTTACATCATCTTCTTATTTTACTACATTATTTTACACTTAGAGACATCATGACATTTTAACCCTAATTACCACTTTCCATCTGAAAAATTTTGGACTTTTTCTTATATCAGACCAAGATCCAATTGAGGTACATAAGTTGTCTCTAATTATTATGTCTTTTGAGCTCTTCTATTCTAGAAAAAGCAATAATTTTTGAAGAGAACAGAGAAATTGTAGAATGTTCACCTCCTGGGTTCCTTCTTCACCTTGTTTAGTTTAAGTTCTAGCCCCTGCATTTCTGGTCAAGAAGAAGTTATATAAAGACTATGCTTATTCACATGACTATTTCACAATGGAGCAGAGGTACTGGCTTCATCATTTACTGGGAATGAGCTATTTAGGAAACTCACTTCAGCCTCTCTGAGCCTTAGTTTTCTGTTTGTAAAATGAGAGATGATTCTCTCCTATCTCTCTCTCCTCCCTTTCCCCTCCCTCTTCTCTCTTCTCCCTCCTTGGCCCCCTTCTTTCTCTCCCCCCCCCCCCCCCGTCTCCTCTCCCTCTTCCCTACCCCCCTTCTCACTCTTCCCTGGCTCGGGCTCCCCAGAGCTGAGGCTGGCCATTGTCGAGAGGTAGGAATCAGATCGTGGCTGACCCTAGGCTTCGTCCGAGCCCACCACCCCGCTCCCGCCGGCACGGAGCATAACACGAAGCAGCCCCTGAAATAGCTAGTGGGAAGCAGCCGCATAGAACAGGGAGATCAGCTCGGTGCTTTGTGACCGCCTGGAGGGGTGGGATAGGGAGGGTGGGAGGGAGGGAGACGCAACAGGGAGGAGATATGGGAACATATGTATAACTGATTCACTTTGTTATAAAGCAGAAACTAACACACCATTGTAAAGCAATTCTACTCCAATAAAGATGAAAAAAAACAAGCAAAAAACCCCCCTGCTCCTACTTGGGTCCCCCAGGTGGGGGACGCTGCCTGGCCCAGGCCCTGGGGCCCCGGTCCCTTCCCCTCCCAGCCCCGGGGGCTGGCGCGCACCTGGCTCCCCCGTGCTCACCCGCTCCGCCGCGCACCTCGCCCGCCGCCAGCGCCCCACCCAGGTCGCTCCTCATCTGGCGAAGCGAAGGCCTCGCAGCTCCGTCCAAGGCTGGCGGACTTTTGATTATGAACATTTTCAAATAGAAAAAAAAGAGGATAGTATGATGAGCCTCCATATACTTGTAACATCGGGTAATGTGCTCATTTTATTTGCAAATTTACATCATCTTCTTATTTTACTACATTATTTTACACTTAGAGACATCATGACATTTTAACTCCCTCTTCCGCTCCCTCTTCCGCTCGGACAGCTTGAAAGGAGGGAGGTGGGACTAAGACTGCCTGACTTTCGGGACTTCGGAGGCTTTTCGCCTTCCTTTCCTCCCGACTTCTTCCGGCCTTCTCTGGGTTCTTCTGTTCTTTGGACAACCGGGGAAGCGCGAAGTTGACTTTAAATCTTTTGATCAGATAAGCAAAACGATCCCTAAAGACGTTTCTTTGCTCCCACGGGCAAAATAAACTCATCACTTGGGGAATTCAACAAAGAGAAACTGGAGTTCAACTTAATATATGATTCACTTTCCCTACCTTTGAGTGCAGAGTGCCCGGAGAGAAAGTTCAAGGGACCTCAGAGGAACACAAAGGTTCTGAGTCGGAGGTGTTGGGCTGCGGCAACAGAAACTGACTAGGTCTTGCCGGGACCTCCAAGAATGTCAACTGTCGGCTCCTAGAAAGATCCGCAAAGCAACCTGTTGCTACGACAGAGCTACGTCATTTGCTTCTAGAAGTCATGGAGAGTAATAACTTGACAGGATTTTGTTTGTGTCTCCGAGGGAGGAGAGCAAGATTGGGTTATTTATTAAGGTTTTGAAGTCTGGTTTAAGTTGTGTCTTTAACGTAGAGGATTGATTAGGATAAGGTAAGGGTTGGGCAACAGTTTCGGATGTGGATATAACAAGGCGAGGACGTTGAGGCAAGGGTTCAAGAAGTCTTGGGATGTAAACTGTACTTTGAGCTTTTCTGTTGAAGAATGGTTGGGTGTTTGAGGAAAGTTACTGAAATAAACAATGAAGATATTTGCAGCTTTCATGTCCCTGGGCAAAAGCTTGCGGAATTACGTTGATGAAAAAGAGTGAATAGTTCATATAAACGTAGTCACTTATAGATCTATGTGAATGTAGATGGCTTCAGTTCTCTCAATGGTGAACCTGCCTGTGAGAACGTAATCAACATTTGTCACTTAGAGTATTTTATCCTGGAAAGAAGTTCACTCAGGAAAACACATTTGCCACACATTTGTGGCAACATTTGTTTGTTACATACAGAATTCAGAGAGAGAGTGATCTTAGGAAACATTTTTTATGAAGTTAATGTTGGGTCTTAGAAGACCCATCCGTTTTTAAAATTAGAACGTGCTCCCCCCCACCTTGGGCACCGCAAAAGAAATACACATCCTTTTACTTTATTCTGTTCTTTTTACGTTTCCAGGGACAGACCTCATTTCCCCTTTCAGAAACAGCTGTAGCCAGGACTACGTTCCGGCTCCTCCACCAAACCTGAGGGTTTTTTCGAATTGTGCCCCAGCCAGTGAATTTCCCCCAAACTCCAGATCAGCCCCAGGATCAAAGGTGTAACTCACGTAAGGGAAGAAGTGTCTTTCCCCAACCAAGCTCCCACTCGTCTGCTCAGGTAACGAGGCGGGAACCTCCCTAATTCCGAGATCTGGGGAACTGCGCCTCTTGCCAGTGGACAGAGAGATCTTGGAGTCCTGCTCTCATTGGGTAACAACTCTGCTACTGAGGAAGCCGATTGGCTGAGCTCTAGCCTAGGTGTGGAGCGAGAGAAAAGATGAGTGTGGGCTGGTCCACCTCCCTCCCAAGAGCTCTTTCTCTTGGTTAAGATCGTGCTCCGCTACTCCGCTGTTCACTGCCAACAGGGCCTGCTTCAGCTCTCTAAGTCCTGAACAGGGAAAGAGTCCGGGAAAGAAGAGGGGTCCGGGGGCGGGGAGGAGAGCCGGGGATGCGGCTAGAGAGGACTCGGGAGCGGGAGGCCCTGATCGCGGGAGGAGGGGCCCCTGGGGAGGCCCTTAGCCCCAGGAGCCAGACCCGGCTGCAGAAGGCAGAGTGGGCGGGCGGAAAAGGGGCTCCCGGGTGCCCGGCAGGCCCCGCCTGGAGATCGCGGCGCGGGACGAGGCGAGGAGACACTAGCCTGCCGTCTGCAGCGCACAGCTCCAGCTGCGCAGGCGCACAGAGGACACAGCGCGTGGGTGGGGAGGCGGGGCCTAGGGCGACTCGGGCACTTTCCAGGGGTGTCATTCCCAGCAGCTGGGACAGGACCCACGACAAGGACAATTAGGAAGAAGCCGCGAATGCAGGCGGAGTGAACAGCCTCGTGGGACAAACCGATTCTCCAAACGTGCCTCCTCCATACGTGCAGAAGTTTACCAACCGGAGGAGGGAGACATTATGAACTCCAGGACTGGGCATCTCAAAGCCGACAAAGATCTCGATCGGAAAGGGCTTGCAGAGGCAGCCTGCTGTTCTAAGAGTCTCCGTGGAGAGCAGGCATGCAAGTGTTCCAGGCTGTGCTCGGGAAGGGATCAGCGTCGCAACAGTGACTACTTCTATGCGGTTTGACAGAGGAATATACGATGTATATAAAGGTACAGGGTTGAAAAGTGTGTTGGTAATTTCAATACGTGTGGTGATTTGGGAGAACTGGCCTTTATGCGCATACGATACACCTGAAGTGGCTAAAGTTCCTGCTTCCTCTTCTGTGGGTTCTCTGCTGTTTGGATAGAGGAACCTTTAAAAAGCAAAAAAAAAAAAAAAAAAAAAAAAGGCAACAACAACAACAAAAAACCCAGCGTGTACAAAAGTTTCACCACTTACTATCATTCTCTGAATCCTTGTAGGTTTCTATATCTCTGCAGTTATCACCAGAGAATTAGTATCTGGCTGATTTTTTTTTTCATTGTGGATTCTCAAGCAGCAAACATTTCCGTGACAAGTACAAGGAGTAAAGAACACTAGGGTTGAAATTGCTGAAAACTCTGAGCTATCCTGGTGGCTTCCAAACACTGAACAGCATCCTGCCATTCGATCTGACTTATTAATATCTGATAGGCTTTTGAGACATTGCCTGAAAATTAACACACGGATCTCAGAAACCTATAAAGAAGAGTGAAGTCATCCTTTTTGGAATAAACACAGGTATTGTTGAAGCCACTACATGTACAGTGAGAAGAACTATGATGGTAATAAATACAACTGAGTCCACTGAGAATGTGTTTGTGCAGATGTGAATCATTTTCTGTGGTTTTTCCCTCCCTCCCTTCTTTTTTTTTTTTTTTTTTTTTGCCTTTTGCCTTTTGTATACTTCAAAGTATAAACAAAGTGATTTAATAGACAATAGGCTTTAACACTTTCTAAGGCATGGATGTTAAGAATTCAACATACTCATAAATTTTGTTCACTGAAACAGTGCACAAGAAGATAATAAAACGTTACGATTACAGAGGGTATAAAATTTGTTCCTCTAATATCTATGCTGCTAAACCTACTATGTAGTGAGATATCTATAATTTTTTCCTAAATCTTTATGTAATTTTGTACAATTTAAATAATCTATATATAAAAAACATTTCTGGCTTGGTAAATTAGGTGTTGGTTTATTGGGAAAAGGGTGTAAAGTAAGTAATTCTTAAACCTTAAATATATTTTCAATAAAATACATTTTGGCGTAAGGTAATAGGAATATAAACTTTTTTGGATCAATGATTACTGTCACATTTTTTTCACCATCCTTACATCTTTTCCTTTTCTTTTCTTTTCTTTTTTTTTTTTTTTCGGTACGCGGGCCTCTCACCGTTGTGGCCCCTCCTGTTGCGGAGCACAGGCTCCGGACGCGCAGGCTCAGCGGCCATGGCTCACGGGCCCAGCCGCTCCGCGGCACGTGGGATCCTCCCGGACCGGGGCACGAACCCGGTATCGGCAGGCGGACCCCCAACCACTGCGCCACCAGGGAAGCCCCTGCATTTATTTTGAAAGGCACGCCCACGAGCTTTGTTTACGGATGGGGAGTTTAAGAAACAAGAGAAAAAGAGGGCTCAGCGATGACTCCTGGGCTTTTGACTTGAGCGACTTGAGCAAGGATAAAGTCTTCCTTGACGGGTATGGGAAATCCAAGGAAGGAGCGGTGTGTGTGTGTGTGTGTGTGTGTGTGTGTATGTGTGTGTGTGTGTGTGTGTGTGTGTGTGTGTGTGTGTGAATTCTACTCTTGACATGTTGACTTAGAGAGATTAATCCACTCCAACTGAATGACAAGGAGTGAAGTGAAAGGATTCACATTTGATACGTGACAGTGAATATCCAGGAAGGATCAGGAAGGGACATAGGACTGGACATGGGAAGGAATAACATAGACCAAAGTGAAAGAGAGAGAGAGACAGAGAGAGACACACAGAGAGAGACAGACAAGCTTGGACTTTATGATGGTAATGAGGTTGGCCATTAACTGAGAACTAAATTTGAGATGCAGTGAAAAGGAAAAGGAAAAAAGAATTCCAAGGGAGATAGCTCATCAGAAGATAAAGAAAAAGCTTGCCTTGTTTCCCCAGATCCTCTGTTTCTTAGGTGACATTTATATTTTTACCTCCCAATGGACTTTTGCCCATTTGTAATGGCATCTCAACCAGCACATAGTTCCTGCCAATCCCAGAGCATCCTGGCTCCTTGAGCCTAGCTAATAGCTGATGCTTCACTCCTTGTCTGTTTACTGGTCACTGGAATAGCAACTGAACCATATGCTTGGAATAATTGGCCTGATGTCATTTTAGGTGGCAGTCTTCCATTTCTGTCTTAAGTGTAAAAGTGACCCTCACCAGAAAACTAACAGCCTAGAGCTGGCTGAATCAGGACCTGTAGGTCCGTGGCAGAGCCCCAGCACTGCTTTCCCTTTCGAGGCTGTGCTCTGAAAGCTTCGATGCAAACCCACCTCAACTTGGCAACAGTGACAGAGTAGGAATTGCTCAAGGAATCTGCTGAGTCACCAAGGAGACGTCACTTTCAGCTGATGCTGAGATGATGCTGTTGAAATAGTTTGACATCCTTGAGAACAGGTGTTTGCCTTTGATAAGACTACACACTGCACAGTCCCCTGGACTCAGCACCTTGTTGGCCGTATGTAATAAGTAGTCTGCATTTCATTATAAATGTGACAAGAATACGTCTGGCCAAGTCGCAGGTGGTTGGGTTATTTAACTGTCGTCAATCCCATAATGAGGTAAAGACCACTCACATGTTCTGGAGAGATGGGAATTCATCAGATACTAAAGCCAAGCCTGAGAGAGTCAGGGGGCAAGGCCAGTGCTTTGGAATAGTGACTACTCCATGAATCCTGACAGATGTCTCTCCCCCGACCAACATTCAAAAAATCCTAACAGAGAGGACTGATTTCTGTATTTAGTTGCAAACAACATGTTCTGGGAAAAGAGAAGAGACTATTGCCTCTACCTGAGGACACTATGCGGGCGGCGGAAGAGGGAGAGAGGGATGTAGATTTGCACTTGATAGGTGAGGGATGAAGGGAACTGTCATCGGATGTACAAAGCAAAAGCAGCATAGAGGGCTAGAGCATTGGCCTCTGGGGAGGAGCTGGGGATGAAGGCCTGGATATCCTCTTCCAGAACTGGCCCTGAGATACGCAAAAGCACAGAAGGGATGGTCTATTCCTCCTCTCCTATGAGTTCACAGTGGGCTCACCTCCCTTTGGCTTAGAAGTTGTCCTCCTTTTTAAAAGAGGACAGGAGTGGGGTCTCTAAATTTCCAGAAGCCACATAGGGTCAGCCCTGAAGGCCTAGCAGCTAAACTGTCTACAGAGACTCCTGGTCCCTCCTATCCTAGGAAGACAGTGCACTCATGGAAGGGTAAAGCCCTCCCTCCCGGGACACCAGAGGCTCCAGGAAGGAGGCCGCCAGCAAGCCAGAATTTTTCTCTCTCCAGTAAAAGAAATACAAGGGTCTGTCATACAGAGTGAAGTAAGTCAGAAAGAAAAAGACAAATACCGTATGCTAACACATACATACGGAATTTAAGAAAAAAAATGTCATGAAGAACCTAGGGGTAAGATGGGAATAAAGACACAGACCTACTAGAGAATGAACTTGAGGATATGGGGAGGGGGAAGGGTAAGCTGGGACAAAGTGAGAGAGAGGAATGGACATATATACACTACCAAACGTAAAATAGATAGCTAGTGGGAAGCAGCCGCATAGCACAGGGAAATCAGCTCAGTGCTCTGTGACAACCTAGAGGGGTGGGATAGGGAGGGTGGGAGGGAGGGAGATGCAAGAGGGAAGAGATATGGGAACATATGTATATGTATAACTGATCCACTGTGATATAAAGCAGAAACTAACACACCATTGTAAAGCAATTATACTCCAATACTGTATTGGACACTTCAGTCCAATCTATATCCCCAGTGGGGACTTATCTGAGTCGCATTTGATCTTCACAGTCACCCCTTGATCTAGGTGTGACTTTTGCCCCCATTTCACAGGTTATGAAACAGGATAGTTTGTTGGAGGCTACAGGTCTAGTTGCGGTGGGTGTAGGGGTGTCCAGGAGGAGTTTAACCTTAGAGCCTCACAGCTTCTTAGGACCCTGCAGGGAGGCCTTAGGCAAGCTCCCTTGCCTCTTGGTGTGGGGGTGGGTGTTCTTATTTCCCTATTTGTAAATTAAAGTGATTGCCCATTTGTGATTCTCCATCCATTCCTGTTCAAACTCATCACTTGAGTAGCATTTAAAAACCACAGATTCTGGGACTCAATCCCAGTGTAAGTTCAATAGGTCTGGGGTGAGTCTCCGTAACCTGCATCTTTTAACAAGTAGAGGCATCAACAGATCTGCCTGAGAAACTCAGACCAATGCTTCGCAAAGTTTACGCTGCAACAGGATCCTCTGGGGAGCTTGCTGAAACACATTCCTGAGCTCCTGTGAGATCCTGATTCCGTAAGGCTAGAGTGTGGCCAGGTGCATTTCTCAAGAGCTGATGCCAATGCTGCTGGTGACCATCTTTCTTCATTGAACAAAACTACTCTAAGGACTTTACAAATATTAACTAATTTTATCCTTATAACAGCCATAGGAGGCAGCTACAGTCATCCCCATTTCAAAGGAAACTGTCTCCACAGAGACATCAAGCAATTGACCTCAAGACACACAGCTCTTAGCAGAGCCTGGATGACCCACCAAGCAGTTGGCACGTGACTCCCCTCCCCTCCGCCGCCCCGCCCCGACATTGCTTCTCCGCTATTGTTCTAATCAGCTTCCACTACCCTAGCCCATCTCAGCACTTCCCGGGGCTGCTCCACTCCAGTCCCGCTCCCCGATGCCCCAACCTATCCCTTTGTGACCCTCCCTCACTGCTCCTGGGACAGATCAGCGCCGACAGCCCCTTTCCAGCTCCGCCCGGGCACCCCAGCAGAGCCGGAAAGAACCTCGCCCAGCCCTAGAGCAGCTAGTACTCGCTGCGGGCAAAAGCTTCTTCAGGGCGGATGGAGTTCCGCGTGAGGCCTGCAGATGGCGCCAGAGGATCAGCCTGGGGAACGGGGAGGGGGAAGGAGGCGGAGGAAAGCGGAGGTGGGTGAGAATTGACAGTCATGACGGCCAATGGCAGCATGGTGTGGTTTGCCCAACTTCCGTGCTCTGGCCCCCCAAGAGCCTCCCACCGCTTTAGGGGGCTGCAATTGTGGCAGGGAACGGAGAGGTGGAGGTGCCGCCTGCTGCGTCACGTGGTCCCTGAGTGTACCCCTGTTAGTCCAAGGTTGCAATAGCTCATGGGGGCTCAACCTTCCCCCCTCCCCCAACTTATCTTCCTCTCAGTTCACTGAGGCACATCTTACCAGTCTCTGGCAAACTCGTGTCTCCATCACTCTGGGTCCTTGTAGTTTTGGTAAAAGGCATTACTGTCGCTTTGTAGTATAGTCTGAAGTCAGGGAGTCTGATTCCTCCGCTACCTGTCATTGTCTTAGCGGCTGTTTCCCGCACTGACAGTGCAGAGCGGGCTGCTTGGCGGGTGGGGGTGAGGTGAGCAGAGTGAGGGATGAAAGGTGGGAACCACCCCCTAAATGCCAGGCATTGTGTTTTGGTGTTTGCCACAGGATTGTCTCATTTCATCATCTTTGTCTTTAATCCATTTCCTGTTTCACAGATGAGGGAACAAGGTGAATAAATTGTCCGTGGGCAGTCCTTGGATGATCTTGACTCCTGTCAGCCGCCAACGCCCAAGGGCTTTTTATTGTGCCAAGGCTGCCTTTGCAGCGTTTCAGTGCATGCAGTTCCGGTAAATCACCTCTCCCCACATAGATTCACCCTTCCGACCATCTATTCATTTATTAGGGACCCACCCGCAAGGCATAGGCCTAGTTGCTATTAAAAATACAAAAAAAAAAAAAAAAGAAAAAGAAAAAGAAAAAAAAAGAACTCTGCTATGAAGTAGAGGAGATAAAAAAGATATATACAGGAGAGTTAAAAAATATATATACACGGAATAGTGATACCTATTTTGTTCCAGATAATATGATGGTGTCTGAAGACAAAGACATGGATAAAATCTACCCTTGCCTTTCAGGAGGCCTTAGGCAGGAGTAATCCCTGAACTTTTAATTTCTCACCCCTACAATTTTTAACTAACTGAGCATCCACTCCATATATATTATTTATGTTATATATGTATATATTCTTTTGTAATTGATACATTAAATGTTAGCTCACTTAATTTCTTATTTTGGGGGTAAAATTATAAATGGAGGTGGAAGCAGTTTTTTCATTCACTCCAGTGGAGCATCTTGGGCGCTTCCTGGAGAGCTTCCTTGATCTGGAACCCCCAGGCCTGGTACATGCCTGACTCTCTCCCTTCTTTCTTTAGATCTCTGTTAAATGCCAGGTTTCCAGAGAGGCCTTCCCTGACCACTCCCTCTCCTCCTCTGTCATCTTCTGTCCCCTTATCCCAATATTTCATATACTACGTTTCACTGTAGAGTAAATATCATTATTTTTTGTTAGTTTAGTTTTTGTCTCCTTGCACTAGAATGTAAGCTTCAAAGAACAACAGGGTCCTACTGTATAGCACAGGGAACTATATTCAATATCCTGTGATAAACCATAATGAATAAGAATATGAAAAATAATATATATATGTATAACTGAGTCACTTTGCCGTACAGTGGAAATTAACACAACATTGTAAATCAACTATACTTCAATAAAATTTAAAAAAAAATAATGAAAGCTTCATGAGGGGCGGGAAGGAGTCCTGAACACTGGGGGCTTCGAGACAAAAGCAACAAAGCCAGAAGATTGGGGATAGAGGGAGAAAGCCTTACCCAGTGCATCCTGAAACCCCCCTGGGCTGGGGTAGGAGTAGAGGGAATATGGGGACTGTTTATTCACGCCTCTCCTGATTGCTGCATTCTTGCAATGCTCAGGGCCAGTATCACCCAGCCCTTCCCTCTCCCCCAGTTATCTATAGTCTCCCCTTTTTCTCTCTGATTTTTAGTGAGGAATTGCACATTTTCAGTCCTCACCCCCCACAGGTAGCAAAGGTTAAGGTCTGATACACAAAGACTCTGCTGTTTGTTTCTCTCAGCATCTTCTCACTTAAGACGTTTGTGGTTGTACAAAGTGTTCTGGCCTAGGAGCCAGAAGACCTCATCTCTGTAACTGGATTTGCCCCTGAAGAAAAGAGTAAAGGGGATGGTTGAACACCCTATTCCCACACTATCTGACTTCCATCCCATACACAGGAGCCAAGGACACCTAGGAGTTGATCTTGGATTGAGCTTCTTACCCAAACTGTGTCCTGAACTAATGAGAAATGAGGAATCCTGCATGGTTGCCTGTTTCTGTGTAATGTAAGGAGAACATGGTGAGAAACCTACACAAAGTGTAGAGATTTTTATTACGATTTATAATCATTGGGTCCCAGCTGCACCAACGATGAGAAGCAGTTACACACCCCTGAAGACCCAGGGAGGACAGCACAGTATAAAGTGGAGTGCACCCGTGCACTAGGTTCCCTGTACTGACATGGTGCACACCCATGCCAGCCTCACCTCTGGCCAGCTCTTTGCACTCTTACACCATTTTATAAACTTGAAGTTGGGTTAAACTCTATTTTATCCTATGATTTTGATTGTTACTCCCTATCTGAGCCCCCCCCCCAATTACTAGTCACCCGCTTCTTACTAGCTACGTGACCTGAACAGGTTATCTTCTTTTTTGAGCCTCAATTTCCTTTCGTTTAGAATGGGAAAAAAAAATTGGTTATTCTAAAACCAATGGGGTCACAGGGTCAAAGAAAGATATTGTGGATTTGGAAGACTTCAGAAATTATATCACTAACATACTCATACATAGAAAATACTAGAGTAAGAATTCTAACCAAACATCAAATAAATAGGAGCAGAGACCTCAGTTAGGAGCAGGAAAAAAGGAGAGCAAACAGTGGTGAGCAAAAGAGTCTGGCAAATTTTATCTATATAGTTAAATCTAAACGGACAGTGATAGACACTCTGGGAATGTGTAATAAAAGTTTTAAAAAAGCATTCTTTAAGTGGAAGTGACTCACTGCAAGGGAAATTCTATAATATCTGGAGCTGAAACATTCAGGGTTTGGCTCAGGGGGACCACAGGTAGAGGAGTAGCGCATTTTGTCTCACGCGTCATACTCTTCTGGATGTGGGGAGGGAGATGAATAGGGGAAATGAATCTTTTGGAGAGATGTCATCTTATTGGGATGCAAGTGGAAGCAGAGGGAGAGTAACTGATACTTTGCCCATCTATAATAGAAGCGAATTTTTGTTCAGCTCTGAGCAGTAGGAAAAATACTATTGACTGAATAAAAAGCTAATAAGAGAATGTGATGAATAAGCAAATCATAAGATTCCTTAGTGGAGGTAATATCTGTTGCTTTTCTATACACTAATAATGAACCATGAGAAAGGGAAAACAATAAAACAATCCCATTTAAAATTGCATCCAAAAAACTAAAATACCTAAGAATAAACTTAACCAAGGAGCTGAAAGACTTATACTCTGAAAACTATAAAACATTTATGAAGGACACTGAAGATGATATGAAGACATGGAAATCTATCATGTATTCTTGGATTGGAAGAATTAATATTGTTAAAATGTCCATACTACCCAAAGCAATCTACAGATTTAAAATGCAACCCCTATGAAAATACCCAGGACATTTTTCACAAAACCATAACAAATAATCCTAAAATTTATATGGAACCACAAAAGACCTGGAATCACCAAGAAAATCTTGAGAAAAAAAAGAACAAAACTGGAAGTATCACACTCTCTGACTTCAGACTATACTACAAGCCTACAGTAATCAAAACAGTATGGTACTGGCACAAAAAAATAGACATATAGATTAATGAAATGGAATAGAGAGCCCAGAAATAAACCCACACACTCATGGTCAATTAATCTAAGACAAAGGAAGAAAAATACTATTGATTAAATAAAAAGCTAATAAGGGAATATGATGGATAAGTGAATTCATAAGATTCCATAGTGGAGGCAATATCCCCAGTAAAAAACAGCCCTTATCTTTTGAATAGACACAGGGTACAATCTTCAAAAGAAAAAAAGTATATACAGGGGAAATAAATTAATTTTCACCCCATTCTCAAGACACTACCTTTCCTGGGATAATTGATGACTATATAAGCATAATAACTCCTTTTCAACATATTTCACAGAAGCTGAGCAGTTCAGTGTTCATGCATAAGAAGACTGGCTGATCTGGCAGGAAATGAAAATTTTACCTTAGATATATTTCTCATGAATAGTTTTTTAGGTGGTGAGTGAGTATGCTCAAAAAGCGATTCACAAGCCTCTATAATACATGAGTTTGGGACACAGAAAGCTAAAGATTTGGACTAAGTTTAGATGAGATCAGGAGCCAAAGAGGCTAGCAGAGAGGTGTGTGTGTGTGTGTTCATATAGGGACAGGTGGGTAGCCGTTAGGCTGCTAGTGAGGTACCATGATCTCCAGGTCCCGGAGTAGGTCCTTGGGAAGACAGACTCTTCTAAAAAGTTGGTGCCCTTACCATTTTAAAATATTTTTATTATTACTCCTGGGCATCATTGTTCAATTTTAAAAATATCTCGCACAGGCTACTATTCCCATGGTGACAAGGCAAGGCTTGGTTGCCAAGAGCTTCTGTTGGACTGTCCCTAATTTTTCTTTGTGAGAACAGGTGCTTCTTCAGGGTAAGGAAGGGAGGTGGGAAGGTCCCTAGTAACCTACTCCCTCTCCCTGTTCAAAGGACTCTAAAAGAGCACAGCAGAGACAGTCCACTGGGATCAACTTTAGTGCTTCCCATACTCCTGAGCTGAGGCTTTCCCTGAAGGTAAAAGAAAAGACTGTTCACTGGGTCATGGGAAGATTCATATGTAAAGCCCAAGACTCAGGTACTGTTTCAGGGGAGTTTGCATCCACGGTAAAGTAGGATCGGCCCAGGTTCATCTGACTGCAAGGGCAACAGTATAAGGCAAATATGAAGGAACTGATATGATGTGGAGGGTGGGACCAGCCTGGGAGAAAGAGTGGAAAGGGAGAAAGTTAGGTGGAGAGGGTGAACCAAACACGTGTCTGTCTTCTTCAAACCAATAACTATATGAAATAATGGAAAAAATAAAAAGAAACAAAAACAGAATAAATCTGCCCCAATAAGGTACTGTCATGGAGCCTGAAATTTTGAGCAGACAGATGAACACCAAATTGAAACGCTTATGGAAGCAGACTGCTGTGAAGATAGGAACTGTAAAAAAACTTGAAGTTTGGGTATGATGGAAGTTGGGTGGGAGATGGCCTAGGATATCTAGTCAATCCCTGTCTCTCCTCCATCCTCACATCTCTGTTTCTCCTAAGCAACATTTATCCACAGGCAAAAGTGATGAGTGTCAGCACAAAGCTAGAGATACAAATCTTACCCAATAGGTAGTTGATGAGCACAAGCAGGGACCAGAATTAAGACTTAGAGACAAGTTTCCAGGTTTCCAGTGTCCCCCATGTGGACGCACAACCGTCGCCTCCCCCAGGGTCCCTGTAGGTCAGCTATGATGAACAGACAAACAGATGAACAGTTCTCAAACACAGAAGTAGAAAACCAGAAATCACAAAAAATTCAAGTTATAATGGTATTGTATAAATCCAACTGACATTATGTGGAGTTTCGTGTTGAAAATAAGTCTGCAACAAAAGAATATGACACACATCTTAAAATATGTGTATTGCTCCATAAATTTCACGATAATTTAGCATAAATGTTCATTTGTTCACATGAAAATAATAAGTATTATGTCAGGGTACACAGATTGAGCATTTATAAGCCAAGCTTTAAAAAAAGTGTATGCTACAAGATGGAAGAAGTTGAGGCCCCCTAAGAAATCATACTAGCTGTCTTCTCTTCCTTACTAATTCTATTTTGCAAGCTGGCTAGGTAGGACCCAAAATCCAAAAGCACGGAATGACAGATAATAGGATCTAAAGAAGAAAATTAAAAAGGACAGATGCCCAGAGTTTATTGTGTCAGATAATCTTTCTTTCTAATAATAGAAGTCGAGTAAAAAGACTGAACAAACAAAATCTACTTGAAAGGGCATTTAAAGCCATAGTTAGAAGTGTCAGCTGGTGAAAACGGAAGGAATGGGTGTGTGTGCGTGGGCCAACTAATGGGATACAAGCAGTTGTATTATCAGTCTGTTATAATAGTGTAACGTAATTAGTCTGCACCCCCAGTGCCTAGCGCAAAAGAGGGATTTGGGGAACTAGGAAATGTTTGGAATATGGACACGGCGGACCATGATGTGATAATCAGAGGACACGGAAATATTTCTGAGAAAGTAGTAGAAGAAAGGGAAAGGATTGTTTCCCAAAAGATGACTTAGGAGAATAGCATTGAAAGGGTAAATAACAAAGAAAAATAAAGTATTTTGAAATTTTGCCAGGTACCTGTCCTTTTTCAGTTCACTGAACACCTTTCCACCTTAAGGATGTGTAAGTAAGTATACGCATACTTAACTTTGTCTTTAAGTATTAAAACAAGGAAAAAGGAAGGACAAAACAGATGTATGTTTGAGGAAGGAGTAGGCAGTGGTAAGCAGTTATGGTAAACTGGCTGAACTGGGCTGGACTTTATTGTTTAAAGTTTCCAGATCTGCTAAAATTAAACTCTTAGTTGCAGGGGTATGTGGGGTGGGCAACAGAGAAGGGCCTTAAGTTAATACCTAGGTTGCATTTCTTCTCTTTTTGAGGGTTATAGAAGCAAGGGTTAACAGCCAGGTTTTAGAATCAGGTAGCCTTTGTTTAGAATTCTGGTTCTTCTTTAAGCCTGAGTTATCACATCTTAAAATGGACAATAATGGAACTTTCTTTACAGAATTATAATGATGACTAAAACAGATAATACATGAGACATGCTTCTTACAGTGCCTAGAACATGAACTTTCTACAAATATTCCATGTTGTTATTTATTTTTATCTGTCAGGGTTGTCAGGGGAGTTTGGATCAGGTGATAAGGAGTGTAGCTTCAAAGTTAATACAAATGGACTCTACAAGAAACCTACCTCTTTTTGGGTGAGATCCAAACCAACTCAGGGATTCAAAAAAAAAAAAATCAGATTGGAACCTTTCTGAGGCATCCAGTCCAAATGATGGAGAAGAAGGGTGAGAATAGATTTTGGGCACTTCCGTCTACTGAACTATCTTGCTCAGTAGCCCAAGGGGTTAAAATAGCAGAGGGTAGAGTTGCTTGGGGTGTGTTGGAGAGGAGGGACATCTTGGGATAGATTGGTTTGGGGTGTCACACCTATGAGTGGCTACTTTGGGATATGATTTGAGGGACTGTGGTTGAATTTGGGTATAGGATGACTGAGCTAAGATATGAGGGAAAACCTGTGCAAGATATATGGCAGAATGATCTAGAATGAAAAAATTCTTCATCTCTATATCATATGGTTCTTGGTTGGGAACTTTTCTTTGCAGAGAAAATATGGGTTGCAAAACGTCTTTGCTAGAGGTCTCCCATGAAGGGCTGGTGAACAGTAACTGGAAATTTGGTCTGAATGATGGACTCTGAGTTATGTCCAAAGCTGCCTCCAGCATTTACTGACCTACTGTGCCCACTCCATTTTCTGGAGTGTGACGGAGCAGCCCTGAGAAGTGAGAATGCCTTTTACCCACCCTGATCTCCACCACTATGGTTTCGCAAGAGCAGGTCACAGGACACATGGCGAAATCCTTCGCTGAGCAAAGGCATTTCATTTTATGGACACGTGGCAGAGCAAAATGAACAAACCCTGAAAAATCAACAAACACTCAGGTTTCCGAGTTGCTTCCTGCGGCCGGCATCAGTGGCAATGTACTCCTACTCAGCTTAGCCCCATCAGTGACCCCAAATCATCCTAGCCTGCTGGAGTCAAGGGATATTTGTCACACATCTTCTGTCATACCTGCCCCTTTCTTTTGTCTGATAAGTTAATGAGACTTATTATGTGAAGGTCAAAGCTTAGAAGTTATTAAGACATCTTTAGACGTTTGAACTCAACAGACCTCAGAAGCTATCCAGTCTAATTTCCTCAGGTTTTCCACTGGTTCTCTACACCTACTCTTACCCCATCCCTGAAAACACCTCACTACACCTCCATTCCTGCAGCATTCAGTTATGAACTTAAGAATGACTCCCAAAGGGAAATTTTCCATGACTCATCCACCACTAATACCCTAGCTAGATCCATTTCTTCTGATGCATGTTCTCTTAAAACTCTGTATATCTCCTTCACATAACTCATCCCAAATGCAGATAAATATTTGTACAGTTACTTGTAAGATGCATGCCTCCTCCTCGACACTGGAAAGTAGATCCCATGAAGTCAAAGAACATATTGAAATGGTAGTCCCTAGCTAGGGGCTTATCAGTCAATACCCACTTGACGGATGAATAACGAATGAATGTAAATAATGAATAAATAAATAATAAATGAATGAATGAAACTTCATAGAGTAGTTGTGAAGATAAAGTAAAAAAAGAATACATCCTAACATGCACAGTGTCTGGTGTATATTAGAAGCTTATGAAATAATATTAGATCCCTTGGTAGCTAACGCTTGAAGGAAAAGCATTAACATTTTGTATTCAATGTTTTTATACTTACTGTTATGACATAAATATTTCCCGTACTATTTTTTAACTTAATTAATTTATTATTTTTAACAATTTTTATTTATTTTTGGTTGTGTTGGGTCTTTGTTGCTGCACCTGGGCTTTCTCTAGTTGTGGCGAGTGGGGGCTACTCTTGATTGCGGTGCACGGGCTTCTCACTGCGGTGGCTTCTCTTGTTGTGGAGCACGAGCTCTAGGCGCGCGGGCTTCAGTAGTTGTGGCACATGGGCTCAGTAGGTGTGGCTCGTGGGCTCTAGGGCACAGGGTCAGTAGTTGTGGCTCACGGGCTTAGTTGCTCCGCGGCATGTGGGATCTTCCCGGACCAGGGCACAAACCCTTGTCCCCTGCATTGGCAGGCAGATTCTTAACCTCTGCGCCACCAGGGAAGCCCTCCCATACTATTAAAGTCTTTTGATAAACACAATTTAAATGATTCCATGATATAGTCACATGGTATATTAGTTTGGGTGCTTTGGCTTAAAGTAAGAAAAAAAAAAAAGCCCTGATTCAAAATGGCTGTAGTAAGGAAATTTGGTATCTCATCAAATTGAGAGTCCAAATGTGGACCAGGCTTGAGGTTGGTGCCTAGCAGCAAGCCCTTGATGTCATCAAGGAAGCAGGTTCTTTTTCCTTCTGTGATCACCATTGGTTTCATTCTGAGGTTGGTTCTCTTTATGATTGACTTGGCTGCCAGTACAGGGTCTTGTTAACATGCAAGAGATACACAGAAAGAAGTTCCAACCAGACTTACACTTTCCAGGAGAACGTCACGCTCTGATGGCTCAGACCAGTGGTTCCCTAATAATTATGAATATGAATTCTTAAATTATCATATTTTATCTTGAATTAATATGACTCCATTTCACATACAATGTAATAACAACATAATGTCATTTGCCTCCCCCCTTTGTGCTATCATTAAGTAATTTTCTGCTACATTTGCTATAACTCTGTGGTATACAGTTATTATAGTTGGATTTAAAATAGTCAATTGTTTTGAAGGAATTTAAGAAAAGAAACATAGGTTTAAACCACTTAATATTTTCAATGGTCTCCCTTTCTAACTGCAGTTCCAAAAATGTCGTTGACTTTAATTCCCTTTTGGCCTACAGACTTTTTTTTTCTTGTAGGGCAGATGTGCCTTGTTTATCTGAAAATGTTTATATTTTGCCTCCATTTCGAAAGGATATTTTGCTTGATACGGAATTTTAGGTTGAGAGTCGTTTTTCTTCCAGCATTTTTAAAATGTTATTTTATTGTAATAGGAAAGAGTCTTTGTATTCTATTACAAGTTAATCACTAAAGGGATGTTGCCTGTAAGCTTAAGTTACACATAATGGCCTATCTCTGGGAACCCTGCTTCTCAGGTAAGGAGCATTAAGCTAAAATACCTTTGTTAAGCTCACAAGAAACATCCTGACCAGGCCCACCTGTGAATGACTGCAGGGAGGAAGAAATGAACACATCCCCTCCAGAGGCTGATGGGAACCAGGAAGTGTATGACTTTACTCCCTCCCCTTTTAGGATAAAAGAAACTTGAATTCTAACTCAGGCAAGATGGTTCTTTGGGACACGAGTCCACCATCTTTTTGGTCTGCTGACTTTCTGAATAACTGCTGTTCCTTGCCCCACCGGCTTGTCTCTCCATTTATTGGCCTATTGTGCTGCAAACAGTACAAGCTTGGACTTGGTAACAAATTTGGGGGAGCCAGCCAGCCAGGGGCCTTGCTGCTTGTGGCCAGCTGCCCCACACACCATGCCCCACCCCCCCACCCCCATTGGGGGACTTTTCTGGTAAGGCCCTAGCAGCTGCTGAGACCACTTGTCCTGAGAATCTGCCCTTCAAAATTCCCCAAAGCAGCTCTCGGCAGTTGGAGCAAGGAATTGACATCTGGGAGATGACGGGCTCCATAGAGTAGGGTAAGTCGCTCTGGTGTGGATAGCTGGAAACTCTATTTGGGGCTTTTTCTCTGGAATAAGCTAATTTATTTTGTATTTGAGAGGGATGCCCTATTGGAGAGAGAAAAGAGTTGTTGGACTTTTACCCAATTTGTGAACCGGTTTGTCTGTTTCTTTGGATGCTAGCGTTTGTGTGTGCCATTTGTGTTTTGTTTGTCTTGAATTTCTGTCTTTTTTTTTTTTTTTCAGTACGTGGGCCTCTCACTGTTGTGGCCCCTTCCTCCGTGGAACACAGGCTCCGGACGCGCAGGCTCAGCGGCCATGGCTCACGGGCCCAGCCGCTCCACGGCATGTGGGATCTTCCCGGACCGAGGCACGAACCCGTGTCCCCTGCATCGGCAGGCGGACTCTCAACCACTGCGCCACCAGGGGAGCCCGAATTTCTGTCTTTAAAAGTGGATTTTTATCCACTTTCTATCTATAAAGAAAATCCTCTGAGGCACATTTTGGATAAGTGATCTGATTACAGCCATGAACCCATGACTGAGAGGAAAATGATATTTTATAGTAACGATGTGTGGCCGCAGTACCCGTTAGGATCTCCACAAGGGGTTTAGGCAGGGTAATCTTGGGACCCTGTGTACCATGTACTGTCAGCCTTGCTGTGTTAATTACATAGCTTGTGGTCTCCTGTGTTGTTGGTATATGTAAAACCCCAAGACCAAACTTGGGGGTTTATCTAGAATTTTCTCTTTGTCTTTTGGGGTTTTTCGTTTCATTTTGTTTGGCACTGTTTCTCCATTTACAGCCAAATCAATTTTGTGATATTTAAAACTTTTACTGGTGTCAAATGGAGGAAAGGAATAGAAAGGGGAAAAAAAGACCTGTCTGTGGGACATTCCCCGGGAGAAGAGAAAGGTTCAACTTGGTTTCTAAAATCACCAAAAGCCCCAGCCCAGAATTCAGCCCAGTTGCTTGATGCCAAGGCAAAAAGTCATCCTTTTAATGGTTAGAGACGATCAAATCCTATTTATGGTTTTACAGTGGCTTTTTGAATGATTCTATGGCTATTTTGTGAAGAAGCAGGGAAGAATGATGAAATCCTTTATGTGTAAGCATTTGTGCTATTATATCAGGGAAAATAAGAAAAGGAAGAGAAAAAGAGTGAGGATATGTTCCTTCAAATCTTAAAATCTCAACTCCTCCAACTGAGCTAGCTGTCCCAGCCGCTCTGCCTGTTCTGCCAATACATCCACCCCTTCCACCACCTTCCGTTCCTATCCAGCCCCAATTCCTGACACTGGGGCCCAGGACTTCCCCTCCTTCTAGGGATCAATTAGAAAATCCTATGTTAGTTTCTGGGGCACAGGGACTTGGTCTGGTATCATCTTCTAAGACCCAGCAGGGCAGCCAGTTTGGGCCAGGAGCCACTCCCAGGGCAGGGCAATTTCCATTGCTGTCATCACACGTAGGGGGCTAAGTGCAACTGACCAGACAGTTGGGTTTCTCAGACTTCTTTAACTGGAAAGATCACAACCCTTCTTACAGGGAGGATATTCTATACCCGAAGCCCATTTGGCAGTACCCACAGCTGAACCAAATTGGGACCATGATAAAGGAAGAATGCACTTATTAGAGCATTATTTATTAGTGCATCTTGGCAGGGCTTTGAAAATGGACACCAAAGCAAATGAGTTTAAACAATGTTCAAGAAATTCAGCAAAACAAAGGAAGACCTCTCTGAACTTTTGGAAAGGATTTATCGGGACTACAGATGCCATACTAATACAGACCCCAAAGCCCCTGAAAATATTAGAATGGTAAATTTGACCTTTTTCTGAGCTAAGTACCTAAGATATGAAGAGAAGGTTGCAAAGATTAGATGGTGCATTTAGAATGAACCCTTCTCAACTGGTAGGTGTTGCTTTTAAAGTGTGCAACAGGGAACAACAGAACGCCACTTTCCTGGCAGCGGCATTGAATACCTAAAAGGCAAGTAACCCAAAGAGAGGTAAGCCACTATTGGGGAAGGAATAATGCACTTACTGTAAGGAAGACCATTGGAAAACAGAAGAAAAATGATAAAAGATGAGAGCTTCTCATATGGTAGAAAGAGAGGAACACAGTGATGAATGAAGAAGCCCAGAGGCTCCCTTGGACTTGAGGCATCTAATTCCCCACAGGAGGCCCCAGTAAAATTGACAGTGGGGAATGAACTGATGAACTTTCTGATAGACCTCACCCTGAAGTTTTCACCAGAACAGCTTGACATCAGAGTTTCACCAGACCACACTTTAAGCCTACAGATGGCGCTCATGAAAATCCCAGGAAAGGAGATGGAGCTCTCCCCCCACCTCCTGCCCCCAGGTCTACAAAAAGATGAGACCAGAAGTGTGTGTTGTCAGCACCCCAGGGAAGGCCGAAAACACATGGCCAGTATGAAAACCATTAAAAAGGGATGCTGGGACACCTAATCTAAAACAATATACTCTAGGCAAGGGGATCACTTCTCCCACAGATTGACTTGTCAGAATACAAACCAGTGTATTCAGAAAAGGACAGAGAGGGCCAAAGAGTGGGGTTTCACTTGGATCACACCTCATCTGGCTGGAAATGTAGTGCACAGCTGTTTTGATCCCTGAGGCACTCTTGGACACTGTGCTGTAGCACATTCAAAATAGTGCCCATTACGGGGGAGATGCCAAATTACAACGGATTCAAAAGTATATAATGGGGCCTTACCTACACAACACCATCCAGCGAGTCAATCAGAACTGCATGATTTGTGCTAGAAATAAACCCAAAGACTGCTGTTGGACATCCCCAGATGAGGACCCAACATAGGAACCCATGCCACTGAGGACTGGACTCAAATGCCTTGAGCTGCAGGAAATTTCAGATGCCTGCCAGCATTTGTGGATACTTTTTCAGGATGGGTGGAAGCATATCCCACCTGGACAGAAAGTCTCTGAAGAGGATGCCTGGTTCTTGAACCAACTGAAAGCTGAACGTGAGTGTGGTATCACCATTGATATCTCCCCGTGGAAATTCGAGACCAGCAAGTACTATGTGACCATCACTGATGCTCCAGGACACAGAGACTTTATCAAAAACATGCTGACCCAGGCTGACTCTGCTATCCTGATTGTTGCTGCTGGTGTTGGTGAACTTGAAGCAGTTATCTCCAAGAATGGGCAGACCCATGAGCATGCCCTTCTGGCTTATACTCTGGGCGTGAAACAGCTAGTTGTTGGAGCTAAAACAACAGATTCCACTGAGCCACCCTACAGCCAGAAGAGCTATGAGGAGGTTGCTAAGTAAGTCAGCACCTACATTAAGAAAATTGGCTACAACCCTGACATAGTAGCTTTTGTACCAATTTCTGGCTGGAACAGTGAAAACATGCTGGAGCCAAGTGCTAGCATGCCTTGGTTCAAGGGATGGACAGTCAGCCCTGGAGATGGCAATGCCAGAAGCATCATGCTGCTTGAAGCTCTGGATTGCATCCTGCCACGAATTCATCCAACTGACAAGTCCTTGTGTCTGCCCCTCCTGGACATCTACAAAATTAGTACTGGTACTCTCCCTCTGGGTCGAGGGGAGACTGGTGTTCTCCAACCTGTCATGGTGGTCACCTTTGCTCCAGTCAACATTCCAACTAAAGTAAAGTCTGTTGAAATGCACCATGAAGCTTTGAGTAAAGCCCTTCCTGGTGACAGTGTGGGCTTCGCCATCAAGAACGTGTCTGTCAAAGATGTTCATCATGGCAATGTGGTTGGTGACAGCAAAAATGACCCACTGATGGAAGCAGGTGGCTTCCAGCTCAAGTGATTTTCTTGAACCATATCAGTGCTGGATATTCACCTGTGCTGGATCGTCACACGGCTCACATTGCTTGCAAGTTTGCTGAGCTGAAGGAGAAGGTTGATCATCGTTCTGGGAAAAAGCCGGAAGGTAGCCCCAAATTCTTGAAATCTGGTGACGCTGCTATCATTGATATGGTGATTGGCAAGCCCATGTGTGTTGAGACCTTCTCTATCCTCCTCTGGTCATTTTGGTGTTTGTGACATGAGACAGATGGTTGCTGTGGCTATCGTCAAAGCAGTGGACAAGAAGGCAGCTGGAGTTGGCAAGGTCACCAAGTCTGCCCCGAAAGCTCAGAGGGGTAAATGAATATTATCCCCAGTATCTGCCACCCCAGTCTTAATCAGTGGTGGAAGAACGGTCTCAGAACTGTTTGCCTCAATTAGCCATTAAAATTTAATAGTAAAAGACTGGTGAATGATTAACAATGCATGATAAAACTTGCAAAAGAAAAGGAGAATGCTTTGTGGACCACTTGTTTTGTGTGTAGTAGTTTTTAAAATCAGCACTTTAGAAAAACACACACATAAATAAAAAATCAGTACTTTTTAATTGGTTAAAGCCCTCCTGAAGGAAATTGTCCCCTGATTTGGATTAAGGCATTGGAACAACATTCATCCTGGAGACCGCAATCAACAGGAAAAACTGAGAAAATGAATATTACTTTAACTTGGGATACAGCCTTGTCAGCTGCCCTGCTGTGGATCAGTGGCTCCCAGAAGCAGGCTTATATTAAGCCCCTTTGAAATATTGTATGATAGGCCATTCCAGGTGTCTGCCTCGGTGGGAGAATCCAGAAATGCTCTAAAAGAACTAGCAGTTGCCAAATATGGTAGAATATTGAGCACTAAACTCTGTTCATGAGGTCTGCCTATCCAATGGAAGTAAATGGTAATTTCATTGTAGCTGGAGAAGCATCAACCTATTTGTTCATTTTTGTCCAAATAAATAGCATAGGAATTTAGTATATGTATTGGGAACTGGAACAAAAACTCCAAGTTCAATTACAAATTAGACAACCAAATGCTAAGGGGTTTCATCAGATTCAAATAGTTGTAGATAAAAAAGGAAAGAGGATTTTACTACTGACTAAAGATTCTAAGGAAGATTCATCACCCCCATTCAGCAGAAAGTAGCCAGAGTGGTCTTCATCCCTTTCCCCACAAGATTGTGGAATATGGACACTGACAGTGGGGAACTGTGATAAGGAACAACCTTTGTATTCTATTATAAGTTAATCACAAAAGAGATGTTGCCTATAAGCTTAAATTATACATCATGGCCCATCTCTGGGAACCCTGCCTCTCAGATAATGAGCGTGAAGCTAAAATACCTTTGTTTAGCTCACAGGAAACATCCTGACCAGCCCACCTGTGAATGACTGCAGGAAGGAAGAAATGAACACATCCTCTCCAGAGACTGACTGGAACCAGGAAATGTTTGGCTTTAGTCCCTCTCCTTTTAGTATAAAAGAAGCCTGAATTCTAACTCAGGCAAGATGGTTCTTTGGGACAGAAGTCCACTATTTTTTGGTTTGTTGGCTTTCCAAATAAAGTTACTATTCCTTGCCCCAACAACTTGTCTCTCAATTTATTGCCCTATCGTGCTGTGAGCGATACGAGCTTGGACATGGTAACATTATCTTCTAGACCTTACTCTATAACTTCTGAAAGTCAGCCATTATTTGTATTTTTATTTCCTTATGGAAAATGTTTTTTCTCTGGCTACTTTTAAGGTTATCTCTTTAAATGGGGTTCTCAGTAGTTTAAATATATGCCCGGGTGTGGTGTTCCTTCTGTTTATTCTGTTTGAGGTTTACTGAGCTTATTCTAAGGGGGAGAATTCTAAACCCTTTAGTCTTTCCAAGTAATTTCTTTACTTATGGTAAAAAAAAAATACAGCTCTGATTTATACATCAAATCTAAACAATAGTTGTCCCTTGCTTTTGCTGCAGGTATTTATGAAAGGGGAGAGAAGGAAATAGGTATTTCTTGTAGTGATCCACCTGCCTCCCAGTTCTTAGCCAGCTGGTTTCACAGATCAGAGTTGCTGAGTGTTGACAGGACCTTTAGGACCAGAAAGCAGCTCAGCCTTCTGGAAAAAGAGCCTCAGGAGGCACTCTGCCAATGTCTCAACGTTACAGAGCCCTGTCCCTGAACATGGGACCCGGAGGGAGGGAGTCCATCTCGCACTCCACTGCCAGGCATGCAGCTTGGTGCATGAATTCTATTACGAACCTCAGCTCAGCAGTTTTTGGATCAAACAGATTAAAGTACACTTTTCAAGACCACTATACCCAGAAGACATATTTCATCTTCTAGAAAAATCGGCCGCCTCTTTTTTTTCTGAGGACCTCTGCAGAGACTGAATGAGAAGACAGCTTTGCAGGTGAGAACAAAGGATCATTGCTCTGAGACTCCTCATCTCCTTCTGTTTCCGCACTGAAGTGGAATGAATAAAAATGCTACTGTTGGATGTGTATAAGAATTTCTCATCTGTGTTGAGAATTATGCCAGATGAAACGGAATTATGCCAGATGAAAGGGAAGCTATTCCCTTTGAGAAACCTGTATCAGGCATCTACTGTGTGTACGGCAGTATCCTAATTCTGTGAGAAGTTTTTCACTGGATAAAGACAGGCTTTTATTCTGAATTGATAAATTTGGAGCAATTTGGGAGCTTGCCATTGGTAGATGGGTGATAGAAAATGTAATAGCATCTGGGAAGGAATAGGCTGGTTCAGGTCTCAGTATATAACAGAGATTGTTGACATACTATGCAAATATGATCTTATTTAATCCTCTAGTAACGTACTAAGTTACATAGTCAGACTTTTTTCCCCCTTGGATAAAGGATGCCCAGGGAAATTAAGTGCCCTGCTTGAAGTGTCAAAGAGACAAGGTAGATTCTAGTAAAAGAATTACAATACAGATGATATTAAATATGAATTTAAAACTATAAAAAAGAATGTAATTTTAAAAATCTCAGCTGTAATGCCCCTATATTTGGTGTTTCCTTCTAATTTTTTATCTTTACATGGTTTATGTAAATATGAACAGAAAAATACTTTATAGCTAGTTAGAATTTTTGCACTGTCATTTTAATCCTTTTCATGTTCATCTTTAAGACTCTCTCCTATGACAACATATATATCATAACTTTTATGTTAATGGGTTTTAGAGTAGTAAAATAATGATAGATCATAGTTTATGTAAATTATAGAGAGACACTGAGATTGTGTCCAATACTTCCCTGTTACTTAATATTGTATTGCTTTACAAACTTTTTCAGAGTATTTTTCTTCATTTGAATTGTTTTCTTTGAATAAATTCCCAGTTCTGGAATGGCTTTGTCAAAGGTTTCAAAGTGTGCTCTATAGGACTTTGCCCACTATCAATGCTGGCAACCCACTAAAATGAATCTCCTCAGTTTTAGTCAACTGCGTTTACTGAACACCATATTTGTGTTTTCAGTGTGTGTGTGCACACACGTACAGAAAGTTCTCCCAAATGTACTTGTTGATACTTTAATATCCCCAGTAAACTGGCATCAAATTGAATTTTTCATATTTTCATGTAATCTTTTTGTGAAATGCTCCTCGCTAATGTCTGATTAGTCTTTAGAAATGATACATGTCTACTACTGTCTTGATACTTTCCAAGATACGGCACAGGTACTTCTATTCTGGTCTGAGCCTTTTTTCAGAGGAGCAACTGGTAGAAATTCCCATGCCCAGAACATAGTTGGCCTTCTGCAAGTACTTGTTGAATGAATGAAGGAGTCTTTTCCCTCTTGGTAAGCAGAGTGACTAAATCGATTATGTTGATACAAATACATAGTACATTCAATCACTAAACAGACATCGAGTCCTTACTGTGTGTAATAAACATTGAGAATAATAAAATAAATCATTTGAGGCCCTGCCCAGAGGACTGATAATCTAGAAGACAAAATGCAATTTACTGTAACAAGTTGTGTGATTGAAATATGTACATAACCTTAGGGGAGTGCAGAAAAGAGAGTGATTTGTATTGTTTGGATTGAGGAAATAGAGGGAGTCAATAGGGGAAAACCTGAAATTTGAGTAAGACTTTGAAACGGGAGCAAAAGCTGGATTTAGAAGGTCTTCTGGAAGTAGAGCATAAATAAAATGAAGAAAGGCAGGAGTTGTTAAATCAGATACTGAGTTAAAGAAATATTCTGTGGTCTTCTGGGGAATAGAAGGACGACAGAGGAGACTAATAGACTTTACCTTGATAGTAAAAAAAAAAAAAAACTCATTTACAGGACTTAAGTAAGTCTTACCAGTCCCAGTGACTGCCCACAGCAGCTACAGTCAAGATACAAACAACACTTTAAAAATTAACTTAAAATGGGTTAAAGACTTAAATGTATTAAGACTTGAATTCGTAAAACTCCTAGAAGAAAACATGGGGGAAAAAACTTGACCTTGGTCTTGGCAATGAGTTTTTGGATATGACAACAGAAGCACAAGCAACGAAAGCAAAAAATAAAGTGGGACTATATCAAACTAAAAAGCTTATGGAGGGCTTCCCTGGTGGTTGAGAGTCCACCTGCCGATGCAGGGGACACAGGTTCGTGCCCCGTTCCGGGAAGATCCCACATGCCGCGGAGCAGCTAGGCCCGTGAGCCATGGGCACTGAGCCTGTGCATCCGGAGCCTGTGCTCTGCAACGGGAGAGGCCACAGCAGTGAGAGGCCCGTGTACCGCAAAAAAAAAAAAAAAAATGCTTATGGAGAGAAAAAAAACAGTCAACAAAATGAACAACCTATGGAATGGGAGAAAATATTTGCAAACCAATAAGGGGTTAATATCCAAAATATGTAAAGAACTCATACAAGTCAAGAGCAAAAAATATATATTATATATATATTTAATCCTGTTTAAAAATGAGCAAAGAAGCCCTGAAAAGACATTTTTCCAAAGAAGACATACAAATGGCCAATAGGTACATGAAAAGATGCTCGAAACAAAATCACAATAATACCTCACACCTGTTTAAATGGCTATTATCAAGCAGACAAGAGATAAGTGTTGTCAAAGATGTGGAGAACAGGGAACCCTAATGTACTGTTGGTGGGATTATGAATTGGTGCAGCCACTATGGAAACAGTATGGAGGTTCCTATAAAAATTATAAATAGAACTACCATATGATCCAGTAACCCCACTTCTGGGTACATATCTGAAGGAAATTAAATCACTATCTTGAGGAGACACCTGCACCCCCATGTTCATTGCAGGATTATTCACAAGAGCCAAGACATGGAAACAGTCTAAGTGTCCATAGATGGATGAATGGATAAATAAGTTGTGGTATATCTATACATTGGAATATTATTCAGTCATGAGAAAGAAGAAAATTCTGCCATTTGTGACATGGATAACTTGAGAGCATTATGCTAAGTGAAAAAAGTCAGATAGAGTAAGACAAATATGCTATGATCTCAGTTACATGTGGAATCTGAAAAAAAACAAACTGATAGAAACAGAGAAGAATAGTGGTTGCAAGCGACCAGGGGTTGGAGGAGATGCAAAGATGTTGTTCAAAGGGTACAAACTTCCATTTATGAGATAATTTCTGGAGATCTGGTGTGTAGCATGGTGACTATAATTAACAGTGTTGTATTATGTACTTGAAAGTTGCTAAGGAGTAGATCTTAAATGCTCTCACAACAATGCAAAAAGAAATACGTGACGTGATGGAGGTGATAACTAACCTTATTGTGGTGATCATTTTGCAATGTACCTATGTATCAACTCATCACATTGTACACCTTAAACTTACACAACATTATATGTCAATCATATCTCAATAAAGGTGGGGAAAAAAGAGAGATAACCACCTCCCTAGTGGTTCTGGTCTAGACTCTCCTCCCCTCAAATCATGAAGGGACCTCCCGGTTAAATGAAGGGACTATTTTTTCTCCCCAGATAACTGACAAAAAGTCCAGGTAAAAGGGAACACATATGCAAAATCAAAACATTAATTTGTCCAAGATTCTCCAACATGTTAAGACAGCAGGATCAAAACATGAAAAGAAGTCTTTGGTAACTGGAGCATGACTGCCAATAGACGCAAACTAATACTAGTTCCATTTCTCCAAGTACAGATTCTACCTGCTCATCCCAAAGGACCACTGTTCCCAAAGGGTTGAGCTGAAGAGGAGCAGGCCCTGAACACAGTGACCAGAGAGCTGGGAAGCCAAAGTAAGTAGAGAAGAAGCCAGCTGAGGTCAGTTTCCTAGCATTGATGAGCTAAATTCATGGATACCAAAAACAGACCGGGGATGACCTTTAAAAGAACAGTCAGGAACTTAGGTAAATAAATGAGTTTAAACAACAATGACTTTCTCCTAATATCTACAGGGTTCTGCATATTCCAAATTTAATGCCATTTTGAGTCTAACAAGAACTTTCCCCATAGTTCTTGTCAGGAAGAGTTAGCCGGTCATTCCCAGGGATATGACAGCTGACATCTAACACCATCCTCTCTTCAATGGCCAGTTCTAGTGCAATCTCCTTTAAGAACGCTATAAGCTTCCACTGAGAAGTATTCTCTGTCTTTTGTGAATCTCGTAGGCCTTAGGCAGAACATTTGATTTGCCACAGTCTTCTGTCTACATTTTTAGTCAGCATGTTATGATCCAGTTCTTCTGATCATCCTAATTTCCTACAGTGAGTCAAAATGCAGAAATGCTGCTTTATCTTACATAGTGATATACACTATACACATCAGACTCTTAGGTTTAGGGATGGGCTAAGGCTCAAGAAGAGGTGAGGATTGGGGATAGGGTGATTGAATTCGTTTTCAATATCATTTGGTAATACAAATGAGAATAATTTATATTTTAAAGCACATCAAAATGGCTGCTTCAAAATGTCATGAATTCTATAGCATTGTGATTGCATATTTATGGGATAAGTTAGCTCTCTCTATGGGGCATATGTTTGTTGTGTACGTGTTTTATTTTCCTTATTAGATTATGAGTGCTTAAACAACAGGAAATCTAAGCTCACAGTTGCTCAGAGAGTTAGTTGATCAAAATTAAGTGTATCAGTCAGGGTCCAAGCCGAAAAGTAGATTTGTTACAGGGAATCGACCGTATGCAATTGTGTGGACTAGTTCAGCAGTTTCTGTAAGGCTGTTTCTTCCCACCTGGTGCTGAAGACTGAAGTACACAGGGAAGGTAGCTGGGAAAAGAACGTGAGAGGGAAAAAGAACAAGCTGAAACCCACAGTTATAAGCTGAGGCTCACGGGGCCAGAGAAACTTTGTCGGTCCTACTGACCCTGACCTTGGTAGAATGGGTGTCCCGCAGAAGCCAGGTTCCTTTGGTAAGGAGCTAAACACCCACACCTGGCCCAGGTGACAGACGAGCTGAAAGCAGACCTGGGGAGAGTGAGGCACTTGCCAACCCAGCCCCTACCTTGGGTCGTGAGTTTAGCTGCAAAACGCCTGCTGCTTCGACTCTGCCCTCCAGGTGCTCCTTAGGAATCTCTCTGTGGCCCACCTTAACTGGAAATGTGCAGAGAAGGGAATTCTGAGAAATGTAGTTCAGCCTAGCTGAGGGGACACTCACCACAGTTGTTGAGATGACAGTGAGTTCTCAATAAATATTTATTGAGCGATTGCATAAGTGAAAGACTGCATGGATGAATAAATCAATACTTAGGTTTCCAGGCTAGTCACAAACGTCTATTTCAATGGTAATGAAGCCATACTAAGATACCCTTGAATAAAAATCAAGGCCAGACTTTGGTAAGGAGAGCCTTTATTTGAAAGGATTATTTCAAGAGTGGGGAAAAGGAGTGCTGTAACAGAGAGAGGGTATTATTTCAACAGGAGAATTCTTAGACCATAACATCTGCAAACACCTGAAAGGTCAGGCAGGAAATGGTTATTCTTTTACGGAAAGGAGTAAGCAAGGTTCATGGGGGATCATTCTGAATGCCAGTGGTGGCTCTGGCTGAGCGTAGGTCACAGTGCAGAGCCCTGTGTGGAGGAGAGAAGCTTGACTAATGTGCGCTCAAGCCCATAACTTTTGTTAAGACATCAGAACACTTCGTTCTGATGGTTCAGTGGGGATAAACGGTCAAGCTAACCATTTATGAAGGAAGAGTAAACAGGGCTACAAAGAACCCAGTTCTTCTACCCATTTTTTAATTGGGTTGTTTGGGGGTGGGGTTGATGTTGAGTTGTATGAGCTGTTCATTTGTTGAAGATTGGGAATTTGAAGGCTTAGTAGCTGGCCTTGTCATAGGTAACAGGGGGACACGGTGAGTCTTACTACGCCAAACGGAAGAAAGGACAGTGCTTTGCAGGAAGACATTTCAAAAACACAAACGGGATGGAGAAGTTTCTTTAGCAATTGCTGTTTTCCAGGATAACAGGGCTTAGGTGTCTTTGTGTGTCTTGCAGCACTTCTCATCCCTTGGTTTTCGATCCTCTCTTTAGATTAAGGTACCTGCCAAGATGTTCCACTTACAAGGCCCGCAACTGCTGCAGATGTTAGAGAAATCCTTGAGGAAGAGCCTCCCTGAGTCCTTAAAGGTGAGAGTGGAACATTCTTAGGGGAAAAAGGACTAGCAACAGCCTCAGAAAAAGGTGGGCAAGAGAACAAGCATTCACTGAGCACCTACTCTGTGCCAGACGCTCACTCATCTTGCATCTCATTTAGTTCACATCATCTCTCTGCAAGGCAGGTACATCATGTCTGTAGAACCAAAGAGGAAACGGAGGCTCAGTTATGACCTGACCAAGATCACAGCAATAGTGAGTGGCAATGCTATGATTGGAATCCACTATGTTCTTTGCTGTGTGATGACCCAAAAACTTTCCCTTGTGCCCTTTCAACTCTTACGTTGTATAACACTGGAAGTTTGTCCAGAACTGGCAAAGTTAATGTGTAATTTATTCTTCCCAAACAATCAAGTGCCCGATGAAAAGTTAACCATTGTGATTCTCCTTTGTAATTAATAACTGGTCAATTTCTGTTTTGTCAAACCCCAAAGGATTATTATGTTTAACCTGGGGTGAGACAGAAATTGTGTTTAAGAAGTGATCTTATACCACAGAGAAGTGTTTTTTCTTGCAATAATATATGTTGCAAAGGGACTAGGCTATTGTTAAAGAGTGTCACTGCATTATGATAAAGGCATTAATTCATCAAGGAGACATAAGAAAGGCTGAAATGTATACACCCAACAACAAAGGCTCAAAGTACCTGAGACAAAAACTGATAGAACTGAAAGAAGAAATAGGGAAACACACAGGTATAAAGACTTCAGCATTCCTCTCTCAGCAATTTGTAGAATAGACAGAAAACCTATAAATATATGTGAACTTATTACATATGAAATACAATGAACCAGCCTGAAGTAACTGGCATTTATAGAATACTTTCCACAACCACAGCAGAGTACATATTATTTTCAAGTGCACATGGAACATTTACCAAAGTAGACCATAATTTTGAAAAGTTTAGAAGAATTGAAATCATACCAAGCATGTCCTTGAACAATATAGAGTTAAACTCAAAATTAAAAAAACCTGAAAGGTGTCTGGGAAATACCTGAATTTCTAGAAATTATATACTTCTAAATAAATCATGCTTCAAAATCACAAGTAAAATTAGAAAATATTTTAGTTGAACGAAAATAAAAATACAACTTTTGAAAAGTTTTGGGATGCAACTAAAGCAGTGATAACTGGGAAATAGATAGCATTAAGCGCTTATAATAAAAAAGAATAATGGTCTCAAATCAATGCTTTAAGTTTCTACCTTAAAAACTAGAAAAAAAAGTAAATTAACCTCAAAGAAAACACAATTAAGAAAATTATGAAAGATAAGAGCTGAAATCAGTAAATTTGAGAAGAGAAAAACAATTAAGAAAATCAATAAATCTAGACTCTGGTTCAGTGAAAAAAATCAATAATGTTGGTAAAGTTCTAACCAAACTGACCAAGAAATAGAAGACACAAATTATAAATATCAGGAATAGAACAGGGAGCATTACTACAAACACAATAGACATTATAAAGATATTAGGATACACTGTTTTCAATGCTGAGCTCATAAATTTCACAATGTATGTTCTGTGGAAAGCACAAATTACCAAAGGTCACTGAAGAAGAAAAATGCAAACTATATTGTCCTATATCTATTGGAGAAATTGATTTTGTAATTTAAAACATTCCAACAAAGAAAACTCCATGTCCAGATGGTGTCAGTGGCAATTTTTACTACACATGTAAGGAAAAAATAATACCCCTTCTACACAAACTCTTGCAGAATAGAGCAGAGGAGAAAACACCTCTCAAATCATTTTATGAGCCCAGAATTACCCTGATACCAAAATCAGAAGTGGGTATTACAAGAAAAGAAAACTACAGAACAATATCCCTTGTGAACAGAGATTACCCTCAACAAAATACTATCAAGTCAAATCCATCAATATATCGAAAGGATAATACATCATAACCAAGGGGAGTTTATCTTGGAAATGCAAGGCAGGTTCAACATTCAAAAATCAATCAATGTAATTCACCATATCAACAGACTGAAAAAGAAAAGCCATATGATCTTCTCTCAATAGATGCAGAAAAAAATATTTGACAAAATGTAATATTCCTCATAGAAATAAAACTCTCAGCAAACTAGGAATAGAAGGAATTTCTTCAACCTGATAAAAAGCATACTGGAAAAATCTACATCTATCATCATACTAAATAGTGAAAGAGTGAATTTTCCTCCTGAGATCGGTAACAAGGCAAAGATATTCATTCTCACACTTCTATTCAACATGGTACTGGATATCCTAGCCAGTACAATAAGGCAGGAAAAAGAAATAAAAGACATATGTATTGGAAAGAAATAAATTAGTGTTTATTCACAGATGGTATGATTGTGGAATGTAAAAAATCCTAAGGAACCTACCAAAAAGCCACCCTAAAAAGCTCCTAGATACATAACCAAGTTAAGCAAAGGCTTTAAGGTGAATATACATAATACAAAAATTGTTTTTCTATGTGCTAGCAATGAACAATTGGAATTAAAAATTAAAAATCAATACCTTTATAAGCAACCTCCCCCCCCCAAAAAAAAAAACAAGCGACAACAACAACAAAAAACCTTAGGTATAAACTGTTAATTTACAAGGCTTGTCTCTAAAATAAATCTCATTTTCTTTTGTTGATGAATCACAGCTCTGGACTTCTCAGGGCAGCATGAATATGATGTATATTTCAGTATAGTTAATTACACTGACCCTGCTGATGGGAAACCTGGAAGGAATGGCATCATATTACACCTTTTTTTACCTTTTTCTGGTGCTCTGACACCTTGTATAGGGATCATGTGTAGACTCAGCTATGAGTGCTGAGTGCAGCCCAGAGACACTGAGCCTTCTGACTGAGGTAGGGTAGGGAACTGTCGAGAGGAACAAGGTCAGGAGTCAGACTGCTCTGACCCCACAAATTCATTGTTTTCTGGGTAACACTGCAAAAAGTAAACATCTCTAAGTCTCAGTGCTCTTGCATGTAAAATGAGTAAAACTGGAAAGTAAATACACTCGGTAGACATTCCTCAACCTTAAAGAGGGTTATGATTACCTTGCAGGGCTGTTGGGAGGATTAAATAAAATATGATAAAATTTATAGCCAACACATCTAGAACACTTACCAAATGTCAGGAACTACACAAAGTGCTCGACATGAACTCAAAAGTCTAACTCAAAAGTCATTTGGGGCTTCCCTGGTGGCGCAGTGGTTGGGAGTCCGCCTGCCGATGCAGGGGACGTGGGTTCGTGCCCCGGTCCAGGAAGATCCCACATGCCGCGGAGCAGCTGGGCCCGTGAGCCATGGCCACTGAGCCTGCGCGTCTGGAGCCTGTGCTCTGCAACGAGAGAGGCCACAACAGTGAGAAGCCCGTGTACAGCAAAAAAAAATGACTATGTAGATTTGTGTTTACTGACATGGAAATATGCTCATAGTATAGTGTGTATGTGTACGTATGGGGGGGGAATAGATGTTAAATTAATATGTATTAGGTAATTTCATGTTTAAAAACAATGTGTAAATAAACGGAATAAAATGGAAAGAGAACACTAAATTCTGCAATGTGATAGTAGATGATTTTTAATTTATTCATTTTATTTATCTGGATTTTAAAAACTATTCATATAATATTCTCATTGTTTGACCCCAAAATCTAGAACCTAGTAGAACCTGAAGATTGAACTGAATGCCCTATTAGGTACTTACCCTCATTTCATAGAAACAAACTGGACTGATCAAACGCAAGACACTTTGCCAACCCTTCCTAATAAGCTGACCCTCTCACTTTGTCCGGATACTGCAGGTTTATGGGACCGTCTTCCACATGAATCAGGGAAACCCATTCAAGCTAAAGGCCCTGGTGGACAGGTGGCCTGATTTTAATACAGTGGTTATCCGCCCTCAGGAGCAGGTAAGGTGCTAGGTGTGGAATGAATTTGCATCTATGTTTGTATTCACTATGAACCTACCATGTACCTTGCAATGTGGTAGACCCTGGGGATACCAAAATGAATTGCAGTAATAGTGAACAAGTCCCTGTCCTCAAGAACTTCACAGCCTGGAGGGAAACATAGACAAGCAAATAAATTACAACATGCTTTGAAAATGTACAAAAACATACGAGATACAGAAGTAGCACTGAGCAAGAGATGATTAAAACTGTAGATGTCAGGGGATGCAGGGAGAGGATCAGAGAGCCTTCATAACAGACATTTCACCAAAACTGAATTTTGAAGAATAAGAGGTTTTTGACAGGTTGACAAGAGCAGAGATTGCATTCTAAGTAGAGAAAATAACACCCCAAAATATGTGAAGTGAAACATGAATAACGTTAAGGAAATATAAAGAACAAATTACAATGCTTGTATCTGGGAATATATTTTCAGTACCAGACTTTTAAAAATCACTCAAACTAAGTGGTTAATCTGTTTCAAATATAAATATGTTGGAAGCATATTGCAAATATAAAATAAAAATTCATCTCATAGTATTTTGATATAAATTATTTACAAGTAAAATTTAAATGTATAGTGACTTTAAAAAAGCAAATTAAACAGAATACAAAAATAAAGATAATTTAATTATTGAAATCTAAAAATGGAATAATATTCGCTTTTTTATGCAACTTTAAAACAGAGATTGTTGGTGGTATTAATGCTGAGGGCATTTCTGTGCAACACCTTCCAGCTATTCTACCCTTGTTGGGTAGTTGTTCTCTCCTTCCTTTGCCTTCAAAATAAATCTCGCCCTTTATTTGTTAATTTTGAGCAGATCTTATTGAGCAAGTGTCGCATTTCCGTTTTGTTGGGAATATGAATTATTTTGTAAACAATAGTGCATTGTGGGTTACATTTTAAAGACATCACGTGTCTTCACTCTGTATAGCTTTATCCCATGTGAGAATTCTAATACAAAGTTACCTGTGTCAATTTCAATATTGTTTTCGTAATCCATTTGTTCTGAGACTCTTTGAAACAGAGTAACATTTACTCTTGCAATGGAAACTTGTCTTTGACAAAAATTCCTTCCTTCTCCTGAGGATTACAGAATTACTGAAGAATGCTTTGTAAACTGGTACGTGGTTGGCTGATTTGAAATTGTAATGTAACATATAAATACCTAGTTCATCAAGTTTTTCTTACTCATAAGTGGAATAATTCATTAAATCCTTTACTTAGTCTTATGATGTAAATGATTCAGGAATGATGATAGTACATCAAGAAGAATATCAATATTTAGGTTTGTAAAACATCACTGTATAATAAATACCAAGCACAAGTATTCCAGTCACTGGGTCGAGTCAATTTGATTTATTTATATTACCCAACCAAACAGGATATGGCAGATGACTTTGATCACTACACCAACAGCTACCAAATCTATTCTAAGGACCTCAAGAACTGTCAAGAATCCCTTAGCACATCAGACGTCATCAACTGGAAACAACATTTGCAGATCCAAAGTATGTAAGGGATCTGGGATATGTGCTGGCTGCTAGGACTGCTCATATCTATGTACCCGTAGGGTCACTTTTTATCCTGAGTACATCCCCCTACAACCTTTATTTCCTTTTACCAAACTCCAGACACTCAGCTTGATGTTCATTCTCTGTATCAGCTGCCACCACCTCTTCAGTGGAGTTGAATTCAAGCATTACAAACTCTAAGGTTCCTTTAAGAACGTGTGAGTGATGCAAGTTCTCGTTACCGGAGGATTCATGATATATTTTTCAGTCATATTCAGGATCCCTTAGGGTGATTGGATGTGAGAGCAGAGCTCTCCCTCTGGCCTTCCATTCCTAGAATTAGAATGATAAGTCCTTGTGCCACAGAGCACTACCCCAGTCACAAGAACACCTGTCATTGTTGGAGTCAGACTCCCTTGGGTGATATCCTTGCTCTGCCTGTGACTTGCTTTGTGATCTTGTGCAAGTGATGTAACTTAACTATTATTCAGTTCCCTCACATATAAAAAATGAAGATAATTAAAGTACCTAAAACATAAGGTTAATGTAAGGGTTAAATGTGGTATCAGACCAATACCTGGGCATGTAGTATGTGAACATGCAAGGTTGCCTACTGTTTTCTAAATACCAATTCTCCTTGATTTCACAGTACTGTAGTCAGGATTTCTAGTATTATCTCTGTATTGCAGAAGAGAAAACATGCTTAGGTAGCTACATGGCCATGGTCACATGGTCACTTGCAACAGCAGAGGCAACATCGTCTGACGTTAAGTCCTGCATAGCTTCTGTTGGGAAGCTTCGTGAAGCATCTAAATGGACAATTGCTTTTCTCCTAACTTTATCCCTCTCTAGGTTCACAGTCCAGTCTGGATGAGGTGATACGGAATCTTGCAACCACTAAATCCGTTCAGGTCAAGCAAACGCAATGCATTCTCTATGTGATGTCTGAGACAGCGAGGAAACTTCTTCCTTCCCTGCCGGAGACAAAGAACTTACCTGCTGGATACGGCACACCCAAAGCCATGTGAGTTTGAAAAAAGACGCTCTGCACTATTCGCATCTTTCACTATGGAAGTAGCCTCCCAACTTCTCCCCTTATGTCCCCCTTGTCTCCCTACAGTCCATTTCCAGGGTGATCGCTTTTCGTAGGGAATGTGGATTATGTCCATTCACCTGCCAAGAAGCCATTGAGGTTTCTCAGCATACTTTTTTTTTTTTTGCGGTACGCGGGCCTCTCACTGTTGTGGCCCCTCCCGTTGCGGAGCACAGGCTCCGGACGCGCAGGCTCAGCGGCCATGGCTCACGGGCCCAGCCGCTCCGCGGCATGTGAGATCTTCCCGGACCAGGGCACGAACCTGTGTCCCCTGCATCGGCAGGCGGACTCTCAACCACTGCGCCACCAGGGAAGCCCTCAGCATACTTTTAATAAAACCAAACTCCTTTATGGACTTTCAAGGTCCCGTAAGACCTGGAACCCATCACCTTTTGGACTTCATTCTGTCCCTCTAGCTGACTCCCACCAGCAGCTCTGGCCATCTTTCTGCGGCTCGATCTCATACATTCACACATGCATTTGCACTTTGTCTGCCTACAGTGTCCTTCCCTGTGATCTTCATATATTTGCCTCTTTCTGTCATTCATACTCTCAAATGTCATTTCCTCAGAGAGGTCTTCTCAGAGAACCCTGTCTAAAACCACCGCCTCCCATAAGTCTTCAACTGCAAAACCCAATTTTTATTCTTTATTGCATTTATCATTATCTGAAATCAGCCTGTTTGTGTGTGTACTGACCTGTTCGTTCTTTGACCCTCTCCCCTACAACATTTCAAACTCCACAAGTGCAGCGACCTTCTTTATGTCGTTCACTGATAGATCCTCAATACCAGACTGAACACACAGCAGATGCTTGAAAAATACGCATTTAATGAGTTCACTTCACAGAGCAAAAGTTTTCCAGGAGGGCTTCCCTGGTGGCGCAACGGTTGAGTGTCTGCCTGCCAATGCAGGGGACACGGGTTCGAGCCCTGGTCTGGGAGGATCCCATATGCCGCGGAGCAACTAGGCCCGTGAGCCACAACTACTGAGCCTGTGCGTCTGGAGCCTGTGCTCCGCAACAAGAGAGGCCGCAATAGTGAGAGGCCCGCGCACCGCGATGAAGAGTGGTCCCACTTGCCACAACTAGAGAAAGCCCTCGCACAGAAACGAAGACCCAACACAGCAAAAATAAATTAATGTATTAAAAAAAAAAAGTTTTCCAGTAAAGAGAAGTTAAACAAATTATATATTTTCCCCCATTGATGTCCAGTCTAACACTGAATAGAACGGAACACTGGTGGTGGAGATTTGAGCTGGAGATGCCCAATCCTAGGACCCCCTGTGTGTTAATGTACATGGAAAAGCTTTGTTCACATTGTATCACACGTGACACCTGAAAAGCACCTGCACATCTATAATCTCATTTGATTCTCCCGTCCACCCCATGAGATAGACAAGGTAGGAGATATTATCCCTAGTTTCCTGACAGAAAATAGGCTCAGATAATGAAACAGCTTCTTCAGGTCCCATGGATGGTTAAGGGCATAATGGGCTTGAGTCTAGATCTCCTAGTTCCACATGGTGGGCTAGGACCCCCCCCACCCCCGCCACCGAAGCCTCTTTACAGCCTGCAGATGCCTTCAGATTCAGTGTTCTGTACTTCGGGGGCCGCCTGCATGCCACATCACTCCCCCTCTCTGGACTTCATTCAGTTCCCACAGTGGCCAAGGACCCTCTGATGCCAACATTCTAAGATTCCATGATTCTAAGCTCTGGCTTTACATATAGCTTGCTAGCATGCGCTTTGGGGCACTTGCCTATTTTCTGTTTACTATTTTTCTTATCTGTAAAATGGGGGTGATATCAATTCCCTCATATTAAGGGGAGAGTCACTGCATTGCTGAAAGGACCGATACTTAATTTTTATGTACTTCTTATTGTTTATGGGCACAAGTCCTAGGTACTCATGATGTAATTGCTCTTATATCAGTATTTTTGGATATCCCTGCTTTATAAAGAAGAAATGGAGGCAGAGAGACATTACATTGCCTGCTCGAGATCACACAACCAGCCAGGTTATGAATCCCGGCGGTCTGGTTGCAGAATCTGTACCTTTACCTGTGCTCTCATTTGCATTGTCTGAAGACAATTTGGGGGCAAACAAATATGATACTCCACAGTATGTGTGATTTATGGACTGTTCTTTTTCCTTCTTCTCAATAGTAACCAAGAGATGTTTAAACTCTCATCCCTGGATCCTACCCACGCTGCCTTGGTGAATAAATTCTGGCATTTCGGTGGCAATGAGAGGAGCCAGCGGTTCATCGAGCGCTGTATCCGGACCTTCCCCACCTTCTGCCTGCTGGGGCCTGAGGGGACCCCTGTGTCCTGGTCCCTGATGGACCAGACAGGAGAGGTGCGGATGGGGGCCACCCTGCCTGAGTACCGGGGCCAGGGTCTCGTCTCCCATATGTTGTTTGTCCACAGTCATGCTCTGGACAAACTCGGCTTCCCCGTATATAACCATACAGACAGAGCCAACAAAATCGTACAGAAAATTAGTCACAATCTGCAACACGTCCCCATGCCCTGTGATTGGAACCAGTGGAACTGTGTGCCTCTGTGAAGCAGCCACGAACCCAAGACAGTGCTGGGTGGGCTGGTCACATGGCAAGAGATGCTGGCGGAGGGGTGGGGGGGAGAGAAAGAAAGAATAAACTGTAATCAGCAGTAAAGCAGTGTGTGTTGTTTGGGCTCTGGGGAAGCAGCATGAGTGGTCAACAGAAGCACCAGAGTCCCTTCTCCCAAATCACTCATGAATTTCCCTTTGGGTCCAGCAGACCTTCCTACTTCCTCCACATTCCAACCGTGGCAACCACCATTCTATTCTGTGAGTTCAACTTTTTGTTTTTGAAGATCCCACGTATAAGTGATATCATGCAGGATTTCTGTTTCTGTCTGGTTTATTTTACTGGTTCACAATTTTCTTCTAATACATATGGCTAGTAAGGAAACTATCCCTAATCAATAAGGAATAAATGCAACCCACTGCTCTACTGGTGCCAATATTCTTCTTTCCAGCACCATCATATCTTTCTCTACTTAGAACGTGTACATGGAATGCAGAGTAAGACAACTTAAGTACTATAGCTTGTCATATCACAATAGCAGGACAATTTAACATCTTGTTTTCCAGAAACAACACACATGCAAAAAGAAAATTGTTATTTAACAATAACTGTTAAAACGTATGTGGCAGAGATACTTTGAATTTGAGGTAAATCAGGAAAAATCTATAAAATTGGATCGAATTTGTGGGAAATTATCACACATAACATTTGTACATTCTGTGAACTAGGTTAAATCTGTAAATACTGAATATGACTTTTTTTTTCTAAATTGACAAGATAAAAAAATTGGCATGTTATCAACTTGTTTCAAGTTGCAGGATGAATATGAATTACTTGTATCAAGACAAGACTACTCTAGGTAGAAAGGGATACTTCAAATGTAACGTTCTTTCGTGTGTAAAGAGGAGTTTTACAATTAATATCAGCCATTATTCTCATACCAAGCTGTAGGACATTTTATACAGTTTAATAAAGGACTTTACATACTGAAAACCCTCCAACTAACATTGTATGTTATGTACTAGTGTGCTGTGCGGTTTCAGAAAATTAAAGCTTCGAAAATGTTCAGGAAGATGACTTTACTCTCAGCTTTCTCTTGTAGTACAATCCACCCTTCGAAGAGTTCAGAAAGGAAACTGAAAAAATGTTGCATTGTCAGCAAATATATTTTTAAGATAATGAATTTTTTGTCTTCCTCAAAAAGGAATTTGAGAATAGAATAGTGCATTAGGCACTAGTCTCTAGTGGTATGCATCTATATATTTATGTATATATATTTTTTTCCTCCAAGACACAGGAATTTTAAAAAATTCTCACATCTCAATAAAGCCATGAAACAACAAAATTCTCACATCTCTAATGAATTAGTGTAACCATAGGTATGATTATCAGAGAAGAAAGACACTGAGGATGTACCAGTGGTAGAAAAAAAATAAGAATTCTCCAAGCTGATACATCAAGGAAGAAGCACTTCCTTATTTCGGGAGATGACCTGAAATTCTGTTGGTCTAAGACAGCGCTTCTGTATGACATCTGCAATCAACATCGCATCACTGGAATTTTCTGAATACTGACAACATAAAACAGCACAGATTCTAGTAATAAATTATATTAGCTGCTTATTTTTTACCTGAAAAGGGCTTTATTTTATTTAAATTTTGAAGGGTATTTTCACCGGGATGTAGAATTTTATCACTGTTTTTCCTGAAGCACTTTTTGCGATACTGTTCCAGTGCACTCGAACTTTGTAGTGACGAGAAGTCAACTGCAATTCTTATTATTCCCTGAAGGAAGTGTGTCTTTTATGTCTCTGCCTGCTTTGTCCCCCCCCCCCCTTTTTAATTTTATGTATTTTATTGTGGTTGAAAAATATGAGATCTTAACTGTGTACAGCACAGTATTGTTCTCTATGAGCACAGCAGACCTCTAGAACTTTTTCATCTTACAAAATGGATACTTTATACTCATTGATAAGCAACTCATCATCTTTCCCTCTCCCCAGCTCCTGGTAGCTACCACTCCACTTTTTGCTTGTATGCGTATCATTACTTTAGATACCTCATATAAATGGAATCATGCACTATTTGTCCTTCTGTAACTAGCTTATTTCACTTAGCATAAAGTCCTCAAGTTTCATTCATGTTGTCGTATATTGCAGCATTTCCGTCTCTTTTAAGGCTGAATAATATTCCATTCTGTGTATGTACCACATTTTCTTTATCCATTGGTCTGTCCGTGGACACTTAGGTGGCTTCCACATCTTGGCTACTGTAAATAATGTTTCAATGAACATGGGTGTGCAGATAGCTATTCAAGACCCTGAGTTCAACTCCTTTGTCTATATACCCACGAGTGGAATTGCCGGATCACATGGTAGTTCTAGTTTTAATTTTTGGAGGAACTGTTATACTGTTTTTCACAGCGTCTGCACCATTTTACATTGCTACCAACAGTGCACAAGTGGCCGAATTTCTCTACATCCTTGCGAACAATTTTTTGTTTTTGCTTTTGGGAAAAGCTGGAATTGGGGGGTTTCGCCTTTGCTCACTCTGCATTAAGCTGGGGGGGAGGGGCTATTACCAATGAGCGTGCACTAGTTCAAACCAGCACCTTTGTTCTCAGTGGTTCCCAACATGGGGCTCTTTCCACTCAATACTCAGACTCAGGCAAGATGGAAAAATAAGTCCCTCAGGCTGCTCCTGAAAAGTCAGACCATTGCATGTCCGGTCCAGTCCTCTCATCTTCCCTGGGACAAGCTGGGAGTTGGGGTCTTCCTCCCAGCATGAAGTGCTGTGCTGCAGGGCTTGGGGGATTACGGTAAGAAGGTACCGCATATTTCCCTAGTGGCTTCAGTACTCCTGGTTTCATGCCCACCTGGTGTGCAGGAGCCTCTCAAGTGGTCTCTGGATTTCTCACAAGGGGAGTTGAGCTGTGTCTTATTTTAAAATTGGCGTGCCTAGGCTTTGGGGAGTGTGGGGTTTCCTATTATGCCATGTTACTGACTCTGACTGCTTTTATGACTTTCCTTTTATCTTTGCCTTTCAGAAATTTAATTATTATGTTTCTAGGCTTGTTTTACTCTGTGTTTATCATGCTTAGGGTTTATTGAGATCCTTGGTTGTGTAGGTAGATATTTTAAACCAAATTTGCAATTTGGGGGCCATTAAAAAATGTTTAGTTCCTCTCTTTTTTCTCCTTCTGGGACTGCAATTATACATCTGTTAGATAAATTGATACAATCTCACATGTCACTGGGGATCTAGCCTTATGTTATTCAGAATTTTGAATATTAGAACCAGAATTAGCTAAATTATCAGACATTCATGAACTTCACTGGCCTCCTGAGTATGACTGGACCTAGGGCCCTAAGGAAAGAATTATTGCCACTAAATTTTTTTTTTTTTTTGCGGTAAGTGGGCCTCTCACTGTTGTGGCCTCTCTCGTTGTGGAGCACAGCCTCCGGACGCACAGGCTCAGCGGCCATGGCTCACGGGCCCAGCCGCTCTGCGGCATGTGGGATCTTCCCGGACCGGGGCACGAACCCGCGTCCACTGCATCGGCAGGTGGACTCTCAACCACTGCGCCACCAGGGAAGCCCCAACCACTAAACATTTTTATGCACATTAGCAGATGCATATTGCATTGTATTAGATAATTTTTCATTTAGTTAATATAACATTTCTATATGCTTACCATGTACCAGGAACTTAAGTTATTATTGTCTAAGCAATTATAACTATGCATATCTAAATTAAGAAAAGATAGGATCTTATTTCTGCTTCTACCTAGGATTTAGAAAGCGGAGAAAGCTTTGTTCCCACACTAATGATGAGAAAAGGCTGGATAAACTACAAGATCATATATTTCCTGGAACTCATTAGGGATCAGTAGAGACAGGGAAACCCACTTGCCTGAATTTCCCTATTAGATAAGAGTACTATTATTTACTCCTTATTGTAGATACAGACACAGAGACATGGAAAGATCAACTAATCAGTCCAAGGTCACAGTAGGTAAGAGGTGCAGTCAGGATCTCAACCCTGTTAGTTCGGCCCCATCTTACTCATCTGAGCCCCTCTGCTGTGCTGCTTCTGTCGTCATTGGCAGCCCTAACCCAGCACCCAGAGAAACACTTCCACGAAAACTGACGCCAGTGCTCCTGAACCTTTTCCCTTGTACCTGACCCCAAAGTGTGTGAGAAGATTTATGTCTGCTATCCTGTGTAACACAGCAAAGGTAATAACCACAGAGTCAAGGAAGTGTCACCGGCAAATCCCATTAACAATTCCCGGGGAGTGTGTACATGTCCATCCTAAACTCCCAATCGATCCCTGCCCCCTCCCACCCTTCTGCTATATTTAAAATAGATAACCAACAAGGACCTACTGTATAGCACAGGGAACGCTACTCAATATTCTGTAATAACCTATATGGGAAAGGAATTTGAAAAAGAGTAGATACGGGTATGTGTATAAGTGAAAATTCTTTGCTGCACACCTGAAACTAACACAGCATTGTTAATCAACTATGCTCCAATATAAAATAAAAGTTAAAAAAAAATCAAAACCAGTTCCCGGGGAATACAAACAGAATCTGGGTAATAAAATAAAGGCTAACCTTTCTCTTTTCTTTTGTGCTTCATCTGGTTTCCTTTGCTCACAGGGTGCCTCGTGCAGAGGCCTCACACCCGGTGCTTCAGACCAGAGTTGCTGGTGTAAATGGCTGCACGGACGCTTCAGCTCTGAGGGCCTTGTGCAGAAGCACTGCCCACAACGCCAAGATTCAAGATGGTGGCAGCAGCAGAGGGCCGTGTGCACAGACCCTGCACCCGACACTGCCATCTGGAGCCCTGAGCAATACGCCTGCCCCAGACCCTAGAGAACTCCGCACCCGCCCTGCCAAGGAGAGAACCCTATAAGGCAGCACTGCCCACCACCTGTCAGGGACAGCGTGTGCTCTAGAGCCAGAACTTGCACCTCTCCATTCCCTGATGGAAGAATAAAGCTTTCCTCTGCTTCTAAGCTGAACTAGTTCTCATTTTATTGGTGGGAGCGATGCCACGCAGGAGAATCCTTCTTGGGGACCCACTGGAGAGGGTTGGTAACAGAAGAGCAGAGAAAACCCTTGGTTACCTGACATGACAACACTATTTTTTTCCAGCTGGGAAAACATTCCAGAGAGGTTAAGAGAGTAGTTTAAGGTTAAAGGGTAATAGAGACTCTTGAATCTTCTGACTGAGTGAGTGAATGCAAGGGCTGAAAGAGACAGAGGACCAGGGGTCTGGGTTCAGGTGGGAGAGAGAAGGACCCTACTCTTGCGTTGTAGATAGTCTTTGTGGGATATGGACTCTACTGGGGCCAAGGTGTCCACTAGGCTGACCCCTCCCCCACCCCACCCACTTTCCCCTTCGTTAACCATAAGTCTGTTTTCTGTGTCTGTGGGTCTATTTTTGTTTTGTTTTGTTTTGTAAATAAGTTCATTTGTATCTTTGTTTTTTTCAGATTCTACATATAAGCAATATCATTTGATATTTGTCTTTCTCTGTCTGGCTTACTTCACTTAGTATGATAATCTCTAGATCCATCCATGTTGCTGTAAATGGCATTATTTCATTCTTTTTTATGAATATTATTTTATATATATATACATATATGTATATGTTTGTATATACATACCACATCTTCTTCATCCATTCATCTGTCGATGGACACTTAGGTTGCTTCCATGTCTTGCCTACTGTAAATAGTGCTGCTATGAACATTGGGGTGCATGTATCTTTTCAAATTACAGTTTTTGTCTTTTCCAGATATATACCGGGGAGTGAGATTGTAGGATCATATGGTAACTCTATTTTTGTTTTTTTTAAGGACCCTCCATACTGTTCTCCATAGTGGCTGTACCAGTTTACATTCCCACGAACATTGTAGGAAGGTTCCTTTTTCTGCACACCCTCTCCAACATTTATCATTTGTAGACTTTTTGATGATGGCCATTCTGAGACAGAACAGTTTCAATGGCCTTTAGCCTTGGAGAAAGAGTAATGAATAATTATAACAACTTCAACTCCAGGAGACAAGATGGAAAATTAACATTCTAGGAGGACAGAAGTGAACATGTGTAAACTTGTGCTGTGCTGGTTTATGGACTGAAGGAGCACACAAGGTTTTTCAACTTTCTGGACACTAGGCAACCCTGTCCCTGCTCCTCTGATTAGAGTGACTCCTTCCCTCCACTAACCTGCTGAACAAGGACAAGAGTGATGAGGTCGAGAACCCAGATAGTGTCAACCTTCCCTCCCTGGTCATTTCACAGAGTGGGCTCTCTTTTCTATGAACCCTCCTTTCTCTTCTGAGAATGGTAGAACAAGTGTTCATGTGGGGTACTGGGCACTTTGGAGTGAAAGGCTCTGGGTTTAAATTCTATCCAGTTCAGCCACACTGAGCCTCAGTTTCCTTCTCTATAAAAGTGAGACTAAGGGCTTCCCTGGTGGCGCAGTGGTTGAGAGTCCGCCTGCCGATGCAGGGGACACGGGTTCATGCCCCGGTCCGGGAAGATCCCACATGCCGCGGAGCAGCTGGGCCCGTGAGCCATGGCCACTGAGCCTGCGCGTCTGGAGCCTGTGCTCCGCAATGGGAGAGGCCACAACAGTGAGAGTCCCGCGTACCGCAAAAAAAAAAAAAAAAGGTGAGACTAAGAAGTGCCCGAGTTGAATCATTGTGGGGATGTTTAACGGGAGCCTCAGAACGGGCAGGGGAGAGGACACAGATTATCCTAAAAAAGCGAGGGTCCTAGGAGCTTTAGTCACCCTGTGCAATTTTCTGTACTGCATACGTGAAGGAAGAAAAGTCAGATTCTGCAAACCAGACACGAACCATATCTTTCCTAATATCTTTCTCTTATTGCAGGTACTTGAGAATGGGAAGGGGAGGAGAAAGGCATTGCCTGTACAGCGTGACCCTTCCAGTCTCTGGCTCATTGGCTTCACATAGCTTGGTTATCAGAGTAATGACAGGGACTGCGGGCCAAAGAGCAGCCCGGCGTTTCAGAAAGAGAAGCTCAGATGGCGCACTGGCAGCCTCCCAACCTTGCAGAACCAGCTCCCTCAACATGAGACCCAGAGAGCAAGGGAGAGATTTCACGAGAGCTAACACCCAACTTTTTGCCTAGTGCAAGGTCCACATGACAAGCCTCGGCTCGGCAATTGGTGAAGAAAACGTACCTAAAAGCGCTCTGCAAGACCTGCTTAACTGTCTACACCAGAGGGAAATTTCATGATCTAAAGGTCGCTCCCCTTCATTTGTTCCTGCAAAGCTTGGTGTGAAGACAGCTTTCCAGGTGAGAACTCATGCCAAAAAAAAAAAAAAAAGATAATCATTGTTTTATGACATCCTCTCCACTTAACATGAGACAAATCAAAATGCTCGTATTTTGTTCTGTTCAGAATACGATGACAAATACACCTAAGGAAAAGGAATAACTTCAGCGTAAGAAACGTGTATCTGGCACCTGTTCTGTAAAAGGCAACTCGTTAGGTACTATGAAAAATTCTTGCAGTTTTTGGATCTGAACTAATACAGGAATGAGGAAAGACCTGGGCATTTTCTGGCACTGGGGGTTCTGAATGGAGCACTTAATGCGTGAAAACACCCTGTACAGCACCCTGCTGAATCCTCCTGGTTATATTTTAAAGTAGGCAGTTTTTTGTCTCCATGAAGGTTGCTGTACGTAAAGTCAGAGAGGAAATGAGTAGCTGAGTAAGGACAAGAATACAGACCAGACCTATTGTTTATTTAAATCGTATAATAAACAAACTTACTTGAAAGCTTTCGCCTCTATTGCTACTACCACAATCTATCTTTTTATTTGTCTGTGTCCTCTTATAAATGTATGCTTATGTATGTGGTATGTGAACTGTTTTAGGCCCTACATTTTCTCATTTTATTTCAACCCTTTCCCGTGTGTCCATATGTATAGGAATTATGCTAATATCATGGAGTCGCACCATAGTTTATATTTCCTTTCCCTATTGTTGAACACTGGGATTTTGTTCAGTCCTTGCTTATCTTTGTGTAGCTTTATCGGATTCTGCTGGGAGCTTTTTTCTTCTTTTGAATTGTTTTCTTTGGATTAATTTCTTCTTCTGGGAATAACTAGGTCCAAAGTTCTGAATTTCACTCCCAAGGACACTGCCTGTTGTCCAGTTCTGCCAGCTCACAGTGAGTGTGTCCAATGCCCTGGAGAATCACAGTCTCAGTAGTTTTCAATCTACCTTATTTATGAGACACCAGGATTGGTTGTTGGTTGGTGTGTGCATCCTTGGAGGGTGGTTCCAAACCCTATACTTTTCAGGAAATATGGTAATATTACACCCCACAGATATTTTAATTTTGTTGAAGTATAGTTGATTTACAATGTTGTGTTAATTTCTATTGTACAGCAAAACGATCCAGTCATATATACATATATATATGTTTTATAAATATATATATATATTCCTTTTCATATTCTTTTCCATTATGGTTTATCACAGGATATTGAATACAGTTCCCTGTGCTACACAGTAAGACCTTGTTGTTTATCCATCCTATATATAATGGTTTGCATCTGCTAATTCCAAACTTGCATTCTATCCCTCCACTACCCCCCTCCCGCCTTGGCAACGACAAATCTGTTCTCTGTGTCTGTGAGTCTGTTTCTCTTTCGTAGATATGTTCATTTGTGTCGTATTTCAGATTGCACACGTGGGCGATATCATATGGCATTTTTCTCTTTCTGACTTACTTCACTTAGTATGAGAATTTCTACGTCCATCCGTGTTGCTGCAAATGGTATTATTTCATTCTTTTTTATGACTGAGTAATATTCCTTTGTATAATATATACATATATATGTATTTATAACTATATGTCACATCTTCTTTATCCATTCATCTGTCAATGGACATTTAGGTTGTTTCCATATTTTGGCTATTTTAAATAGTGCTGCTATGAACATAGGGGTGCATGTATCTTTTCAAATTACAATTTTTTCTGGGTATGTGCCCAGGAGTGGGATTGCTGGATCATATGACAACTCTATTTTTAGTTTTTTGGGGAACCTCCATACTGTTTTCCATAGTGGCTGCACCAGTTTACCAACAGTGTAGGATGGTTCCCTTTTTTCTCCACACCCTCTCCAACATTTATTATTTGTAGATGTTTTAACGATGGCTGTTCTGACTTCACCCCACAGATTTTTTTTTTTTTTTTTTTTTGTGGTAAACGGGCCTCTCACTGTTGTGGCCTCTTCCGTTGCGGAGCACAGGCTCCGGACGTGCAGGCTCAGTGGCCATGGCTCACGGGCCCAGCCGCTCCGCGGCATGTGGGATCTTCCCAGATCGGGGCACGAACCCGTGTGCCCTGCATCGGCAGGTGGACTCTCAACCACTGGGCCACCAGGGAAGTCCCACCCCACAGATTTGACATTCATCTTTATGTTGCATCTTATACTCCTTGTGAGTTGCCTCTAGATAAAAGATAAGATTGGCCTTCAGGAATGCTATACTTTTTACAGTCTTAAGAGCCTCTGGATTCAATTCTATCTACTCTCTTGAATAAACAATCCAGTGATGTCTGGGTAGTAGCCCTTTTTTTTCTTATCATAGATGACACGGTAGCACTGGATTGCATTCTGAACGGCTGCTGCAACTTTCGTGTACCGTTCTACGTTCGGGACCCATGCCTCAAAAACTAGCAGTACCCCCTCAAATAAAGAAAATCCCCTTGCCGTTTCCTACGTCGTGAATCTCTTCAGTTCTCCAGTTACTTCTTCTTCCTCTTGTGTCTCTTCGTCCTTTCTCTGGGCCACCAGTTCCGTCAGGTCTTCATCAGTAAGCTCCTTATGTGGCACAGCACGGAGTTCAGTGAAGTCGTCTTATTGCAGATCTAGCTCCAGCTTCTCGCTGAGGGTCACTAAGTGGCTGGAGACTTCTTTGGACTCCTCATCCACCTTCTCAAATCCACAAAAGTCGTGCACAAAAACTGCAGGTAAAGGTTCTTCCCAACCCCATTCATGGTGACGGCTGTAACCTCACGACAAGCAAATCAATGTTTTTTATGGCTTTGTAGATGTTATCATCCTTCCAAAATTGTCACAAGATTGTTCCTGATTCATCACTTGCCTTTACTGCCAGGTGAAAAGTGTAAAATAAATAATATTTCTTAAAAGTCACTGTAATTGAGACTTCCCAGGTGGTCCAGTGGTTAAGACTCTGCATCCTAATGCAGGGGGCCCAGTTTCGATCCCTGGTCAGGGAACTAGATCCCACATGCCACAATGAAGATCCCACGCGCTGCAACTAAGACCCAGCGCAGCCAAATAAATAAATATTAAAAAACAAAAGTCAATATAACTCCTTGATCCATAGGTTGGATGAGCGATGCATGTTTGCATCTCTTAAAGTTCAAAACTTGAAATTTCGTATATAAGGGACTTATTGTATTCCACCTTGGCGAAAAACAGAAGTGCCCTTGCTATTCTAAAAGCACAAATTTACCCAGTTCTGGCCTGGAGCATGTCATCTCAGGCATGGTGGGTTTTATTACAACATCTCAGAATACCTCTTCGGTGCCTTCATTAAAAAGTAACTTGGGGGCTTCCCTAGTGGCGCAGTGGTTGAGAGTCCGCCTGCCGATGCAGGGGACATGGGTTCGTGCCTCGGTCCGGGAAGATCCCACATGCCGCGGAGCGGCTGGGCCCGTGAGCCATGGCCGCTGAGCCTGCGCGTCCGGAGCCTGTGCTCCGCAACGGGAGAGGCCACAACGGTTAAAGGCCCGCATACTGCAAAAAAAAAAAAAAAAAATTCATGCAGTATACAGCACTTTAACTCAAGTGGGGAGAAGGAAGGGGGGGAGAAGAGGAGGGGAAAGAAAAGACAGTAAGGAAGAGGAGTGGTAGTAGTAATAACATAACATATGTTCAGTGTTTACTATGTGACAGATACTCTTTAAGCACTTATTTACTCTTTTAATGTATTAGCTCATTTAATCCTCACAACAATTCTATGAGTCTGGTAACACTATTATCCCATCTACTTTGAAGAAACCAAGGTACAGAGAATCTAAGTAACTTTCCAAGGTTGCACAGCTTATTACTGGTAGAGTCAGAAAAATCACTGATAGCAACTAAATTTCAAAAAAAATGTTATATATACTTTAGAATGTGCTTGTTAATGTAAAGTGAAGTTAATGACTAGAATTCATCAAAGTTTTAAGGTGAGCTGAAAAATTCAGAAGGCAGGCTCTGCATTTTCTGCCAGTCTCATCCTTCCTTGGAATGGCTGATGACTTTAGTGAAGAAGACGCCAATAAAGAGAGACGGAAGAGGGCTCCGGCAATTAGCAGAGAACTTGCTGCTTTTGTTTCTGAATCTCCTCCTGCTCTTCTCATTCCAGGCTGTTTCCTGGTTCTCTCCAGAACAGGCTGTCTTGCACGATGTTCCCATTGCAAGGTGCCCAGATGCTGCAGATGCTGGAGAAATCCTTGAGGAAGAGCCTTCCTACATCCTTAAAGGTGACAATGGAAAATTCTGAGGGGAGTAGGAATAGAAAGTTCCTGTGATGAAGGGAAAGAGAGACTAATATTTATTTATTTATTTATTTTTTGCGGTACGCGGGCCTCTCACTGCTGTGGCCTCTCCCGTTGCGGAGCACAGGCTCCGGACGCGCAGGCTCAGCGGCCATGGCTCACGGGCCCAGCCGCTCCGCGGCATGTGGGATCTTCCCGGACTGGTGCACGAACCTGCGTCCCCTGCATCGGCAGGCGGACTCCCAACCACTGCGCCACCAGGGAAGCCCAAGAGACTAATCTTTATTGAGCACCTATTCTGTGCCAGGCACTGGTGCACATTTTCTCTCATTTAATTTGCATAACCTCTCTACAAGACATTTGCTGTTATGCCCATGTCACTGATGTGAAGGTGGAGGCTCAGTGAAGTGCTTCGCCCAGTACCCCACAAATAGTGAGCTGCAGTGCTATGGTATAGACGTAGGAATGCCTGAGACCTAGCATTGCTTATTGCTCCAAGCTGACTCAAAAAGTATTCCCTTGCTCCTTTCCAAGAAACGTTCCATAATAGCACTGGAAACTTGCCCAGAGTTCTCCTACAAAGTTAGCTGAGACTACATGTTAATTTTTAAATTTGTTCTCCTTAAAAGAACACTTGCCAGGTGAGAGGTTAACCGTCATGAGCCTTCTTTAAAATTAATGATAAGTCAATTTCTATTTCACTTAGATTTTCCAATTGCTCCGAACTTACGGCATATCAAGCTATTTTGTGCCTGACTCTGAGGACCTCTGTTAACCAAGTACAATTGATCAGAAATCTCAGGATTAAATAGAACATATACATAGATGCCCACATCCAGAACTGTTCGAGAGCAACTCTAATGATGGTCTGGGGTCCTCACCTGTGTTTTTCTTTAGCAACCAAAGGGATGGGGCCCATTCCAGTGGAATTTAAGTACAACCGTGTGTGTGTGAATGTGTGTGTGTGTGTGTGTGTGTGTGTGTGTGTGTGTATTTGGAGAACAACTTGTTTCCCTGAAAGTTTTTTGTAGAAAGAGAACTAGATTTCTACTGTTTTATAAGACACTCCTATAAGATACATACATTTTAGATAAGATAAATGCATTCATCTGCCTCACCCCCAATAGATATGTTACTCCATCTTTCTGTATAAAGGAGAAAAATGTTAGCATTATTTTATTTGTAGATCATATGGCTTCATTTTCATTTATTAGAAATAGACTAATGAAACAACTCGCCCTGTTCTTTAATTACTGCCGAAAATGCTTTCAAATCCACTAATTTAATATTAAAATGTCACCCACTTTGGTGGATCTCACTAATATTAATCTCTGTTACCTAATATTTAACTACTTTCACTTGATAATCCTTAAGATCCAGGCAACCTCTCAAAGAGACAGTCAATTTTTCTTAGAGGTTACATCAGTTATACATGTTATGAATGCTTGCCTAAGATATTTTTATGGTAAGTAGCTATTTTTGAAAACTCTTCAACCTAAAAGTTTTTCTTCCATGCTCTGTAGTATAGAATTTTGTGATTTAAATTTCTCTTTGGTTCTTGGGTTAAGTGGACCCCAAACATCTTGAGGAAACTCTTGGTGGTTCCCAAGTGTCCTTACTTGGAGCACCTCTGTGGTAAGATAAGGCGGCCCTCTTGGGTCCACAACTTTCAGGAAGAAACAGCATTGGTTGTATATGAAAGATATACATTCTTACCCTAGTTGAAATCTAGAATAGCTGTTTGCCAGGTACCTTTAATGGAGGTATAACCTAGAACTCAATACTTGCTTGAGTCTCGTTGACAAAACGTCCATCTGTTCTTCTAAGTGTTGGATATTAAGTACATTTTATTGCACGTGTCAACCCCAGCTGAGTTCGTGTAGAGTAGCTGCCTGGCTCACTACGTTCTGAGTTCAGCAGAAAAAAAAAAAAGAAAAGAGTTTTAATTAATTCAGCCCGGAGAATAAGAAAGAGGAAGAACTACACATATTTTCAGATCCTGTAATGGATAATGTATTAATCTAAAGCAATTTTACACACCCCCAAATGCAAAGGCATAAAAAGAAACATCTATATTTTGCCAAACTATACGGAATTTCTATATCAAGCCTCCATTCATGGCTGAAAACAATGATTTCAGATAAGCTCAGGCAACTTAGATTTTTTTCCCCTTCTCTTTCTCCATAGTGTAACATCAATAGTCCACGTCGGGTGGAGGGTGGTAGGAGGGAAGGATGTTGGTACAGTCTTTGGTCATCATCTACCCATGGTAGAAACCATTAAACTGCATACATTGTTTTTTGACCTTTGGTCGTTGGCACGTTTCCATGCTGGTATCTGCAGAGGCTTCATGTTCACAATAGTCATGTGGCCCATGGTAGTATCCACCGCTGCATTCCCCCACCCCCAAACCACCAGGACACTTAATGTCCACAGGCTATCTCATTCATTCTCTCCCTGCTTTCCCCTCTCTCTCAACAACCTATGCAAAAAGGCGGGGCTGGGGACTCAAGACTGGACCGAGACTGTGGGCTTCCGCAGCCCATTCTCTTGAGCATTTTGCTTTAGCCTTTGCTTATTGTGGGAGGAAATTACCTTTCCAGAGGGTACTGTGGACATACATGTTAAAGAGTTTTAAACATGTCCATATCCTTTGAACCAGCAGTTACCTGATGGATAATCTAAGAAAATATCAGGTGTCCGTGCAAAGATTTCTGTGCAAGCATGCTCTGCAAAGAATTAGTTGTTAAAATGAAAATTTGGAAACAGCTGAAATGACCCTCAGTAGACAAATGCACAAATGAACCATGATACAACCATATAATGGAATCCTATCATTAGAACATAATTGAAAAATTTTGTATTTATGAACATAGAGATACACCCACAATTTATTCAGTGGTGAAAAATACCATGTATCAGATCATTTTACATTTGTAAAATTGTGTATCTCTATGAGTATGAATAGAAGAAAGTCTGGGGAAAGATAATATTAAATCCTACAAAAAAAAGAATGGTGTTCTTATGATCATTAACTTTATTTGTCCCAATATTTTACCATATACATGTTTGATTTATATTAGATGGGAAGAAAAAGCTCTCATCTGAGGTTAAAAAAAGAAAGTAGCGTGTGGAGATTTTAGACACAGATGCCCTATTTGTCCCTTTAGCGCTGTAAAATTTCACAATTTCATAGACATAAACCTGTCCTGGTCAAACAAGGCACTTTGCCATCCCTTCCTAATAAGCTGACCCTCTCACTTTGTCCGGATACTGCAGGTTTATGGGACCGTCTTCCACATGAACCAGGGGAACCCTTTCAAGCTAAAGGCCCTGGTGGACAGGTGGCCTGATTTTAATACAGTGGTTATCCGCCCTCAGGAGCAGGTAAGGTGCCAGATGTGGAATGAATTTGCATCTATGTTTGTATTTGCTATGTGCCTACCGTGTGCCCGGCAATGTGGTAGACCCTGGGGCTACAGAAATGAATTGCAGTGATAGTGAACAAGTAAGTCCTTGCCTTTAAGAACCCCACAGCCTGGAGGAGAATACAGGTAAGTAAATAAATTACAACTTAGTGTAAAATGTTCAAAAACAGAAAATGTACAATATACGGAGATAGCACAGGCAAAAGCTGATTAAACTATGGAGTTTGGAGATGGAGGTTACAGGATCAGATTAGATATACTTCTTAGTGGATGTTTCATCTGAACTGGGTTTTGTAGATAAATATATCTTTGTTAGGCTGACAAAGAAAGGAGGACAGTCTAACCAGAGAAAGTAACAAGGACAAAGATAGGAAGGTATGAAACAGGACAGTTCGTTGGCTGATTATAAAAAATTTTTTTATAATATTAGAATTTCCATATACATTTTGGGGAAACATTTAGAAATTAGTGAAACTAAATAGTTAATACATTTCAAAGACAAAAAACCCTAAGTTTATTTCAAAACATCCAGTAAAATTATAACTTTATAAAAATACAAATATATCTTTCCTACAAATAATAAGTTATTTAAAATCCATGGAATTAAACAGTATATAAAATGAAGAAATTTATATTAATAATAAAAACTGAACTGCAATAAAATTATTTGACCTTTTATCTTAAATGGGATCTTAAGAAACAAAATGTGTTAGTGGTATCATTGCTGACTTGTGAGTGTATTTTTGTGCAACAATTCCAACTATTTTTGAAAAGGTTTCGAATTCTGCACTCAAGATAATATTTTCCTGTTTCTTCTTCCAAATAATCACATCTCTTATTTAATAATTTGAGGGGATCTTTCTAAATAAGTGGTTTCTTTGTTTTTCTGTAATTACAATTTGTTCAACTCTTGTATTATTTTATGAAAGCATTTCTAATTGGTTTTCATCTTCTTTGTCTTAATTTAGTATAGATGGAAATGTCAATCCAGAAATGTCAATAACCAAATTTAATACTGTCATCTTCATAGCTTCTGTATTCTGCAAGTGTTTGAAATATAGAAACATTTATTCTTGCAACAGAAGCTTTTCCTTGTCAATTGCTTTTCTCTTCTTCCTGTTGAAGAAGATGAAAATATAGAAGAATCCTTTCTAAATAGTTGTGTCTTTGCTTGAGTTGAAATTTTAATACAATATATGGGTAGAGAATAGTATTGTTCTGTAGTTTTTCATCATAATTTGAACACCTGAATCTCCCATCTTGATCTCATGATTTAAATGATTCAGAAAAATTTCTAAAGCACCAATACAAACACCAATATTTTAGTACTTAAAAATACCACAGTATAGTAGAATTTAGAAAAAAATATTACAATCATGAAAAATAAGACATTTGTTTTGCCCCCCTTTTCTCAATGATAACAGGACATGACAGATGACCTTGATCACTACACCAATACTTACCATATCTACTCCAAAGACCTCAAAAATTGTCAGGAATTCCTCAGCTTACCAGAAGTCATCAACTGGAAACAGCATTTGCAGATCCAAAGTAAGTATAAAAGGAATGGAATCTGTGCTGAACCACATCTCCATCCTGAACAATTTCTCCTATGACATATATCTCCTTTCTCCAAGCCCCAGACCCTCAGCCTGCTGTCAGTTTTTTTTACTCAGCTGCAACTATACCTGTAAAGGGGGAAAAACACCCTCAAAGCTTATACCTAATGGGCTTCATATAGAGGACTGTAATGTAATCCCCTGAGAGCTAAGGATTTATGGCATATTTTGTGGACATATCCAGCATGCCTTAGGGTGGTTGGGTATCAGAGCAGAGCTTTCCCCAGGGACTTTCATTCCCAGAATTGGAATGACAACTCATGTCACAGAACACCTCCTAGGTCATAAAGAGCAACTTATATGGTTATGAGCGTGGTCTCCAGAGTCAGACTACCTAGGATGGCATTTGCCTGTTACTTTGCCATGTGATCCTCGCCAGGGACTTGTCCTATCTGAGATCCTGACTTTCATATATAAAAATGAGGGTAATAATTGTACCTAGGACTTCCCGGGTGGTGCAGTGGTGAAGCATCCGCCTGCCGATGCAGGGGACACGGGTTTGAGCCCTGGTCCAGGAAGATCCCACATGCCATGGAGCAGCTAAGCCCATGAGCCACAACTACTGAGCCCGCATGCCACAACTACTGAGGCTGTGGGCCACAACTACCGAAGCCCACGTGCTCTAAGGCCCGTACTCCGCAACAAAGAGTAACCCTCACACGCCACAACTAGAGAAAGCCCGTGCGCAGCAATGAAGACCCAACGCAGCCAAAAATAAATAAATAAATGAATGAATTTACTAAAAAAATAAATGATGGTACCTAAAACACAGCAGTGTTGAAAAGATTAAATGAAATCTTAGCTAGGAATTGCTTAGTGCAATACCTGAATGTTTCAGTTAACTTTCACTGCATAGCAAACCTCATAATTCTGTGAACCAACAATTGGACTGGGCTTTGCAAGGCAGTTGGTCTGCTGGTCTCCTCTGGGTGTAGCTATGCATCTACAGTCAATTGATGGGTGACTGTGTGCTGGTTACTCTAAGATGGCCTAACTTACAAGTCTGAATGATGGTCTGACTGTCAGTGCTGGCTAGGCCCTGGTGACGTCATGATAAGAGCACATGTCTTCGGCAGGCTAGCCGAGGCCTCTTCATGTGGTGTTGGCCTCAAGTTAACCAGAAGCACAAAGACATGGTGAGCTCCAATGTGCAAGCATTTTTAAGCCTCTCTCTGCATCAAATTTACTCTTTCCCATTGGTAACACAAGTCATATGGCCAAGGTCAGATGCAGTGCAGGAGGGGACTATTCCAGGGAATGGGTACAAGGAGATGTGGGCAAACTGTGGGCCATTACTGCAACAATCTACCGCATTGGGAACATAGTAAGTACTCCAGAGATGTTGGCAACTATAATTATTATTATTTTTAAAAATTTTATTTATTTTTGGCTGTGTTGGGTCTTTGTTGCTGTGCGTGGGCTTTCTCCTGTTGCGGTGAGTAGGGGCCACTCTTCGCTGCAGTTACGCAGGTCCCCCATCGCGGTGGCCTCTCCCATTGCAGAGCAGGAGCTCCAGGTGCGCAGGCCCCAGTAGTTGCAGCTCGTGGGCTCAGCAGCTGCGGTACACGGGCTCTAGAGCTCAGGCTCAGCAGTTGTGGCTCACGGGCCTAGTTGCTCCACAGCATGTGGGATCTTCCCAGACCAGGGATTGAACCCGTGTCCCCTGCACTGGCAGGCGGATTCCCAACCACTGCTCCCCCAGGGAAGTCCCGGAAACTATAATTATTATAACTCACTTTCTTTGATCATCAAAACTGCATGATTGGGCTTCCCTGGTGGTGTAGTGGTTGAGAGTCCGCCTGCCGATGCAGGGGACACGGGTTCGTGCCCCGGTCCGGGAAGATCCCACATGCCGCGGAGCGGCTGTGCCCGTGAGCCATGGCTGCTGAGCCTGTGCATCCGGAGCCTGTGCTCCGCAACGGGAGAGGCCACAACAGTGAGAGGCCCGCGTACCACAAAAAACAAACAAACAAACAAAAAAACTGCATGATTATGTAGCCCAGAAAACTTAGTTCCAGTCCTGGTATTGCCTCTAATGGCATGACCATGGCTGAATGAATTTCTAGGCATGCTTTTGCTTTTCCAAAACAAGGAAAATTGCACAAATCCTGATTACATGAGCCCAGTCATACAGTAGCAGCACCGAGCCCATCAGCAAAATTCTCTGACTAGATATCCTCAGACACTTCTTACTCCACTGGAGAGCTTCTCCCTAGAATGGGCATAAATCATTGCATTTCTCCTTATAATCCCATCCAGGTTCACAGTCCAGCCTGAATGAAGTAATACAAAGTCTTGCAGCCACTAAATCCTTCAAAGTCAAGCAATCACAAAACATTCTCTATGTGGCGATTGAGGCAATAAGGGAACTGGCTCCTTCCCTGCTGGATGTAAAGAACTTATCACTTAGCCATGGCAAACCCAAGGCCATGTGAGTTTGATAAAAGCTCTCTACGCTACTTACGCCTCTCACTGACAGAGCAGCCTCCCAACTTCTCTTTCTGCTTTTACTCTGTCTGCCCACAATCGATCTTCTTCAAAGCGGCCAGAAGAATCTTTTTTAAAAACGTAATTCAAACCGTGTTTCTCCCCTGCTTAAAATACCCCACCATTTCTTGTCTCACCTGGAGTACATCAGGCCTATGTCAACTTCTTTGACCTGTCTTGTCCTTCTAGCTCACTCAGTCCGACAACATCGGCCTTCTTTCTGTCCCTCTGTCATTACAAGCTCACTTATACTCCAGACTTTGCGTTCGCTGTTTCCTCTGCCTACTCTGTCTCTCAAGATACTAGAGGTAAGAACAAATATAAACCTCTAAACTCATGGACTTTGCTTTTCTCTTGGAACATCCATAGTGACCAAGAGATGTTTAAACTCTCATCGTTGGATCCTACCCACGCTGCCGTGGTGAATAAATTCTGGCATTTCGGTGGCAATGAGTGGAGCCAGAGATTCATCGAGCGCTGTATCCGGACCTTCCCCACCTTCTGCCTGCTGGGGCCCGAGGGGACCCCTGTGTCCTGGTCCCTGATGGACCAGACAGGAGAGATGCGGATGGGGGGCACCCTGCCTGAGTACCGGGGCCATGGTCTCGTCACCTACGTCATCTATTACCAGACCCAGGCTCTGATCAAACGTGGCTTCCCCGTGTATTCTCATGTAGACAAGAATAACAAAATTATGCAGAAAATGAGTCGCAGTCTGAATCATATCCCTGTGCCCTGTGACTGGAACCAGTGGAACTGTGTGCCTCTGTGAAGCAGCCCTGAATCCAAGACAGTTCGGGATGGACCTGAGGATGCAGCTGGAGGAGCCGACGGGTGGGTGGAGGGAAAGAACCAATTGTAACTGTAATCGTAGGTAAAGCAGTGGACATTGTGTGGGTCCCGGGGCAGCAGTGTGAATGGTCGACAGGACCACCACCGTCGATGGGCTTGCCTTAGATACCTCAGCAGAAGCAGCATCCGGTCCTCCTGCAGTGGTTTCATACTTCTGGTCCCCAAGCTTCCAGTATCTCCACCATGCTTCTTCATCTGCTACATGTTGCCCCAAATGGCTTCCCCTGGGACTCTTAGGGCATGGGTTGGTAGACCCTTGCCAGTTTTTCCAGGGAGGGCTAACACTTCCTGGGCATTATGACTTATTCCTCTCTTTCTATGGCTTTTCCCTTAGTGAGGAGCAAGTGGACTCTACTCTTTAGGTCTGTAGACATTATCCTCTCCTCTGATTGATGCTTTATAGGTATATTAAATATGTTATATACAAATATATATGGTATATTATGTTAAATATGTTGTGCATGATATAGCAGGGAGAGTTATTAAGAAAAAGACTAACTTATGTTAGCCTGTACCCCCCCACCCTTCCACTCTGGGGAAAATGATTCAATATTGCTCCTAAAAGCTGAGCTTCCTAAAGTCACCTGAAACCCTCAAACAATAAAGAGATTTTGTGTTTGATTGTATAAGCTGAAGCTAAGTGGTTCGTGATGAGGAAACATGGTGTGAGTTAACGGGGAGAGGCAAGTGGGAACACCCAGCCCCAGGAAGGTGGGGCTTGAGAAGAGATGGAAGTTGAGGGGGTGGGGGTTATAGCATGGACGCCTACTGTTCCGCTTGACCTTGGCATATTACTTCAAGATGCCAGAATTCTGTGCGGTTCAGACCATTGTCTCATGGGAGAATCTGGTTGCTGGTGTGGAAAGATATTCTTCCTGGTTGGGACAGATTAGGTGGGAGAGTTTCCTGCCCCAGCCCTTCGAGAGAAACAGCACTAAACACCAGTACCGGGCAGCAAACAGAGCACCTGAATGAAGGTGATCACCTGGATTAAGAACTCGTTCCCTCTGGTCCACCTAAGCCTGAAATTAAGCTGTGGAATTGGGGATGAAGACCCCCACAAATATACATGCACGCGCACACCCACACACACGCACGCGCGCACACACACACCCACCCACACACACACACAGACACACTCAACTGAGGTTTAATTTCTTCGCCAGTTGAGAGAGAGAAGGCTCAGTTTAGAGCAGGTTTCTCGACTTTGGCGCAACAGACATTTTAGACTGGACAATTCTTTGCTGTAGGTCCGTCCTGTGCATTTGTAGAATGTTTAGCAGAATCCCCCACCTCTACCCACTAGATGTCATTAGCACCCTCCATCCCAATTATGACAACTAAAAATGTCTCCAGATATTAGTAAATGTCCCCTGGAGGCAAAGTCACCTCTGGTTGACATTTAGTTTAGTGGTTCTCAAAGTTGAGCCTGCATCAGAATCACTTAGCAGGCTTGTTCAAACAGGTTGCAGGGCCTCACCCCTAGATTTTCTGATTCAGTAGATCTTGGGGAGAGTTCCAGAATTCACATGTCTAGCAAGTTTCCAGGTGATGTTGATGCTGCTGGCCCAGCGACCATGCTTTGAGAACCACTGGTTTAGTGAAATAATAGAATACATCTTATTCCCTAGACTATAGATGAAAATTTTGTTGCCGTACTACTTTCCTTTCTGTATGAGTACAAGGTGATACTCCCCTCCAAGAATTCCCTGTAGTCGTCAGGGAGAGAGAGGCTTTGTGGTTCTGAAACAGGGAGAAGGAATTCAGGCTTTGGTAAAGGAAAACACACTGGTGGCAGCGTATAGCGGGACATTGTTGATAGCTGACATCTTGCCTCATTAGCTCCAAGACCTGGCCCCCCAACAGCCTGTAGGCTCCAGTGCTGGAACACCTCAGGCCAAACAACTAACTAGGCAAGGAACACATCCACCCCCATCTGCAGACAGGCTGCCTAAAGACTAAAGAGCCCACAGCCACCTCTGGGCTTGCCTCTAGACACGGCCTAGCCCACCAGAGGGCCAAGACCCAGCTCTGCCCACCAGTGGACCGGCCCTTCCCACCAGGAAGCCAGACCAGGCCTCTAGACCAGCCTCGCCCACCAGAGGGCAGACACAAGAAGCTAGAAAACTACAATCCCACACTGCAGGCCAGATCCCACACTGGCACTGGCTGGGCCCTGGCCCAGCCCACTAGCTGGCCAACGCAACCTTTAGGACACCCTGGACCCCATACCCAACTGAGTCAAGAACCATCCCCCACCAATAATATTAAATGAGCTCTGGGATTCCAGAGCCAGACTCTAGGAACCAGCTATGCCTACCAGTAGTCTGGAACTAACCCCAAGATCTGACTTAACCAGCCGGTGGGTGGGCAACAATCCCAGTCTTTGGGACCCTGACTCCGCCCACCAGTGAGCCAGCACTAGCTCCAGGGACCCCCTAGGATTCTGCAACTAGTCACCTCAGGACCAGACCCCACTATATAGCAGCCAGTTACATCCACACAAGGCAGGGCCTGGCAACCGACCAGCTGGGGGCCTACCTGACTGCCCACACACTTAGCCCAGCCCAACAGAGAAACCCACGTAGCGTTCTTAGGGGGAACGCCTAGAGCACATAGCTTGGGCGTCGAGAGGGGAGTGCACTGCTGGGACACAGGATGCCTCCTACAGAGGGCCACTTCCCCAAGGCCAAGAAATGTAACTAACCTACCACATACATAAAAATACAAATAGCAACTCAGAGAAAATGAGGCAGCAGAGGAATATGTTTCAGGTGAAGGAACAAGATAAAACCCCAGAAGAACTAAGTGAAGTGGAGATAGGCAACCTACCTGAGAAAGAGTTCGGAGTAGTGATCACAAAGGTGATCAAGGAACTTGGGAGGATAGTGGATACACAGAGCAAGACGTTATAGTAAGTCCCCTACCTATGAACGAGTTCCATTCCAAGAGTGTGTTTGTAAGTCCAATTTGTTCGTTAAGTCCAACAAGGTGAGCCTAGGCACCCAGCCAACACAGTCAGCTATATAGTACTGGACTGTAATAGGTTCATGATACTTTTCACACAAATAATACATAAAAAACAAACAGACACAAAAATAAAGACAACATTTTTAATCTTACAGTGCAGTATCTTGAAAAGTTCAGTAGTACAGTACAACAGCTGGCATGCAGGGGCTGGCATTGAGGGAAGAGGCGAGAAGAGTTACTGACTGGAGGAGGGAGAGGAGGGAGGAGATGGTAGAGCTGAAGGATCGTCAGAAATAGGAGATGAAGGGCAAGGTGTCTTTTCCCCTCACTCCAGTCTCGCAATTGTTTTCACTTTTGTTTCCATTGTTGTTGCTTGGCGCTTCTTAGCAGTACCAGCTACCTCACCGCTGCTTTTATACTTGTTTCCAGACATCCTGGGCTTGAAAAAAGATACTGCACTACTGTACTCTATACAGTACTGTACAGCACACAAAAGCACAGCCACTTGTAGAGGATGCACACGCGTGACAATGTACGCCAGACATGTGACCTAACTTACGTGATTAGACATGGGACCTTATGTTTGCATCTTTTGAGAGTTCGAAACTTGAAAGTTCATACGTAGGGGACTTACTGTAGAAAATTTTAACAAAGAGTTAGAAAATATAAAGAACAACCAAAGAGAGATGAAGAATATAATAACTGAAATGAAAAATACACTGGAAGGAATCCGTAGTAGACTAAATGAGGTAGAAGAATGGATCAGTGAGCCGGAAGACAGAGTAGTGGAAATTACTGCCACTGAACAGAAAAAAAGAAAAAAAAAAGGAATGAAAAGGAGCAATCCAGTGTCCTTAAAGATGAAGAGAAGATATTTTATGGGAAACAAGACTTCCCAGCCTTTGGTGGGTTTATTTGGATATCCTTTTAACGTGTTGATTGCCTTATTGTTTGAGGTAGGTGGCAAAGAAATATCTGGGATACCCCAAGGCTTATGCCCGTGCCTGTCTAGAGACTTGAAGTCTCCAGACCCCGCGTGTCATTGCTCAATTGTCTTGGTAACTTTCTTATTTAATTGCAAGATTTCCTGTCTAGGATAAATAATAATGCTATATCAAGGGCTTTCATGAGGAAAAGATAACACAATGCATGTGAAAGTGCTTTACAACTGCTACGTGTTGTATAGTTACAGACTATTGCTTTAATATGCCTAAATCTAGTACCCTGGGTAATGGGGTAAAAACATGGGATTGGGGTCAGGAATGTATCTGAATTACGAGTATGGTTCAGCCACTCAGTGTAAGATACTGGGCAAATCCCATCAACACTGCAGATTTTGTTTTCCCATTTTTTTAAAATGCAGATAAAAATACATGCACTTGTAAAACTAGATATGAAAAGGATTGCATAAATGCAAGTTAGAGAATTGGCTCAAGGTTGCAGATGGAGCCCAGTTATCATTTGCTGAATTCTCATCAAGTGATTGAATTAACATCAATAGGAGTCAGGGAAGAGAAAAAAGAATTTATTGATGCTCTAGGTGTGCTGGGTAATTCCTATAAGCTGGAGAATGAAAAGGAGTAAGACTATGGTGAAATAAAAGTGTAAGAAACTGGCACCTATAATACATGTGTGAATTGTCCACTAGAAGACCATGCAAGGCAGATCGGCCCCCAGTCAACAGAAGAACAAACTAGGATAAACCTAACTCAGGCCAGTTATTGGTCAGAGCTAGATTATGCAAGCGTGGCTGGTTGGCCTTTGATTCCATCTTGATTTTTGCTAAGCATTTTGCAAATGTGAGTGTTACCAGAGGAGAAGGCAGTAGGGGGTAGGGGAGGGGCTTTGGGGACTGGAAGCTACAGAGAGCTCTGACCCTTGGAAGAGGGGTGGGCCTCACACAAAGAGGGCAAATTACCGCCACAACTTGTAAAGTTCCAGGCCCATCCTCCAAAATACCAGGGACGTGGAGCAGTAGCTCTTTTAAAATTGTGACTAGGAACCCTCAAACTCAAAGATAAAAAGAAAACCAGGAATGACCAAAGAATTGACAAGGAAAGAAAAGCATCAAACTTGACCTGTGGATGAATTCACACCTGCTGAAAGAGAAATAGAGCAATTAGGAGACTTTAGAAAAGTATAGTTGTGGATATTTTATGTTACATTCTTAAAAAGGAATCAACTAGAGATTTCGGAAATTAAATACTGGAACTTTGAATAAAAATCTCAACGGATGGACTGAGTAGCAAAATGGACACGGTGGAAAGATAATTAGAAAGCTAAGAAGTTCTGGTAGAAGGTATATCTCAGAATATCACATAGAATGAAAATGGGATGGAAAATATGAAAGAAGATATAAGGGAACTGAACAACATTGACAAGTTTAAAGACCCATCTAAACGGCATTCCAAAAACTGAGAACAGAGCAAATGGAATGATGGAAATAATGTAAAAGGAAGAAAAAGAAGAGGTGGCAGAAGCACCAGAAGAAGCAGGTTTTCCAAAAGTGAGGAATGATTTAAGATTGAAATAACTTACTTAAGACTGAGCGTGAAAAGAACTCATTAGATATATTACTGTAAAATTTCTGAGCACCAGGGCTCTCCTGGTGGCGCAGTTGTTGAGAGTCCTTCTGCCGATGCGGGGGACGCGGGTTCGTGCCCCGGTCCGGGAAGATCCCACATGCCGCGGAGTGGCTGGGCCCGTGAGCCATGGCCGCTGAGCCTGCGTGTCCGGAGCCTGTGCTCCGCAACGGGAGAGGCCACAGCAGTGAGAGGCCCACGTACCGCCAAAAAAAAATTTCTGAGCACCAAAGATGAAGACAAGATCATACAAGGTTCCAGAGAGAGGGGATAAACTGAGGGGTTTTGATAAGAAGAATAAGAATCTTACTGACTTCAGACTTCTCCTTGACAGCCCCAGATACTTAGCAAACAGAGAAGTGATGCCATCAAATTTCTCTGAAAGGTCTAAAACCTACAATCATAGAGACAGGCAAAATAGTATCTAATTAAAAGGACAAATTAAAGAAGTGTTTGGACATACAACAACGCAACAGGTTTAATACACAGAGAATCTCTCTCTCTCTTTGAAAATGAGAGAGAGAGTAGTACTGTGGGGTTGAAACAAGCTTACTTACGCTCAGGAAACCTGCATTCTTTTCAAAAAATAGAGCAATTTTGTCACATCTAAAATTTCTTTCATACCCTTTGCCAATCTACAGCCCTACCAGAGGCAAGGGCTGGTTAAGATCTCTTTAGTGATTAATTTTTCAGGTTCTTGAACTCTGTAAAATTAGCATCATATATTGAGTACTCTTTTATGCCTGGATTTTCCATTCACCAAACGTCTATGAGACTTAAGCCATGTTGTGTGTGTTGGTATTTCATTCATTTTATTGCTGAGTACTGTCCCATTATGTCCCATCCTATATGGGTATGATCAGCTAATTGGCAGGCCCATGTCACAGGAAACAGCTCCGTCAATACTAAATTCCAATATTTTACAATCTGATCTAGGTAGATATTGAAAAAGACTAGTTTAGTACGTTCAATGCTACCTTCAATAGGAGCAGGCTGCATTTCCTCATCAATTACATGATCAATCCTTACATGATCTAAAAGCAGGTGATTCTGGAAAAGAAATCTGAGAAAGACCTCCTTGGAGCCTCCCTGGAAGGGACTTTGTAGGTATTCTTATGTTTTTTTTAACAACTTTATTGGAATACAATTGCTTTACAATGTTGTGTTAGTTTCTGCTGTATAACAAAGTGAATCAGCTATATGTATACATATATCCCCATATCCCCTCCCTCTTGTGTCTCCCTCCCTCCCACCCTCCCTATCCCACCCCTCTAGGTGGTCACAAAGCACCAAGCTGATCTCCCTGTGCTACATGGCTGCTTCCCACTAGCTATCTATTTTACATTTGGTGGTGTATATATGTCAGTGCTACTCTCTCACTTCGTCCCAGCTTTCCCTTCCCCATCCCCATGTCCTCAAGTCCATTTTCTATGTCTGCGTCTTTATTCCTGTCCTGCCTCTAGGTTTTTCAGAACAATTTTTTTTTTTTAATTTTCAGATTCCATATATATGTGTTAGCATACGGTATTTGTTTTTCTCTTTCTAATTTACTTCACTCTGTATGACAGACTCTAGGTCCATCCACCTCACTACAAATAACTCAATTTCGTTTCTTTTTATGGCTCAGTAATATTCCATTGTATATATGTTTCCCTTCACTGCAAATAATAACTTGTTTAGGTTATAAGGACAATCCCACCCTGACTCTATAATTTACTTCTTCCAAGTTATTGCTGGTTCAGTCAACTTAAAGAATCTCTAGGGCTTCCCTGGTGGTGCAGTGGTTGAGAGTCCGCCTGCCGATGCAGCGGACACGGGTTCGTGCCCGGGTCCGGGAAGATCCCACATGCCGCGGAGCGGCTGGACCCGTGAGCCATGGCCGCTGAGCCTGCACATCCGGAGCCAGTGCTCTGCAATGGGAGAGGCCACAACAGTGAGAGGCCCGTGTACCGCAAAAAAAAAAAAAAAAAAAGAATCTCTACACATAGTGGCACCTTAAAAAAAATCCACAAATAATGGATATATATTCAACTGATGCTTTTATATGTGATTTTGAAGAATGATATTCAGAGTATCATATATGTCCATTATTTGTAGATTTTTTTTAAGGTGCCACCATGTGCAGAGATTCTTTAAGTTGACAACAAAAGAAAGTTTCATTAAAATAATTTCTCATCTTTAATCTCTAATGTCTTTAATCTCTACTTTAAAAATCTCTTTATTTTATTCTACACGCAGCTTACCCTGTTTGTAAAGCATCCACCAGTGCAGATTATAAAAACTATGTTTCAACAAGGGACATGCTGGACTTCCCTGGTGGTGCAGTGGTTAAGAATCCGCTTGCCAGTGCAGGGGACACTGGTTCGATCCCTGGTCCAGGAAGGTCCCACGTGCTGCAGAGCAACTAAGCCCGCGGGCCACAACTACTGAGCCTGCGCTCTAGAGCCTGCAAGCCACAACTATGGAGCCCACGTGCCACAACTAATGAAGCCCGCCTGCCTAGAGCCTGTGCTCCGCAACAAGAGAAGCCACCGCAATGAGAAGCCCGTGCACCACAACAAAGAGTAGCCCTTGCTCGCCACAAATAGAGAAAGCCCACACGCAGCAACGAAGACCCAATGCAGCCAAAAATAAATGAATAATTTTTTTAAAAATTTGTTTTATGGTGCCCACTCTATTGCATTTTTGAGTAGGTTATAAATCTTGTTAAAACCAATAAAAATATGATTTCAGAATGTTTTAAAAAAATGATACTCTGATCAACTACTAGCCTTTAGGAATATTAGTAAGATACTATGAATAAACATTCATGGAATGTTTGCTGGAAAAATACTTTTGGAAAGTCTTGTTGATAAGAATCGACCAAACTTGATCAAGATTATAAAATACTGTCATTCAACCTAATCATTTGAATCACTCCAACCCTCAGGCAGACTAGCCCTTTATCAATGTTCAGAGGTATTTCCTTTGCAGTAAGACTACAAATTAAGTTCCAAACACTCAGACATTTGAAACCTTGAGTTATTCCTAATGAAACGATAAAAGGTTAAAATTTCTTAGACATAAAAAAAAAGTGAGGATTGTACTAAACTGTATTACATTAATTTTATCAATGATGATATACTTTTTGGACAATACTATGAAAAGAAAATTCCTTGTGCTGTAAAGACAGACATACAAATATTCCTGAGAATCAGGAAGTGTTCTTCATGATATAACCCAGATATGGAACACCTACAGAAATAATAAATGTAACCACACCTTACGAGAGGCTCCTGGCTTCTTATCCTATGAGGGAATCAGGTTCTTCTCTTCTAAGCCAGGACTGTGGGAATCTTAGTTAAGACCATCCCAGTGTATTTCCTCCCCGACTCCCCCAGTGTACGATGGGTCCTTTCAAAGAGCCTGGAACTGTCAAGTACACCTGGAGTTATACCTGTTAGCTGATGGGACACCTCTAGCTGCACGTGGTCATCTATGACTGTCCTTCATAATGACTATCATAATAAAGAACACACTTCAATCTATGCAGCCATCTCAAACTAGTTGATGTTCTTTAGCCCACAGAGTTAAGGATAATGGAACAGTCTCGAGTTTTCTTTGGCTGACTGGTAAGAATCTGTGCCATTGCAAACACAGTGGATTAACACCAAAGGAAAGCTGGAACAATCTATGTGTAAGATAAATAAAAGTCTCCCTGGCTTTCTATGCTTTTACAACAGGAAACTGTTTCTTTTCCTAAGTTAGTTCCCTGACACTGTAAAAGTAATTTGCCTGCATACTTCTATCTCCGTTTGCAAGATACATTCTGTATGCTATCTGACTACAGACAATGTTTTAACATGAATTTGTTTTCCTTGAATACCAGGAATCCCAAATTAAGGCAAAACCTTATCTAACATTGTGACGTGTGCATCTTCGCTTATATATAATGAGCTAGTTAGGAACGGCCGCCTTGAGTCAACATAAATGAGGAATTTGGTGAGGAAGTTTCTAGGAAAATCTCACACTGTGTATAACTGTGTAGGATGGTGTAGTAGGACAACATGTCATCTGTTTCTGACATTCTTCTCTTCATTGTGTCACAATAGAATGATCGTATCAAAAGGGGCTGGATCCATAACCACAGGGAAAAAGTATTTCACTAAATATTTTGAGAGATATTTACATATGCAGCTTACCCTACATGACGGTAATTTTGTTTTGCTTTGTTTCATTTAAGAGACATTAATATACGTTTTATATTTGTCAGGCACTTACCTAAGCATTTCACAAATGTTAGCCCATTTAACTTAAAAAAACAAAAACCTAGGGAGGGCTAAATTGGGAGATTAGGATTGACATATACACAGTACTTTATATAAGATAGATAACTAATAAGGACCTGCTGTATAGCACAGGGAACTCTGCTCAGTACTCCGTAATGACCTATATGGGAAAAGAATCTATAAAAGAGTAAGTATATATATATGAAAACTGATTCACTTTGCTGTACACCTGAAACTAACACAACATTGTAAATCAACTATACTCCAATAAAAAATAAAGTAAATAAATAAATAACAAAATAAAATTTATAAGAAAATTGGAAAAAAAACCCCACAACCTAGTGAGGGTAGGTAGTATTATTTACCTCACCTATAGATGAGGAAACAGAGGCACAGAGAGATTAGATGACTTGATCAAAGACACACAGCTGGTAAATGGTAGGATAAGAATACAAACCCTTAGTTACAATCAGACTCCCAAATTTGCAGAGGCAGCAGAACATGTGATCCAGAGGGAGGGACCAGGTGCCACTGGACTCCACACCAGCTAATAGTTGAAGCTTCTCCTCGCTGCTTTTAAATAGACAAGGTCTACTTCAACAGCTTCAATTTAGCTATTTCTGTAGAAAAATTACCTAAACACACTTTGCAGTTCCTGGCTGTACTCGCCAGGGTAAAGGGAAGTTCATATTCTGGAAAAGTCTGCTGCTTCTCATTTGTTCCTGGGGACCTTTCTTCGTGGAGACAAGGTGAGGACTCATCTCATTGGAGAGAATCGCTGCTTTGTGACACCTGCCTCCTCATTTTCCTCTCACGACAAGGTGGGAAAAATCAAATGCTCTTGCTGGTTTCCAAATGAAGGGCCGAGCTTACTTATTGACACTTAGGTTGAAGAAAAGGGAGTCTATTCAATTTGAGAAATAACGCATTGCAGGTACTCTGTATACAGCAGGTGTACTGTGGAAAAAATTCTTGGAAGGATTAAACCAGGTTTCGTTCTAAGCAGATAAATGATATGGAGGGATTTGGGAAGCTGGTGGGTGAGTGGAAAAGTAATAACATTTGCAAGGAAGGATCCTGATCCAAGTAACATTTATCTAGCACCTAATGTGCCGAGATACTAAGCAAACATCGTTCTATTTAGTCCTTTAGGAAACTTTCTAAAGGAGGTAGCTTTTTCTTTAGATAAAGGTTAACCAGGAAAGTGAAGTCGTCTGTTCAAAGTCAAAGAGGAAATATGCAGAGGAATGTGGACTAGAATGCAGGCCAGATTTACAGTTAATTCAAATCATGTGAAGAAGAAAGTTACTTTAAAAGACTTTATCAATAATGCTACAGCCATAAAATGTCTTTTTATTTTTAAATTTATTTTTGGCTCTGTTGGGTCTTCGTTGCTGCGCGCAGGCTTTCTCTAGCTGTGGCCAGCAGGGGCTATTCTCCGTTGCAGTGCCCGAGCTTCTTATTGCGGTGGCTTCTCTTGTTGCGGAGCACGGGCTCTAGGCTCACAGGCGTCAGTAGTTGTGGCTTGCGGGCTCCAGAGCGCAGGCTCAGTAGTTGTGGCTCACGGGCTTAGTTGCTTTGCGGCATGTGGGATCTTACTGGACCAGGGCTCGAACCCATGTCCCCTGCATTGGCAGGTGGATTCTTAACCAGTGCACCACCAGGGAAGCCCCCATAAAATGTCTTTCAATATTTTGTTTTCCCTTCTAAATTTATCTTTCTACATCCTTAAAATTCTCGTATATGTTGCATATAGAATATGTGTAAGCAAAGATTTACGTATTATAATCAGGAATTACGTACTGTTTTATGTTCTACATTTTCTCCTTTTATTTTAGTATTCTCCTGTGTATATGTGTGTGTGTGTGTCATAGTTACTATGTTAATGGTTCCTAGAGTTGCAGCATACTAAGAGATCATAATTTATGTAATCTTATCCTAGTGCTAGACATCAAGATTGTGTCTTGTTTGTTCCTATTTGTTAATGTTGTTTTATAAAACTATTCTTTAGAACTCGTTTTCTCTGTTTGAATTGTTCAACATTTTACAAACATTTCCAATAAGGCAAAGGCTGGGTCTGAACTGTGGACTTTGCCCTTTGCCAAAGCTAAAAGCTCACCCTGACTGTACAGTGTTCTAGAGCCTCTTCAGGTTTCAGTCTACCCTATTAACTGGACAATATGTTTGTTGGTGGCGGTGGTGGTACTTTCCACTGTGTGTATGTGTGCATGCCTATATGCAGAGCAGTCTCACATTATGTGATTTGCAGGTATTATAACAATGTTACAACCCCAGAAATTTGGCATCAAGCTCATTTTGCCTCTTCTGCTTCATTTTACCTCTTACAAGATGCTTCTGGATAAAAGGTCACATTTGCCTCTCGGAACGTTAGACTTCCACTATCCTGAGGCTCTCAAGGAGATGGAGCCAATGTCTGGAGACATTTTTGTTTTTCACAATTGAGAGTGGAGGTGTTACTACTGATGGCTAGCGGGTAGAGGCCAGGGACATTACTGTATGTTCTACAGTACACAGAATTGCTTCCCACAGCGAAGAACTGTCTGGACTGAAATAGAAGTAGTGCTAAATGTAAGGAACCCTGCTCTAAACTGATCAAGAAGTTTTTTAAAAGAACATGAATTACCAGTAAAGTGTCATCATGAAAAGGTAAATTAAAACCACAATGAGATAACTCTTCACATCCATAGTTTAGCTAAAATTTAAGAGACCAGCAGTCCGAAAATGATACAAAAGAACTTATTTACAAAACAGAAACAGATTCACAGACTTAGAAAACAAATTTATGGTTACCCAAGGGGAAAGGTGTGGGCGGAGGGATAAATTAGAAGTTTGGGATTAGCAGATACACACTACTACGTATAAAACAGATAATCAACAAGGACCTACTGTACAGCATAGGGAACTCTACTCAATATTCTGTAATAATTTATATGGGAAAAGAATCTGAATAAGAATAAATATATGTATAACTGAGTCAGTTTGCTGTACACCTGAAAGCAACACAACACTGTAAGTCAAATACATTCCAATATAAAATAAACTTTTAAAAAATAATAATAAATTAAAAGATAAAAAGACCAACAGTCCAAAGCATTGTTGAAGTGTGGAGTAATTGGAACTCTCATGATTTGCTGGTAGGAATGTAAAATGAAACAACTACTTAGAAAACACTGTTTAGCCGTTTCTTATATCGTTAAACATATACTTTCCATTCAATCCAGCTATTCCACTCCTAGGTTTCTACCTGAGATAAGTGAAAACATATAACCACTACAAAGATTTTACATGAATATCCATTGTAGTTCTACTTATTATATCCAAAAAAAGGAAAGAAAAGAGGGCTTCCCTGGTGGCGCAGTGGTTGAGAGTCCGCCTGTCAATGCAGGGGACACGGGTTCGTGCCCCGGTCCGGGAGGATCCCACATGCTGCGAGGCGGCTGGGCCCGTGAGCCATGGCCGCTGAGCCTGTGTGTCCAGAGCCTGTGCTCCGCAACGGGAGAGGCCACAACAGTGAGAGGCCCGCATACCGCAAAAAAAAAAAAAAAAAGGAAAGAAAAGAAACAACCCAAACACCTATCAACAGATGGATGGATAAATAAATTGTAGTATATTTCTACAATGAAATAATACTCAGAAATAAAAATTAACAAACAACTGTTACGTGATCAAATTGTTTTAATCTTAACATCATTATACCACATGAAAAGTACATAGTATGATTACATTATATTCAATATAAGGCAAACTAATCCATAGTGATCAGTTCCTGAGTAGGCTAGCAGTGGGGAGCAAGTGACTACAAAGAGAAATCAAGAAACACAGGGGATGAAAGGTGGTGATGGTTTCATAGGCATACACATGTGTCAAACCCATAGAATTGTACCCTACATATACTTTTAATTATGCCCATTTAAATTATTCAACAATAAATGTATTTTTAAAAGATATAACCACAGCTATAGTAATGCTGTCAAAGACTCTCCTCTCGTCAAACCAATAAGTGAACATAGGGAACAAAATGGCCTGTTGGTCCCCAAAGAACTGGAGAGCACCTGGGAGTGTGGGACAGGATATACACATGGAAAAGTCAAGAATATTCACTCATTCAAGCAATCTCAAATCTGTTCACACAGCAGGTTCCAAAAGGTAAATGAGATCTTTGGAACCATAAGCATTTTCCCATTGAAAGTAAGCAACACTGGTTCCATCTCTACAAGTCTGTATCTTAACTGACCATGCCAAAGGGCATATGTTCCTAAAAAGAAGAAAGCCAAGAACATGCTGGACAGAGATCTGGAAAGGTAAAGTGCCTCAGCACAAAAGGACTAAGTACATCAATCTACATTTTTCCTGCTTCCTTCAGGGAATGATAATAATAATGACGTATTAATATTATTCTCTGCTAGGCACTCTGCTAAGAGTTTTACATGCACTTTTTCATTCATTTGGTGCCAGTGCGTGGATTACTTCATTTAATCCTCACGTCTATGATTCTTCCCAGGGCACTATTCTAACTGAAGATGTTCATATCGTGGTCTGTGTTTAAGTTACATCCCATTCCTTCAATACAGAAGAACAACCCAATGGACTGATTTGAATTACTGTGTAGTTAACGGCCAGGGACAATATTAATAATAACAATAATAAAAATAATAACATTTTGAGTTAATATATGCTGGAAATTTTTCTATGCACTTAATATGTATTAATTCATTTAATTCTCATAGCAATTTTCTAAGATAGGATCTCTTTCCAGAGGATTTATTAATGAGGAAACCAAGGAACAAGGAAGTCAAGTAACTTTTTGAAGATTACATAGCTTGTTAATGGTGACATTGGGATAATCATGGACAAAGATGCACTTGCATATTTAAAGAATGTGTTTGTTCGATGTGACCGACGGGGTTTAATTTCCAAAATATACAAACAGCTCATACAACTCTATAACAACAACAACCAAAAAAAAACCCAATCGAAAAATGGGCAGAAAACCTAAATAGACAATTCTCCAAAGAAGAAATACAAATGGACGATAGGCACATGAAAAGATGCTCAACATCACTAATCATCAGAGAAATGTAAATCAAAACTACAATGAGATATCACCTCACACCAGTCAGAATGGCCACCATTAAAAACATTACAAATAACAAATGTTGGAGCGAATGTGGAGAAAAGGCAACCCTTGTACACTGTTGGTGGGAATGTAAGTTGGTACAGCCACTATGGAAAACAGTATGGAGGTTCCTTAGAAAACTAAAAATAGAATTACCATATGATCCAACAATCCCACTCCTGGGCATATATCCAGAGAAAACTCTAATTCAAAAAGATACAGGCACCCCTATGTTCATAGCAGCACTATTCACAATAGCCAAGACATGGAAGCAACCTAAATGTCCATCAACAGATGAATGGATAAAGAAGATGTGGTATATATACAATGGAATATTACTCAGCCATAAAAAAGAATGAAATAATGCCATTCGCAGCAACATAGGTGTAAATAGAGATTATTATACTAAGTGAAGTAAGTCAGAAAGAGAAAGACAAATACCATATGATATCACTTCTATGTGGAATCTAAAATATGACACAAATGAACCTATTTATGAAACAGAAACAGACTCACAGACATAGAGAACAGACTTGTGGTTGCCAAGGGGGACAGGGCAAAGGGAGGCATGGAGTGGGAGGTTGGGGTTAGCAGATGTAAACTATTATATACAGAATGGATAAACAACAAGGTCCTACTGTATAGCACAGGGAACTATATTCAATATCCTATGATAAACCACAATGGAAAAGAATATTTTTAAATGTATATATATATATATATATATATATATCTGAATCACTTTGCTGTACAGCAGAAATTAACACAGCATTGTAAATCAACTATACTTCAATTTAAAAAAAGAATATGTTTGTTAAAATATATGTGTCTTTAATGACTAAAATTCAGGGTGGTATAAGAAAATGAAGTGAAAATTATCAGAAAGAGAACGCTGTGCTTTCTGCCCGTCTCATCCTTCCTTGGAGTTGGTGAGGACTTTCATGACAGTGACACCAATAAAAGGCACTGAAGGAGGGCTTGGACGTAGGTATTAGGATAGAATCTTCAGTGCTTGTTTCTTTGTGTCTTCTATGAGGTGGCCCTTTCAGGACTTTTATGATGCCCTTCTAAACTCCTGTCCTTCATAGTAAGGCTAGAAATCTATGGTGACTATACTTTCTCCCCCTCTCCCAAAGCAGTTTTCTAGGCAAATTTATCTCACCTGTTATCTTCTAAGGTTCAGGTAAATGTGTGCCAGTCTATTTCTATTGGTTCAGTATCTTCTCATTCCTGGCTGTTTCTTGGTCTTCTCTCTAGGCTAAGGTACCTGCGAAGATGCTCCACTTACAGGGTCCACAGATGCTGCAGATGCTAGAAAAATACTTAAGGAAGAGCCTCCCTGAGTCCTTAAAGGTGAGCATGGGACATTCTTAGGGAACCAAATGGTTGCATCTTCTTGTAATAGAGGTGAGAAAACGAATGAGCTTTTACTGAGCACCCATTCTGTGGCAGGAACTCACTCATGCTGCATCTCACATAGCACCTCTTGGCAAGGGAGGTCTATTGTCCCAGAAGAGGAAACAGGTCTCAGTAATATGACTTGTCTGATACTTTTAAGTGGCAAAAAAAAAAAAATGCTCTCTGCAGACTCAGAAACATTTCCTTGATTTCTCTTTAAAAGGTTGATCTAAGTACATACTAATTTTTAAACATTTGTGCCCAAGGCAAGGTTAACCACCATGTACCTTCTTGGAACATTTAATAGGTCAACTCCTATTTCTTTGAAATCCAAAAGATTATGCACTGTCCATGGAGGAGACCTAGAAATTATTATATACTATTCATTTTTTTATTGCAGCAATATTTGTTACAAAGTGGCTGGATTTATGCACATTTTATTTATATTTTCATTTTTAACATTCAGAGGATTGATGAAATGAGTAAAATGCTTTTCTTTCATTTTTTATTTTTTGGCCATGCATCTTGTGGAATCTTAGTTCCCCGACCCAGGATTGAACCCAAGCCCTTGGCAGTGAAAGCGTGGAGTCCTAACCACTGGGCCGCCAGGGAAGTCCCTAAACGGCTTTTTAAAAGCTCCTTTTACACCTAAAGATAGAATCTTAAGTCACATGCAACCACGGCCCAGCACCAGCACCAATGGGGACCTCGAGGTCAGAACAACGCCAGTGCAGTTCATTAGTGGCAATAAAAAGCACTTATAGCCCTTACCTCATCCCAGCCACTGGGCTTTATCTGTGAACTCATATAAACTTCAAAACTCCCATATGAGGAGGGTGTCACTCTTCTCCCTATGTTGTAGATGATGCATCTGACGAAGGAAACTTAAATAACTTGCCCAACTGGTTACTGTTGAGGCCAGAAATATAATCCATGTACCCAATTTCAACTCACCTGAGCCTACCTGTATGCTTTGAGCGAAATAGGTCCTCCACTTCAGATGCTGTTAAGAATGAGGAGAAACTGGATCTCTCCTGTATTGTTGGTGGGAATGTGAGACGGTACAGCCACGCTTGAAAAGCAATTTGTAAGTTTCTAACTAATCTTGCAACCAGCACACAACCAGCAATTACAGTCCTGCACATTTGCCCCAGACAAATACAAGTTTATTTTCACACAAAACTATGCACATGAATGTCTATAACAACCTTATCCATAATAGTCAAAACAACTCAGATGTCCTTCCATAGGCGAATGGCTAAATGAACGGCGGTACATCCATACTGTGGAATGCTACTAAACGACAAAGAAGAAACGACCTATTGATACCTGCCACAATCTGGACGATGCTCCAGAAAATTATGCTGAGTAAACAAAAAGCCAATCCCAAGGGATGACATGCTACATGAGTCCATTAATATAAAATTCTTGAAATAACAAAATTATAGAAATGGAGAAGAGATTGATGGTTGCTGGAGGTGAAGGAGGACGTGAGCAGTGGAGGGTAATGGGTGTGACTCTGAAGAGCAATACGAGTGATGCTCGTGGTGATGAAACTGTTCCACATCTTGACCGTATCAATGTCAAAACCCTGGTTGTGGTATTCTACCGGCACAGAGACACTAGGTCTCTGCACTTTACCAAGTTCACACAGTAAGTAGCCAGGGTTTTATTCCAGGCAGGTTAACCCTTGAAGCCAAGTACTAACCATTATGCTCATCCACTGGGCATAACGCCTTGGACATTGGTCGATAAAGTTACATATTTCAATTTCTATTATTAGTTTTGTCAAGAACATGCACCCTAATCCTACCATGGGAGTTAGGTTGATGACAGTGACATCGCATTGGTTCTGTGGCTAAAAGGGCAGACTCAGCGTCCAGCCTGCCTGGGTCTGTGCCTGCCTCTTCCACCGTCAAGCTGTATGTCGACACCACATCACTTAACTTTTACATGCTTTCGTTTTCTCATACAAAAAGGGAGTAATGAGGGACTTCCCTGGTGACCCACGGTTAGGACTTGGTGCTTTCACTGCCCAGGGCCTGGGTTCGATCCCTGGTAGGGGAACTAAGATCCCACAAGCCACGCATCCAAAATAAAAAGAAGGGAGTAATGAGAGCTCTAACCTCTTGGGGTTATTGTCAGGATGAGAAGACTTTATGTTGAACAGGTGGAACTGTGCCTTGCACACGGAGAAGACATGCAACTATTAGCCACTGTTATTACAGATCAGACCATAAATTTACAGTGGGGTGAATTGTGGATGCATCTTAGGTGAGGCTAATGCTTTGAAAGGCCTGGCATAATTTGGGGTGAGTTGAATCTATTCACTTTGCTCAATCTTAACCATTTGTAAACCATCCTTTTACTCTGGGGAAGAGAAAGGTAAGCATTCTTCTACGGGTAGACTATCTGGCTTTATTTTTATTTGCTATAAAAGGACCAAAGAGACAATTGTCCCTGACCTTTAATTACTATAGCCTCCACTTATTGGTAGGAAATATTTACCTTTACCAGAGGATAATTTAAAAATATATGTTAAAAAGCCTTAAACATGTAGATAACTTTAGGCCCAGCAATCTCCCTTCTAAAAACCTTCCCTAAGCAAATATCAGGTACATATGCAAAGATTTCTACAAAAAGATATTCTTTGAAGGGTCATTGTTTACACTGAAAAGTTGGAAACACCTGGAGTGGAGTGTATCTGATATTTTTCATTTTTTGTGAAGTTTGTTGCGTGTGTACATGAATAGAAGGAAATTTATTAAAGATTTTATTAAATTCTACAATGGGAGAGTTCATAACTTTTATTCATAAATTTCATTGGTCTGAATATTTTCTATATGAATATATATATATTTTTTCTTTTTTTTCTTTTTGCGGTACATGGGCCTCTCACTGTTGTGGCCTCTCCCGTTGCGGAGCACAGGCTCCGGACGCGCAGGCTCAGCGGCCATGGCTCACGGGCCCAGCTGCTCCGCTGCATGTGGGATCTTCCTGGACCGGGGCACGAACCCGTGTCCCCTGCATCGGCAGGCGGACTCCCAACCACTGCGCCACCAGGGAAGCCCTATATGAATATTTTTTAAAGATATATTTATTGGGGCAAAAATTAGAACCTAAAAAACGGTCTGCAGAAATTCTCATTAGGTGCCTTCCAATCAAAAAATTTCATTATTTCATAGAAATAAACCTTGTCCTGATGAAACAAGGCACTTTGCCATCTCTTCCTAATAAGCTGACCCTCTCACTTTGTCCGGATACTGCAGGTTTATGGGACCACCTTCCACATGAACCAGGGAAACCCTTTCAAGCTACAGGCCCTGGTGGACAGGTGGCCTGATTTTAATACAGTGGTTATCCGCCCTCAGGAGCAGGTAAGGTGCCAGATGTGGAATGAATATGCATGTATGTTCGTATTTGCTATGTGCTTACCATGCACCTGGCAATGTGGTAGACCCTGGGATTATAGAAATGAATCGAGGTGTTGGTTAACAAGTCCTTGTCCTCAAAAAGCCCACAGCCTGGAGGAGATTATAGATAAATACACAGGTAAATTACAGCGTCGTGTGAAACAGGCAGGATCAAAACACAGATAGCATCCTGCTGCTGCTTAAGACCAAACACACTTTGTCATTTCTTGAACAGGTTGTGGGAATAGAGGCAACCAGTGGGAGGCTGTGGTAATGTAGGATTATGTAGATGGTCACTTTTGTTAACGGTATCAAAGGAGTATTTCCCAGGCTAGAATTCTGCATTGTAATAAATGAAACCCATTTTAAACCCTTAACCCAAGGGGGAAAAAATATTTCCTACCTTTTAAAAACACCAGTTTTGAAACCACACCAACTCATTCATGCTAACTCAAAACTTCTCATTGTGATACTGTCTTCCCATTGAGATGCTGCAGGGTGTTATAACCTACCGTCATCAATAAAGCAAATAAAACAGGGCAGGAAAAAGACTATATATGGTAGAGGTTGCAGGGAGAGGATCAGAAATGCTTCTTAGTAGAAATTTTACCAAAACTGGATGTTGAAGGCAAATAAGATTTTTTACATGGTGGCAGGGAAGGACTGCCCTCAAAGCAGAGGAAATAGTAGTTGCAAGGCATAAGGTCTGAAATAACAGAGTGAACTAAGGAAAACTGAGGAGCAAATGACATAGTTGGAATTGTCGTTTACATATTGTATGATAATTTTTTAATTAGTGAAATTGAATAGCTAAGACATTTCAAAAATAAAACATATAATGATATTTTAAAATATCAAGTAAAAATCTAAAATGTTAATGTAAATGTATTTTATAGAACTTATATAGAGGTGAAATTGGTAAGAAATATTATTCAAAATAACCAAATTAAATAATCTGAAAATGAAGACTTTTAATTATTGATAGAAACCTGAGCTACTTTCAAAAATACAGTCTTAAAAATAAGATTTGTCCAGCTTTACGAGCGATTGTTGACATAGAAGATTTTGTAAGTATAAAATGTACGATGTGCAGATTCGATACACATATATCATTAAACGATTCCCACCATAGCTTTAGCTAACACTCCATCAGGTCACATAATTACCATTTCTTTTTTTTGGTGAAAACATTCAAGATCTACTTTCTTAGAGACTTTCAAGTACAGTTGACCCTTGAACAACATGGGCTTGAACTGCACGAGTCCACTTATACGCGGATTCTTTTCAATAATTACATGCTACAGTACGACACCATCTGAGGACGGTTGAATCTGTGGATGCAGAACAGCAGATACAAGAGCTGACTGTAAAGCTATATGTGCGGATTTTCAATTGCATGGAGCGTTGGGGTCCATAACCCCTGCATTGTTCAAGGGTCAACTGTGTATAATACAGCCTTGTTAACTATAATCCCCATACTGTATATTAGATCCTCAGAATTTGTTTATCTGGTACAAACTAGAAGTTTGTACCTTTTGATATCTCCGCGTTTCCCCCACCTAGGCCTCCCCAGCCTCTAGTAACCACACATAAAGAAGGTCATACAGTATTTGTCTTCCTCTGTCTGACTGATTTCACTTAGCATAACGCCTACGAGGTCTATCCATGTTGGCACAACTGGCAGGAGTTACTTCTTTCTTGTGGCTGACTGAAATTCCATTGTAAAGATATGCCACATTTTCTTTATCCATTCATTTTTTCCCCCATATTTTGGCTATTGTGAATAATGTTGCAATGAACATGGAGTGCAGGTATCTCTTTGAGATCCTGTTTTCATTTGCTTTGGCTGTATACCCAGATGGGATTCCTGATTCGTATGACAGTTCTATTTTCAATTTTTGGAGGAATCTCCATACTGTTTACATAGTGGCTACACCAATTTACATTCCCACCAACAGTGCACAGGGCTCCCTTTTCTCCAGAGCTTCCCCAGTACTTGTTATCTCTTGTCCTTTTCTTTCTGTTTTTTAAAAAATTAATTAATTTATTTGTATGTTTATTTTTGGCTGTGTTGGGTCTTCGTTTCCGTGCGAGGGCTTTCTCTAGTTGCGGCAAGCGGGGGCCACTCTTCATCGCGGTGCGCGGGCCTCTCACTATCGTGGCCTCTCTTGTTGCGGAGCACAGGCTCCAGCCGCGCAGGCTCAGTAGTTGTGACTCACGGGCCCAGTTGCTCTGCAGCATGTGGGATCCTCCCAGACCAGGGCTCGAACCCATGTCCCCCGCACCGGCAGGCAGACCCCTAACCACTGCGCCGCCAGGGAAGCCCATCTCTTGTCCTTTTGATGATAACCATTCTGGTATGTATGTGGTCTTGATTTGCATTTACCTGATAATTAGTAATGTAAAGCACTTTTTCATGTATCTGTTGGCCATTTGTATGTCAATTCCTCTGCCCATTTTTAATGGGATTGTTTGGGTTTTTTTATATTATATTGTATGAGTTTTTAAAATATGTTTTGGGTACTAACCCCTTGTCTGATATGTGATTTGAAAGTATTTTCTCCCATTTGATAGGTGTCTCTTCATTTTGTTGATTTTTTCTTTTGCTGTGCAGAAGCTTTTTAGTTTGATGTAGTCCCAATTGTTGATTTTTTGCCTTCTTTACTTGTGCTTTTGGTGTCATATCCAAAACATCGTTGCCAAGACCAATGTCAAAGGAGCTTTATCTCTATATTTTCTTCTAGGTTTTTAAAGTTTCAGTACTTATGTTTAAGGCTTCAGTCCATTTTGAGTTAACTTTTTGAGTGGTGTAAGATTCGTTCTTCTGCAAGTGCTTATTAAGCTTTCCCAATACCATTTATTAAAGAGACTATTCTGATTGAGTGTTCTTGGCTCCCTTGTCAACTATTGGTTGATAATATATGTGAGACCTTATTTCTGGGCTCTCAATTCCATTCCATTTGTCTATGTGTCTATTTTCATGCCAATACCTTACTGTTTTGATTTCTACGGCTTTGTAGTATAGTTTGAAATCAGAAAGTATGAAGCCTCCATATTTGTTCTTATTTCTCAGGATTGCTTTGTCTAGTCAACCTTTTGTGGTTCCATATAAGTTTTAGGATTTTTTTTCTATTTCTGTGAAAATGCTATTGGAATTTTGATAGAGGTTGCATTGAATCTACAGATGGCTTTGGGTAATATGATTATTTTAACAAAATTAATTCTTTCAATCCATGAAACCTTAACCAATTCATTAACCATAAATCCAAATGTATGTCTTTCCATTTGTTTATGTCTTCTTCAATTTCTTTCATCAAAGTTCTATAATAGGGCTTCCCTGGTGGCACAGTGGTTGAGAGTCTGCCTGCCGATGCAGGGGACACGGGTTCATGCCCCGGTCCAGGAAGATCCCACATGCCACAGAGCAGCTGGGCCCGTGAGCCATGGACGCTGGGCCTGTGCATCTGGAGCCTGTGCTCCGCAACGGGAGAGGCCACACCAGTGAGAGGCCCGCGTACCGAAAAAAAAAAAAAAAGTTCTGTAATAGCCTTCTTTTTTCTCTTGTTATCATTCTTGGCTTAAAGTCTATATTGTCTGATACAAGTGTAGCTATTCCTGCTGTCTTTTGGTTTCTATTTGTATGGTATGCCATTTTCATCCCTTCACTTTGAGCCTATGTGTTTCCTTAAAGCTTAAAGTCTCGTAGGCAACACAGAGTTGATCTTTTTTTTTTTAATCCATCTAGCTACTCTATATATTTTGATTGGAGAATTGAATCAATTTACACTTAGAGTACTTATTGACAGGTAAGAACTTATTAATGCCACCCTATTGTTTTCTGCTGTTTTGTAGTCCTCTTGTTCCTTTCTTCCTCTTGCAACTTTCCTTTGTGAACTGATGATTTTCTGTGGCGGTAAACTTTGATTCTTTTCTCTTATCTTTTGTAAATCTACTGTAGGTTTTTGCTTTGTGATACCATGAGGCTTATGTAAAACATATTATAAATATAAGAGTCTATTTTACTCTGATAACAATTTAACTTTGATTGCATACAAAAACTCTTTTGCTCTCCATTTTATGTTTTTTTAATGTCACTATTTATATTTTTTATATTGGATATCCATTAACAAATTATTGTAGCTATAGATATTTTAATATTTTGTCCTTTAATCTTTATACTACAGTTAAGTGGCTAAAAACCATAACATTACTATATGAGAATATTCTGAATCTGACTATATGCTTACTTTTACCAGTATGCTGTATATTTTCATATGTTTTTATGTTACTAATTAGCATCCTTTCCTTTCAATGTGAAGAACTCCTTTTGGCATTTCTTTTTTTTTTTTTTTTTCAGAAGGAATCGGAACATTTTATTCAAGCCAAATTTGAGGATTATAACCTGGGAAGAGCATCTCAGAAAGCTCTGAGAACTGTTCCCCTTTCAGTATTTCTTATAAGGCAGGTCTTTTGGTGATGAACTTCCTCAGTTTTTGTTTGTTCGTGAAAGTTAGTGAAACATTGAAAAAAATGTTCCAATTCTTTCTTAAAAAAAAAAAAAGAAAAGCTAAAAGGAGTTCTTCAAGCTGAAAGGAAAGGATGCTAATTAGTAACAAAAACATATGAAAATATACAGCATACTGGTAAAAGTAAGCATATAGTCAGATTCAGAATACTCTCATATAGTAATATGGTTTTTAGCCACTTAACTCAAGTATAAAGATTAAAGGACAAAATATTAAAATATCTATAGCTACAATAATTTGTTAATAGATGTCCAATAAAAAAACAAATATCACAAACAAATAGTGATAGCAAGATATTAAAAATGATATCTTGCTATCTTTTCTGAAGAACAACTTTGCTGGGTAAAGTATTTTTGGTTGGCAGTTTATTTCTTTCAGCACTTTGAATATATTGCCCCCATCTTCTCATGGCTTGCAAGGTCTCTGAGAAATCTGCTGATAGCCTTTTGGGGGGTTTTGACAGTTTTATTATAATGTGTCTAAGAGAGGTTCTCTTTAAGTTGACTGGTGACCTACGAGCTTCATAAATTTGTGTATCCAAATTTCTCTCAAGATTTGGGAAGTCCTCAGCCATTATTTCTTTAAATAAACTTTCTTCCCCCTTGGAAGTTTTTTATTATTATTATTATTTTACGGTACGCGGGCCTCTCACTGTTGTGGCCTCTCCCGTTGCGGAGCACAGGCTCCGAACGCGCAGGCCCAGCGGCCATGGCTTACGGGCCCAGCCGCTGCACGGCACGCAGGATCCTCCCGGACCGGGGCACGAACCCGTGTCCCCTGCATCGGCAGGCGGACTCTCAACCACTGCGCCACCAGGGAAGCCCCTTTTTCAAGCTTCTTAATGAGTTTTATGGAGGGATAGAGAAATAATTTTAAATGGATCATTTTTGCTTGGTTTGAAAATTTAAAGCAATAACTGAGTTAGGAGTAGTTTTGTTCAGGACATTTTTCATTGTTAATTGAATCAGGGAGTCCTTGACTTGATCTCATAATGTAAATAATCCTTCAATAAAATCAATACAACGAAAAAGCTAATATTTTAGTATTTAAAAGTGTCTTAAGATAATGGAACCCTGAAAACGAATATGGCAATCACTAAATACAAGCATTTTGGTTGATTCTACTTTTCCCAACCCAAACAGGAGATGACAGATGACCTTGATCACTACACCAATACTTACCAAGTCTACTCCAAGGACCCTAAGAAATGTCAGGAATTCCTTGGTTTGCCAGAAGTCATCAACTGGAAGCAACATTTGCAGATTCAAAGTAAGGGAACTGGGATGTGTGCTGGCTACTGAGATCTCCCATGTCTGTATCTGTAGTGTCACTTTTCATTTCGAATTACAGCCCTACATCCTCTATATCTTTACTCCAAGTCCTAGACACTCAGCCTGCTGTCCATTCTTTCTCTCAGCTGCCACCACTACCTCCATAGTTGTTAGTTCACAAACTTATTTGGGAGCTTCCCAGGTGAAATCTGAAACCAGCCCCCATGTACATGTATGGCAAGGAGAGGCCTAAGAAAGGGGCAAACCACTTCCGATCGGTAGGTGGCAAGTTTAATAAGCAGGGGAACTTCCAGGCTTGTTTCCTGCAGGAGACTGCAGGATGAGCATATCACCTCACCCACCTGCCAAAATCTTAAACGTTTATATAGTGGCCTTAACTGGGTTCAGTCATGTACCCAGTCCAGATATCTCAACACCACATTTCAGTCTCAAGGCTGTGTCCTTGGAGCAGCTTCTGGGAGCTGGGAAGGCAAGTGGGAAGCACCTTCCAAGAAGGGGAGGGAGTGGGGAACCTCCAATTGCCTGGGTCCAGCTCATGAGTCAACAGGTAGCACGTCTTCTTGATGACCTCCTCCAACAATAGTGAATTAGAACTTGAAGACTGCAGTACATGGGGTTTACATAGGAAATCATGAATAACATAATTTCTTAATAGCTAAGGATTCGTGGTTTATTCCAGGATCTATTAGGGAGATTGAATATGGGAGCAGAGCTTTCCTTCTGTCTCATCTCCGTTTTATCATTGTCTTATTTACGAAGGAGGAATTTAGTAGTTAAGAATGTATTTGGGAATTCCCTGGTGGCGCAGTGGTTGAGAGTCCGTCTGCCGATGCAGGGGACGCGGGTTCGTGCCCCAGTCCGGGAAGATCCCACATGCCGTGGAGCGGCTGGGCCTGTGAGCCATGGCCGCTCAGCCTGCGCATCCAGAGCCTGTGCTCCGCAACGGGAGAGGCCACAACAGTGAGAGGCCTGCGTACTGAAAAAAAAAAAAAAAATGAGGATTAGAATAGTACCCCAAACATAAGCCATTTAAAGATTGAATAAGATCTTGAATGAGAAGTGCTCAGCACCATGGCTGATTTTATCAGTTAGGTTTTCAAACCATCCCCAGAGAGTGACTGCAAACCACAATCATTTATTAGCTCACGATTTTGTGGGTCAGCAATTTGGACTAGGCTCAGCTGGGTGATTCTTCTGCTGGTCTCTCCTAGATTCACCCATGTAGCTGCAGTCAGCTGGGGGTTTTCAGTGAGCTGGTAGGACTAAGTCAGCCATAATCTCAAGTTCGGCTGTTAATGCTGGCTTTGTCTGTACTGGCTACTGGCTGTTCTGCTCAAGTGGCTTGGGCAGTGTATAGAAGTCACAGGTTCTCAGGAGCAGAGAGAAAAGGCAAACCTCCGTGCATAGTCACTTTTCAAGCTTTTTACTGATTCATATTTGCTATTTTTCTATTGGCCAAAGCAAGTTTCATGGTCAAGCCCATAGTCAGTTAAGAAGAAAAAAATCAAGATAGTGAAGAGGAACAAACTCAGACCACTGTAGCAGCAATCTACTGCACTGAGTGCATAGAATTTTTCAATCAATTTTGGTTATTATCTTTATACCTCATCTTCTTTGATGGTCATAACTGTACTGTGATGTATTCAGGAATTGTAGTATTATCCCAATTTTGAATTATTTTTAAATATGAGAGTGATTTGCCATTATCCTATAGAAGTCTTTTCATGATGGGACACGAGTTTTAATAATTCGAAACCTGCAAACTTTGCAGCCGTTGGACAGCTTTTTTCTGACACTTAAAGGAACAGTGATATCTCATATAATTCATTTCTTCCATCTAGGTTCACAGTCCAGCCTGGATGATGTGATAAACCATCTTGCGGCTATTAAATTGGGCAAGGTGAAGCGAACACAGTGCTTTCTCTACATGGTCTCTGAGACAACAAAGAAATTGGCTACTTCCTTGCTGGATGAAAAAAACGTATCACCCAATGGTGATAAATACAAGTCCATGTAAGTCTGAAAGAAGTTGCTCTGGGGAATTCCCTGGTGGTCCAGTGGTTAGGACTCTGCACTTTCACTGCCTGCCGAGGGCAGAGGTTCAATCCCTCTGGTCTGGGAACTAATTAAGATCCCGGCCGCAGGCTGCGCGGTGCGGCAAAAAACAAAAACAAAACAAAACGAAAAAGGAAGAAGCCTCATATCTGTCACCACTGAATTAGCCAGCACATTCTAGGACAGTCGCAGAAAAGCACAACGAACTGGAGTGCCTTTAAACAGCAGAAATTTATTCTCACAGTTCTGGAGGCCAGAAGTGCCAAGTCCATGGGCTGGCGAGCCTCTGTTCCCTTCAAAGCCTCTAGGAGGGAATCCTTCCTTGCCTCTTCCAGATTCTGGTGGCTCTAGGCATTCCTTGGCTTGTGGCTTTGATACCAACCAGGGTTCTTGGCCTTCCCCAATCCATAGAAACTGATTAGAGGCCAGACAAGAAGTTCAGGTAAGGCTTTATTGGGGCCCCTGCTGCAGCAGTGGGGAGAGAGAACAAACCACAGGTTCCCTTGCTTGCCTGCTGGCTGAGGCAGGGGGTCGAGCTGGCTCCTTATATGGGGTGAGGGTAGGGGTGTGTCCAGGGGTCGGGCCAGAGGGGTGGCTTAGGTGTTTTGCCCACCCCTTTGGTGGTGTTGTGTGCAGGGGGCATGCGCAGTACCCAGCTTTTGCTCCCGACACCCTGTTTTTTGCTCCTGGCTCTTCAGAAGTGGGAATTGGGCGTTTTGGGTCTTTTTGTCCCTTTGTCCATAATTTGCCCCAAGTGCACATGCACACAGTTATTTTTAGTTTCTTTGTATTTTGTTGCCCGAGGAGAAGTTTGTCCAGGTGCAAGCATTGTAGCACTGCAGCAAAGGGTCCCAGGTCCCAGCCTGTCTCAGCTTCATCACTCTCGTTTCTGAATTTGCCTTCACATGGGCTTCTCTGTGTGTGTCTGTGTCTTTTCTTCTGTCTATTATAAGGACACTTTTGATTGGATTAAAGGCCCACTAGATAATCCAGGATGACTTCATGTTGGGATCCTCAATGTACTTACACCTGCAAGGATGCTTTTTCTGAATAAGGTCACATTTTCCGGTTCCAGGTGGGCACACCTTTCGAGTGGACACACCATTCAACCCACTATACCTCTTACCTTCTCTTCCAGCTTTTGCTTTGGTCTCCTAACCATCCATTTTCTGCCAAGCAGCCAGAGTAATCTTTTTTTAAAAAAAAATGCACATTAGACCATGTTCTTCCCCTGCTTAAAAGACTCGAGTACTTCCCATCTCACTTGGAAATAATTCGGAACTCCAACGTGACCCTATAAGAGCCAACACCCATCTACTTTTTAGACCTCATCTCCTCTCTTGCTTACTGCCCCCAACAACACTGGTCTTCCTCCTGCCATCGATCATTGTAAGCTCAGGCTTTTTTTTTTTTTTATTATATTTTATTTTATTTTTTATACAGCAGGTTCTTATTAGTTATCTATCTTATATGTATTAGTGTATATATGTCAATCCCAATCTCCCACTTCATCCCACCCCGCATCCCCCTTTCCCCCACTGCTGTCCATATGTTTATTCTCTACATCTGTGTCTCTATTTCTGCCTTGCAAACAGGTTCATCTGTACAATTTTTCTAGATTCCACATATATGCATTAATATACGATACTTGTTTTTCTCTTTCTGACTTACTTTACTCTATATGACAGACTCTAGGTCCATCCACATCTCTACAAATGACCCATTTTCGTTCCTTTTTATGGCTGATTAATATTCCATTGTATATATGTACCACATCTTCTTTATCCATTCATCTGTTGATGGGCATTTAGGTTGCTTCCATAACCTGGCTATTGTAAATAGTGCTGCAATGAACATTGGGGTGCGTGTGTCTTTTTGAATTATGGTTTTCTCTGGGTATATGCCCAGTAGTGGGATTGCTGGGTCATATGATAAATTTATTTTTAGTTTTTTAAGGAAACTCCATACTGTTTTCCATAGTGGCTGCATCAATTTACATTCCCACCAGCAGTGCAAGAGGGTCCCCTTTTCTCCACACCCTCTCCAGCATTTGCTGTTTCTAGATTTTCTGATGATGCCCATTCTGACTGGTGTGAAGTGATACCTCATTGTGGTTTTGATTTGCATTTCTCTAATATTTAGTGATGTTGAGCAGCTTTTCATGTGCCTCTTGGCCATCTGTATGTCTTCTTTGGAGAAATGTCTATTTAGGTCTTCTGCCCATTTTTTGATTGGGTTGTTTGTAAGCTCAGGCCTTTTGAGTCAGCTTTTCCCTCTGCCACCACCCCACCCAATCCTGACACACATGACTTCTTTTGCTGTTCAGAACTGCTCAAATGTCACCTTCCAGAGAGTCCAGCTAGACCACTCCACCTAAAATCACTTCCCAGTTATTTTCCACACATGACCCACTTTTATTTTCTTTGTAGCACTTATGATTATTTGAAATTAGGTAATTTAGTTAACGATCTTACTTACTGGATGTTTGAACTCTCCCCAACAACGTTGCAAACCCACGAGAGAGAGCAGGTACCTTCCCTGTCTTGTTCACTGATAGATCTTCCACAGCTAAAACAGTGCCTGGTATATAGTAGGTATTTAATAAATGTGTTCAGTAAATTCACTTGACAAACAAATTTTTCCAATAAAGAGAATTTCAACAAATAATATATTTTCCCCCATTGATGTCCAGTCTAACACTGAATAGAACTGAACACTGACGGTGGAGATTTGAGCTAAAGATGCCCAGTCCCATGGCCTTCCGTCTGTACTGCTGGGAGAGTTTTATTCACTTTGTATCAAAGAACCTCTCTGGATCCCCTTGTCTGCACTGTAGGATAAACAGGATGGGAGATATTATCCCCATTTTCCCGACAGAAAACAGACTCAGATGATGAAATAGCTTGTTCAGGTCCCGTGGATGGTTAAGGGCATAGTGGGCTTGAGTCTAGATCTCCTAGTTTCACCTTGTGGGCTCTTTCCAGGACACCCCCCAAAGCCCCTTTACAGCCTGCAGATGCCATCAGATTCAGTGTTCTGTGCCTTGGGGGCTGCCTGCCCTTCATGTCACTGCCCCTTTCTGGACTTCAACCTCCCCACTTGTTCAACATGGTAGCCAAGGACCTTCAGACATCAACATTTTAAGCTCTGGCTTCACTGCTTGCTAGCATGTGCTTTGGGGCACTTGTTTATATCTCTGCAACATTTTCCTTCTGTGTAAAATAAGGATAAGAACACCCGCCCTACCTAGGTTGGAAAGTTGCAGCGGAGGCCAAATGAAACAATTGTAGCTAATTTCTGTAGAGGATTTATTATCTGCCAGGTGCTTGTTCTAAGCCCCTACATCCATTGACTCATTTAAGCCTCACAATGATTCTATAAAGGAGGTGTGATTATCATCCTTATTTATTAGATGAAGAAATAGAGGAAGTGGGAAATGAAGTAATCAGCCCCAAATCACCCAAGGAGTCAGATTATGAATCTAGATAGCCTGGCTACAGAGCACTTATGCTTAAATATGCTCCTATTCCCCTCTCAGAACAATTGGGGCAGGGGACAAATAAAATACTCCACAGTACATGTGATATTGTTACCGAGCCAAACTTGGGTCCACTTGCAGTAAAGCCAATCTACTGACACCAGGTTGTGGTGAAGGAAAGTACAGCATTTATTGCAGGGTACCAAGCAAGGAGAATGGGCAGCTCATGCTCAAAGGACTCGAACTCCCCAATGGCTTTCAGGGAAGGGGTTTTAAAGTCAGTGTGAGGGAGGTTGCTGCAGGGTTGTGGTCAGCTTGTGCACAATTCTTGGATTGGTTGGCATCAAGGTGAAGTTTCAAGCATCATCAACCTCCTGGTTTCAACCAGTCTAGGGTCTATGTTCTTGAGATGAGCAGTTTTCATCTGGTGGGGATCTGCTTCCTATAAAAACAACTTAGAAATGTGTGTCAGGCCCTTATCAATATCTTGCAGAGAACTGTGAGTTCAGTGATTCTGCCATGTGGCAGATTTATAGTCTAAATTGTTGCCAGTTTCTCAGCCCAACAGCTCTTCTGTTTCTAGATCTTCACATTTTCTAATCATTAACTCTGTTAGCCTTTTGACACTGAAGGGAGGTCTGGGAGACTAAAGCAAAAGGTTTTTATTTCAAAGGACAGGGATAAACAGGCTTGTATACAGTTTCAATATTATGAGCTATTCTTTCCCCTTGTTCCCAATAGCCATCAAAAGGTGTTGAAACTCTCATCCCTGGATCCTACCCACGCTGCCTTGGTGAATAAATTCTGGCATTTTGGTGGCAATGAGAGGAGCCAGCGGTTCATTGAGCGCTGTATCCGGACCTTCCCCACCTTCTGCCTGCTGGGGCCTGAGGGGACCCCTGTATCCTGGGCCCTAATGGACCAGACAGGAGAGCTGCGGATGGCAGGCACCATACCTGAGTACCGGGCCCAGGGCCTCATCACCTACCTCATCTATGTCCAGGTTCAGGCTCTAGACAAACTTGGCTTCCCCATGTATTCCCATGTAGATAGGGCCAATCACATCATGCAAAAACTGAACTTCAAGCTGCAGAATATCTCTGTGTCCAGTGACTGGAACCAGTGGAACTTTGTGCCTCTGTGAAGCAGACCTGAACACAAGACAGTGTTGAATGGACAGGGCATGTGGCTGGAGGAGCTGATGGGTGATGGAGAGAGGAGAGAGGGAATAAAATGTAATCAATGGTAATGAAGGGTCCTGAGCTCTGAGGAAGCAGTGATGGGTAGTGAACAGGATAGCCTCAGTCTCTGTGCTCAAATACCTCCCAGGATTCCCTTAATTTCCTCAGTAGGAAACAGGCCAGACACCCCAGCTGTCTGGCTGGTACAGCTCCTACACTTCCAGCATCCTAGTCATGCTTTATATTTAGTTGCATGCTTTTCTGCATTGTTCTTCCTGGAACTACTAGCTCACTGACCCTTTCCAATTTGCCAGAAGGATTGTAATAATTTGTGGGTTCTAGGACTTTTTCCCTCTGGCTTTCTATGTGTTGTTTTTAATTGACTATAGAGTCACATGTCTTCTGAGTAGCTCTTTGAATATCCTCCTTTCCCAGGTCACTTCTTAAGCCTTGTATTATAATCACATGAAATATACTATACACACATACCACACATTTCTATATCTATAGATATAGATGGTGTGTGTGTGTGTGTATAATGCAGCAGAGATAATTAAAACAAAAAGACTGACTGGCATTAATATCTTCTTTTGCAACTCCTACTTCAGGAAAGAGATACTAACGTTGTTTCTGTCCTCTGAAATTGCACAAGGTGAGAGCTGGGAGTTTCAGATTTACTGGGGGCTTACTGAGGACTAGCCTGGGAAACAGTTTCTCAGATAGCTCTGAGGAACTCCTCCAAAGAGGTAAGGGGGAAAAGAATGGTACAAATGAACTTATTTACAAAATAGAAACAGACTCACAGATTTAGAGAAGGAATTTATGGTTACTGGGGTGGGGTGGGGTGGGGGAGGGGGAAGAGTGGGAGAGGGGATGTTTAGGGAGCTTGGGATTGACATGTACACACCGCTATATTTAAAATGGATAATCAGTCCTAGCCATGGCAATCAGAGAAGAAAAAGCAATAAAAGTAATAAAAATTGGAAATGAAGAAGTAAAACTGGCACTATTTGCCAGTGACATGATACTATACATAGAAAATCCTAAAGATGCCACCAGAAAACTACTAGAACTAATCAATGAATTTGGTAAGGTTGCAGGATACAAAATTAATGCACAGAAATCTCTGGCATTCCTACACACCAACAACAAAAAATCAGAAAGAGAAATTAAGAAATCACTCCCATTTACCATTGCAAGAAAAAGGATAAAATATCTAGGAATAAACCTGCTTAAGGGGGCGAAAGACTTGTACTCAGAAAACTATAAAACACTGATGAAAGAAATCAAAGATGACATAAACAGATGGAGAAATATACAATGTTGTTGGATTGGAAGAATCAATATTGTGAAAATGACTTACTGCCCAAAGCAATCTACAGACTCAGTGCAATCCCTATCAAACTATCAATGGTATTCTTCACAGAATTAGAACAAAAAATCTTATAATTCGTATGGAAACACAAAAGACCCCGAATAGCCAAAGCAATCTTGAGAAAGAAAAACGGAGTTGGAGAAATCAGGCTCCCTGACTTCAGACTATACCACAAAGCTACAGTAATCAAGACAATATGGTACTGGCACAAAAACAGAAATACAGGCCAATGGTACAGGATAGAATGCCAAGAGATAAACCCATGCACATATGGGCACCTAATTTATGACAAAGGAGGCAAGAACATACAATGGAGAAAAAACAGCCTCTTCAATACGTGGTGCTGGGAAAACCAGACAGCTACATGTAAAAGAATGAAATTAGAACACTCCCTAACATCATACACAAAAATAAACTCAGAATGGATTAAAGACTTAAATTTAAGATCAGACACTATAAAACTTTTAAAGGAAAACATAGGAAAAACAAACACTCTTTGACATAAACCACAGCAAGAGCTTTTTTGACCCACCTCCTAGAGTAACAGAAATAAAAACAAAAATAAACAAGTGGAACTTAATTAAACTTAAAAGCTTTTGCACAGCAAAGGAAACCATAAACAAGACAAAAAGACAACCCTCAGAATGGGAGAAAATATTTGCAAATGAAACAACAAAGGATTAATCTCCAAAGTATACAAACAGCTCATGGAGCTCAATATCAAAAAAACGAACAATCCAGTTAAAAAATGGGCAGAAGACCTAAACAGATATTTCTCCAAAGAAGAGATACAGATGGCCAACACGCCCATGAAAAGATGCTCAACATCACTAATTATGAGATAAATGCAAATCAAAACAACAATGAGGTATCACCTCACACTGGTTAGAATGGGCATCATCAGAAAATTCATAAACAGCAAATGCTGGAGATGGTGTGGAGAAAAGGGAACCCTCTTGCACTGCTGGTGGGAATGTAAATTGATACAGCCACTAGGGAGAACAGTATGGAGGTTTCTTAAAAAACTAAAAATAGAATTACCATATGACCCAGCAATGCCACTACTGGTCATATACCCAGAAAAAACCATAATTCAAAAAGACACATGCACCCCAATGTTCACTGCAGCACTATTTACAATAGGCAGGTCATGGAAGCAACCTAAATGTCCATCAACAGAGGAATGGATAAAGATGTGGTACATATATACAGTGGAATATTATTCAGCCATAAAAAGGAATGAAATTGGGTCATTTGTAGAGATGTGGATGGACCTAGAGTCTGTTATACAGAGTGAAGTAAGTCAGAAAGAGAAAAACAAATATCATATAGTAATGCATATATGTAGAACCTAGAAAAATTGTACAGATGAACCTGTTTGCAAGGCAGAAATAGAGACACAGACGTAGAGAACAAATGTATGGACACGAAGGGGGGAAAGCAAGGGTAGGGGGGATGAATTGGGAGATTGGGATTGACATATATACACTAATATGTATAAAATAGATACTAATAAGAATCTGCTGTATGAAAAAAATAATAAAATTCAAAAAAAAAATTTTAAAAAGAAAATGAGGTAGTATACCCCCTACACACCCAACACACACCATCAACTACTGGATTATTTCTAAACAAATTCCATATATCCTAATATTTTACCTGGAAATATTTCATTATGTATCTCTAAAAGATGACTTTAAAAAAATATACTCAGTGCAATTAACATAGATAAAATAATTAACAATTTCTTTCTGTTGTAGAACATCTAGACAGCATTCAATTTCCCTACAAGCATCTCTTTATTGTTGATTTGTTTGAATAAAGATTCAAACAAGATCTGCCACTTTTTTTTTTTCTTTTTATCTCTGTTCAATATATGTGTTGAAAAAATGTTGGGTTGTGGGCTTCCCTGGTGGCACAGTGGTTGAGAGTCCGCCTGCCGATGCAGGGGACACGGGTTCGTGCCCCAGTCCGGGAAGATCCCACATGCCGCAGAGCGGCTGGGCCCGTGAGCCATGGCCGCTGAGCCTCCGTGTCCGGAGCCTGTGCTCTGCAACGGGAGAGGCCACAACAGTGAGAGGCCCGCGTACCGCAAAAAAAACCAAAACAAAACCCTGAGCTCCCTGAAAAGTTTCGGCAAAGCATTTTTAAAAGCCAGGTGAGGGGGGATCTCCCTGGTGGTCCAGTGGTTAGAATTCTGCACTTTCAGTGTTGAGGGCCTGGGTTCAATCCCTGATCAGGGAACTAAGATCCCACAAGCTGCCTGGTGTAGCCAAAAAGGAAAGGAAAAAAAAAAAAAAAAGCCAGGTGCAGTGGGCAGGGTGTGGTCACAGGGTGTGTGATCAGCTTGTGCACAGTTCCCTGACTGGCTGATAGTGAGGGAACAGGATGGTGTCCCAGGGGTTAACATTATCGGCCTTTAGGCCCCAGGAGGCCTGGACCTAGGTGTTCATGGTCATCACGTAGTTAACATCTTCCATTTGGAGGGGGGTTTTCACACCTGTAAAACAACTCAGGAAATGTGCATCAAATACTGTTATCTAGGTACTTCAGAGAGGAGCTAAAGCAGAGGATATGGGGGAAGGCCCCGTAGGGTCCTGCTCGGTTACACCATGACCACGAGAGCTACTAAAATAGTGTCATAACTTCCAGTACTTAGGTACACAATAGGCCTTCAATAAATACTTGAAGGCAGCTATAGGAATCAACTACATTTACATAGTTTAAATAACCTCTCTAACAACTAAATCAAGTGCTTTAACAGTCTGATTTTTCTTCACCAGTGGGCATTTCAAACAGCAAAGCCAACACCAGCAGTTTTGATATCAAAGGGAAAATTCCCTTATAATCAATTACACCTGAATATTAAATTTTTGCCAGTTAACAATCTAAATCGTCACCTCAAAATAATTTGCTCATGAAAAACATGATTCGTTTACAATTCTCAGGCCTCATAAGAGACCTCTGAGTTATAACCCTTGAAAACAGTAAGTTCTTTGTCAATATCAAATTGGCCATTTATTGGGGATTTTTCAGTGGGACCCCTTGGCAATCCCAATTCCCATTATCCTCCTCCTGCAATTCCACAAAACAATGCCCAAAATAGAATTCAGTGTCTGTAGCTACTGTATCTTGTCTTAATAATAATAATATGTATCTAATTCCACATGGGATGAGAGGAAATTTCAGGGAGCTCTCACGGCATAAGTGGCCTCATAGGCAAGTAGGTTTTGCAGACGTGCTGAGATGTGTGAAGAGAGGGCCAGACAGGATAGTAGCAGGAGCACAGAATCAGGAACTTAAGTGTAGGGCAGGCAGAAGGGACAGTGAGTGGCTGATTTCAGTGGAAGAATGGAGCTGAAGCGGCAGGAGAAGTTAGAGATAACATTGGATGGGTAAGACAGGCCCTTTAAACCCTCTCTTCAGATGTCTGAAATTTAGTATGCAGAGGATTGACGAATGTTAAGCAGAGGATGGAATTAACAGAACTTGCTTCAAGGCAATTGATTTCAGTGGCAAGGAGAAGGAAGCAAGGTAGACAAAGTCTAAAAAGGAGAATGACAGTGAGGTGCTTCTCATAGTATTTAAAGTCAGAGCTTCTCAAATGATGCCTTGATTGGGCTATAGGTAGATTTTTCACGCCACTGTGCAGAACAAATATAAATTTTCTGTGTCCATGATTTGAAAAACATTAGGAGTGACTGGATCTTAGCTCTTCCTGATGAGGATTTCACAGGGTGGGCCCTGGAGTCTGAACATTTTATGTTTCAGACTTAAAGTTGTGGGTAAGGGAATGAGTGAAACGTAAAATGAAAATGAACTTGTTTTTTAAAAGGAAGAAGCAATTATAAACATGATGTGCGAGGGATTGTTGAAAGAAAGAAAGTAAAAAAGGGAGAGAGAGAGGGAGAGAGGAAGGGAGGGGGAGGGAGGGAGGGAGGAAGAAAGAAAGAGGGAAAAGGAAAAAGAAAGAAAGAAAGAAAGAAAAGGAAAGAGAGGGAGAGAGGAAGGGAGGGGGAGGGAGGGAGGGAGGAAGAAAGAAAGGGAAAAGGAAAAAGAAAGAAAGAAAAGAAAGAAAGAAAGAAAGAAAGAAAAGGAAAGAAAGAAAGGAAAGAAAGAAAGAAAGAAAGAAAGAAAGAAAGAAAGAAAGAGAAAGAAAGAAAGAAAGAAGGAAGGGAAGGGAGGTGGGGGGAGGGAGGAAGAGAGGAAGAAAGACAGAAAGGGAAAAAAGGAAGAAAAAGGAGAAATGGGACAAGAAAATATCTGTTCCAATAACTAGAAAGTCTCACTGGCAACACTGAGGGGCCAGGGACTCAGGAGGGAAAGACAGAAATTCTCAGAAGTCTAAGCACTCCAAACACCTGAGAGAGTCAGACATGGACAAGTAAATCAGATTATACGAACTGAGAATTTATTATCTGTTTCTGCCTCTAAATTCCTGTGTGATTTTGGGCAACTTATCTACCTAACTGTTGCTCAGCTTCCAACTATGTAACATGGGGATCATAATAATCCCTCCCTCATATGGTTATTTTTCAGATTAAATTAAATAATCCACGTAAAGCACCTGGAACAGGCCTTGAGCATAATTTTTACGTAATAAATGTTGACCAGTATTATTTTCATTTTCTTGATCATTATTGTCCTGTAGAAACAAAATCACAGAGAGATAAATGTCCTGTGTCCAAACCTGCTTATCCATCTCTAGGAACGGTACAGCCTGAAAAGCCATTGGATGTAAATTCCCATTTCTCTTCCAGCTCTGCTTCCCGCTTCCCTGAATTAGTCCAGATGATACATTTTCTCACTATCCTACCATAGTCTCCCTGTCCTGCACCACTTCTTGGGAACTCAGTCCCTTTGCTTGATTTTCATACATTAAAAATTAAGGACACAAGAGCTTTTGGTGTATAGCAGACTTCCTGATATCTGAGGTAGCAAAGCAAACATCAAGTGGTTGACCAAGAGCCATCCCTTATCTAAATTTTTTTTTTAAGAAGTTGTTGGCAGTAGGAGTTTAGTAAATTAATTTATTTATTTTTGCTGTGTTGGGTCTTCGTTTCTGTGCGAGGGCTTTCTCTAGTTGTGGCAAGCGGGGGCCACTCTTTACCGCGGTGTGCGGGCCTCTCGCTATCGTGGCCTCTCTTGTTGCGGGGCACAGGCTCCAGACACACAGGTTCAGTAGTTGTGGCTCATGGGTCTAGTTGCTCCGCGGCATGTGGGATCCTCCCACACCAGGGCTCGAACCCGTGTCCCCTGCATTAGCAGGCAGATTCTCAACCACTGTGCCACCAGGGAAGCCCCCTTACCTAAGTTTTTAACAACCTGAGTACCTGTACATTTCACCCATCGGGATTCCTCTTTCCCATCTCATCTCTCTTCCACACTTTAACCCTTCTGGATCACCTAATAGAAATCCAAGTCCTTCTCTCTCTATTGTGCAGAGGAAGTTGGCTCTTGTGTGTCACTAACTCAAGTTAAGTCCCATCATTTTGCCTTTCCAGCAGCTATTAGGATACACAGCTTAAAAAAAAAAAGGATTTGCAGAGACATTGCAATTTCTCCTAAAAATTTCTCCTCTTTAGATAGCGATTGTAGTTTAAGAGGGAAATTTTTCCATCAGTTACACTTTTTTTTAATGTTCACATTTATTTCAAATGAAAAAAAAATTATTGCAGTACAGTTGATCTACAATATTGTATTAGTTTCAGGTGTACAACATAGCGATCCAAACTTTTTACAGATTATACTCCATTTAAAGTTGTTACAAAAGAAGAGCTACATTCCCTTGGCTGTACGGTACATCCTCGCAGCTTATTTATTTTATACACGGTAGTTTGTACCTCTTCATCCCCTACCTCTATTTTGCCCCTTCCCCCTTTCCCTCTCCCCACTGGTAACCACCAGTCTGTTCTCTATATCTGGGAGTCTGCTTCCGTTTTGTAATATCAGTTCCTTTGCTTTATTTTTCAGGTTCCACATGTAAGTGATATCATACAGTATTTGTCTTTCTCTATCTGACTTACTTCACGAAGCATAATACACTCCAGGTCCATCCATGTTGCTGTAAATGGCAAAATTTCATTCTTTTTATGGCTGAATATTATTCTACACCTGTTACACTTTTATTAAAGTTGTTGCCCTTATCTTATGTCACTACTACGCCATGAGCTCCTTGAGGTCAGCAAGCTGTGTCCCGTCCCTGTGGGTCTTGCTTCCTTTCCTGCAGCCCCACACCACCCGTAACCTAGCACACCCAGCAGAAACGTGCAAAGAGAAGGTGCTTAGCAACAAGTGACGGGGTGGTGGAGAGGAAAGAGCCTCATCCTCCAAAGCTCTCTGATACGTCTGCTGATTGAGGCACATATGGCGATTCAAGAAATAATTGGGGCCTTCCCTGGTGGCGCAGTGGTTGAGAGTCCACCTGCCGATGCAGGGGACACAGGTTCGTGCCCCGGTCCGGGAAGATCCCACATGCCACAGAGCGACTGGGCCTGTGAGCCATGGCCGCTGAGCTTGCGTGTCCGGAGCCTGTGCTCCGCAACGGGAGAGGCCACAGCAGTGAGAGGCCTGCGTACTGCAAAAATAAATAAATAAATAAAATAAAATAAAAAAAGAAATAATTGGTTCAGATGCTAACATTAAAAAAAAAAAAAAAGGTCATTTTGATAATCACATTCACAGTTCTCTTGAAATCTCAGATCTGGCCAAACGAGACCTTCTGCCCACAAGGCAACAATCAGAGCTCAATACGTTGCTGTCCCCTTGAGTGTGTCACATACTCTCCCGAATGCCATTGAGTGAAAGCCAGCCCGCCATACCCGCATCACTATTTACATCAGCTGCTTGTCACCAGGAGGAATGTGAATTGCCTCCACTCCTGCCCTGGAGGAAAATCTGACATGAGTCCAGTTGAAGTCTTCTAAATTTACCTGCCTTTTTTTTTTTTTTTTTTTTTAGTTTTCTGCCCCTGTCAGGTTTTCTCCTGGTCATGACATTTTTGCAATACATTATGCATTATTTTTTTATTATTTGCTCACTAGACAAGGTCAGTTTGCCCTTTCAGTTGCTCTTCTTTTGGAAATATCAGCCTAAAACAGAGCAAAGGGCAATTTTAGGTAAGCAAAAAAAAAAAGAGTTTATTTGGGAATAGCAGAGGAATTGCATTTCAGGACAAGCAACTATGGTTAAAACATAGACAAGTCCAGGGGCTTCCCTGGTGGCACAGTGGTTGAGAGTCCACCTGCGATGCAGGGGACACGGGTTCGTGACCCTGTCCAGGAGGATCCCACATGCCGCAGAGCGGCTGGGCCCGTGAGCCGTGGCCGATGAGCCTGCGCGTCCAGAGCCTGTGCTCCGCAACGGGAGAGGCCGCAGCAGTGAGAGGCCCGCGTACCGCAAAAACAAACAAACAAAAAACATAGACAAGTCCAGAGAATAAAAGAGGAGAGCATTCTTTTATAGAGGAAAGGAGAAAGTTGGGAGGGGTTGTTCTAAACAAAAATTCATTGGAGGACAATGAGAGTTCGAAGTGGCGGAGGATCTTATTGGTTGCAGACCAGGGGAGTCTGCGTTGCTGGGTAAGAGGAAATCTTCCTTCTTCCTGCTGAACTATGCAAGCTGTAATGAGTAGCATGTGCATGAAAGCCCTCCCTTCATGGCTTCCCAACTCCAATTTTGAGTTCCCCTTAACATATTCTCACACTAATGACATGCCAGGTCAACTACAGTGACAGCATAATGACTGCATTTCCTACCTGGAGCAATTAGCCCTAACCCAGACCTACTGAGTTTGTGGTTCAATTTTCAATGCACATTTTTCCAAGAGAACAGGTTGCAAAAATCAGGTCTTGGCAGTAAAGCATCATTTATTTATTCTGCATCAGTGTTAAACAAGGCTCAGCTCACCAGATTCTGCAGACTAAATGTGCACCAACGAAATGCCTTTTACCTGGAAAATAACTACAAAGGCTGGAAAGCTGGACGCATAGGCCTTATGCAGGTTACCCAAATCATACTTGGCCAAAAGAAAAGGGAGTCTTCATGTGTGGTAACCTGAGATTTTCAGGAGAAGTGGAGCGCGGGAGGTGCGGATGCAATCTCTACAGAGGCTGTGATGCTGTGAATCTTTGCATAGGTCAGACTCATGGTGTTGCAGTCATAATTTAGAAACGTGCAAATTTATGCTTAGTCCCTCATCTCCTCCTCCTCTCTTTATGCTTCTCCCTCAAGGATCTCAGGATCCTTATGTTGCCCAATCTGCTAAGCGTGTGCAAAGTTACAAATTCTTCCCCAAAACAGTCACATTCCCTCGGAATAGCTTATTTGGGGACTATGAAGGGGAACACGGTAAAAAGAAGATTCTCTCCTTTCAAATGCATGAGTAGTTAGTGGAAATAAGAGTAGTGAAATTACCAACAGAAGTGGAAAACTTCACCAGTAGAATCCTCCTTATCAATTTGGAGACCATCTTAATGGTCCCAGAGAACTCAGTGATGTTGCTGGAGCCCTGGACCATTACACGGGATGATTTTGAGTCTCCCTTCTCCCAGCTCTTCTCATTTCCTTAATGTTTCTTGGTCCTTTCTCTAGATTAATGTTTCAGCCAAAATGCTTGCCTTAGATGGTATCCAGATGCTGAGAACATTGGAGAAATCCCTGAGGGGAAAAAAACCCCTGAGTCCATGAAGGTAAAGATGGGAGCTTCTATGGGCAAGTATGAAGCTCAATCTCTATTGTGATACAGTCTGTGGGGGCCAGCATCCCCTGACTCATGCATGCCCTTTCACCTTAACCTCATAATATTCCTGGAAGGAGACACCAATATTCAAAGATTATGAATAGGGGGGCTGAGGCCTGGGAAGGATGAGCAAAGACTAGCAAATAGTAGAGCTGAGGTTGGCCTGACTCACATTTATCTGACCCTGAAACACTCCAGTCTTTCCCAGATAAGATTTCATGGCAGAGGTGATTTTTACAGGTTATCTCCTCAAATCAAACAAGCGTGCAAACTTACGTCCAAAGTTAGCTTTGATTATTCTCTCAGACATTAGGGAGGATATGCTGAGATGGTATTTGTTTGAATAGTGTGACAAATCATATCCCGGAATTTTCCAAACAACATACATATGGACATCAGCTACAGTCAGTATTCTGTGGACTAAGGGGGTCACTGGTGGAGACTTCAGAACCATTGGTTCTCATTTGCTCCTCATTCAATGCCTACTAATAGCCAGGTTCTGTGCCAAGCACTAAGGAGGTAGGCGGAGATAAGACACAGATAGGCTGTACCCTCCAGAGTCCTCTAGTCAGAGGGGACAGGGAGGGGCTTCCCTGGTGGTGGTGGTTAAGAAGCCGCCTGCCAATGCAGGGGGCACGGGTTCGAGCCCTGATCCAGGAAGATCCGACATGCCGCGGAGCATCTAAGCCTGTGCGCCACAACTACTGAGCCCACGCGCCTAGAGCCCATGCTCCACAACAAGAGAAGCCCGTGCACCGCATCGAAGAGTAGCCCCCGCTCACTGCAACTAGAGAAAGCCCGCGTGCAGCAACAAAGGCCCAACACAGCCAAAAATAAATAAATAAATTAATTAATTAAAAAGAAAAGAAGGGGACAGGGATAATAAGGAAGTAACAACACTTGTCCATCAACAGATGCATGAATAAAGAAAATGTGGGATGTATATACAATAAAATACTACTCAGCCATAAGAAAGAATGAAATATTGCCATTTGCAATGGACAGACTTGGAGGGCATTATGCTAAGTGAAATAAGTTAGACAGAGAAAGACAAATACTGTATGATATCACTTATATGTGAAATCTACAAATACAACAAACTAGTGGATACAACAAAAAGGAAACATACTCACAGATATGGAGAACAAACTAGTGGTTACCTACCACTGGGGAAAGGAAGTGCAGAGGGGCAAAACAGGGGAAAGGAATTAAGAGGTACAAACTATTATGTATAAAATAAGCTACAAGGATATATTGTACAATGCAGGGAATATAGCCAATGTATTATAACTACTCTAAATGGCATATAACCTTTAAAAACTGTGAATCACTATGTTATACACCAGTAGCTTATATAATATTGTACATCAACTATATCTCAGTATAAAAAGAAAAAGGAAATAACTATACAAATAACTATATAATTGTAACAAGAGCATGGGAGTATACATACAGGCGGCTAGGAGAACGTACAAGTGGCTCCTAATCTCCTCCAGCAGCTGGAGATCAGCACATCCTTTCCTGGGAAAGTTATTTTAAGCTGCCACCTGCAAGAGAAGTAGGGATTGCCTTTTAATTGGAGTGTTTAATATATTTACATATATTATAAGTTAATAATTATATATTAATTTAATAATTAATATATATTTAACTTGTATATATTATATATAATCCAATAATTAGATTAATCATTAAATTAATTTAATATATTAATATTAATACATTAAATATTTTAATATTTAATATAGTTACATGTCAGCATTCAAAATAAACAGAAATCAATGAAGGTATCAAACTTGAAGTCCCAGTGAGGTAGATTATTAAAGAATGCTAGAATTCACAAATTTATAGTAGATGAGAAGGACATTCCAAGGAATGTGAAGTTTTCAGGTAAAATTATACCTGTATCTATACCCATTTATCTATTTATCTGATTTATGATTTCTTTTAGACTTGTGCCCAAGATTCCTGAGGGAGCAAGGTGGGGAGACGGGGTGAGAGTGAAAAGTAAGGGAGCTGGCAGCAGAGACTCTCATGCTGCTATTAGTTTTCAAAATATCTGATCCTCACAAAATCCATGTGAGGTAGACAGGTGAGGTGATATTGTCCATCCCTACTGTACATATGTGGAAACTGAGAATCAGGGAAGTGAGGCAGCTCCTCCAATATCACACAGCTACTGGGTGAACTAAGACTTAAAGAATTAAGACTTTAAGTCAGCCTTTGGGGATCCAAAGTTCACTGCTCTTTCAACACAGTGGCTTATCCTGAGAATCTTGCTTCTCTTTCCTTCTCCTGTAGGTTTACAGTCCAACTTGGATGAGGTTATAAAAAATGTTGCCTTCACCAAATCAGTTAAGGGCAAGCATGCAGACCATCTTATTTTTGTGAATGCTGAGCTACTGCAGGAACTGTCTTCCTCTCTGCTATATTTAAAGAATTCACCTCCCAGCACTTCCAAACCCAAGGACTCATGAGTTGGATAATGAGCATACGCGGCCATTTCTTTACAGTTTAGGTGACTGTCCAATCTGGTTAGGAAAATAGAACATTTCTGTAAAGTACCTTCTGGTTTCCTACGGATTTGTACTTTAAAAAAATGAAAAATTTCCTAGGGGACATGCAGTCCCAATATTTATTGGGTGTTATATTCCTGGAAGAGCTTTGATACTTTAAAATTTCACAGGCATTATTTTTCAGATGATGAAAGCAAAGATTCTGAAGGAGATGGTATCTAAGCTGAGAAAAGAGGGGACATTTAAGAGTTGACCAGATCAAAAGGGGATGAAGAGTATTCCAAAAGAAGGAATCATATTTTTCACTTATTCATCCATTCAAGCAGCATTTATTGAGCACTTACTATGTGCTCAGGTGCTGGGGAAACAGTACTGAACAAGACAGGCAAAGGCTGTGTCACAATAATGCAGCTGCATTACAGGGAGGAGAGCTGTATACCACTGTGGTCCCTAAGTCTAAGTGGTGTTAGGAAAGACTTGAAGGATGAGTGGAAGCAAGCCAAGCAGAGAAAGATGGGGGAGAGAATGCTCTGAGCAAAGGTAATAGCAAGCAGTGTTCTAGGCCTGAAGCAAAACAGAGCTTAACATATGCACTGAACAGCAAGTACAGGATAACCTGGAGCACAGGTAGGAAGAAGGACATGGTGAGACATGAGGCTGACTAGCTAAGGAAGGAAAAAATTATATAAAGTCTTGTAAGTCATATCAAGGATGTCAGACTATGCTAAAGCTAATGGTTAATGAGAGGCTGTGGAAAGTTACTATGGAAGGTATATTAATCAAGATAGTCTGAATTATATTGCAGTGACAACTCCAAAATCTCAGTCCCTTAAAAAGACAAAGATGAGGGACTTCCCTGATGGTCCAGTGGTTAAGACTCCACGCTCCCAATGCAGGGGCCCAGGTTCGATCCCTGGTCAGCGAACTAGATCCCACATGCATGCCGCAGCTAAGAGTTCACATGCCGCAACTAAAAAATCCTGCATCCTGCAACTAAGACCCGGCACAGCCAAATAAATATATATTTAAAAAAAAAAAACAGACAAAGATGATTTCTCTCTTACTCTTGATCACTTTTGCAATTCAGATGGAGGCTCTATCCCACGTATCCCCATTCTGAAACCATTTCAAATGTAGCTGCCCACCATGGCAGAAGGGAAAATCAAAAGGATGGTATATTGTGCATTGATTCTTAGGGCTTTCTACCCAGAAGTGACACACATAATTTCTGCACTATTTATAACAGCCAAGACATGGAAGCAACCTAAATGTCCATGAACAGATGAACGGATAAAGAAGATGTGAGAGATATATATATATATATATATATATACACACACACACACACACACACACACATATACATGCCACTGTATTATACATGTATTCAATGGAATATTACTCAGCCATAAAAAAGAATGAAATAATGCCATTTGCAGCAACACGGATAGACCTAGAGATTATCATACTAAGTGAAGTATGTCAGACAAAGACAAATATTATATGATATCTCTTATATGTGAATTTATATAAGAGAATTTATATAAGAGATGTTTAAACGTTCATCCCTGGATGTTACTCGCTGCCTTGGTGAATGAATTTTGGCATTTTTGTGGGAATGAGAGGAGCCTAAGATTTATGAAGCACAGTATCCAGACCCTCCCCAACTTCTGTCTGCTGGGACCTGATGGGAATCCTGAGACCTGGACCCTGAAGGACCAAACTGAGAGCTGTGATGGAGATGCCATGCCTGAGTACCAAGAACCTTGTCCCGTATCTTCTACTCTCAGATCTAGGCTCTGAATAAACTGAGTTTTCCTATGTATGCCCGTGTGGACCACGACTTCCCAGTTATACAAAAGGTCAGCCAAAGCCTGAAATAGATGGCCATGCCCTGTACATGGCACCTGTGGAAGTGTGTGCCCTTGGAAATTTCTCCAGGAAAAGAAATGATGTCAAATAAAGACGTGGGGGGAGTTCCATGGTGGTCCAGTGGTTAGGACTTGGTGCTTTCACTGCTGTGGCTTGGGTTCGGTCACTGGTCGGGGAACTAAGATCCTGCAAGCCGCACGCCACAGCCAAAAAAATATAAAAAAGACCTGGGACTGTAGTTTAATGAATGGGTAAATAATGAAGACACTAAAGCTTCTTGCTTGCTTGTGTTTCTGGAGTGCCCAGTAGAGTGTTTTTCACATAGCTGTTGTTCAGTAAATGTTCTTTAATAAAAAAGGAAAAACGTATTTGATTAAAAGAAATATTTGCTTAATGTAATTTAAGAACCCTCTGAGCAGTTTGGATTCATGTAAAAGCAGTTTACGCAGAGTACACCGATTTCGTTGAACAAATAATATCTTGGGAACAAGACAGTGTGTGCACTGTACTTAAGCCAAGATGAGATTAAAACATCCCTGCAGGTGTAACCTGGACCCTGAGATTGAAATGTGAGATCATCAAGGAGACCAATTTCTACCATGCTTTCATGTACCACTCTAAATATTTTGAATGTGAATACTCTTTTCCTCCTTGAACCATTTCTTCTAAATGAATTCCCAGAATTCAGTGGAGATACTGAATCAAAGGCGGAGTATGAACAACGTCCTGGTTCTTATACGGATGGCCAGAATGCCCTCTGCGGGGATGGCCCGGTGAAACGTATCAGTTTTCCCGCTCCATCCTTCCGTGAACGCCACGTAGGTAGCACCAGGCTGTACAGTAAACACGTGTATGTGGGCGGCACAGGAAAGAATTGAAGGGAGACAGTGATGCCCCCGTTTACAAATACATGACATACCCTGACGTGTTGAATCAAGGAGAGGAGACGTGCAAAAATAGTTGCTCTGAAAAGTGGAAGGAAATTCTGACACATGTTACAGCGCGAATAAACCTTGAAGACATGAAGCTAAGTGAAATAAGCCAGTCACAAAAAGACAAACACTGTACGGTTCCACTTCTCTGAGGTATCTAGAGTAATCAAATTCATCCAGACAGAAAGTAGAAAGGTGTTGCCAGCGACTGGAGGGGAGGGGTGGGGGCGGGGGAATGGTGAGCTGTTTAATGAGTGCAGAGTTTCAGTTTTGCAAGAGGAAACATTCTGGAGATTGGTTACACAACACTGTGAATATAGTTAACACTACTGAACTATACAATTAGAAAAGGTAAGGTGGTAAATTTTATGTTACGTGTTTTTAACCGTAATTGAAGGAAAATAAAATTCATTATAGCTCATAAAAGAGCCTGCCAACCGATGTCTCTTGCTGTCTGCACTGCCCTCTGCTGGTCAACGATGCCCACGACGCAGGGAGGAACACTCCCGGCTTCCAGAATAAAATCAACTGCTCACCACTAGGGGGAGCCTTTTATTTTATTGCTACTTGGCTTTTAAAACTGGCAGAAGTATGCTCAGAGGGTAAAACCTCGATCGAAAGCCTGCACCATAAACCAAGAGGGTTGAAAGCCACCGCCATCCTTCACGTTTTTTCCCCTTACGCTTGCCCCTGTGGTTGTATGCCCACATCCTCTCAAAAGTTATTCCAGCCTCTATCAGATAAACCATAACCCGGTGACTTGAAAGATTAAAAGCTACGATTCCAGGAGAAGGGGGATGGGGAATAAATTAGGAGTTTGGGATTAAAATATACACAGTACTATATATAAAATAGATAACCAACAAGGACATACTGTATAGCACAGGGAACTATATTTAATATCTGTAACGACCTATAATGGAAAAGAATCTAAAAAAGAATATATATATAAAATGGAATCACTTTGCTGTACACCTGAAACTAACAAAAGATTGTAAACCAACTATATTTCAATGCAAAAAAAATTTTAATAATGAAAGTAATAAGATTAAAAAAAAATGTAAACGCTCTCAGGGGAATTTGCTGGTGGTCCAGTGGTTAGGGCTCCGCATCTTCACTGCAGGGGAACTAAGATCCCGCATGCCATGCGGCAGGGCAAAAAAAAAACCCCCAAAAACAAAAACCTCTCAGGATATCAGGATGTATCAGGATAGTGATTTTATCAGCGTAACGCACATTTGATCTACTGGCTTGCAGTGCACATCACAGATTGTTCTGACCCTTGGTGGAGTTTTCCCTAAATTGCTAGTCTCACCTAAAAAGGCCCATTGGCCGCAAAACAGGTTGAATTCATGGAATACTCTTCAGGAGGAGACCAGAAAAAAATCAAAGTTTCCACTCAGGAAGCTGAATGTGTTCCTTTCGACTCCAGCAGGGAACTAGGTGATTTCTGCTTCCCACTGTGGAAATGGGAAGGCAGTTGAGTGAGACAATGCAAAAAGCCCATAAAGGAGTGGTTTTTGAGATAAGGCTTGAAAGTTCATATTTGGTTGACTACTGCTGTGTAACTAGCCACCACAAAATTTACTGGCTTCAAACAATAATTCTTTATCATTCACTCTTCTGTGCTTTGACTGGGTTCAACCGGGCACTTTTTCCTTCCATGGGAGGTTGGCTGGGAGCTCCTACATAGCCTCCATGGAGACGGCACGAAGGCTGAGCTAAACCAGGACACTGGCAGAGCAGGCCGTGCATCTCTCCAAATAGTCACATGGTCTCTCCCTCTCTGTATGGCCTCTCCAGGAGAATAGCTGGATGGTTCAGGGCTCTCAGGAGTGCAGGTTTCCGGGTCTTACATTTAGGCCCTAGTGAGGACACAGCTAACTGTCTGCCACATTGAATTAGTTAAAATGAGTCACAGGGCCAGCCCAGATTCACTGTGGGATAGGACCTCACAGGGGCATGAATCCTGGGAGGGGTGGTTAATTGGGGACCATCACTGGAGACTGGTTACAATAACGGTGAGAAAAAGATGCTGAGATATAGAAGGATGAGCAGAGAGAAGAGCCTGGATAAAAGCACAAAGTATCTAAAGACACAAAAGAATGGGCTAAAGTGTATGGTTTGTAAAAAAGAGTCAGTGGACAATTGGTTTGTAAGTGAGGCAACAGTCAGACTACTGGGGACCTTGTACGTTAGGCTCAGCAATTTGGACTTCATTTTGTCCAGTAGTTCTCAAATCCAACTGTGCCATAGAATCTCCTGGGGTCCAGGGAATGCCAGCTCCCCAAATACCATCAAAAAATAATCAGCTGATGAGACAGGGAGGACTCCATCTCAGCAGAGGTTTGGCAGTGTCTCAGAGAGGGAAAGGCAAGGCTAGAATTAGTGAGAACTGGAAGTTTGGTTTACGGCAGGTCCCTCAATGGAGAGGGAGGGTTGTCTTGACTAGGACTGGGTAGAGATCACAACACAACAGTCTAAGGCAGGCAGCAAAAGCAAGACAAGGCAAAGGAGTTGTGCTTTCCTTGAGGCGTTGATGGATATTCTGAAAAGAATAATTAGGCCACTTGTCTAGGCAAGAATCACCTGGTATAGTAAAATTATGCTAATGAACAGATTGGAATACTAGGTTAACATGAAGAGTAAGCTCTGTGGAGTACAGGTAGTTTGTGTCTCAGAACTTTGTCAAAATACAGATTCTCAGAACTCATCTTCAGAAGTTCCTGTTCAGTGGAACCCAAGAACCTTTATGTTTAACAGGCTTCGTTGGGAATCAATGCTATAAGCTGACGGGTAGCAGGGCGGACTGTCCCCAAATATGCTGCTTTGGTATATTGCTTATTTCAAGCTAAAGGCATTTGGAAAACAGCAAATGCAGGAAGAGGCTTTCTCTGAACTTTCCTTATCTGTCTAAAGAGAAATCTTCCAAAAGGAACTCAATTGTCATAAACCCCCCTCCCCAGGAGCTCAGCATCCAGGGAAGATGTACTACTCAGCACAGGAGAGGAGACTACAGGTCAACACCAGAACCAGATGAACTTTATCACAATCACACCTCCCATCTGTCTTCTAAGGACCCATTCATCTTTCCTAAAAATCACTTGTTCTCCCTCAAGAGGCCTTTGTGGCCACCTCTTCTTTTCCTATTAAAAGGATATTTAAGCCTAAATTCTAAAGCCAACCTCTCTGAGCTATTCATTTCCCCCTGGGTGTCTCCCATGTATACATGAGGTAGACATATTATAAACCTGGTTTTCTCTGGTTAATCTGTCTTTTATTACAGGGGGTCTCAGTCAAGAACTCAGAGAGGTGGAGGGACATTATTTTTCCTGCTCTACAAAGCCGTGAAGCACTGTAGGTTAAGATACAACGACGGCATAAACAGGTTAATTCAGTGACGCTGGTCAGGGTTTTCTAGAGTCTGTATCCACTGCCAGCTTTCCTCATCTCTTCGATGATTCTGGATCTTCTCCAAGCTAAGCTGCAGAGAATACGTGTATCCATCACCAGGTGAGGCAGACCCGGGAAAAATCCACGAGGAAAAGTATCACAGGAAAGGCAGGGGTTGTGCAGGAAGCAAGGATTCCCAGGTGTCTTTGGAAGGAGGGGAGGAGTGGGGACTGGAAGTTTCTTTATCCTACAAGTCCCTTGGTCAGATGACTCTTAGGCGTCGATGGCAGAGTGAGGGTGGGTTTCCACACAGAGGCGACAGGAGTCACTTAGAAGTTTAACCCAGAGTCCCCATCAGCTTGAATTCAGGATGATTGAGTCCTTAAGACTGCAATTTAGGACCCCTGGGCTGCCCCTGACATTGAACACACCAGACTAAAAGTCCCCCAGACTTTTCAGCCTCTCTCGCCCTTAATCGGCATAATCTTGGTTAAATCACTGCGTTCCTCTCCTCCCCCTCACATTCACAGATGTTTACAGAAAAGAAGTTCAAGGAGATTAAGTCACTCATTGAAGATCCCAGAGCCACTAAGTGCCACGCTCTATCCCAAATCCAGTTCTGCCAATCTCCAGCTAACTTCCCCCTCTGCTTCTTTATCATTATTGCCTCTTTCCCTTTGACAGGCAGCATGATTTTTTTCAAGCAGCATGATTACTTGGTCCTTGTCCTTATTTGAAAAATATATACGCAGATAATGCTGCAGTTAATAATGTTGTGATTCTGTTGAAAGGAGTTTCTTCCTCTGTGTTGTTATTTAGGACCACTTTGCATCCTCCTTCATCCATTCATTCATTCATGTATTCCCTTCTCAAATAAGCGTCTAGAAACAAGTAGGGTGTGGAATGAGACTGAAATCAAACAGGACTCTGGAGCTCTCCTGGGTACAAAAGCCCCTCAATGTCTCCTGATTCTTGTTTGTAGGAAAAAAAATAAAAACAAGTTTTGAGTCTTCTAGGCCTTCCCCAAGTTCCAAAGAGCAGGCTCAGCAGTTAATAGGCTAATATAGTCACAAGACTCCTAGTTCCTCCTGAAAGGCTATAGATAACAATCTGATACACACCTCTCAGTTCTTCTACAGAAACTAAGATTCACCCACCCAGGTGGATGATAGTGACCACCTGCTGACCACAAGCATGTAGACCCCAGACTAGCTGGAACCAGAAGGTTGAGACTCCGGAGACATCACCCTGTTACTTCACCACCAACCAATCAGAAGAAAGTCACACAACGTGAAGCCCTCATTCCAAATTCCGCCTTTAATTCTTCCCCCAAGACTATTGGGGAGTTCAGGTCTTTTGAGCAGCTCGCTGCCCATTCTCCTTGTTTGGCATCCTGCAATAAACCTTCCTGCACTCCAAATTCCTCACTGGTGTCGGGCACACAAACTTGGTTTCGACCATAAGACCCCTACATGCAGGGGCCAATATTTAGCCAGTAACCCCAGGAAGGCCACTTGCAGCTAGTGTCCGTTCTGACTGGCTTCACCGGCAACTTGCAGGGTGTTAAATATTTGGACTGTTTTCTCTGCCTATCTGCCAGGGTAATTGCATGTGTGTCCCCTAGGACTCTCAACTGGAATTGGCACTGCCTCGGGCTGTGAAGCAGGGTGGGGCCTGGACCGAGCCTGGTTGTCAGGACACAGGGACTCAGATCTGGCCCTGCTACAGTCCTGGCGCACCACACGTTCCCTGGGAATCCATTTCTCCACAGTAAAATCAACATACGGCCTGGTACCACTTTCGCAGAAGAAAACAGTATGTGTCCATGAGCCTGGGTTCACACAAGGAGACATGTCTGGAAGGATATATGCCCACCTGATCACAGTGGTTATTTGTGGGGAATAGAACTGGGTGAAGGAGGACCTTTTCACTTTATCTAATCTCTTGACTCTTCATTTTCCATAACAATCATTTGTTGTGATTTTTAAAAGTGAATAGCTAGAAAAGTCCTAGTTGTTCCTGTTTTGCAGGAAGTCACACTTTTTATCCCTGGTCCCACGGGGGCCTTGACGTCTGACTCAAGGCTGTCCTGCCTGTGTGTTCCTTACGCTGCCTCTGAACAACCGGGGGATGTGAGGGCTGAGCACCGTTTGACCCTCTTAGTCCCCGTGTCTCGGCCAAGGCTGCCCAGGGCTGGTAACAAAACATCGTCACGATTTTCCTCGCCCTCCTCTTGCTGGCATCTGATCCACGTCAGCAAAGGCTTAGCCACCATTCAACCAAAGCATGCTTATCTTCTCTTGTATCCACTGCCATAAAACACCCACAAACCTGCCCAAGGTCCTGGGAAAGAGCTATCACCCAACGTGATACATTTCCAGTTGCTTTGAATTTATGACTTGAGGTGTTTGTTCCTAAGTCACAAGCGCGGAATGTGGGAAAGCAGTGTGATTACTTGTCCCTGTCATAGGAAGATACACTGGGGGGGGGGGGGAAGCTTTACTGCTTTCCCAGAGAACGGGAATTTGCTTCTCTAGCAAATTCTCCATCCTAAACTACCTTAGGATAAATAAATGACACTTTTTGATCAAAGAATTGCAAACATAGAGATCAGAGGGAACCACACGGTGGTAGAAAGAGCACTAGACTTTGGATTCAGACCAACTTGGGTGCGAATTCAGACCTTAAACAAGTCACTTAACCCATTTCACTGAATGAACACCCTATTTTGTGCCAGGCAACTTGCTGGGCATCTTACATCCAATAGCTCAAGCCTGAAGAGCTTTGTATTGCTTTCATCATGTAACAGAGGAGGGAAGTGGGACTCAGAGAAGAAAGCCACGCTAGTGGGAGGGCTCAGCTGCTGCGATGACGGAGCCCAGACTCCAGTTCAGATCTTGAGATGTCAAGGCCAGTACCTATTCTTCCAGAAATTACTGTCTCTCCCATACACGATGGGGAGAAAAGACCTCTGCCCCAACCACACCACTGCAAACAGGTGTAACCAGGAGTGATACCACAGGGTTCAGTGATCCCACATGCCCTTTCCAGGAGCCTTCTTTTTTTTTTTTTTTTTTTTTTTTTTTTGCGGTAAGCGGTCCTCTCACTGTTGTGGCCTCTCCCGTTGCGGAGCACAGGCTCCGGACGCGCAGGCTCAGCGGCCATGGCTCACGGGCCCAGCCACTTCGCGGCATGTGGGATCTTCCCGGACTGGGGCACGAACCCGTGTCCCCTGCAACGGCAGGCAGGCTCTCAACCAGTGCGCCACCAGGGAAACCCCCAGGAGCCTTCTTGAACCCCAAAAGCCCTAGGAGAGACAAAAATCAAGAAGACCCTGACACTGAATAGGAAGAAGAAGCCCTGAGCCCAGATCAGTGGATGGAAACTGTGCTTTGGCATCAGATGAACCTGGATTCGAATGCTGCCTCCCCTGGGTACCTAACTGTGACACTGGGTACTTTCCCTGACTTCTCTGGGCCTGTTTCCTAATGTGTAAAAAGAGACTGGTGAGATCTTAGAATGGGATTATAAAGCACCAGCTCAGGGTGTCATTTAGAGCAGCTGCTGATCGCGGGGGGACAGGGGCCCTAGAGAGCTCCAAGCAGATGGAAGAGGAGGAAAATTCTTGGGCCCTGGACTGTTTGTGAAGTGTGCTAAGCCCCCTTGAGAAGCTCTGTCCTACGCATATGTCAGGGCTGTGGAACACTGGCACAGCCATACTTGATTTTTTTTTTTTTTAGAGCTGCCCTGAACCTGCTCTAGTCCAGAAAGGGGCTCTTTTCTGTAATATCTGCTGAAGGCCCACAAAGAAATCAGCCTGGAGTGAATGTGACCTCCTAGACACAGTGCCCACAGGTCAACTGGGGAAAGGCCCCGTTTTCCTGGGCTACTTCCTCACCGAGGCTGAACTTGACACTTGGAATAATAGGACCCTAACTGCGTCCAGTGGCCAAGAGAGAGGTGGAGACTGAAATACCAGGTATTCAACAGATGAGGTTGGATTTCCTTCGCAGAGATGAATTCAAGAGGGCCTTCGGGCAATTCGCCACTCTAATTTACTCTTACCGGACCCAAAGCCTGGAATTAGCTTCACTCCCCTTGGTGCTTCTGATAGGAGACCTGCCTGCCATTCTTTCCTCTGAAGACTTCAGGAGAGGAACCTGGGAGGGGCTTGAGGTGGGCTGAGTCACTGCCTTGAGGCTTAATTAGCATCAGCTCCCAGGCTGAGAATTCCCCCTCTGCGACCCCAACCCTGGAGGAGCTAAGGCGCAGCAGGCTGCCCAGGCGAAGCTCTCCTCCAGCCATGGCCCTGTGCCTTACCTTGCGCCCTTGCTGGTCCTCCTCTTGGCCAGGTGCGGTGTGATGGGGGAACAGAGGGCGCCGGGCTTCCAAGGCTGCAGGCAGACCCTGAATGTGTCCGTGCTGGGGGCGCTGCCAGGAGGCGGCTGGGACAACCTGCGCAACGTCGAGCTGGGGCAGGTGCTCAGGAGAGACTATTTGCAGTGCCTCACCACCGAGGACGGCGAGTACCTCATCCCAGACCGCGTGCAGGTGGTCCCGCGGCGGGAGAGTATCGTGGAGACCCGCACGGAGCTCATCGACCACCGGGTCAACGACACTGACACCTGGGCCGCCTCCATCAACGCTGAGCTCTCCTTCCTCCCCGACCTCAATGGTAAGCTCTCCGTGGACTGCCGGAACGTCAGGAAGTACAGCCTGGAGTACCAGACGGTCACAATCAGGGTGCAGATCCGCCATGTTATCTACTCTGTGAAGGCCCCGGAGAACCCCGACTTCCAGCCCGACTTCCTGCGACATCTGCTGACCCTCAGCGACCATCTGGAGAACAACCAGACCCGGGAGGCCAAATACCTGGCGGAGATGCTTGTGCTTAGGTACGGCACGCACGTTCTCACCGACGTGGAGGCCGGGGCTGCCTTGGTGCAGGAATACCAGGTGAGGCGGGAGCTGGTGGACAGCGAAGCCCGAGACAAGATCAACATCACGTTCGCCGCCTCGGCCTTGTTCTTCCACGCGGTCAACGCTGGGGATGGGGTTTCCTGCAGGTGCAGAGCCGGCTTCTCCAGAACCTCGGGCGGAACCCGGTGGCCTCCAAGATGCACAGCCACGGTGGCGTGCCCTTCTACCCGGGCATCACCCTACCGAAGTGGCAGGAGGGCATCGGCAACCGGCTGGCGGCCATCGGTAGGTCGGGCCCGCCCCTGCCGGTGCTGCTCCAGCTGGAGACGCTGCCCGAGCTCCCAGAGGCCCGGGTGGCGGCCGCGCGTGCGCTGGGGGGCGGCCGCGCGTGCGCTGGGCCATCCACCGCTACTACGCGGTCAACACGCGTCCCGGATGCTTGAAGCTTGGGGCTCCCGTCTTCGACCCCCAGGCCAATGTGGACGATGGTTCTCGCGGAGGCCGCTGCCGCGCCAACTTCAGCTTCGGCGGTGTCTTCCAGGAATGCGAGGCCGTGTCCGGGCGGCGTGCCGATCACCTCTGCCGGGCCTATCACATCCCGAACCCGCTCACCGGCAAAGCCTCTTGCCCGGCCAACTACACGGCCTGCGCCCGGAGCGGCGGGCTGAAGACGTGGAGCGAGGCCGGTCCTGAGTGCCGGCAGCACTGCCGAAGGTGCCGGCTCTTCTTCCGATGCTGCTCGACGGTGTGCGCTATCCATGAGCATCGGAATGCCGTGCGCCTGGCTGCCTCCTGGTGCGCGCCCTCGGGGGCCTCCCTGCCCACCACTGCGGGCCTCCTCTTTGGAGGCCTGTATAGCCCAGGCAACCCAAACCCGCTCACTGGGTCCCAGGCTTGCCCCTCCCACTTCTACCCACTGACACTCTTTGGCGACCACAAGGTCTGTGTCAGTAGCGACTCAGAGCTGGGTACAGCCCAGGCAGTCCCCTTTGGGGGTTTCTTCAGCTGCCAGGCGGGCAACCCCTTGGCTGGCCTTGTGAAGGGCCAGAGCCCTGGGCTCATGAAGGAGGTGTTCTACCAGGACAGCCCCACGGATTTCCCCATGAAATGCCCAGCAGGGTACAGCCAACACCAGGCTTACCTCAGCCATGGCTGCCAAATCCTCTGCTGCCTCAGGGCTGGGGTCCTCTTGGACCAGCAGCAGGCAGCTGTTCGGATGCCCCCATTTATTCCCCATCCCCCGTTGCTCGACAGAAGCAGCACCCCCAGGCTGTCTGTCCTGGTTGACTCCAGTGGTCAGCGGGGCTGGGCGAGGCTGCAAGGCTCTGACCGCTGGCAGCGGCCAATATTAATGACCCATGCCTGTCTGCCAAGCTCTTGAGCCAGGCTGGCTGGGGACCCAGCGTGGGGGCCATTGTTGGCTTCTGGGTGGATGCCACGGTGGCCTTGGTGGCTCTTGCTCTGGGGGTAAGCTGTGGCTTCGGGTTCTATAAGAAAGGGGCTTACAGGAGACTGCAGGAAGCCATCCTGACAGAGGAACAGAGGGCCTATGGGGCCACAGAAACCACTGAGAGCCCAGCTCAGTCTGAATGCATACAGAACGACAAGAATTCTGTCTCGACTTTAACAAAACAGGACTGCTGCATCATTGCTAGTCAGAGCTCTAGCCCCTTCTGTTTCTTCTACTGCCTAGGTAAAAAGATGTAAGATACCTAATCATAGAACTGGCCCCACTTCCTGAAGTTACCAGGACTAAACTGTACTTCCTCAAGCCTGCCTTCAAATCACCTAGCCCAAGCTCAAGTCCTGTAGCAACCTCTCCCTAATGCCCTCTTGCTGAGAGGCGCCCCATTCTCCTTGGTGTGCTCCCATGTTGGGCGCCTCCCTTGTTGCAAGGAGCCAATAAACCCAACTTTGTTCAAATACAGCTCTATTCCTGGTGTTCTCTGCTGGAGGGGTGGGCGAACAGGGGAGACAGTATCAGCATTGACCCCAGGACATATTATGTAGCTTTGAAGTTAGAATTTTTTTTTTTTGTAACTGTTATAAAATTCATTCTGTCCATTTGTTTTCCCAGAATCATTGCCTTGAACCCAAAAAGTTTCCTCTTGGGCTTGGTTTAACTCAGAGGGTCTTTTTGTTTTTTGTTTTCCAAATAGGACCTGACCTACTTGTGGATGATGAAATGAATTAAGTTGTAATCAGCAAAATTTTTTTAATGACAGCAAAAAGTACATTGCATGAAACAGCTATAATAATTATTTTGTGAAATAGGTTAATCACATAAAATTGCCCATATCCAATATTTTTTTTTTTTTTTTGGCCACGCCACGCAGCTTGCGGGATCTTAGTTCCCCAACCAGGGATTGAACCCTCAGCAGTGAAAGCACGGAGTTGTAACCACTAACCACTGGACTGCCAGGGAATTCCCTCCAATCATTTTTGATTCACCAAAAAATGTCAGTTTTGTATGGTTTATATGGGATCACAATGTAAGATGTGATACAAACTATCAAGATATGATCACAGTCAAAACACTGGAAAGTCAAGGGAAAACTCTTCCACTCTTCCATTTCATTCTATGTTCCATGAAACTTAGCTTTGGAAAACTAGAGTCGTCACCCCCAATGGAAGAGTTTTCCCTTTGGAGATCCTGTTTCTCTCAAGTACACCAGAGTACATTTTCATTCTTTAACCCAAGACTGCAGTCTCTTGGGACCAGTGTTCAGTTTTGCAACGTTCCTAGAACACAAGCCTCATCGCAATTTAAGCCCAGAGTGTGGGTCAGTAGTTGTCACAAGGACAAACAGGGTGTCACATTAAACCCTAACCTTGGAACCACAGGGCATGCAGGACCTAACCCAAATGGGCCCCTCATGTGTGAATTTTAGAGCCAATTCCAAAGGTACCTGGAGAGACCCTAGGGAGCCGGCAAGTGTGGCCTCACGGGGTTGACAAGACCCATTTCCATGACCTGAGTGACCTAAGTGAGTCATTTTTCTTCTTGGTGTTTCATCTACTCTGGCTACAAATTGGAATATATCACGATCTTGATGAGATAGTGCAAACTCTGAGTCCTGAGAGGAAGAGGCAGTTGAAATCCAAATAACTCTAGATGTTTGAGATCATTTCTCCTACTGGTCTGATACGGGCACATTGGAGCCGACTGTGAGCTAAGAACTGACCGACTAGTGGCTCTCCTGAGCCTTCTCCGGACTCGTGGTCACTACCATTGGTAGAGACTTTTTCTGTTTTCCACAGAACTTAAGGTAGGTAAGTAGTTCTTATGCTATGGATGAGGAAACTGAGGCTCACAGAGGTTGACTTGCCCACAGTCATGTGACAAATAATAAGAATAATAATGGCTAGTGCCTACTACAGACTTAGAATTCATTCTGTGCAAAGATTACTTCATTTATTTCTTTGCTGAGCACAGTAGTAAAGCTATGGGCTTGGTCTGGGTCAAATATGGGCCTCTGGAAATCCCTTGTGCCTCAGTTTGGTCCTCTATAAAATGGGGTTAGCATGTTAAATTCCTAGGTCACTTGAGAAGATTAAATGAGCTAATGGATGCAAAGCACCTTGGAACAGCCTGGCCTTTCTAAATTTGAAATTGGTGACACTAACCCTTTGGGATCTTATTTGCCACTGCTTTAAGAGTGGGATACCAGAATCAAATCTGACAAACTGGGCTCAACTCCCAGCACAGCTGCTAACTAGCTCTGTGATTACGAGAAAATTGTCTCACCCCTCTGAGAACCAATCTCATCTATAAAGTGGGGATAATCATAAGACTGATGTCATACATTGTTGCAAGGATTAAATGAGACAATGCAAAGAAATACCTTGGTACAGTGCCTCACAGCTGGCATGTCACAGTGCGCTATCACAGTGTGCGGGCTGGGTACACAAAGTTGTATGACTGGGGCTCACAGTTGAGTGGGTAAGACACCCACAAAACATAAATTACCCATTGTAAAAATGTCATAGAGCTTCAAAGAAAGCATTATGGGAAAATGCATGAGGGTCGCAAATGCTAACTGGGAGGGCGCTAATAATGTTTCTAGCATGGGACGGGACTCTTGTCTCAGCCAGGTCCCTTTTCAGATTTGCTCAGTTCTGCTGGCCCAGGAGAATCCTTTCAACAGAAACCGAATGCCCATTTCTGATGGTCTCAGTTCATTTCCTGGAATAGCCCTCCAGGCTCTAAAAACTGAGCTCTCCGACTGATACGAGCAAGATGGAGATCAAGGCATAATAAAAGATTTTGATGTGGAATAAAGAAGAAAAGGGGCAAAATGAACCATCCTGTAAGTAGGGTGGCTATGCAAGTGCTCATCGAAATCTGGACCCTGTTGAGACAAAAAGAGGCACTATAAATAATTATATAGGACATGTCAATCAAAAGATACGTCGCTCCACTTTTATAGGTGACTGTTTGCCATTGGGCCCAGGCCCACTTTATCACCCTGATCTCCAGCTAGTCTCTCCCCATGATACACATTCCCTGTGCTGATTCCCACATCATGTCAATTCCTGGCTGATGAAATATATATATATATATATATATATATATATATATATATATATAATTTTTTTTTTTTTTTTTTTTTTTGCGGTACGCGGGCCTCTCACTGTTGTGGCCTCTCCCGTTGCGGAGCACAGGCTCCGGACGCGCAGGCCCAGTGGCCATGGCTCACGGGCCCAGCCGCTCCGTGGCATATGGGATCCTCCCGGAACGGGGCACGAACCCGTGTCCCCTGCATCAGCAGGCGGACTCTCAACCACTGCGCCACCAGGGAAGCCCCTGGCTGATGAAATCTTGCTCATCAATCAAGACTGGGTTCAAAGGTCACCTCCCTGAGAATACACAAGAATACATTTCTGTTCGCCCCCTCTCCCCCTACCCTCACATACTCCTTCAATTTCCGAGGAAGAATTTGTCTCTTACTCCTCCTAACCTCTTTAGCAGCATGTAACTACGATCCTGTCACTTTGCACGAGTTCTCCTTCCAACCCGCTCATGAGCTCTTTGAGTGGGAGAAAAGGAAGGTGTTGTGTTCATTGCAGTTATTTCCAGAGCTCAGCATCAGGCAGAACACCTGGTAGCTGCTCTACAAGTTTGCTGAATGAAAGAAAACCAGAAGAGATCTTGGGAGGCCCCAAGTGATTAGACCCAGCTATCAAATCCTTTTAGTTTATCTGCCCTTCTGGGATTCTTAACTGTATTATTTCATGATTGAACAAGTTTTTTTTGTTGTTTTTCGTCTTGAGTTTCTTTGGGTTTTGGTTTTTTTGGTTGCACCGCACAGCTTATGGGATTTTAGTTGCCCTGGGATCGAACCCGAGCCCTCGGCAATGAGATCGCAGAGTTCTAACCACTGGACCGCCAGGGAATTCTCATGAATGAACCAGTTTTAAGCCTCATTTTGCCCAGTCTAAGTGCTTGAATAAATACAAAGATAAATAAAACTCAGTTTTCACTGTCTCAAAATATTCTAGGCAAGTAGACAAAAAGTAAAAATAAAAAGGATGGGAGAGGGAGAGGTGGTGGCATGGGGTAACCACCACATCTCCAAGTTCCTTTTAGAGCTCTGAGTAACAGGGTGGACAGCCTGCTGAAATTCCATCCCAGCTGATGATAAAATGGGGGCTGATGGACAACTTGCTGTCACGGAGCTGCTCCTTGGATATCACACAATGTCCCCTCCTGGAACAGGCTTCTCTTGAGCAACTGGGTTGTTGCGATCTTACAGACACTGTAAGTCATATAAAACAAAGAGACCTTTCTCCTTATTTTGACTTCCAGAGAGCCTAGAGCCAAATTTTGGCCCCTTCTTCAACATTCTTGTTGCTAAACTCAACCTTAGTCCCAATTTTTCTGTACTTATATTCCCTCTTGATTAACTCATTTTTCAAAATTTTGTAAGATAGGCATTTACATAAAACACCGTGTATTATTTTTAAAAACTAAAGAAATGGATAACAGAACTGAGCAGTTGTGGAGGAAGATTCACGAGGGTGAACCTGGGAAACCTCTGAGCCCCAGCTTCCAAGCCCTCTCCTTATCCCAGTCGCAGTTTCACTACCTATAGCTTTAGCCTTGGTCCAAATCGTCCTGTGGTGTTTGTTCTCTGTACTTCATAGAGAGGGACTGTTGTAAAGCAGATAGTCTCTGGTTATCTCAAGGAGTTCCTGAAAATTTGACAATGAAAGCGAATTTTAAATTTAATTTTAAAACTATGGTGTTGTTTTTAAAACAGGTTGGAAGGGGACTTCCTAGGGGTCCAGTGGTTAAGACTCTGTGCTTCCACTGCAGGGGTCACGGGTTTGATCCCTGGTCAGGGAACTAAGATCCTGCATGCCATGAGGCAGCCAATAAATAAATAAATAAAATAAAACAGGTTGGAGGTGCAAATAAAAGTGGCTGTGTGTTTGTTGTAAAAAGAATGTTGCAGCATTGAAAGGCTGGGAATCACTAAGTTATAGGCAAAAAAATCAGCAAGGTTGGGGGCTCAAAAATCAGACTGGGGTTCAAGGAACCTCTGCTGAGCTTCATGGTTTGGAGAGTCCAGGATGGGGAGAGCTCAGGAGGTAAGGAAGAAAGAAGGGTTTTCTGTTCTTTCATTTAAATCATTCATTTATTCATTCTTAAGGGGCTCCTAAGAAGGATGACCCTTTACTAAGTGGGGAAGATAAAAAACACTGGAGGAAAAAATATAGGGGAAAAATCTCTGTGACTTGAGTTAGGCAAAGATTTTTAGATATGATACCAAAAGCACCATTCATAAAAGAACAAATTAATAAATTGGACTTTGAAGGAAACCAGAAAGTCATCCCAAAATATGCTCTTTGACATAAAAATGATTTTGAACTAAAGGCAATTAAGAAGCAGCAAATGCAGAAAAATCTCCCCCTTTTCTGCCTAAAAGCGGAATATAAATTCTATTTTTACTAAGACAGACTCTTATCAGCCCAGAGAAGGCACCAGGGGAACCTGCAAACAAACTTTACTCCATTAATTTTCCTCCCATATATTTATCTTCCCATAGTTCCCCCCCCCGCCCCCAGAAGCCTAAGCTTTCCTGTGTCGCGTCATTTCTCTACAAATTTATTATTCTTGTTGACGATGCTACATAAATTGGAATTCTGAGCCGCCATTTTGAGTTACTTCTGGTTCAGTTTTCTCCTGAGTGATGTACACTGTATGCTTTTTTAAAAAAAAAATTTATTTATTTAATTTATTTGGTTGTGCTGGGTCTTAGTTGCAGCAGGCGGGCTCCTTAGTTGTGGCATGCAAACTCTTAGTGGTGGCATGCGAAATCTTAGTTGCAGCATGCATGTGGGATCTAGTTCCCTGGTCGAACCCAGGCCTCCTGCACTGGGAGCGGGGAGTCTTAACCACTGTGCCAGCAGGGAAGTCCCCACTGCATACTTTAATAAACTGTTGTTTTTCCCTTTTTGTGAAGGGTCTCAGCTGAAAATCTAAGGTGGGTAGCGGTAAAGTTTTGCCTCCCTTGCAACTTCCTCAAAGTTAAAAACTGGGCTGAGAGGAGAAGGACCCAAAGCTCTGAAGCATAAAATTCATACAGATCTGGCGTCAGCAAACATGGCCAAAGCCTGGGACCTGTTTTTGTAAATAAAGTTTTATTGGAACACAGCCACACTCATTTGTTTACGTGTTTTCTATAACTGTTTCCATGCTGCAGTGGCAGAGTTGAATAGTTGCAACAGAGACCTCATAACACAAAAGTATAAAATACTTACTATCTGGTCCTTAAGAAATAGTTTGTTAACCCTTCATATAAAGCACAGACTGTCCAATGGATGCCAAGATGTACTGATCCCTTCAACACTACAGTAACTAATTGGGGACTGAGGTTGCCAGATTTACAGTCCTTATCATGGTCCACTTTCCTCCATCCTAGAGCACCCTTCTCCTAGAACCCAGATCCTCTCCAAGTTAGCAACATTATCATTTCTGTCAAAAAGGTTGGGAAACATCAATATAAACAGTGATCATTCTACTACACACCACCTTCCATTCCCTTCATCACTATATCTACCTGCCTCCCTCCTCTCATTCAGGTAACCTTTGATGAGCATTTACATGATGCCAGGGAAAACACAGCCCCTGGCTTCAAGGAGCCCACACTCCAGCAGAAGAGAGACATAGACATAAATAACCAATATGCAGGGTACTAAGTCGTATAATAGCTATGTAAAGAAAAAATGTATATTTTTTGTATATTCAAATACCTCAATTTGAATCCCAGCTCTGCCAATTCCCAGCTCTGCAACTTTGGGTGAGTCACTTAACCTTTCTGAACTTGAGTTCTCTTATCTGTAAAGTAGAAATGATTATGACCTTGAGTGTGATGGGCTGTTGTGAGGATTAAGTGAGCTGCTTTGTGCAGAGCACCTAGTTCAGTGTCAGAGCTCCATATTATTATTAGCAGCAGCAGTGGTCGTCATAGTAATCAGTAGTAGAAGCAACGGTGATAGTAGATGGCATACCAGGTGCAAGTCGCAGCAAAGACGAGAGGGCAGTGATACAGGTGTATAGATCAGGGATGTTTTCACAAAGCAAGTGATATGTGATCTGGATCCTGAAGCAAGAACAGGAGTTAGTCATGTGGAAAGGGAGGTAGGTGCACAGATAGAATAAAATGAATAAAATGAAACACTTTAGAGATGCAAATTTTCCCAAGACAGGAGATGTAGAATGGGGTGATTTCCTGATGTGCCTTAAGTCTAGTAAAGCTGTAGTGACCATCAGAATCAGATCTGCACTTGGATTTGGACAAGAGAACACTTTCAGTTCCCATTACGACTAAGGCAGAAGAACTGACCTGACCTTTGGTAATTTTTATTTTTCCTTTCCTTCCTTCTTGTCAAGGTTTCTTTTATGCTGACTTTTAAGAGGGTCATTGATCTAAAACCTTGAATGGTTCCTCACTGCCTATAGAATGAATCAAGATTCTTTAGCATGGGGTTCAAGACCCTTATTGTTGAGTCCCAACATTCCCAACCAGCTTCAATCTCAGTCACTCACCTCCCAACCCCTTCCTCCATGCTACCTGTGCTCCACATTCAACTCAACATATGTGAAAACCAGGCTTGCAACCTCCTGTTACCCCCAGTATCTGTTCCGCCTTCTGTGTGTCCTGCCTAATTTATTCACTCTCCTCCTAGTTGGGAGGGGGTGTTTTTGGGTTCCTCCCTCTTTCTAGGACTCACTATCCTTCTCCCCATCTTCCCATTCCAAACCTCTGTCATGATCTTCAGAGATTTTTCTCTTTCGTCCACTCCCACTGTCAGTTTTAATTCAGGTTTTCCATCATCTAGATAATATTTTGCTTCTAGTCTCGCCCCCATAAACCTATCTGTGCATAGTGGCTTGAGCGCTCATTTTAAAGATGTCAACCCTAACATGTCACTTTACAGCTTAAAAATTGTCAATGGTTTCCCTTTGCAGTGTTGATCCCTTTAGCCAAAGACCTCCAGGACAATACCTATAGTCAAACAAAGTTGAGTTTATTGGCTGGTTGCAATGGGCACCTCAAAGAAGAAGGGCTAGGAGGGATTTGAAGCTATAAGCTTTGGAGTTGGGTTAGTTAGTTTTGGGAAGGATTCAATGAGGCATAGTTTTGTTCTGGAGTTGGGTGCTGTCAGAAAGCAGGGCCGGTTCTATGACTGGTGTCTTGGTCATTTTTATCTAGGAGGAGCTGTTCTTTGTTATCTACGTGGAAATACTCTTCACACATTGACTTCTGTCAGAGTTGGCTGTAAACCTGTTGCCTGTGTTCAGCAGTTAGAAGAAAATCCTGTTCCCTTTCCTCACAGAATCTTATTAGTAGTGAGGGAGAAAAAAGGTAGCCTCTGATGTCCAGAATTGAAATGACGATCACAGCTGGTCTGCCATAGTGTTAGAAGTCAGCCTGGGGCTCACAGCCAGTGATCCTAAACACGTTAAACAACCCCATAGAATAGCGACCTCACACAGCTCCCTGAGACCATGATAAATGCAGCAAAACAAGGTCACTTTATAGTTTTATCTAATCACACACAAAAGCAAGGTCACTGGGCCACCGACAAAATACCCAGTCATGGACTAGAGCAAATTCCTTAGGCCCTCCCCCAAATCACCAGCCAAAGACTAAATCCTATATAAGTTCTTTCTAGAACTCTCTTGCTGAGAGAGAGTCTCCCACAGTGTGCGTGCTTCCTCACTGCAACAGGTGATAAACCCACCTGTTTAATTACAGGTGTGTTTCTCCTGGTCTTTGGCTGAGGGCCTTGGCACAGGCATGGTTCCCCTGCTCACCTGGTTTCAGCCATGTTAGCCGTCTTTCAGGCTAATGTGGCTTTGAGGGCAGAAAGCTCATTCCTGCCTCAGGGTTTGCACTTAACCGTTCTCTGGGACTTCCCTGGTGGCGCACTGGTTACGAATCCGCCTGCCACTGCAGGGGACACAGGTTCAAGCCCCAGTCCAGGAAGATCTCGCACACTGCGGAGCAACTAAGCCCGTGCGCCACAACTACTGACCTGCGTTCCAGAGACTGTGAGCCACAACTACTGAGCCCGTGCGCCACGACTACTGAAGCCCGTGCGCCTAGAGCCTGTGCTCCGCAACAAGAGAAGCCACTGCAATGAGAAGCCTGTGCACTGCAACAAAGAGTAGCCCCCGCTCACTGCAACTAGAGGAAGCCCACGCGCAGCAATGAAGACCCAGCCCAGCCAAAAATAAATAAATTAAAAACAAAAAACAGTCCCCTGTGATTGAAATACCTTCAGGTCTACTGGTGGCTGCCTCCTTGTCATCATTCAGATCTCAGCAGGAAATAACCACTTGAGAAAGGCCTTCATGGCTCCTACTCCCAGTAATTCTGTATCACTTTTTCGAGTTCCTATATCATTTTTAACACTTGGTTATATTATTGTGTGTTTCTGTCTTCCCCCACCAAAATACAGATTCTAAGAGATCAGGGACTGTGTCGTGTTCACCTCTATCTCCTAGTGCTTCTAACATTTCCACAAATAGCTGAAACATATCTTACCTTGAGCAAAAGAGCATCTTCTTAATGGGTCTCTCTGCTTCCAGTAGCTTTCACCTCTAATACAGCTCTGACTTAGCTGTCTGAATTCCTTTTCTGAAACAAAGGGTAGATGCTGGCATTATCCCTCTTCAAAAACCTTTCATAGATTCTTTCTTCAAGGCATCATCCCCTCACTCCTTGCACCTCATCTTCCACTGGGGCTCTTGGGGGAACATTCTGGAACATGCCACATGCCTTCCAGCAGCCAAATTTTGACAAGTGCTTCTGCTTCTACCTGAGATGTTCTTGCCCATCCCTCACCCCCCCCCCCTTATTTTTTCCTGAGGGCAAAATCCTAGTCATTTTTCAAAGCCTAGCTCCCAAAATGCCTCTTTTTTTTTTTTTTTTTTTTTTTTTTTTTTGCGGTACACGGGCGTCTCACTGTTGTGGCCTCTCCCGTTGCGGAGCACAGGCTCCAGACACGCAGGCTCAGCGGCCATGGCTTACGGGCCCAGCCGCTCCGTGGCATGTGGGATCTTCCCGGACCGGGGCACGAACCCGTGTCCCCTGCATCGGCAGGAGGACTCTCAACCACTGCGCCACCAGGAAAGCCCCCAAAGTGCCTCTTTTGAGAGGCTTCCTCCAATCCTTCCTTCCTCTGGGCTCCCCCAGCCCCTGTTTAGACTCTGGTATGACTAACCACACCCCGATTTCTGTCACAGTTGAGTGTGTACCTGTTGTCTTTCTCAGGAGACCATGAATGTTTCCAGGGCAGGGAAGCATCAGCTCTCTCTGTGCCCCTGTTTCTTCAGTTGTAACATAAAAATCTTTGTACCTACCTCATTGGGTTCTTGTGGGGAGTAAGTGAATGAATGCACATACAGCCATTAGATCGATGAATGGCTGAGTAAACACCATATAAATGTCTGCTACTATCATTAATATTCATTTCCGTATTCTTAGTGCTGGTCCAAAGTAGGTGTCATTATGCATTGTTCTTGAATTTGGTTGGAGTCTGGTAGAAGGCTTCTGAAAGATTTAGAGCTTTATTGCTTAGAACCAGGTTGGGAACTTTTATTGGTCTATTTAAGTTATTTATGTAACTCCCAACCCTCCTTCCACCCCAAGCTTTGGGGATAGGAACTAGGGATTGCTAAGTAAGAAAAGAGAAAATAGTCCTAAACCTTTCCTAGTGGTGTCGCCCAACGGTTGGTCTGACCTAAAGATGAGAAACCTGCCTCAGAAATTTATTTTTAAAATATTTCCCTGGGCCCTTTGTTCAAATGCTACCCACCTGGAAGAAATAACATATTTAACCGTTACCTACGAATGTGTCCCATTTTCCCCATAATATTAGGGGAGGGATGGGATACGGGACCACCAAATTATAGTAGAGATGGGGTCTGGGGAGGCAAAAGAAGTCTGGGTTATGAGCTGCTGTTCCCAGAGCTTTCAAAGGCTTGTTAGAAGGAAGGGTGCCAGAGAGCACTGGATGCAGAAGAGTGAAAGGATGCAAACAAAGAGAACTGAGGCTTCCTAAGATGATATTGGTCTAATGGAGAAGCAGGGAGGCCCAGTGGGGAATGCGCTGGACCAAATTATACTTGTAATTCTACTTTGCAGCCGGGACACCAGGGCACCTCTCTGGCTTCCTTGTGCAATGTGTTTAACGGTGAGATTGAACTAAATGAAGTTTGAGTTCCTTCTTGTGTTGAGGAGGGTGCTGGCCAATGGCGGGGTGACTCCGAGTCTGAATGCGTGCTTTAACACATCCTGGGCGGTGCCTTGGCTTGCGTGTTTCCTTGGTTCTTTACAGAGCCAGCCAGGCTTCACAAGTCTGATGCTTGTGAAAACCATCTTAGTGGATGTGGTGAACAGCCTGGTCTCACCGCTCCAGAGAGGTGGATGATTCCTGGAGGCTGTGCGTGAAACTGGGTCGGCCTCTAATGGCCAAAGGTCCATGGGCACAACAAACAGGGTGAAGTCTAGGCTGTGACCAGATGGATCCTGGGAAGCAACTGGTATTTCTAAGATAGTCTCTCCTCAGTCGAAAGTCTTCTGTTAATCCAAGCTATTTGAGGTATTAAGTATACTTGATGTTTGTATGTCATTTACAAGTATTTTCAGATTCTCAGATTTGTCTAAACCATGTAACAACCTGTGAAGTCATTTCCATTTCATAAATGAGGGAGCTCAGAAAAAGTGACTTGCCCCAAAGTTTGGAAACATAATAGGGTTTGTGACAGAGAGTGATTTTGTACAAGTCTGTGGCTGGCTTTATCCAAGAGTAGTGAATTACAGAGATGGAGAATGGATTTCAGTCTAAGATGCTAGCAGTCTCGACTGCTAGCTGTACCGTGGCAGCTGGCTATAGTGGAATGAGTCTTGGAGCCAGAACTCTCCAAATCTGTCATACACTAGAGGAGGGACCGTGGACAAGTTAACACTCATTCTCATTTCCCTTGTTTGTGAAAGAGGAGCAAATGACATAAGACAGGGTAGAGCTGTCTGACATAGTAAGTAAATGCAGTATTCCCTTTCATACGAGTTTGAACATGTGGATAAAAATACTCTTAGCCATGCTGTATATTTTCTCCTGTGTATTTTCCTCAACTTAGTTTCTGCCTTCAAACTGACTAGAAACAGGCTAGTAAGGATCCTTCTGTTTCAAAGGCTTGATTAGGGTTCAAATACTCGAAATTAAACTATATAAAAGGAAATATTTCTCATCTACAGGCTAGCTGATAAATGTAGGGGGAATCTCCGTTTCTGAGGCTGACTGGCCTTGGGAGTTGATGCCCGTGGCCTGGCACCATAGAGATTTACCTAGCACGCTTGAGTGAGCCTGGCCCTGGCTGGGAGGATTACATTTCAGCCAGTGTTGAAATCACTTGAAATTCCCCTTATTCATCCAGATACAGAAATAAAAGGAGCAACTCGTGGTCTTGCTGAGGCAAAATCTTTATTGTTAGCCATTACTGAATCCTTTATTCTTTCATTCTTGCATCTATCTGCCAAAAACAGACCCATCAAAGTAATCTATTATATAAAGAATCACATGCACATGGATTTTCTTATCTCACACCCCACAATCTCATCAAAAGATCAAATTATATGTTTACTCCATCTTTATCTGTAGACCTTAGAGCTCCATAGAAGCTTTTGAATGAAACAATGACATTTTTATCATTTTCACTTTTTAAATGTACCAACATTCAGAAGGTTCATTCTTGGGTCTGATGCTTGAAGCTGAGGTAGGATGAGGCAGGAGGACAAACTACCCTTTTAAAATGTCCTGGCCTAAACATTTTTGGTAACACACACACACACTCACACACAGATAAATCAATTCAAGTGATATCCAAAAACTTTTTTTTTTTCCTTTTCCTCTTCACCAATCCCTTTCTCATTCTGCTGGAGGCCCCTCTGCGTCCTGCATTTCTATTTTACTCAATAGGAGAAGTTGCTCAGCTACTTCATGAGGAGTTGAGGATTCACAAACAGAAGTCATTCTAAACAATTTGTCAGGTATGTCTCCCACAAATATTTACTTGTCCTCTCCCTCTCTGACCAGCGGTCACAACAGTGAGTCATCCATTGGGCTTTAATCCACAGCAGCATGAAATAACAGCAATTCCAGGACTATGACCTGACACTTTCCATTTTTATTAAAATTCTCACTTCCCTCAAAACCTGATTGTCTTAAAGTCAATTTTATTCCATGCTTGGACTTTCAGTTTGTGCTAATTTGCAAGTCTTTCCCAAATTATCCTTGTAAATCAATGCGTGAAGTATTTATCAATTCTCATACATACAATTCCTTGACAGATTCAGGAGAACTGAATCTCTCCCCATAGAGGAGACTTTTCTGGAGGGAGTGGGATAGAAGGAATCCCCTTTATGAAATAAGAGTTAGGGGATGGGAACTAAATTTATGCCTTTTAAGACCTTATTAATATATAGAGTTATATGTATATGGCCTATTGTCAGTCCCTTATTCAGTTTGCTTCATCCATTTTAGATGAGCGTGATGCAAAGTCTACAAACTCAGAGCCACACGTTTATGTCTTTGTTATTATGGCTAAGATCCCACATGCTGCAGAGCAACTAAGCCCGTGTGCCACAACCACTGAATCCCGCGCACCTAGAGCCCGTGCTCCGCGACAAGAGAAGCCACCGCAATGAGAAGCCCGCGCACCGCAACGAAGACACAACACAGCCAAAAATAAAATAAATATAATAAATTTATTAAAAAAAAAAGAAATTTGAGTCGCGCCTTTCTTCATTAAATAAAAAAGCCTAAAAGTACTATACAGATAAATCTAAGCGCTTCACATTAATAAGCAAGTATTTTACCAATCAAAATACTGCTCTTAAGCACAAGTAACAACTCAAACAAGGAAAAGCTCGAATGAACTAAGCCTCTATGCATTCACTGCAAAATTTTATACTATTACCAAAATTACAAACAAAACAAAACGATAAACTTCTAGTGGTAGTGGACCCAAATGTTTATTATTGTCTCATTTTCTTCTAACCAGGCAACTCTTCTCTATTTCTCCCCTCATGACTTTTCTCTTTGTTTGGTACTCAGCCAACCTCTGAGACACAACTGAACTCCTCCCTCCTCCAGGAAGCGATTTCTGGCCCTCACTGATCTCCTTCAGCTCCATACCGCTTAAACCCATCCTACGATTCAGGTCTACCAATAGTATTGATCTCCTGTATGCCTACCATTTCCACAGATGCATCCTGGGGAACAGGGCCGGACCTCCCCTGTATTGCCACCTTGCCTCACCCAGAGCCCTCTTAGAATATTGACTTCATGGAGTTTTGGACATAAACCCATGTAGGAAAGGACACAAGCTATGGCAGCTAGCCCCCTCTGACTCATGGTCCTTTTAAGAATATAGAAGCCTCAAATACGTGAACCAAATTGATTTGGGCCCCCCACCCAAGACCTTGAGTTTGAATTGATTGGTAGCGTGAAATAAATGATACACCTGAGAACTTCTGGATTCCCATTTGCACCACGAGTTCATAGGCCTGACTGTAAATGACCTTTTACATTAATGCCCACATTTACTAGTTGGTGCTTTTCATACTGTTTCTCTCAAGAACGTTAAATGCAGAACTGTGCCCTTTGTTCTGAAGCATGGAGGCTTTGCTCTGTATTGTTTCAGAATCACTGGCATTCCCACTGGGAACAGAGTGGGCCTCATCCTCTGCTCATGACTAAGTCCAGAGACTCTGTCTGGTGAAGGAGTTCTGTGACTTTTTAACCTGAGCAGTATTCTACCCATTGCCCATGAATGCCCGGGTTACAGTGCCTGTATCACTGCACTGCTGATTACAATAAATGTGAGGTAACCTGGTAAGCTGTCCCCAACCCCAAACTCAAGAACATTAGTGGATACTTGAAAGCAAGCTGTATGACTGCACACTCCCAGCTTCCAAAGTTCAAAAGTCTGGTGGACTAATCTTAAGATCTCCACTGCTCTCTTCTTTGCCAAATATGGGCAACAAATACTGCCTTTAACATTATCAGGACACAGCTGGGGGTTGCTTTTTCAGTGCTGGGGATAGATTACATGGATACATTTTCCAACTCTCTGCAGCAAAGAGGTGCAGTGATAGACGTTCATAATCAGGCCCTTAAAGTGAAGGGCACTAGGCTTTGGAATGAGAAAGATCTGGGTTCAAACTCAGGGTGCCATTGGCTAGATGGGTAACCTTGAACGAGTTATAAATTTCTGTGAGCCTGTTTTCTCATCTGCCAAATGGAAATAACACCACCTCCCTCAGCAGGGTTGTGAAAATTATGATATACATAAAACTCCTGACATATTGCTTCAATATAGTAGATACTCAATAAATGTTAGTTACTGTTTTTATTATCCAAGAGTTTGAATTGACTAGAGTCCATGACTTTTAATTCACTATTTCAGTCTTCTCAGAAGAGTCATCCGGGACTAAAGTTAAAAGTATATGGGAGGCTGTTAAATGCCTGTAAAGGTTATTTAGTGGGTAGGAAAGATCACAGCACTGAGGTGGAAGGATGTTGTCCCTGCCCCCACTCCCTTATGGCCCCAACACACACACACACACACACTCACACATCCCTCCCCCCCAGACTAAACCTGTAGGCCCTTTTGTCCATGTCTCCAACCCTAGCTGATGAAAATGCCTGTGGTTTTAAAGGTTTTCAAAACTAAGAATGGGAAAGTGAGGCCTCAGAAAACTATATATATTCCACTAGAGGAGAAAGCAAGTAAGAGAGAGAGAGAGGGGTAACGCTACATTTTCTTGTCCTTAGCAGTATAATGGCCCCCACGTCCTGGGATCCCAGTTTGACAAGATGAAAGGACTCGAAGGTCATGGACGGACCTCACTGTCCACTGTGAAAGCTCTTGCAGCACCTTTAGGCCCCACAGCTTCTTCTCAAAGAGACCACCATCTCCAACAATAAGGGGCATCCCATCAGCCTCACTGGAAGGGATCTTGTGTTCCAGGAGCACCATTAATTCTTCCAGCTGGTAAGCAAAGGCAGCGACTTGGAGGAGAATGGTATGTATTGCTTGATGGAAGTCATCTTCAGCTGGAGTAAAATGCACCCGTTGGTCTTCTAACATTCTGGCCAACATAACATGGAAGGTACGGTAAGCTTGGAGGTTCTCTTGGAGTCGCTCTGCCTCACTAAGCTCGCTCCACCGATCAGTGCTTGCCACTGGCACACCACGCACAGAGTCCAGATTCACGTTCTCGTTCAGACCTTGGTGCTTCACCTGGTCAAGGATACAGAAAAACTTCACATCTTCTGTAATCACTCCACCAGTCTCACTTAATCTCTAAATCTCATATAAAATCTTATTCACTTCCCTGGTCAAGGATCCAAATTGTAAAGAAAATAGAGAGTCTAGATGAGGAACTCTTCATCTGGGAACCTTGACGGACTTTAGGAAGAAGCTATCCTCCCAGAAACTATCCATACTGCTTTGACTACCTGTTCATTTCTCTTGGGAGAATGTACAGCTTCCACTAGGTTCCAAAGGTTGAAAACCACCCACTGACTGGTCTAGAATAATTTTTCCTTCCCACTTGACACTCCCTCCTGGCAACTGGAGTATTATAATCATACTGGAGTTTAAGTATTTTAAATATACCTGAAGACGATGGCCACACCTAAGCTCTAAAACATAGGCATCATAGAATTTTTCTAACAGCCTCTCCATTGCTCACTGTCGATGGTGAGGACAACCCTTTATTACAGGAGTCAATTGCAATTATTTTTCTAAAAATTGGTATTTCAAAGAATCTGATTTCTGACTGCTGGAGTTTTATGAAGATAAACCAATTCTCAGAGAACCTAAATTCCGAACTCTCCACGGGGGCCTGGAGTGTTTCCACGGCAGGCCTTAGATGAAGACCGAGGGGGATCTTCCTCTATCAGAAAACCTGAGATCCATGGTTAGCTCCCTAAGAATCGGACACTTCCCCAGGTCCCCAGTGATTCTTCTACGAGACTTTTTTGATAGTGTAGGTGACCTTTCTATTTAGACACAGGAACACTTTTGATTGTATAGGGTGGCTAATAATGTAATAGGAGAAACTGGTTGGTTTATACTGTTCTTCTCCCAATCCTATAAACCTAACTCCATCTTTCGTTTCTAAGCTCAAAAAATCAGAACAATGTACATGAAGAACCCAAGCTTAGAGGCCTCATGGTTAAGCTATTCTGGCAGAATTCAGACAGGTAATGAAATTAGGAACAGCCTCCAGGACATAAAGCCAATTCTACATAGAACCCCATGTATATTTTCTTATTCAAGGAACAACACGTCTCCTGAATAGCCTACAGAAAGTAAGGTTGTATGACTTTCCTTAAGGGAAGGGGCCATGTCAAACGACAGGTGCCCAATATATAAATGACTATATGATTAGGGCTTTTGTAACTGATAACGGGGCTGGAACATGATGGTAAAGGGCTGGATCAGAAGAGATGAAGTGAAAATAGACGACAGCAAAATAGGCAACTTACATAAGATTCCATAAGAGCAGTCAGGTCTGAACGGATCTTCCTTGCTAGCCAGACAGAGCGGCTACAGAGGTCCCGGCGGCGAGGGGTCAGCGGTGAATGCTCTGTGAAAGCCATCCCCTAACTCAACTGTCCCGGGAAACAAGTGAGCTGGGTTTGTTTCTGTCTATACTGGTCCAAATAAGAAATGTGACTCTCGGGCTAAATCCACTGGGCATTTCCCTACTAATGGAATTCGGCACCCACGCCCCCTGCCTGACTCAGAGGTGGCAGCAAATTCCTGGCTGTGGATTTCTGTGCCTGTGGAATCAAAGGCCCCTTTTCACTCAGCTTTCTGTCCTGCAGCGTCTGCCTCCAACTCTCTCCTCCACTCAGGGCCTAGTGTACTTGTTTTCATGTCATTGTTTTGCTTTTGCACTTGACAAGGTCATTATCACGCTGATCCTCATGACACCCCTGCCTGATGGAATCTATTTATATACACTTATAATCAGTTCATTTTACTATCACCCTCTCTGTGCTCCCCATGTCCTTTTCTTTCTTGGCCTGGTAAATTATTCAATAATATTAAGTTATTATTATTGATATAGCTGCCATTCATTAAGCATCTACCCTAGGCCAGACACTGCTAACAGCTTTAAAGCCTTTATTTGATCTTTAGAATAATTCTACAAGATAGTTTCCTCATTTTACATAAGAAATGGAGGCTTAAAGAAATTAAATAATGTGCACAAAATCTAATAACTAGGTTCAAAATTTAAATATAGGTCTTTGATTCTATAACTGTTCCTCCCACTGAGTTTCCAATATCATTCTCTAGGTAGTTCATATTTTGTTCCAAGACACAAAGTTTACATGAAATAGATCCTGTAAAACTACAGCATTTTTTCATTCCCATCCTTTTGCTGAGTATTTAAATTTACACTTGATTAAAAATCAGTTAAGGAAGCATCTGTAATCTCAATCATGGTGCCTTCCTTGTAGCTATAGGATGAGGAAGGTACTATTTTAGGCCTGTTCTCTTCCAAAGGACAGGAAACACCCAACCCTGACTTGGTAACATTTCTGAGGCAGTCTCACTTAAGTGACAACATGCTTTTCTTTTTCTTCCTTATCCCAGTCATACCACATTGCTTCTTAACAAAATAAGAGAATGAGCTGGACTGTGAAATGAAGGCAGAGTTTAAAAGCACTTGGAGAGTTGTTGTTCTATTGCATTTAACTCTGTAGGTTAGAGGATGACGCCAATTGGGTAAGAGTTACAAGCTTCATCCCCAAATGAATCAGTTTTCACTATTTTGTATCATGGACATTACCTCTAAATTGAAACACATGCCTTCTCAGGAGGAAATTTCCATACATAAACAATAATCGAGGGGGCTTCCCTGGTGGCACAGTGGTTGAGAGTCCGCCTGCTGATGCAGGGGACACGGGGTCGTGCCCTGGTCCGCGAAGATCCCACATGCCGCGGAGCGGCTGGGCCCGTGAGCCATTGCTGCTGAGCCTGCACGTCCGGAGCCTGTGCTCCGCAACGCGAGAGGCCACAGCAGTGAGAGGCCCGCGTACCACAAAAAAAAAAGAAAAAAAAAAAAAAAAAGCAATAATCGAGGGACATAGGGGAGAAAGAAATGAGGCTGGGGTGGTTGTCACAGTAGGCTTTTTAAGAAGGTAGGAGGATTCTACTTTTTTTTTTTTTTTAACTTTGTATGGACATTGAGTTTTGTGAAGAAGCACTGATATTAAATGCTATCAGGGTTTTGTCATTATCAGAGCAAAATTAACCCCACAGCTTCCTTAACGTTCTCTTTACTAGATTAAGAATCCACCTTTCCTAAGGTTGAAACATGGAAAGGATTTCCAACTTTGTCAAATGATCATAGGATCATATGGCATCTCAGCATTAGAAATCAAGAACTGAACTAAGTCAAAAGTTAACTACCTGATTCTCAACAAGAGCAAACAACAGTATCCGCATATTAAAACCTGCTCTGAGGGCACTTGTTTTTCTTATTTGGCAGCATCAATTATTTCACCCCAGGATAACTGCAACTCAGTACAACCAAGGAAGACCAGTTGCTTCCATGAAGACAACTTTTATTTTTCTTCTTTACATATTTATTTTGGATATGCCTTACCTAGATTAAGAGAAAACAAGGATTTGAAAAGCAGAGTATCCCTTTTATTATAATTTCTTTTTACATAACCTTTTCAACCTAGATTCAGGTAACTACCTGTCTCTCCCACCAAAGGAGAAGGGTCCTGCATATTACAACAGGCAAAAAAGGCTTCTAGGAAATAAAATATTTTAAATTGATTCATTACAATTTTTCAGTTTTCTTGAGTACACTGGAAAGTGGGAAAAAGACAGGAGGGAAAAATGGTGCTTCGAACAGCCGGACTGTAATAACTTTAGTTAGGTTTAGTACACTCTTTATATTTTTTTCTCCAAACAGGTTCTAAGGAAGTTCAAGTGCTCTATGTGAATGCTTTTCCATACCTCAATGTATCTATTTTTACTCCCAGTAATCTTGGCCAGTGTTTATCTAAATTCTCTGAAGCATATTAAGTCTCAATTTTACAAAATAACCCTGGGCAACCACAAACAAGGGGAAAGATGTATTTCTACAAGATGTATTTCTATATCTTGTAGAAATAATATTTGTATTAAGTACATTTTCAGAATTTAGAATTGCTAATTCAAGATGGAGAATATGCTGTGGGAAGAGTTATTAAAAAGGTAGCAGAATTTGATTAACAGTAGGAAATGTTGGGCTTCCCTGGTGGCTCAGTGGTTGAGGGTCCGTCTGCCGATGCAGGGGACACGGGTTCGTGCCCCGGTCCGGGAAGATCCCACGTGCCGCGGAGCGGCTGGGCCCATGAGCCATGGCCGCTGAGCCTGCGCGTCCGGAGCCTGTGCTCCGCAACGGGAGAGGCCACAACAGTGAGAGGGTCGCGTATCGCAAAAAAAAAAAAAAAAAAGAGTAGGAAATGTAGAATTTTAAGATTAAGAGTTCCTTAGAAGGACAATGAAGTAAACGTATGAGGAGCAGAATGGAAAAGGGAAAAGAATCTAGTATAAGATAGTTTACTTTAACCAACTCTTTACTTTGCTAGCACCCCTTTTCTCAAAAGGAAAAAATCTTAAGTCTGTGAAAAATATTTTAAAATTTATCGCAAACTGCTGTAATAATTTATTGAAACAAATTACAGGCAAATGAAGATGAGTAAAAAACAGAGAAAGGAGAAAGTTTCTGAGAACTAGCTAGCTGCTTTTGGTGGGGAGGAGTGTGATACAGGGAAGAATATATTTTCCCTCTATCTCATAAAGTTGTTTTTTTTTTTAAATGCAGTTTGCTTTTGTGTAGGTGGCTAAAACATCTGATGACTAACAACTGCAAATGTAATTTATGGAGACAAAGGATAAGATAAATGTGACGAAGACAAAAAGTAAAGTGGGGTATAGATGCTAGCTAGTGAAACAGTACAAAATGGACTTAATACGGGAGTGGAACAACTTTGTTTTAGACCCATCCAGTCAATCTTATAATATTTTCAAATTTACTCAACATACCAAAGTCATCTCCAAATCCTTACTGTGGGCAGCAAAGCATACTCTATATCCCTTCTAACCTTATTCCATTTGCTACCCTCACACTGAAGGGGATGGCAAATCTGCAACACTGAAAAGAAACAACAGTACATTTAAGACTGTTCACTGTAGGTGTTTCACTCCCTATTCCCTGGCATCCCAACCACTGACACTAGGTGGGTGTAAAGTAAGCCTCTTTCAGAGATGACGTTTTGTTACCCTTCTTCTTGGGGAAAAAAAAAAAATCAAAAGAGAAAACTGATAAACTTTGTAGTTTTAGTGTTTGTGAAAAACAAGCTGTTCCTTATTTTGTTCTCAGCAAAACTTCATTCTTTCCAACAGCCATCATACATTTCTGACAAACAATGAATAGGGCAAGCCTTTAATTCCAGTTTCTGAGGTACGTAGGAGAGACTGCCCTTCTAATTCTCTAAAAATGGGCCAAAATATGCTTTTGGTCTTCTGGAAGTTATGAAGTTGTACAAAACTGTCTTTCCCATGGACAGTAAGTAATCCACCCCATGAAAATCCCTACCTCGAGGGAAATGATAATTCCTACAACTTCAGGTGAAAACCAAAGCATTATACAGATTATTAACTTTGTTGAAGGTTTTCTTCTTCTGAAGTGTTATTAAAAGGGAAACAAAACAGAGCAATTTTCTTTTACTTACAACTGTATGACTCAGACTATTCCTTCACTGATGGCAGTGTCCTTCACTAATTGGGAGCTGGAATCAACCAATGATAAAGCAAAGCAAAGCCAAAGCCAAAGCCAAAGCCAAAGCAAGCAAGGGGCCAGAGCTGGGGTAACAGGGAGGTCTGTACAAAGAAATGATGGGGACAAAAAAGAAAATCAACAAATTCACAAGAGAAAACCTTTTATCTATAATTCAGACCCTGAACAACCTTCCTGACCCCCTCAAAATTCCTAAATCTCGATGCTCTAAAAACTCAGACCACTAATTACCACAAACCTAACATCCTTCCCTAAAGAGGTTTCCGGAAAAGCACTAGGCTACTGTAGTGATTTTGTTAGTGCTGAGGACCAGCTTTCCTTAAAGGCCACTAGAGAGCTATGATTTTAGAGGCTGGCTGTGCTTCTTCAACCCTATATCTTGCCTTCTACAAGTACCTCTTATGCAAAGGACCCCATGTCAGAATAATCTAATCTCTCCCAGCCCCACAAAATATAGCAACAAAGACAAAAAAAAAAAAGAGAAATCAGACTTTGTTAATAAATAAGGAATCTCAGGTTCCACAACACAAAAACACACATGTTCAAAGTGCAAATTTCTGCCACTAGTCTGGGACTTTTCTCACTGATATAGAACCCTGTCTTATGGTCAGAGAGACCATGTAGACAGTAGTTCCCTCCCTGTTGGGAGCCTGCTTGCAAAGCAAGTGAGCACCACTGAGAACCTTATGGAGGTGTTGGGAGGGGGACTGAGGAAGGTGGTGAGGTGAAGAGGCAGGAGGTGGTCCCCATGTATCCTTCCTTTCCTAAACCCAGGGGGAATAGAGGGAAAGGGGGTGAGAGATGTGTGCTGTTTTAACAGCTCACCCTGCTAAGGGGCCCTAAAGTGCCAAGTCAAGCTGCCAGCCTCCAGAGATTAGAAGTATATGATACTTTGAAGATAAATGTGCTGCAGGGGATAGAAGCCAGAACCATAGGGAAGCAGTAAAAGAGGAGAAGGGGTTTAGAGAATATTAATATATTATTAAGAGTTAAAAGCTGATCCAGAGCACATCAGAGTTACAGGCTGAAAAGGGGGATCTGCTGATGAGCAGGAAGTCTGCCTGGCTGGAACTGAGTATAAGAATAACCGTTACTTTAAGAGCTGCTGCTGCTTTTTCTTTGTCTAGCTTTCTGGTAAAGGCAACATCAATTTTATAAAGGGGACAACAGAGGGAGAAGAGGGGGTGTGTGTGTGTGCGCGTGTGTGTGTGCGCGTGTGTGTGCGCACGTGTGCTGTGATCCACAATGGAAAAAGCAGGCCCTTCAGTTATTTTACTAGATTTTAAATGCTTTAAATTTTTTTTTTTTTTTGTCCTTTTTGTCTTTTAAATACAAAGTCTTAGCTGTCCCAGTGCCCAAAGTCTTCCCTTCCTCTAAGGTCCAGTAGAGTCTGAATCTTCAATCAGAACCTCTGTGGTAGCACCGAGTATATCCGAGTTCATGACCAGCCCTTCAGTGCCCCCACTGCTGCCACTTCCCACAAAGATCTTCCCATCAGCCATCAGGCTCACCCGTTCTGTCCCACTACAATATGACTTTGACATCCCTTCAGCTTCTAGCAGAAGGCACTCTCCAGACGTGGAGTTTCCCAAGGGCTCAGGAAGAAGAGGAAGACCCTGACCGTCTGCAGGTTGTGTCAGGGACTCTGGATTAGTGCCCAAGATATCTGTGCTGGTGATGAGGGCGCCCGCATTGGCAGCCAGAGCTTCGGCAATCAGCACCTCAGGGTGGCTTTTTGCTTTGTGAGCCACTACGCTGTCCTTCTTCTCAAATTTTTTGCCACAGATATTGCAAGAAAACTGGTAGAAGGAGTCTGCATCATGCTTCTTCATGTGCCAATTAAGGGATGCCTTTTGCCGGCAAGTGAATCCACAGATCTCGCATCTAAGGAGAGTGAAAAACGAAATAGCTGATCAAATAGAGAAATAAAGAGACTCTAATTTAGCGTCAGGGTGAGAATTGAGAGGTTACGTTTATAAGCAACAGTCAGTAATATATACTTCTTGTGAAAGATTAGGAAAAGTTAATAGATAGAAAACTAATCTGATTTTTTCCCCTTTCTGTTTGTTTGAAAAAGAGGAAAACAAAAGAAAACATGACTAAGTAGCTCCCCTAATCAATACCCACTCTTTTTTTTTTTTTTTTTTTGCGGTACGCGGGCCTCTCACTGTTGTGGCCTCTCCCGTTGCGGAGCACAGGCTCCGGACGCACAGGCTCAGCGGCCATGGCTCACGGGCCCAGCCGCTCCGCGGCACGTGGGATCTTCCCAGACTGGGACACAAATCCGTGTCCCCCGCATCGGCAGGCGGCCTCTCAACCACTGCGCCACCAGGGAAGCCCAATACCCACTCTTTAATTTGGTAGAAGTAAAATAGCAGTGCCGGCTGAAATGTCTGTAAAGGGTCTAACCCTCAAGTGGGGTATATGCACTGAGACCCCAGATGTTCACCAGTAAACAAGTACTCACTGTAATGGCTTCTCGCCAGTGTGAATCATCCGGTGCACTGCCAGATTGTGGGAACTCTTGAAGGCTCGAGCACAGTATTCACAGATATAATCTCGTTGATCTGAGAAGAAAAATAATGTGGTTATTTAGTGTTCCATTTAGAATCCCTCTTAAGTATTTTTTCCTAGCTTACAACAAGCAGATGATCAGGCAGGTGAATTTAGAGGACAAGCAATACTGTTTTTAATATATAAGCACTTTGGATAAACAAAACTTATAATAATATCATTTTTATCTCTTCTTAGTCCATTCTTTCAGTAGCATACGAACCTATTTTAAAAAACAAAAATAAAAAACACAGCTAGACAGAAATATGAGAACTGGAATCCTAATCTCAATTTTACCAGTAATCCAGACCTTGGATAAATTGGTTAGCAAGTAAACAACTACATTTTACATAACTTTTATTCTTAAAACAGCTTTTTTCACAGACTGTGAAAGCTGAATGCTTACATATAAAGAATCTAGCGTTCAACAACAACAAAAGAAGTTGGCATTCCCTAAAGAAAAGTGACCCAAATATAAAGTGCTACTCATATCTTCTATTTCAGATTTTTTAAAAAGTTACCCAAGATAAACAATTTAAACTTCTCTCAAAAATTCTATGGGGCAAAGGAACACTGGACTTAATTTCTTATCAACTGGTTGGGGAGAAAGTGGACAAACAGATGCTCAACATACATTTGTTGAATAAATGGCCACTACCCATTTTCTATGCCTTTCACTTAAAAATTACTAGAAATAGTCGCAGTAAAAACACAAGGCTAAGTCAAAAGGCAAACAGCATCCAATTTAATCTTACATTCTATCCCAAACAGTTCTAAAACCAAGTGTGGGAGAAGAGTCAAGTTTTCCTCAAACTTGAATGTACTGAGGACTCACCTGGGGATCTTATTAGATGCAGACGCTGATTCAGTTGGTCTAAGGCAAGGCCTGAGATTCTCCATCTCTTAATGGAGCTAAAGTCTGGTCTATGTTCTACATAATGAGTGGTAGGGTCTAAAAATGCATACTTCTAACTCAGGGACAATTTCTTAGTATCTCTGAGGTCTTGTCCACTTTTCCAGCTCCACAGTCGCATGACAAACCCATGTGGGGCATTCTACTTGCTTAAATAAATTGTATTTTCAAAGGGAGCCAGTAAACACTAATTTGGAAAAGGAAACCTCTCTAACACTGACATCATAAAACTGTATCAACCAAATATAAATATCTAGAATGGACTGAATTTCTAAAACACTGTTTGTCATAGTAGGCTTGTAATATTTAACTAAAACAGTCTAAACTGGTTGTCACAAATTACTTTTCTATAGGATAAAACAGTGTAGCAGGGAGAAGGAGTGGAGAAATGGCAGCTTCTATCAAGAAACAGTGGAGACAGCATACTCTCTGAAGAAACATAGTGTAATGCAAAGACAGTAGACTTTGGAGTGACTAAGACCTGAGTTTAAATTGCGGTGCTATCAGGTGCCCGGCCCTGTGCAGTAAACAGCACTTTATAGGTTATCTCATTTCATCCTTGTAATAACTCAGTGTTACTGGTAACATTATTAGCTTTATTTTACAAATGAGGAAAAGTGAGAAGAAATTAAGTAACGTTCCTAAGTCACACATTTAGTAAATGATGGAAAGGGTATATATATGACACTGACCATATAACCTTGTGCAAGAGACATGAAATCTCTGCTACTGGAATTCCTAGTCTTACCCTCCAAGGATTATTAAGAATATCAAGTGTCTGGCATATGCTCAATTACCACTAATACCCAGCCTAATTTGTTCCTATTAGCTACACTGCACTGAGACTGTCAAGTGGATAAAAATGAATGACGTCTGAATCCATTCTATAACATGAATTACAAAGACATTGTTTCTCTTTTTGAGTCAATAGCTCCTCCTCCAACAGGAGGTTACATGTGAATTTAGTAGCTAGCCTTTACGATTCCAATAGGAGCAGAAGTCGAGAGCTCCTCAGTAGGTAACATGAACGATGAGCAGCCCTCCTTCCCGTTTCAGCTTTCTCCACATACTCCTCATTTTCAGTCCAGGTAGTTACTACGAGTATCTATTTACCTGAGACAGAATTAGAAAACCCCGGTTCTGCTAAAACTAGCTGTGTGACCACAGGCAAGTTACCTAATGTTGCTCAGCCTCTGGTTTCTTAGCTGTAAAACAAACTTGGTGATGTTGAATCAGTGAATTTAGCTACTTGATAAACATTTTATTTAAAAAATACCTGTATGATGTTTGGCATGTCGTAGAAGTTGCTTCTGGAGCCTGAAGAGTCGCCCACAGGAGGGATGGGGACATACGTATTTCTTCTTCAGCAAATGCTGATATTTAATGTGGTGCTAAAACAGTAAAAGAAAGTGAAGGGGGATAAAAAATAAGGATTCCAGAAAGCTTAGCTTAGCTCATTCCTTTGCTAAGTCAAAAGTGCTGAAGGAAAACCAAATACTCTGTATATGAACAGGAAGCAGTATAATAAAATGATTACGAACATAGGCTACAGAAACAGATAGACGGTGATTCCAGACTAGGTCTGTCATTCACTAGTGGCATGATCTTAGAATATAATACTTCCAGATGGAAGTATTATATGGAGGTAATGATAACTGTGTTGTAGTGTTGTTGTGGGAATACAGAGATCATATATTGTACGGTGCTTAGTGCAGCAAATAGTACATGACAAAAGAAGTGTAGCTATCATTATTATAGTAGAACCAGAATCAGAAAGTAAGGCCTTAGTCTATGTTATACTTGCTGCTAAATAAAGATCAAACACTTCTTAAGCTTTAGTAATTATTATTTCACCTTCATGTTTTCTGCCAGACCTAAATACAAGCTGTATCTTTACTCATTAAAAAAAATCTGGGACTTCCCTGGTGACGCGGTGGTTAAGAATCCGCCTGCCAATGCAGGGGACACGGGTTCGAGTTCTGGTCCGAGAAGATCCCACATGCCGCGGAGCAACTAAGCCCATGCACCACAACTACTGAGCCTGTGCTCTAGAGCCCGCGAGCCACAACTACTGAAGCCCACACGCCTAGAGCCCGTGCTCCGCAACAAGAGAAGCCACCGCCATGAGAAGCCCACGCACCGCAACAAAGAGTAGCCCCTGCTCACCACAACTAGAGAAAACTCACACGCAGCAACGAAGACCCAAAGCAGCCAAAAATAAATAAAATAAAAAATAAATTTTTAAAAACATGCAGAACGCACAGCAATTTATAAAATTATTTTAAAAAACCCTGCTCACTTAAAAAAAAACACCTAAAAACTAAAAATTTTAGAATTTATTCTAAATAGGATTCAAAAAGTCATTGGTTTTAGTTGCTAATTTTATTCTTTAAAAATACACATTAAAATAAAATCTGTTCCACTGTGTCTTGGTGTGTTGTTATGCAATCATTTCTTGTATCAGGAGTATTTACACCATGAACACTGGAATATTCCAAGATCCCAAGGAAATATTTAAGCTCAGGTTCTAAATCACTTAAAAACAACAACAACAACAGAAACTCAACTGAAGTAATTTGATGTTTACAAAAAGATTTTCCTTGACATTACACATTTAATGATAAAGCCTACACAAGTCCACAAATTGTAAACTCTCATGAAGTATGAGAACTAGAAATGGAACGTAACCTGCAAGGCTACCTTATTTAACAACTTCACTGACCTGCAAATAGCGAGGGTGAGCAAGAACAGTTCCACATCCTTCCATCTCACAACGGACATACTGGATTGGAGGCTTTTTTCTATTAGCAATATGTAGGAGAAAAGTTAGCAACAGAAAAGAGGCATTCTGCACAGTGGCCAAACTGCACTATAGGGAATAGGTATTTTACAGTATGAAGAATTAAAATCTCTAAGTTTATAGCTTGCACAGAATTTATGTTAGAAGTAACCAGAAATTGCCAAATGTTTAGAGTTTTTAGAAAAGAGCACAAAACAAACTAGTAACTCCCCAAAAGGCAAAGAAGTGTTAAAATTTTTAGAAACTTTAAGATCCTGCAATGGAAATAAAAACATAGTAACTCTGCATCAAGGACACTAATGAAGTTGCTTTTGTGAAATTTTTAACTAGCCATTCCCACAGGATAATTATGAGGGCTGAACATGTGAGTGAAGTGCCCACCACCAGAAAGAAGGCACAACACAGCAGGAGTATAAATTACTCACCTCCTTTTGGGTAATCGTGGACTTTTGTCATCTTTTCGCCTTCTTCCTCTCCTATAATTAAAGAGCAGAGTAACTGTCCACATATTCCAGATTGAAGCTTATATAGTAAAGGAGAGCTGAGGACATACCCTCAAGACCAAAGGGCAGGTGGCAGAAACAAAGGATAACCCAGAATACATAAAGCCAAAGACATATCTGGCAAACCAAACAAAGATTTCACTCTGAAGCAATTTCACTTACAAATAAGTCTGCACCACAAGTTAAAATATATACCTTTCATAAACTACACATTTCTATGGAAGATTTGGATAAACCTCAAGGTTACTACTTGAAGACTTGTTTCAGTGAGAAGTCTATCACTTATATTTAATCAATTTAAAAAGTAGAATAAACAAGTCTATTATCTAAAAACCCTACGAACATAAACTAGACTCTCCTTGCAATAGAGACAAAAGCCTAGACACTTAAAAAAGCTATTTCTGCAACAGGAAATAATTGCTAGCTAAAAGTTTTCACCTGATCAAGGTTATTACATCATTTGCTTTATTTGCCCCTCTTCTGAGGATCCATATTTGCCATACTCTTCTTGCTGCCTCTACCTCCTCGGCATCCCTAGAGCTATTATTGTCCTACCCACTCAACTGAATGTCTCTTAAGTATTGCTTTGAATTAAACTTTTGAAGCTTTTGAGCAGAGTCTTTCCAATGAAATTGTCAGCTGCTTGAGACAGCAATATGCATATGTCAATATCATTCCTCACACTCCTACCCTTTTTCCACTAGTGGCTTGAAAATCTGTTAAATTTCCATTTTTAGTAGGAATTGCCTACTCACTTCCTAGGAGGCTCCTCATCTTCTCTAATTTCATTCTCTTCTTCTTTCACCTCTACCTCTACTTCCACTTTTATTTCTTTCTTCTCTTTCTCTTCTTTCACCTTCCCTGATTTTCTCCGTGGCTTTGGGGTTTCCCTGAAAATACAAATACATTTCAATACTGGTATCCAGCAAAGGACCCTTTCAAGGACAACTGTGACAAAAGGGTAAAGCCAGGAGTTATCAATGATTTATTATAAAATTATGCTCCTCAGGCTTCCCTGGTGGCACAGTGGTTAAGAATCGCCTGCGAATTCTGGTCCGGGAAGATCCCACATGCTGCGGAGCAACTAAGCCCGCGCGCCGCAACTACTGAAGCCCACACGCCTACAGCCCATGCTCCGCAACAAGAGAAGCCACCGCAATGAGAAGCCTGTGCACCGTAACGAAGCGTAGCCCCTGCTTGCCACAACTAGAGAAAGCCCGCTCGCCACAACTAGAGAAAGCCCACACACAGCAATGAAGACCCAAGGCAACCAAAAATAAATAAATAAAATAAATTTAAAAAAGAGAATATGTTCATAATATATAAAATGAATAAATGCAAAATTTTAAAAATTAAAATAAAATAAAATTATGCTCCTCAGTCCATGAAATGTGGTTTCCAGCCAGCTATTCCTCATATGTACATCATACATATATTTAGAGCCTATGAGACAACCCGCCCCCTCCGCAAGCTAACAATGCCTTAGAATCAAATCTCACTATAGCTGTAAAGAGAAACAAAAGTAAAAAATTCTAAGTATTCAGGCAATTCATGATACCTTAAGATAAAACAGGCAGACATCATAATAATCTGAATATGATCAAAACAAAGTTCTATAAATGGAAGAGAGGGCTATATGAGGGAGTAATAAGATAATGTTAGATTCGCAAAACAAGTGCATAATTAATTACTCATTTAAAATTACGTCCATATCCATTCGTTTGGCAACAAGGTGAAATAAAAGCATGCAACGATGCTTTCCTAACTTATTTTTCACTGACAAATCTGAGACATACCTTTCTAAGTGGGGTTTGTAGGTCTCATCCCTTGGATCATCTTTGAACGGTATTTCTTCTTCACTGATCAACATCTCGTCTTCCTCCTCTTCCTCCTCATCACTGCTAAAAAGAAGCAAACAGAGGTTAGAAATTCCAGCTGTATGAATTATATCTGACTTGATTTTATTCAGTAATTTATTTAGAGGTAGCTGAAGATTTACAGTAACTTATCTAGGATTTTCATGCTTATGGTGTAGTTGGACTGCAATCTAGCTGCTTATCCTAAAGAATAATAATTGAAACAAAAAATACATAAATCCTAGACATGCTATCACTCCATTAAAGGCAAGGCAATGATGGCTCAGTGACACTAAGAGTTAAAAAACAATTGACAATTATTTCAAGTAGAAAACAACTTCTGAGTCATGTGATATGACTGACTGTGTTCTACATCCCCAAGGGCTTAAATACGAAATATGAAAAGTTTCTTACCTAATGCCACCTGGAGACTGATGCTCTTCTGCAACATCTAGAAAAAGTCCAAAACAAAACTTTATCTATGTAGGAATAGATATTTTCTCTCTGCAGCCAAGAGACTCAAACCAAATTACTGCCTAGGGTAATTACACAAAAGGAGAATTATCTGCAAAATGTCAAAAAGGAATCCTTCCTATAACACCACACTTACCCCTGAAAGTTAAGCTGTTCTGGTAAATGTTCAACATTACGTTTAAAATCAACAGGCAACTGGTTAATAAATAACCATACTCTATATTCACTGTACCATAATCAAGCTGATCTGTATTTGGTTCTGACTTGCAGATGAGTTGCAATGAACCAGTCTTGGACCTAGAGCTTCGGGTGTTCTCTGTGTCACGATGCCGAGAGGCAGATGTCCTGCTACTGCTACGCCAGCCCCGGCTAGGCTTAGTTGCAGCAACGGAAACTTCCTGAGGGACGGTAGAACCTTCTTCCTCTTTCTCTTCCTTGGGATCTAAATGAAAACATACATCATTCTTTTAAAGTTTATAGTTAACCAATAACAATCTCTGTATATCTACTCTTACAAATATAGTCAATGGAAAGATGATAAATGGTTTTTTTCCTCCCCCCACCCCGGGGGGGAACCTCAGAATTTTACTGATATAATAGAAACAACAAGACGAGAGTAAAATTTGATAAAACTTATCCTTATTGTCATCAGTCTAAAGAAAAAACTTTGTATGTTGCAAAGTAGTTATTTTACATTTATAGTATATTTTATATATATACTAAAAAATAATGCTAAGAGAAATATACCTAAGATCTAACCTTTTGTTCTATATTTTAACCTTTAGATCTAAGACAGAAGAAACTAAATTGAGTGAGTGGTCCCAAAAAGACCAGATCTACTATAAGAAAGAAGCACACGTCTAGACGATTTAATAATCAAACAATGCTTCAAGTAAGTACTGAAGAGGAATTCCATAAAGAGGAATTCCATGGTAGGAATGCCTTCCCTTGATTCTATTCAATAATTTTACTTAGTATATTAAAAGTGAGCCTATATTGACCATAGAAGATCCTTTTAATAATCTCAGAATGGTAGTCCTTTCTAAGAATAGCACAGAATTTAGGTCTTAAGACTGATACATCTGACTATATAAACATAAAGTTTTCTGCATGGCAAATTCCTCTATAAGCAAAGTCTAACAGCCCAACAGAAAAACGGCAACTCAGTAAAAACATATGGTTTTCAGATATATGAACAAACAAAAACAATGACAACAAAGCTCAATCCACTCGTAACAAGAGAAACTCAAATGAAAATCATATTGCTGTAGCATATTGGCAATGATCCAAATGTTTGTATTGGCAAGGCTGTAGGAAAATAGGAACTCTTAATAGAGATAACAGTGTGAACACCAGCAAAACCTTTCTATAAAGGACAATCTGGCAACATCTATCAAAATTATAAGTACATATACCTTTTCACGTTCATTTCAACTACTAGGAATTTATCCTACAAAACTATAATCACACTTATAAAACCCACATCCATAAAGTGTCCAAATATTATATATATGTGTGTATACCCATGGTATAAATAAATAAATCTATGTATTTATATCTATATATCACAACAACACTTCTGGACAAATTTCAAGAAATTGAGATAAATACTGGTCACCTTCCAGGGGAAGGTCCAAAAATACTTCCAGTAATTCCACCTCAAAGTATCTACCCTAGGAAAATGAACTGGCACATGGAGGAGGTTCACTATAACATGTTTATAATAGCCAAAATATGGAAACAACCTAACTCTCTACATTAAGGAGCCACTGTTTATTAAATAAACCATGATATATCACCAAGATAGAATAAAACATATGGAGGTATCTGTAAAGAATGACATGGAATTACTGGCAAAAATGTTGTTAAATGGAAAAAATAAAACTTCATACACACACACACACATATAGTATGGTAATATTTTTTGCTTAACCTTTAAAAAAATGATCTGAAAAACTATAGTTTCCTCCACTATGGAACAAGGTGGTGACTGGGGGATATTTCAGCTTTAACTACACTGTTTGAAAGTTTTATGAGAACATATTAAGGTAATGAAATAACATTCATTTGAAATGCAGATATGAATAGCAGTGGGAACTTTAAAAAAAACAGACATAATTGTTAAATCAGATATACGTTTCCTCTGATTCCCCTTTCACCATTAAAATGTCTTTCTTACCTTTCTACTATCTGAGCTACTTCAAGTATCAAAATAATAATAATAAAAAGTTTACAGTTGAAAATATCTTAAAGATTAACTAGTCTAAGTACAATCCAATGAATTTTCCCCTTAAAGTAACTGGAATGCCAATGAAGACAACTTGTTCAAGATCACAAAGTTATCTAAGCAGACTTGGATTTTAAAATCCTGTCTTGAGACTAGTAATCAAGGACTTCTACATGTAGGTCATGGCTGCTTTTAAGAAAATTTCTTCAAAGGGAGCAATTCAATACCCTCCATAAAGTACTGAACATTAAATAATGAGGAGAAAATTATTTCTTTTACTCAACCCAGCTATGCTAATTTGGACTTTAAACCTATTCCATAACTTCCTATACTCAATAAAGCTCTTTTATACTTCACGATGAAAGGACTGTATGCCTACATCTTCTCATACTGTGGATATTATCCACTGGACAAATAACAGCAATTTGATGAGAACTGCTTATCCTTATAAAGCATAATAGCCTATTTTATTGAATAACATACCCATTCCGTAAAACTCTATAGTTTAAAAACAAAGCATTGTCAGAGAGTGACATCAGCAAAAATGTCCCTTTTCAGAAACACACACACACACCACACACCTGCCAGAATCAACTTTGTAAGAACTCTGGGATATAGTCATAGGTTTACAGCAACCAAGTAAACACTGAAGCAAGAAAAAAGTTAAAAACAAGCCACGTAAGGAAATCTCTGTCAAATCACACGTTGGGCACAAGCTTAACCAAGCAGAGCCTTTAGAGAGACCACACAAGACAAAGAATATGATTTTTTAAAATATGGTCAAACAGCTAAAGGAAATCACTGACAAAGAACTAAAGGAAATCAGGAGAATGATGTCTCAACAAATAGAAAAGTGCCAACAAAAAGACAGTAATTATAAAAAGGAACGAGACAGAAATTCTAGGGCTGAAAAGTATAATATCTGCAATCATTAAACAGCAGATCTGAGAAAGGAGACAAATCAGCAAACTTTAAGACAGGTCACAACTGAGAGCATCTAGTCCGAAGAATAGAAAGAAAAGAATGAAGAAAAATTAACAGAGACGAAGAGACCTGTGGCGGACCATTAAGCAAATCAACATACAGAGTCCCAGAAGGAGAGCAGAGAATGGAGCAGAAAGAATACTTGGAGAAATAAAGGATAAAAATGCCCCCAAATCTAAAAAAAACCACAATTCTACACAGACAAGAAACTCCACATCCTCCTTCCAAGTAATGTTACATTCACAGGTACTCAGCATCTTTTGGGGGGAAACAAACTGATAGCAAGTGGCTCCATCAATATCAGACAAAACAGACTGCAAGCCAAAACACTGTTCTAAGAGTCAAAGAGGGACGCTGTATATTAATAAAAGGGTCAATCAATCAAGAAGATACAAGAATTATAAACCTATACATACCTAATATATGAAGCAAAAAATGACAGAATTGAAGGGAGAAATAGGTATTACTAAGATAATTTGGAAACTTCAATATCTTACTTTCAGTAATGAATAAAATGACTACTCAGAAATTCAAATAGGAAATGAGGACCTGAGCAACACTATTAAAACAAAATTAAACCTAACAGATATATAATACTTCACCCCAAAACAACAGAATACACCATTTTCCCAAGTACACACAGAAGGTTCTCCAGAGTAGACCATATACTAAGCCACTCAAGTAATTTAAAAAGATTGAGGGACTTCCCTGACACCACGCTTCCACTGCAGGGGGCAAGGGTTCAATCTCTGGTCGGGGAACTAAGATGCTGCCTGCCATGGGGTGTGGCCAACCACCACCACCACAACCACAAAACAAAAGAACAACATATCATAAAACATGGGCTGCAGAAAGAGCAGTGTTCTGAGGGAAATTTATAGACATCAATGGCTACATTAAAATAGGAAAAAAAATCACATGTCTAATCAATAACCTAACTTCACACCTTAAAGAAAAAGGGGGCAGAAAGGAGCAAACCAACCCAAAGCTAGCAAAATGAAGGAAATAAAGAGTAGAGCAGAGATATCTAAGAAAATAGTAGACCAACAAAGAAAAATCAATGAAACCAAAAGTTAGTTCCTTGAAAAGATCAACAAAATTGACAAACCTTTAGCTAGACGGAGGGGAAAAAAAGAGGAGGCTCAAATTACCAAAAATCTGAACACACTTCTAAGAAGTGAAGACACTGAATTAGTAGTCAGAAACCTCCCAGTGAAAGAAAAGGCCAGGAGGAACCACTTCCCAACTCATTCTGTAAGGCCAGCATAACTCTGATACCAAAGCCAGACAAAGACATCACAAGAAAACTACAGACCAGTATTCCTGCAAACCAAATCCAGCACATATTAAGACTATGCAGCACATTAAAACTATGATCAAGTGGGATGCATCCCAGGATTATGAGAGCAGTTCAACACACAAAAATCAACTGATGTAATATACCACATTAATAGAATGAAGGAAAAAAGAACCCACACGATCATCTCAATTGATTCAGAAAAAGCATTTAACAAAATCAACAAACTTTCAAGATAAGAATGCACAATAAACTAGGAATAGACTAGAACTTCCTCAACCTGATAAAAGGCATTTATCAAACCCCTAGAGCTAATAAACTCACTGGCAAAAGACTGAAAACTCTTTCCCTAAGATCAGAAACAAAATAAGGATGCCCTTTCCCTCCACTTCTATTTAACACTGTACTGGAAGTTCCAGTCAGAGCATTAGACAAGAGAGAAAAAAGGCACATATATAGGAGGAGGAAGTAAAACTCCTCTATTTGCAAATGAAATGACCTTATTTCTAACGAATCTGCAAAAAACCCCCAAACTATTAAAGGTAATACACAAATTTAGCAAAGTTGCAGAATACAAGATAAACAGACAAAAATTACTTTAACTATACCAGCAATGAGCAATCCAAAAAGGGAGTTAAGAAAATTATTCCATTTACAATTCAATCAAAAAGAAAAAAACTACTTAAATATTGCTGAAATGGCAATATTCCCCAAATAGATCTACAGATTGAATATAGTCCCTATCAAAATCTCAGCTTCCTTTTTTGCAGAAATTGAAAATGTGATCCTAAAATTCATATGAAAATGCAAGGCGCCTAGACTAGCCGAAACAATCTTAAAAGTGAATTGGAGGACTCACTTTGTCCAATCTCAAAAGTTACTACAAAGCTACAGTAATCAATCAGTACTACAGTGTGGGACTGGCATAAGGATGGACATAAAGACCAATGGAACTGTACTGAGAGTCCAGATATAAACCCATACGTCTATGGTCAAATAATTTTCGACGTGGTTGCCAAGACCATTAACGGGGAAAGAATAGCTTCTTCAACAAATGGATATCCACATGCAAAGAATGAAGCTGGACCCTTACCTTATACTATACACAAAAATTAACTCAAAATGGATCAAAGACCTAATTGTAAGAGCTAACACTAAGTAACTCTTAGAAATGAAGAAAATCTACGGAATGGAAAAAAATATTTGCAGGTCATATATCTAGAGTCTAATATCCAGAATATAAAAAACTCTCAATTTAACAACAAAAGACAAACCATCCAATTAAAAAATGGGCAAAGGAATTGAACAGTTATTTCCCCGAAGAAGATACACAAATGGCCAAAAGTCACACAAAAAGATGCTCAATATAAGTCATTAGTGAAATGCAAATCAAAACCACAATGAGATTACCACTTCATACACACTAGGATGGCTACAATAATAATTTTAAAAATGAGAAATAACAAGTGTAGGAGAGAATGTGGAGAAATTGGAACTCTTGTACATTGCTGGTGGGAATGTAAAATGGTGCAGCCACTGTGGAAAATATCTGGCAGTTCCTCAAAAAAAATAAACATAGAATTACCATACTACCTGGCAATTCCACTCCTGGGTGTATACCCCTAAAGGTGAAAACAGGTATTCAAACAAATACTTGTGCATGGATGTTCCTAACAGTACAATCCACAAATGTGGAAACAAGTGAGATGTCTGTCAAACAATGAATGGATAAACAAAATGCAGTATATCCACACAATGGAATGTTACTCATAAAAAAAGGAATGCAGTACCTTTGGGACTCACATATACACACTGCTATATTTAAAACAGATAACCAACAAGGACCTACTGTATAGCACAGGGAACTCTGCTCAACATTCTGTAATAACCTAAATGGGAAAAGAATTTGAAAAAGAATAGATACATGTATATGTATAACTGAATCACTTTGCTGTATGCCTGAAATTTAACACAACATTGTTAATAAACTATACTCCAATATACAAAAATAAAAAATAAAAGATTGTTTTTAAAATTCATAAAAAAAAGGAATGAAGTACCAATAGGTACTACTACATGCCACAACACAGATGAACCTTGAAAATATTATGCTATAGGACAAAAATCAGACACAAAAATCACGTATCGTACAATTACATGTACATGAAATATTCAGAATAGAGGTAAATTCAGAGTAATGTTTTAAGGTAACTAAGGTAAAAGCAAATTAATGTTCGTTAGAAGCTAGAAATGGGGGTGGGGTGGGAAATGACTACCTTTAATGGGTATAGGGTCTTCTTTGGTGGGGACAGAGGTGATGGTGGCACAATACTATAAATGTACTAAATGTCACTGAATTCTATGCTTTAAAATGGTTAATTTTGTTACATGGATTTCACCTTAAAAAGAAAATACAAAGGGAAAAAAAGGAGCACTCCAGGTTCTCAGAGTAGAAACTGACAACAGAGGATAACCCACACATTAGGATAATCATGACAAGATGGAAAAGAACCAAGTTCTGTCTGTGTGATGCTTCAAAGACAATTTGTAGTTGTTTCTCATAACAGTAGGTGACTTTGAAGAGGCTCCTTGATACATAAGTGATAAGAAGAGAAAAGAGCCACAGTAGCCCAGGTGAAGGAAGACACCAGGCAAGCCACTGCAGGCACAGTGAATACAACCACGTTCTGGAAAGAGAAAGAAGGGACAAATCAAGAGTGGCTGATGCTATGAATTGAGATAAAAAGATACTGGTACTACTGGCAGGAATGTTTCTCCCAATTCTTCTAGGTACCAAAAGATGAAACAAAGTAAATTTTCTCAATCCTAGAGCAACCAATAATCCTTTCAAAACAACCTAACATCAAATTCCAAAAGGTGACAGCCATTTTCATCATGACAAAATACTTCAAGTCTTAAGGTTTATCCTAACATGACCTGGTCCTCCTTCAGATTGCCTCATTTTCCTAACTGAGGCTTAGAGAAATTAAATGACTTACCCAAGATTATAGAGCTAACATTGATTTGGGGTAAATAGGGAATAGTTGGTTGATAGGCTGGAAGAAACCAGAGTAAAAGTCTCATCTCTATTTAAATATTTACGTTTCTTTTGGGAAACTAACAAACCTTAAATACTTGTTAAGTGCCTAATATTTTTTCCCTTTTTCTAAACTTAGTCCTCATAATCCTGCCAAGTAATTATTATTTTTATAGATGAGGAAAGCAAGTAACTGACTTTCCCAAGCTCACATATTAAATCGTGGAGCTGAGATTTGAACTCAGGTATATCTACGTCCAAAGTCTATATTCTTTCTACTATACCACATCTAATCATTAAAAGAGGAATGGGAACGTGCCAGTCCAAGAGCTTAATTCAGATTTGGTTCATTTCCACCCAGCCTTAGGTTCAGAGCCAAAAGAGAAGCTCATTTATGTAAGATACTGACCTAAAAGACCACAAGAAGAATTACTTCAAGGAAGTGAATTCTTAATCTAAAACTGCATGTTTAGAACATTCACAGTATCACTACTCACAGTAGCTAGCTAAAAAGTGGATCAACTGATGAACAGATAGATCAAATGGAGTATTTCCATGCAAAGGAATGAAAATATTTATACATGCTACAACATGGATTAACCTCAAAAATCTTATGCGAAGTGAAAGAAGCCAGACTCAAAACAAACCTCACATATTGTATGTACAAGTTTATATATAAGAATGTCAGAAAAGGCAAATCTATATAGACTGAATTACACACTTAAAAATGTGTGAATTTTAAGGTGTGTAAATTATGCCTCAATAAATATTAATAAAATATGCACTGCAGCACTAGTCATAAAGGCCAGTAACTGAAAACTACCCAAATGCCCATCAGTAGTAAAATGGGTAAATTGTGATACATTCCCCCACAATGGAACACTACGTAGCAATGAAAATAAACAATCTATAACAAATACAACATAGAGGAATGTCACATACAGTGAGCAAAAGAGGCCCTACAAAAAGAGAACATAATGTATTATTCCATTTATATAAAATTCAAAAACCTGCACAACTAGTTTGTGCTGTTCAAAGTCAGAATGGTGGTTATACATAGGAGTGGTTGATCATGTTCTGTTTCTTGAGCTGGGTAATGGTTACATGACTGGACTTGCCTTGTGAATATTCATGAAGCAGTACACTTCCAGTAAGTGTACCTTTGTATACGTATGGTATGTCTTGAGCAGCCAATCAATCAGTAAATAAAATCACCTGTAATTGGGGGGACACCTGAGAAATATCAAATGTCCTTCAATCAAGTAATAGTTAAATAAACACAGAACATACATATGTAGTCGTCATGGTTGGATGCCCACCAAGTATCTAATTCATCTCTTCCTCTCTCCTTAAAGAATCAAATCCACTATTAAAAAGAGGGTAAGCTAATAGTTTTGAAACTGTAGTTTGCAACCTCCTTTGGGTCCCCAATACCCTTTCAAGAAGTTTTCAAGGTCAAAATTCTTCACAAAAAAACCTGTTGGGATTTTGTTTTTGTTTTTTTTTTTTGGCGGTACATGGGCCTCTCACTGTCGCGGCCTCCCTCATCGCGGAGCACAGGCTCCAGACGCGCAGGCTCGTCGGCCACCGCTCACAGGCCCAGCCGCTCCGCGGCATGCGGGACCCTCCTGGACCAGGGCACGAACCTGCGTCCCCTGCATCGGCAGGCGGACCCCCAACCACTGCGCCACCAGGGAAGCCCAAACCTGTTGGGATTTTGACTTGGATTATACTGCATTTATAGATCGATATGAGGAGAAATAACATCTTAACAATATTGAATCTTCAAATTCATGAACAAGGCACATCACTCCATTTATTTAGGTTTTTAATTTCACTCAGCAATGTTTTATACTTTTCAGTGTATAGGCATACTTCACATCTTTTATCAGATTTATCCCTAAGTGTTTTGTATTTTTGATACTATTGTAAAAGATATTTTAAAAATTTTATAATTTCAATGTTTTGCTGCTAATACACAGAAATACAATTGATTTTTGTATGTTGATCTTATATCCTGTGGGGTGACTTCAAGAGGCCTTGCAGCTTTTGGACCATTTACCTGAGCCTACCATGACATGAAAATGTGAACTGAAAGGCCACTGAGGAGAGGGACAACTGAGAAATAACAAATTTTTGTATCTTAAACCACTAAGTTTTTGAATGGTTTGTTATACAACAATGCATAAGAGTTGAGAGAGTCACAGTACAGAAAATGGGGTTTAGAAATTTTCAAAGAGGTAAAGTTACAGAATCAGTCAATAAGAAGGTAGGATGTAAGTTGGGAGTTCAGGATCAAAGAAGCAAGCCACACGCAAGGAAGCAGGCAGGCAAAAGACAACCTCAGTTACCTCTAAGGGAATTAACTGCACTGAAGCTAAAGGGGTATCTGCCTGGATGTAGTTAGATCAACCTGCCTAGTTTTAATTCAGAGGAGCTTGATCCTTCTTGGACTTAAAAGGTCAGGGGTCATTAAATCAGAGAACTTCTTTTTGTCAGAGGTTCTCATCCACCCATGATCTCAGTGTGAGGATAATGTTATGCTTGCACGTAGAGACGGGTGTCTCTTCAGGGGTTTCAGATTCTTATATGCTGAGTGTCGGCTTGCCCACTCAGGACCTTAGGCTTCTTCTGCTTCAGTTTTCTTCTACCAGGGCATTCTGTTGCAACTCTCAATTGGTTCTGGCAGGGAAAGGAATCTCAATATAAAATCACTATTATATATAACAGAATAAACTGTGTTGAGATGGTTCGGATATGCTGAATCATAATCAGCAAATCATTATAAAGTTATTTTTTTATATGTAAGGGACAGAAAGACTCATTTACCTGAGTGATGAAACATCCCATAACTGAAAGGAGCTGATAATCAAGGCTTTCTAAGCCTATGTCACAATCCACACTAACCATAAATGAGGTATGTCTGCACTTCAGGAAGAACCACAGGAGGTCTGGATGTTTGAATTAGAAAAATGGTTTAAAGGTTATGGGGCATTGCCAACATGGAACAAGATGTTGAGCTGATCATTCTCATACTGAGAGCAATAATATGGTTCCTGTTACCTTAAGATAAAGGGCTAGGAAGGAAATAGGATAGATAAAATGCCTATCTAAACTACTGTCAGCCTCTTGAGACGTAAGCATTATAATAGTCAGAACTTGAGTTTCGGAAACCAGATCGTACTACTCTGTGTATTTCGATAATTATCTCTACTTTGTTTTCCATAAATAATTAGTAAAGCCCATTTTGAAATATTAGCCAATCTCAGCAATATTAAAAGAAGTCAGGGAAAGCGAGTCCTTTTAATGTTTCAAGGAAGAATTGTGAAGACAATGTTCTGTACATCCTTTGCACAGAAACTCAAATGGTAAAAATTAAGTTAGATTTTTCTCGTTAGAGTGGGAAAAAAAGGTGGGAATTCCTGTTCTATATATTAAAGGATGACACAAATATTGTTTAAAAATACTGGAAATGAGAGGATAAGAAATAATCAAAGGTATTCCAACTCAGGAAAACAGAAACACTCTGATGAAATTAAAGCTATGAAAGTTATTAACTAGATAAGGCAAATAGTCAAAACTTTAAACAATCTAAGTAACTTCATAGATCTGTTATGAACTCATTTGGTGATTCTGTCTAGGCAATCTTTTCCAAACATCACTACTCCGTAACAGGAAGAGTAACTAAAAACAGTAAAATGATTTTGAATAAAAGATGAGACCCAAACTTTTATACAATCAAATTTTCAAGCACCCAGGATTCCAAACTGTTTCCCATAAGCTCTAATTTCATGAGCTATTCTTTAAATGGAGGAAAAAAAAGAAAAAAAGGAGGGGGTGTCTTATAGGTAATTCTGCATATTTTGGTATTTACATTGCATAGTACCTGAAATCAAAGTCTCTGAGAAGTCCTGCAATAAATAACTTTGATGACTCAAACACTGCCCACATTTATTTGACTCTGTAATATTTGTTATTATCCCATGAAACTCTTGAAACATTTAATAAAAATTAAGATACTACTGTCTCCTTTTTTACGATTTATCTTGGGCAGTTCTGGTTGGAGGTTTGAAAAGTGAAAGAAATTAAAATTAGCAGACAAAGTAATGCTGGGATTATTAATAATTACATTTAGTCAAACCATTCCTTTACTTCATTACCTTAAGTATAACATTGGTTCAAAACAAAGACCGGAATGAAAACATAAAGCCAAGTTAAAAAGGCATTAGCCAGGCCCCATCCCTCAGAATTTCTGCTAACATTCTTGGAAGCTCCACAATGATGGTGATAATCTCTGGCAGTGGTAAACCAAGCTTTCATGTTTTAAGCGATCACTTGTTGAATGAATTAATAAACACTATTCGCAAAGCAACTTTCCATTCTTTTACATATACCCATCAGGGTTAAAGAAATGTAGTAGGAACAGGGACCTACACTAATATGTTTCCTTACTATTATTTCAGCTTGAAAAATGAACATGGCATTTTGCAATTTAATAATTTAGAAACAACGGCAAGCTGTTTTTTTGTGTGTGCCAAGTCATTTATTCTAACACGTCCAAAGTTCTTATCTTTAGTTGAAGGGCAGCACATAATTTCAAGTTGTTTGGAGTAAATAAGAGTAAAAACAATCCTGAAAACATCTTTTCAATGTAAGAAAACAAAAAGATAGCTGTACCTTTAGAAAACCAACCTCCATTTCTTTATTCACTATCTAGTTGTATAAGATAAGATATACTTCTGTACCTATATATAGTGTTCATAGAGTTGAACAGCTACTGTACAAGTAAACTAATGCAGAGACTGAGATGGGGGTTGGAGAGTATTTCTTGGAAATTTTACAAACTTAACAACAGCTACCTTTTATTGAGTCCTTACTGGATTCAGTGTATTGGATTATTTGCAATAAAAGGAAGAACTTGAATTCAAACCCTGAGCTCTAACTCTAGATCCAGAGTATTTAACTAGTGGATTAAAGTGGGATTGATTTAGACTGAATTAACCACAATGCAGTTTTAATCTCTCCTCAACTGCAAATCTGTACATAACATGCCAACCTCTGGTTTAACAAACTGACACAAACAGTGATTAATTTATCTCCAGCAGGGTTCAAAATTTCCACCGTATTCTGTGACCTCGCCTCAAGACAACCCAAAATAATTTCTTTAGACGTAGTCTTTAGACACAGGAGGTACTTTTAGCTCTGATAAAGGCAGGTTGCGGTTTTTGCTTTTTGTCTTAATAGAAACTGCTCTGGTACCTGACTGCCACCTGTCTACATTTCCCCCTCATCCTAAAATTTCTAAAATGATCTCTGAGTAAGGAACACAAGACTTTCCATTCTTAGCAGACATATTCTAATTTCTAAGTATCAACAGCAACAAAATCCAAAACTTGCTAAACAAAATAGTCATGCAAAACTTTCTACACAAAAAACTTGCCTAGTACAAAATACTTACGCCTGGTATACTATGAAATATTAGCCTTAGATTCTAAAATTCAGAGAAAAAAGAAACCTGGTCACTGACGTCTAATTATTTACAAAGCAGCCACCAATTCAAGTTACTGGTTCCTAACCACACTGTCATTCTTCTCAATGGCATCAATTCAGGTTTTACACTTGCCTTATACATATTTGCAAAGCATTCTTTGTAAAAGAAAAGTCTACGTAAGAAAAGTAAGTATTTATGTTATATATATACATAATGAATTAACTGATCAATCCTTTAGGACTGGACCAAGACCAGACACTGTAAATGAAATATGCTTAAAAGTATCTCTGTTCCAGTTTTAAGAAGGACGCTGTGTATCTGAATGCAGCATCAAGGAACACAGCCAATAATTAGGGGAAAAAAATTTAATAAATGAGCAACTGGCCCAACATGACAGGGGCAATTTTAATAACCCCATCTGCAAAGCCAGAATAGTCTTTTTAAAAAAGCATTTAAAACGATAAAGTGAACATCAGCTTCCCTTCATAATCCAGATAAGCAGAAGAGTACATTTAATACATGTATTTGGTTTGCTTTTTGAAAGACCTAATGACCCGATTTAATTATTCACCAGGCTAAAATCTCAGAAAACTCTTCTCTCCACATTCTTCAAACTGCATTTATAACATGAGTCTCTACAAGCATCAAGAGTTTGTCTATACTCTACTCTACTCTCTATACTCTGTATATATAGTCTACATATACTCTGTCGATATATGCTGTCTATATCATTCCTCTCTGTTACTTTACCGAAAAACCAAATAGTTTTAAAAATTGCAATAAAGTGACATCAAATAATCTGATTTCCCATTATTAGGTTTCTAAATAATGCCAAAATGTTCCACTTGCCCAAACCTTCTGCTAACTTAAATAGGTTCTATCTACTCCAGTAATTCTTTACTAAATAAAAGTCACTTTTAAATAGGAACAATTTGAATTATTAGGCTGAAGCTCATTCTAATTTCTATCAGATTATAAAGCAGTCATATAATGTACATGAGGTAAGAATGACTCAGTCTTACCTTTGTCAGATGATACTTTTTCTGTGCATCTGAAAGAAAAGAGAATCAAATATTAAATGAATAATCTTGCACACTTTCTTAAAACACAAATATTTACCTCTTTCAGGTTCATCTCCAGAGTGATGCAGAAAACATCTAGAGTAGTACTGTCCAACAGAACTTTCTGGAGTGATGAAAATATTCTACATCTGCACTGTCCAATACGGTAGTTGCCATGTGGCTACTGAGTGCCTAAAACAGCTATGTAACTGAGGAACTGAATTTTCAGTTCCGATTAACGTAAATTTAAATAGCCACATGTAGCTATCATATTTGACAGCACACAGCTAGAGTATCATTCAAAAGTTGTTTTTAACTGTAAAAAGATATTAATACAAAGAAAATATTGCTAATTTTGTTGTATTAAATGGTCATAAGAGAAAAATGTCCTTATTCTACACAAATGCAGTAACTTGGGGTGAAATGAAATAATGTTTGAGATTTCCTCTAAAACACTTCTACCGAAAGAAAACGAGGGGGAAGGGGGATAAAGGTAGCAAGCATGGCAAAATCTCAATTGTTAAATTTAGGTGATAAATACTGGGGTTTCAATATACTATTTCTCTACTTTGTGTTTATTTGACAATTTTCATAATAAAAATTTAATGAACCTAAAAGAAAACCCTAAAATTATTCATTTGTTAAACCCAAGTCAAAATCTATTTCTAAAAAGGCAACAGACTGGACGTCAGAAATAAGTGTAACTTGCACTTTACAAATTGGAGAGGAACAGTAAAGAGGCTAATGTGTAATAAAATACTGGCTAAAAAAAATGTCATCCCCATGTTTTTAATTCAGGAAAATTTCTATCACACATAACTGTCGAGTAAGGTATAATGAATCCCCTCACAGCCATTACCCACATTCAAAGTTGACATGTCTTGGATCTTTACCATAAAGATGCCACACAGCATCTCTGAGCAGTACAGTTTTCTCTTTTTCTCTGAAAGCAAACCTAACACAAATGAAGACTCTTATGTTACAAAAGAATATCTAAACAAATACAGAAGCCACCGCATAATATAAATATTCTGTTCTCTTTAGAAAGACTAGATATCATTTTCTCATCCCATTTTTTAAATAAAGCTTGGTATAACTTTAAATTATGTTATTAATGTCCCAATTAACAACTAACACAAGAATACTGCTAACCATGTTAACTCTAAATGAAAAGTACAGAAACAATTGTTAGGTCTTGAAACACTATACAATTAACTTTCTGAAAACCTTCTGGAATGGTTCAATGTTTCTTTTACCACACTGATCACTGTTAAGAGGAAAACTCAGGATTTCAGGCTTAAATACAATTGAAGCCTTCTCCAAAGAGTCAAGAAAAGTTTTTCCAATTCAGAATGTTACTGCCTCTTCATTCTCACTATTATGACCATTGCCTTTTCCTTACAAAAGCAGCAAGAAGGTATCATGCTAAGGTTTACTATCATTTTACTTTCAGCAAGAAAATAAACCCAAAATGGAACTCCATATACCAGAAAACAGAGCAGTATTTGTTTCCTTCATTTGTAACCCATCTGAGTCTGTAGGTTTACCTCTAGTAATATTCGGTTTTAGCCTGTATTCCCTGTGGTGAGGAAAGAACACCTTTCCTCAACAGCTAAATGAGAAATTAAAAAAAAAAAGTATTTAAGTGTTAAATTCTGAAATGCATCAGATAACTAAAGGACTTATTATCACATGGGAGAAAGAAAATAAGCCTTTTACATTTAAAGTAGTCTTATTTTAACAATATATTGTTTCCATATTAGCAGAAAGCAAGAATGTTTTAACTTATGAATCAGAAATAAGCTGGAGTCTGTGGGTGTGTGTGTATATATATAAATTCCCATATACATATACACACACACATATACATTTTTAAGTTAGATGAGTATATAAACATCTGTATTTGAAACACATATACATTTTTAAGTTAGATGAGTATATAAACATCTGTATTTGAAACATAAGAATGTTAACTCCAGAGTTTATTGGTTAAAATACAGCAAATGAAAAGCCTAATTCTTAGTACGGATATATAATCTTTCTTCAAATTTGGTTTATCTTTCCTTAATATTAGCCTTTAAGTTTTAATTTATAATGATTATAGATTTAACTTCATGCCTTTATCTTGAGCACATTCACTGAAAAATTCTTTATTTCCCTTCACAAAGAGTTCCTACTCTTTTCATTAATTTCTGAGCATTTCAATGCAAATAGAAAAGTTGTTATAAGCTTAGGAAAGTTTCTAAAAATGATAATTATCATCTAACTATAAAGCTCATTTCACAAATCATAAATTATCAACTAAAGATGAAGCATATTTAAGGAGATTAAGTGACTTGCCCAAGGTCACTTAGTAAGCAGTAGAAAGCAATGTTTTTTCCTCTGTTATTTTGCCTTGTAAGAGGAAAAGAGGTTACAATCAATCCAAGTCTCTGTATTTACTGACATTATTAAGCTACTGTACACTCTGCTGTCTCTTCTATCAAGAGAAACAAATGTAGGTTTAACAGCTGATGACTGGGAATTTATTGGGGGAAATGTTATTTGGAAAGTAGGGCTGAATCAAGGTGAGAAGGCACTAGACCAGGGTTCAGTAAACTGAAATGTCTTAAAGGACTGTTTCTCACTTAATTAGTTTCAAAATTTATTTTATCATTCTGAAAACCTGTAAACCATGTACACATTTGACAAATCTCCACTAATCAATGCATCTTCCTCCTTTACTGCAAAGTCCTTGAGGATAAAGTCCATGTCTCATTTTCCTTTATAAACCCTGGGTCAACACAGTACCAGGACCAGTTACTGCTCAATCAAGGTTGGAGCTGAAATGCTTTAGTTCTTTGATTTCCAGGGCATGCAGTAAATTGAAAATGTGTAACAAAAAAATTATTACAATGAAAATGTATTGTAACAATCCAATCAAAACTGGATTTTATATATATATATATATATATATATATATATATATATATATATAAAATCAAGAGAGAGTTCTGAGGCTAAGTGAAGGTAAAAGAACACTACTCTCTTTTATGATATTGGATGACAGAGAAAGGGACTTTAAGAATTAAGACTATTCTTCCCTCCCCACAAGGAATATTGTGAGGAAAAAAACTGAAGGGGTTTAATTAAGTCATCTTCATCCAAGTTCAACTACAGTAACATTTATAATGTGGAAATAAAAAAAGACTCATTAGTACTTTTTTGCCAAGAGTTAGGGAACGTAATAAACCATGACAGCCGGTAAAACTACCACTCTATGTATAATCTTAAGAGATCATTTCTATAAGTAAAGCTGGTGGATCAGTAGGAGGGAAACGTGGCAAGGAGATATAGGTATGGGTAGATGAAGATAAAAGGGAATTAAAAAAAATATATTAAGATATTAACCTTCCTGTGTATGGTAACAGAAAAAGAATTAAAAATCCAATTTCACAGAATTTACATGAAAAAGACCACTACACACTAGTTTTACCTCTACCAAAGACATCACTGCTCAAAACAGTAACTTTTAGTAAATATTTCCTACATATCATGCTTTGTGTTAAGTGTTTCACAGGGTGTACTTAAGTCTCACAAACGCAGCTCATAGAGATTAACGTTATCGCCTATAGATAATAAAGTTGAGGCACGAGCAGTTTAATTTGTCCAAGGAATTTATATCCAAATAAGGCTAATGATATATCTCTTCAAATTTATGAGAATACAGAAGCTTAAATTTTCTGTGACCACGAAATTAATTTACAGCAATTAGAATCCTAATTGCAGCTGAACCATTTGTAAGTACATATTTTTGTTGTCCACAGAAATTTAGTTTACACAACTCTCTAAATTATGTTAATTTAAATAACATCTAATAATTTGAAAGCACATATAATACACAATAAACCTTTGAATTTTATTTCTCTTTCTGAGAGTCTTCTAAGACAAGCATGCCAAGGTCACAGACTTCACTCTTAATTTCATAACAGGAGTGTTCTAAATCTATCGGGTCTGTACAAGCAAAATATTGCCATGCTCTCTGCTGGGGAGGTAGGGTGGTGGTGGAGGTGGGGGGGCATTTAAAACTGATTTCTCCCCCCACCTTCAACTTTCCCTGCTTTTACTAATTTTTTTCACTTGAAAGTCAAAAGACACAAATGCCTTCAGTAACGAATTCAATGGCTAATGTGATTGATTTCTAGAATTTACAAACACGTGTGCCTCAGTATTTTCAGCATAGAAACATTTTAATAAACAATTTAAAACATTTATATTTCTGATCATCTTAGTTTCTCTATGATCTCTAGGTAATAAAGAAATTACTTTCAGATTTTTCTAATTTTTAAGGACGAAGTTCCTACATTAAAACATATGCAAAAACAAACACATAAGCTACTTGTCAAAAAAAATGAAAGAAAACGCCACTCATCTTGTTACATGAAAGACTCTATACTTAAAAATGGCAAGCCACGTTTTACCCGACTACTAAGTCCCAGGTTTTTAAAACGAGTGAAAAGTGATGTGAAAATTCAGTAGAGTGAAAAAAGCTACATAACGATACTAGTACAACTGGCTCTTGAGCTAATTAATGGGACGGGGGGGGGGGGGGGTGAGGGGAACGACACAATTTTGAAGGCTAAGATCTAAGCTCACGCTGTAGATTTCCTAATGGGGATGTGATGTAATACTGGAGAGCCGCCCTAAGCGGGAAAGGGATAGGCTGACAAAGGGAGCGCAGATGCCAGAGTGCGGGAGAAGCCTGAGGCGGCAGGGAAGAGGTGGGTCACTAAGGAGCAGAAGAAGTGTATCCTACAAAGGACGCCTTCAGGGAGTGGGGAAGTGGCCGGACAGACAGGCAAGGGGGGCGGAGGAAGCCAGAGAGAAGTGATAAGACCGCTAGGGAAGCGGCGTGACATCTGCCATGCGAGCCGGCAGGGGGCAGAGCAAGCAGTATGTCACGTGGAGTGATCGCTACGGGAGCCGAGAGGGTTGCGTGCGGGTAGAGGGGGGTCTTTCCCACCGCCTGAAAGACTGCGTTACTCACAGGAGTCGCGGACTCTTCTTGCCCTGAGCTGGAGACGGGGGCTTCGCGGCCTGGGACTGCTGCCCTGGGGCGTCGGGAGGCCTGGCGCTGGGGCTGCTCCTCCGCCGGCGGGGATACTCGGCCTTCCTCCGGCGGGACACAGCGGCGGCGGCGGCCGCAGCGGCCCGGCCCCGGTCCCGACCTCCCCTCAGCACGCGGCTGCTAGTGGTCCCCCCAGGGGCCGCCGCCACCGCTTCAGGGGGCTGTTGCTGGGGCTCCTCCGGAGCCGCCTTGGCCGCCGCCGCCTCTCCCCCTTCCTGGTCCTGCTGCTCCGGGGGTCTCGGCTCTTCCGTCTCCCCCGGCATCGGGACTCGTCCGCCCCCCACCCCCTAGTCCCAGGCGGCGGAGGCGGAGGCGGCGGCGGCCGCGGCGCTGCTCCCCCCGCCCCCCGGAGCGACCGGCTCACTCTCACTCGGCGCTCCTCGTTCCCCCCCTCCCCTCCGCCCGGCTCCGAGGGCGCCCCCCCCACCCCCTGCCACTCAAGGCCTTCTACCGCAGGCGGCGCGCGCGCGCCCGCCACAGACGCGCAGCGGACCAATCGGAGAGGAGGAACGGCTTCTTCGCCCCGCCCCCCAAGGTCTCTCACGCAGCGGCGTACCGGTTCCCTCCCCCACCCCTCCCTTCAACCAATCAGGAAACGGCTCCAAGGGAGCGCGCGAGGTTTTCTTCCCCGCGCACCCGTTCTCACCGTTAAACGGCTGTGTCTCGCGACAATGCCAAAATGACCTTTCTCCCCCACCTCCGGAGCTCAATGCGCGCTAAGGGCACTGGGAGGGGCAGGTCTCGCGAGGAGGTTGGTGGGAAAAAAACGCACCTCTTTCCCCGCCTCGCGCGCACCCTGGAATGGCTGCGCGCGCACCTGCCTCCCTAAGGAGCCGCTAATGCCACAAGGGCTCTTTCTATCCTTCTTCCTTAAGCCGCGGAAGTAGCCTCGGCGTTCTTCTGCCCCCACCCCGATCCCACTTTCCTGTCTGTAGCCTTTCTGTCCCCAGCGCCGCCAGGTCTTGCGGGGAGAAGGGGGAAATTTTTTTGAGCTGTCGCTTCTCCTTTAAGAAAAAAAGCCCCGTCGGCTGCCGGATGAAAGTCTCTGAAAAAATGGCGGCGGTAGGACAGAGGCGGGGTCGTGAGGGCAAGGAGGACCCGCCTTTTGGCGCATGAGCATGGTTAACTTGCCCAGGGGCATCCTGGGAAATGAAGTTCAACTTATTCTACGCCTTAGGAAAAAAGATACGGAGCCAGAGGCGGAGAGGATTCTGGGAGTGTTTGACTGATGCGCGATGGGAAAGGTAGTTTACTCTTTTCGAATTTACTCTTCCGGGGAGGCAGTGTTTCCGGGTTAGGCCTCAACGCCTGCGTAGATCTGACCACAATTGTGGGCCCAGTGGCTGGTGGGGTTTGCCTGGCAGGGTTTTCCGTAGTTTCGTACTTGGTGTTGGCGAACCATTTGTAGGGTGGACACGTAATAGCCCTCATCTTTGTCTGGTTAGGTGGCACCTCATCTGGGACCGCTTAGCGTTTATATCTGCAATATTCGTCTTTTGTGTCTGACCCACTAACCTGTGAGCGTCTGGAGGTCAGGGATTGAATCTGGTTCCGTTGGATCCTAGGGGGGCTAGCACAATTCCTACCACTCATTTGATACTTAATAAAAGTTTGTAGAAGTAATTGTAGAATTGCTTTTTTACTAGATGTTGTCGGGGCCGAGGAACTGGTATCGGCTGCTTAACTTGGCTGTGGTCCCTGGGCTGGAAGGAAGGGAGGTGAAGGGTTGTTAGCGTGACCTACCCGGAAAACTGAAGGCCTCCCTCACACTCCCCACCCTGAAACCATCTGCTTCTGCGGTTTTTAAATGTTTCTGCTGCACAGGAAGCATGGTCAGAATAGCAGCTTTGTCAGAAATTACTTTTCTCTCCGCTAGCATGTGAAACTAAATTGCCCTAACGCATCAAACGGGAGTTTCCGTTTGCTTGTCTCCAAGTTGCATTTGGTGATGGCTGTGAGCTTTTTGCGTTGCTTCCTTTTTTCCTTTCATCCATTATAATCGAGGAGCGATTTGCAGGAACAGTTCTTACTCCTGGAAACTAAAGCATCCGGGGTTAAAAATCTCCAACGTAAGTGAATGGAAACAAGATCTCGGAATCCAGTTCTAAATTTCACATTAATCATTTAGTTAAACTGCAGATGGAGTCCAATATCTGCAAGACAAATGCTGAAGAGCATTTTTCCTTCCAGGATTTTGGCTCAGTTACCACTTCAGATTGGGCAAATGTTCGTATTCTCTGTTGAGTGTTTTGCGCTTTCATGCGGGTAACGGCATTTCAGTTGTCAAAACTGTTGAGCATAGTGTGGATGGGAATTTTTCAAACCTATGTTTGCAGTGAGCAGACTATTAGAATGGCACTGACATCCAATGGCTGCTCAAAGTAATGCAGAGATGGGATCTCCTTTACATTAAAAACATTTTTTTAAAGTCTTAGAGTCACAATGGAATGGAGAATGAATGATTCCTTTAGATTAACCTTAAAAAGACCACTGTGTTGGAGAGGAAAGATTACAGGCTTTGAAGTTAAATCTGTTATAGTAAGTAACAAAGCCACTTACTAATTATATCATCTTTAGCAAGTTTCTATTCTTTGTATCTATTTCACCACTGGTAAAAATGGGGATAATATCTATTTCACAGGACCGTAATTTTAGTTCTTTATGTACTGCCTTCTCATAGTAGGCCTTTTGTAATTGTTTTGTTTTATTCAAGGTGAATAAAATCACAGTGGTTAAAAAAAAAAGTGAAAGTTAACCTCAGTGTCACTTTTTAGAGAAACTAAGACAATATAACTAGGCAGGAATTGTGCTTAATCGAGAATGTCTGCAGCTTAGAACCTGGTGTCTTAAATCTTCCAGTTTCATTCTTCATGACCCCTATAGTTGTTTGCATTTTGAACCACTGAAATAAACTTGGCCCTGAGAATCCAAATATGAACCTGGTCCTGAGAATCCTGTTCTGCCTTTTTTTTTTTTAATCTTTTTATTTTTTATTGGAGTATAGTTGATTAACAATGTTGTATTAGTTTCAGGTATATACCAAAGTGATTCAGTTATACATATACATGTATCTATTCTTTTTCAAATTCTTTTCCCAATTAGGTTGTTACAGAATATTGAGCAGAGTTCCCTGTGCTGTACAGTAGGTCCTTGTTGGTTATCCATTTTAAATATAGCAGTGTGTCCATCCCACACTCCCTAACTATCCCTACCCACCACTACCCCTCTGGTAACCATAAATTCAGTTCTCTAAGTCTGTGAGTCTGCTTCTATTTTATAAATAAGTTCATTTGTATCTCTTTTTTTTTTTTCTGCCTTTAATGGGTTGATGATCTATTCAGAAAACCAGGTAAGCACAATTTCTGGATAATTAAGCAAAATGAATTGGGTGCTAGTTAACTCTGATGGAAATTTTATGAAGGAGATTGTGCTTCCGTGGTCCCTCAGGGGAAAAAAAAATCAGATTCCATCATGCACAGTTACAGCAGGATACCCACACTGGGCAAAAACACAAGTGCAAATCTGCCATTCCCATGAATTCAAAATGAATCCAGGCACATAGTAGGTTCTCAAATTTTTCAAAACTAGTTTTGATTCTTATCACCCTGGCCAATGCACAGCCAGAACTCAAATCCAATTACTCACCTTTTATGTCAGGCTCATTTTTTAAAACTCTGACCTACAAAAAAGAAAAAAAAAAAAAAGAAAGAAACTCACCAAATCAAATCAAAAGAGAGGAAGTGCTAAGCAAATACAGGAACCAAAAAGGGTTATAGAGGCTGCTTCACGCTGGCTCATTCAGTTCCTTTGCGGTCCTCTTCTTCAACACATGCCAAAACAGTTCTTCACAACCTGTGGTACCAGAGCATCTTGGGTGTGTGACGATGGAAGAGTTGGGTGAGTGAGGAGCTTCTTGGAGGAGAAACTCTGAGGGAATGAAGACTTGGCTGCCATCTCCATGTGTGGTGGGGTATACTTCTAGCCAGATGGAGGATAGTGTTGGAAAATTTTATTTTCACTTCTTTCCTGACCTCAGGCCAACCAAGAGTGAAGCATGAGGAACTATGTTATTTTGGGGAACTATGGGTTTGCTGTTTGCAGAGGCACAATAGGCAGAGAATTTGGTGCTAACCACAGAGTAAACGCTGTACAAATACTTTGGGGCTGAATTGTGATTGAAATTGTCATTTTATTATGAGCATTTTGCCTCTTGGGGGCTGCTGGAGATCATAGGGTGATCACAGAGTTGGCAAGTTCAGAGATGTGATTTGGGGGGAAAAAGAAAGAAAAAGGAGGGGGGTTAAAGGGTGTTCTGAGAAGAAATAGAATAGAAGTACAAGAATGAGGGATTCGCAAAGGTTGGAGAAAGGCCAGAGCAGTTTCATTTGTTCCATGGTTTAGTATTAAATAAGATACAGCACTATTACTCCAGTGCTTTCACTGCTAAGATGTTTATTGAGAGCAATTCTGAAGGAACAGATTACCATGGCCTGCAAATATGATACCTCCTTCCACTCCAAAGCAATTGAAACCAGCAGTGAAGCCATTGACTACACTGCTCAGAGAGATCCCTGATTTCAAACCTTTGGAGTAATGTAAGGTCTGTCATTCTTGGGACTCATTCCATATCTTTTGCCAACTTTTGTTGCTGTCATCCTTACTAACACTGAGTCACCTTTACCCAATGTTCACGCTGCATAATTACACGGTGTCCTGGGTTTTTGTATGTTTGGGGTATGTCAAAAGTGCCAATGACAACAATAAAAAACATCTTGCATGTTGTCTTTATAAAAAAAATGTATTTTGAGGGCTTCCCTGGTGGCGCAGTGGTTGAGAGTCCGCCTGCCGATGCGGGGGACACGGGGTCGTGCCCCAGTCCGGGAGGATCCCACCTGCCGCGGAGCAGCTGGGCGCGTGAGCCATGGCCGCTGAGCCTGCGCGTCCGGAGCCTGTGCTCCGCAGCGGGAGAGGCCACAACAGTGAGAGGCCCGCGTACCACAAAAAAAAAAAAAAAAAAAAAAAAAAGTATTTTGAGAGCTGGAGGAGTAGAGGAAGGAAGGAAGGCAAATTACAGGAGGGAAGAGATGTTAATGAGAAGGAGAAGGGTATTTAATGTTTAATAAATATTGAACTGTTTTGGAGATAAAGTCTGTTTTGATAGTTGGAGTAGAATATATTTTGGATTTGGGGTAGACTCCCAGTTCTTATCCTGTGTGAAGGTTGGAGAAGTTCACATTTCTGTACAAGTTCCTCCAGAGTCCAGTTCTGCTTTTTTATTTTAGGGCTACCTCATGGCTTTAATGTAGGTAATCGGCAAGGGGAGTAATGCTTATTCAGTGTAGCTTATTAAGCTACATTTGTACATATGTTAATCATTTTAGTGTTCCAAGCAACCTTCTGAGATAGGTTTTATCCACTGTTTTTTTTCAAATGAAAAAACTAAGAAAAACAAAATAACTTGTTCAGTGTCACTCTTAGGAGCATCTGACACCAAAACCGATTAAGTGACAAGGTGTTCTCCCATTTTAGCAGTTTGTTGGCTCTGGTGTTCCAGCCAATAGGATAACCCAGATAATTTAATATTTTTTTAAAAAGTAGATTTGTGCAGTTTTGCATTTCCTCAGCAGGATGAATGGTAGAGAAATTTGGTCCAGGAATGTGGAAAGTACCAAGTGGCCTGGAAGGTAACATTCATGTATGTTATCCAGGTGGCTAAACATCATTAGGCTGTTAATAGCTACGCCTCAATCGCTTCTTCAAATTGTCATCGGCTCAATAACCACCCAAAAGACTTAGGGTGGGTGTTTCCTCTCCAATGTGGAGAAATAGCATGGAGGACAAGTCAGCCCAGGCGGGCCAATATTTCCTCTCTGCAGTACTGCCCCCAAGGTTAGTAGTTTATATCCACCCAGAAAGTCTTACTTAAACCCTCATTACATGGGGATGCTAGATAAAGGGGAAGCGGGAGCAGACTCTGGCTCTGAGTGAAGTCGTTACAGTCTAGTGAGACCTTCAAGACACCTCACTTACTTCCCTTCCTGTGAATGTTGACACTGTTTGACTTCCACAGATGAGGCGCTATGAAAATGGACTGCAGCGTGTTCAGTCTGATACCCCCTACCCTGCACCAGTAATCCCATATTTGTCATGCTGAAATTAGGCATCTTCAAATCACAGCATCTGGCCAAAAGGGAGATAATCTCGGGGTGTTGGTGATATGTACACTCATAGGAAACAGGAAGAGAAAGGCCTGTTAACTCATGACCCAGAAAGGAGTTTTAGTAACTCTGGTTAGCTGGCGCTTCTAAGGGTAACCTTCTACTCCTAATGGTATTGTTTGCTTCTCTTGCAGAGGGTCTTCCCTCTCCCCTCATCTTTATTGTAAATGCCTTTTTTTTTTTTTAAGATTAAATTTTATTCATTTTTGGCTGCGTTGGGTCTTCGTTGCTGTGCTCAGGCTTTCTCTGGTTGTGGCTAGAGGGGGCTACTCTTAGTTGCGGTGCGTGGGCTCTAGGCACGCAGGCTCAGTAGTTGTGGTGCACAGGCTTAGTTGCTCCGCGGCATGTGGGATCTTCCTGGACTAGGGATCGAACCCGTGTCTCCTGCATTGGCAGGCAGATTCTTATCTGCTGCGCCACCAGGGAAGTCCCAATTTTTTATTTTGAATCCAAGAGGAACCATGACTTCTGTTTGGAGCAAAGCTTAAGAAATAGAAAAGAAAGAAGCTATATCTTAATAAAGGGCTATAGAATAAAAATTTGGAATTCAGAGATTTGGCATTCAGTTTGGCTAGTAAAGTCCTGAGAGAAAAAGTTTTACTTTCTATTTCTACCTTACTTTTTCTTTTCTTTTCTCTTCTTTTTAAAAACCTTTTATTATAGAGAATTTTAAAATTTACAGAAGGAAAGAAAATAGTTAAAGAGATCTGATGTACCCATCAATCACCTTAAACAATTATCAACTCTTGGTTAATCTTATTTCATGTATACATCCACCCATGCCTTCCATTCCTAGATTATTTTAAAGTGATTTCACACATTGTATCATTTCATATGTAAATATTTCAGCATAAATATATATATATACATTTATACAAATAACCATAATCCCATTATCATATCCATAATATCCTTAATAGTAATTTCTTAATGTCATGAAATACCATTATCACACCCAAAATATTAACAGAAATTACTTAATATTATCAAATATCCTATCACAACTAAAATAAGTTAACAGTACTTACTACTTATTGAATTTTCAGTCACTGTTCAGTATTACTAATTGTTTCTTTCTTTGTTTGGATTTTGCTTGTTTATTTAAGAATCATACATTGAAATCGGTTGTAAGTCTCTTATGTCTCTTTTAACCTATTGGTTCCCCCTCTATCTCTTCTTTTCCATTACAGTTTATTTGTTGAAGGATCATTTGCCCTGAAGAGTTTAGCTCAGTTTGCTTATCTCTAAAATGGTGCATAAAATTCATTATATTTGTGAGCTAGATTCTTGAGAAAGATCTGTAGAGGATTTCATTTGTAAGAAATGTTTAGATCTTTTCTTATGCCATTAAGAAATACCCATCCCCGAATATCTGAAGTAAAATCTTTTTTTTAATGACCTGTAAAGTTCATTTTCCTCAGCTGAAGACTTTAGAGCTAGGCAGATTCTTAGAAATAATATAATCCAGTGTTTTGCAAAGTTGAAAAACTGCAATCTGTGGTAAGATATCCACTGGAGATCTACTAGTGGGTCTCGATCCGCAATTTAAAAAAATACTGTTGTGATACAACTGCTTTATTATGTAGACGAGGAGACAGCTTCAGAAAGGAAAGTGTCGTGCCAAGATGATCCAGAGAATCCACATGGGAATGGGGTCTGGAAGTTTTGACTTGCAGGGGCCAGGGATCAGGTAGCCCAGGATAAGCCGGGTTCTGCACTCAGTAGCAGTGTGGCCTTAAACAAGGTATTTGTCTCTTTCTTAATCTACAAAATAAGGACAATGCTATCACTTGCCTCAAAGCATGAGGATGACTAAATATATAAATATATAATTAAATATATAAGAAGTATATACAGTCCTGAGCACAATGCCTGTCCTGTGTTAATTTTATTATTAATATTAATTTCCTCAAAACAGAAAGGTAACAGTGTAATACTCATACAATAAAGTCCATTGGTTTTTCCCAAGAAAACTACGAGAGAAACAAATCTCAGCTGTTTGGATTGCAGCATCTTGCTTGACTTTGCAACATCTGTTTCCCCTCTAATCCCTTTTTTTCCCCACACCTTAAATGACAGAATACTTATACTTTGCTTGGAGAATTTTGTTATGTGCTGGGATATAAGAAAAAAAATTATCAGGATTAAGAATAAGTTTTACTGTACAGGTATGTTTTGGAAAACTGTAATGTAATTGCATATATTTTTCAATTGGGAAAAAATATGTAGCATTTACATTTTTCTAATTGGAGATCTTCATGGGTGATCCACTCTAAATAAATGATAAAAATGAATATGCTGCAATATAAAAAGTCAAATTGTACAATAAGACTATGAAATTGAATGCAACCATAGGAAATAAGAAGCAGGCTACAGTATGCAGAGGGCATTAAACATCTCCTGGTAGAATAGACCATATTCTTGAAGTCAAATAAGGAGTAAGGGAGGATGTTTGAATTTAGCCTTCTCTTAAGACCCAAGAGAAGAGGGAGATGAATGGAGGCACAGTGGGGCTATTTAAGAGGATAATTTTTCCAGAAAACGTACATATTCTATGTCATGATTCCCTTGTATCTTTTGATATAGATGCCTTGTTGGAGGAACTGGAATACTCCACCCTCCAGGAGAGTGATGAATACTCCAACACAGCTTCTCCTCCCCTGGATCAGCATTCCAGAAAGGAGAGTAACCATGCTGAGACCTCAAGTGCCCCTTCCATTCCGGATGACTCAAGTCCCTTTCCGGTAACTTTTCATTTATTGGAGTACCTTGAATATAGATATTTGAGTGCATTTCTGGAAATTAACTGTATCTTACATAAAATGATGCAAAAGGAAAATCATATATCCAAGAAAGAGAGAAGAATTACTCAATGATAAGTTAAAGGTGGTTGTTTTCAGAAAGAAGAGGAGAATGGAGAAAAATCATCATAAAAGAATAAACCTTTGAGAACTTTTTTTTTTTTCCTGAGGGCCTGGTAACAGGCAGAGTATTTCTTAATTCACTTGGGATATTCTGATATCACCATCTGGGTATCAGAGATGCATGTTGCAGTTTGACTGGACTGGCACTCAGTAAGGCCAGAGGTCACCTGGGCAAGGCCAGGCAGCAGCTCAGCCAGATCTTCTCAGGATTTTTTAGGATAGCCACTTTCCAGCTCTTATTTTCTGCTGAATATATTAAGAAATTCAAGTAGTATATCTAGAGATGACGAAGCTCTAGGGAACCATCACAAACAAACTAAACTTATAAAAGATTATGTATAAAACCCCCCCAGAAATCCAATTTATTAATTTCTGGTTAGAGTTTAAACTATCAAGTAGAACAGATACTAGTATTTGCTGATATATGTATTCCCTTCCTATGGATAAGTCTACATGCATCTACTTTATGATTAGAAGGTTACTTGATGAGAATGGATTAGTGTAAGAGGAATTAAGTAGGTGCTCTTCATAGCTGGTGTTTCTCAACTATGATATTCTGATTCATCCTTGTACACTAAAGGAAATCACTAGTAGCACAGACTTGAAATTTGAGCCTATGGGTAGGTTTCCATTTTAACTGTTCTTCCTTCCAGCTACATACATACAGTTTTAAGGACACACATTTATCTCTCTACTAGGGAGCTATTGTCTTCGTTCTCACCGTGAGATTATAGCCATAGATCCCTAACTGATCCCCTATCCTGACCGCCCCCCTGCAATTTATTCTCCAAAAAGCAGCCAGGATAATCCTGTAAAACTTAAATCAGATCATCTTATTCTTCTACTCAGAACCCCAAGATGAATTCTCATCTCATTTGGAATAAAAGCCACAGTCTTTACACTGACTTTATGGGGTGACCTACGTCTTGGTTCCCTTGGAGGAGCCTGGGTTTATGCTTATTTTCTTGACATCCTGTTACTGACTTTACCTTTTACCCCAGATTTTCCATTTTTTGTGTGTGTGAAATCTTTAAAATTAGTATTTGCATTAAAGTAAACCAGCGTGGATTACTAGACCTCCATTTGGTTCTTCTGGCTTCTCTCACAGTCTCCTGTAGTAGCATATAAAACACACGGGCAGTGAACAGAGTTCTTATTTTATTGTAGCTGGATCTAAAAGACTAATGACCACTTGTCTCTCATTTCCTGATCTTGAGAAGACAAAATCTAACTGACAGCTCCCTTTGAAGGATAATACGCAAGGTGCTGGCCGTTAGTTCAAGCACAGCCGTCAGGGGCAGCTAACTCCTCTGGTCTCAGGTGGTGGCAGGAAAAACCTTGAGGTTTTTTTTTTTCCCCTGATGGCCACTTGGTATAGCACCACTCATGCTGTGCTGTGGTCCATGTGGTGGTCTGTGAGATGCAGGGAGCCTCTTCAGGGTCAGAAAGAAATATGGGAAATTGTGACTTAAGGTCATAGAAGTTGTGTCTAGGAAATAGAGGCTGAGCATTCTTGCCATAGAGTACAGTATAATCTAAATGTTCTTGTTAAATCAGTTTTGTCACTAATTGTATATTAAAGCTATAACTGTTAGTTTTATTATTTGGTAATGCTTTTAAATTTTGCAACAAACCAAACCAAAAACCAAACCAAACCAAAACCAAAACTGCACGTTTAATTGTCTCAAGAAACTTGGCTCAAACCAAAACCAAAACTGCACGTTTAATTGTCTCAAGAAACTTGATGATGGGACTTCCCTGGTGGTACAGTAGTTTAGACTCTGCACTCCCAATGCAGGGGGCCTGGGTTCGACCCCTGGTCAGGGAACTAGATCCCACATGCATGCCGCAACTAAGAGCTCGCGTGCTGCAACTCAGGAGCCCATCTGCCGCAACTAAGACCCAGAGCAACCAAATTAAAAAAATAATAAAATAAAATAAAGTTGACAATGGATGTGTAATCTAAGTATTTGTTAACGTTTACCATCCACTGTGGGGGGAATAGAATTATCACTGTCCATTTGAAAACCACAGACACAACTATGGGGAAGAAGCATCAGGATCTACTTCAAAAATTAATGTCTAATTTAAGAAGAATGGGCCAGCAGATGATAATTCAATATGTGAAGCTGCAGGAGGTATGTTTACATGTCATTGAAAAGCACACCTTTCCATTTGGATTAAATTACTCTTCTAAATTAAATTTGCTCATTTTCAATTCCAAGTTTTCTTGTGCTTGTAAGTAAAGTGAATTAGTGATGATTAATTAATTGATTCCCTTTGCAAGCCATCAAATAATACCAGATTAAAAATAATAATAATAATACCAGATTAAATCAATTAGAGACCTCAATTAGAAAATTTAATTTCAAAATGGTTTAATTTTTACATCCAATTCAAAGAATCAAAGCAAAATATTTAGAAGTTCATTCTTTTGTCTAAAATGAGATTGTTAATGCCATTGTAAATTTAGTTGAAAAGTTCAAGAATGGAGATAAAATGTTGTTTTGGGCGGGTGATAATACTAATACAGATTTTGGTGGAGCAGAGCATAGTGGTAAAATCAATGTTCTTACATACTTAAAAGCCTATGGAGCAGATATGTACTTGGAATTGGTTGTGATATGCACAAAATTCATGACTGCATCCAAATAAGCTTTAGTATCCCACCAATCAAAATAGAAACTGCAATTGTTAAAATTTACAAATTATATATGTATGTATATTTGTACACAATCAGAGTATATATATAGCTCATCTACAAAACTTTTGTGACAGAAGCTCTTGTTGAATGTAAAAATATATTAGTGTGGTTGTATGTATTTTCTCTCTTCATTGCCTGTGAGCCTGAGCCTTTGAAAAACCACTTTGTAAAGCAGCCTAAATTTAGGCCACATTATGTGCAAAATCAGTTGGAAATATTTAATCAAATTATTCAATGAATGTAGCATGAAAAGTCAGCTTTTGAAGTTTTTAACAAGTTGCAATTATGTGAAACAAAGCTTACAGAAAGGAAGAAGCTCACATTTCTCCCTACAAAAGCCTGGGAGGAATTCACCAAATCAAAAGATGAGAGTTCAAATGGTTTAATTACCTAACTTGAAAATCGTGCTTTGGAAACATCTTGACTTTGATGGACCTCCTGATCTTAATTGGATAAATTTATATTCCCACCAGAATGGGATGAAATTGTAAAGGCCTGTGATTTTGCGGTATCTACATTTGATGAAGTGTTAAAAGGCATCACAAATAGAGACAAGTTAAGAGCTCTGTCCTGTAAAAATATTATTGAAGAAAGGTGGGCCGAATGGAGGCAGAAATACAGCACATGTGAAAATATTGGAGCTGAAATAATTACACATTTTAATATAAAAAATAGAATTCAGAGTATCTTCCATTTAGCAGAATCTGCTCTGAACTTATAGGTTCATCAGCATCTGGAAAGAGAGTATTTTCTCAGTTGAAACTATTATGGGCTATGGAGAAGCAGTGTTAACAATTTCAAATATACTAACCATAAAATGAAGCTTTGTAGAGGATTGCAATTTTATAAAAAATATAAAAATAAATAAGATCATATTGAAAAGAAAGACATTTTTCAGAAAAATTTTCACATCACAATGTTAAAGGCAACAATGGCTAAGTAGCCAATTAAGGTATATATAAATATATCTATATCTCAAGAATAATTATTTACTTATGCTATTTTTAAATGTTTCAATAATCAATATGAAAGGTTTAAAATTTTTTGGCTTTCATGTTCATAGCTGTGTGTCATTTAAAAATATTCTAGAAAATTTTATTTTGAATAGAATTAGTTTATTGGTTCACCAATATAATAAAATAAAATTTTTGGTCCATAAATACATATTTAAAAAAATTAATGTAATATTAATTATTTTTTAGTCCCCTCTTTCACTCTCACAGGTGTCCCAGTTTGAATAATGAATTATATGGTCACCCTACTTGCATGACTTGGCCCCTTATACTCTTTGCCCCTATCTCACTGGTTCACTCGCCTCCTATCTGTTCCATAGATGCTGCAGGGTGCTGTCTATCTGGATCATGTTACCCTTGATATCTGCATGCTTCCCTCACCCCCTATAAGCCCTTGTCCAAGTGCCCCTTTCTCAGTGAGTCCTTCCCCAACCAATATATTTATAAATGCCATCCCTCCCCCATTTCTTATCTCCTACCCTTCATTAATTTTTATTATTTTTTATATTAATTTATTATGTTTCTCACCACCATAATGTAAGGCTCAGGAACCATTTCTGTTCCTTTGTTTTGTTTTGTTTGTTGACTCCTGCATCCCCAGCCCTGGCACATGACAGGCACTCAATAAATATTTGTTCGTGAAATAAACTACTGGCCAACTACCCTTTAGAGTCACTCATTATTTCTTCTGGTATGTTAAACTTAACTGTGTTATAGTCTTCCCCTAGACACCATCCTGTCTAGTTAAAGGGGCTTTGCTCTGACTCATTTTGTTTGTTTTATGGTTCTTTTCTAAGTACCATGACTTCTCTATGTCAGTGCTTTTAGGGCAGGGAGGGGGACACCGTATTTGTTCACATGCCAGCTACTGTGCTTAGAATTTGACCTTTCTCTGTGGGATGACTGGTACTCCTCTGCCTTGTGAAAGGAGATTTCAGAGATAGGCTAGTTATCGTCCCCTTTAGAAGCTAAAAACATCTTCTAACTCTGGGTGTAGATAAGTACCAACATTTTTTTTTTATTTAAAGAATTATTTTATTGAGGTATAGTTGATTTACAATGTTGTGTTAATTTCTGCTGTACAGCAAAGTGATTCAGTTATACATATATATACGTATTCTTTTTTGTATTCTTTTCCATTATGGTTTATCACAGTATATATATATATATATATATATATATATATATATATATTTTTTTTTTTTTTTTTTTTTTTTTTTTTGCGGTACACGGGCCTCTCACTGTTGTGGCCTCTCCCGTTGCTCCGGACGCACAGACCTAGCGGCCATGGCTCACGGGCCTAGCTGCTCCACGACATGTGGGATCTTCCCGGACCGGGGCACGAACCCATGTCCCCTGCATCGGCAGGCAGACTCTCAACCACTGCGCCACCAGGGAAGCCCCACAGTATATTTTTTTTAACATCTTTATTGGAGTATAATTGCTTTACAGTGGTGTGTTAGTATCACAGGGTATTGAATATAGTTCTCTGTGCTATACAGTAGGACCTTGTTGTTTATCCAGCATCCAACAGAAATTCATTCTTTCTTCTCTTTCACTTATATGTCTTAGGTGCAGCTCGTGTATACTACCAAAATCCAGGAGCCCCATGTCCACAGGTATTTTTTAAATTAAATATTTAAAAAAATTAAATTTATTAGATAATTGTTATCACCTGTGTTTGGACCATAATTTGCTTTGTAGGTGTTTATTATTAGAATTCCTACTACCCTCCCCCTCTTTCCATGATCTGTGAGCGGAGGTGGATTTCTGCCCAGCTGACCTGGCACTTTCTCAAGGAGCCTGGCTTTTAGATGGGTTGTCCAGGCTGGTGGGCTCTGCTATTTCCTTTACCACCTGAAAAAGTGTAAATAGTCCAAGTCACCACAGACGTTTTGGCCCAGCCATTTCAGATATCATGCTTCAGTTCACAAAAGAGAAAACACCTAAAGAAATTTCAGCAGGATGCCGACAAAATCAGACCTAGGATCAGGGCTGCACTAAAACAGTGTGTCTCCATGGAAGATTAATGAATATATACTTCTTTCCATATTTGCTCAAAATGTATTTAGTGATGGAGGGATTTCCTTTTAATAAAAGTTACATATTGAAACAGATCCACTTACTAAATTATCTCTTCTGGCCAAGGCAGAATTGACAGTCTAAAAAAATTAAAAGGCCACTTTTCCTGTCTCTCTTCAGTTATAGCTTGCAATTTTTTAACAAAAGTGAGACAGCATTCTGGGAAACAAAGGGTTGAAAATGTAGATAGTAAAGGTCCATGCTTGGTGAAGAGTACTACACCACATATTACTTGGTTTCAGAATTGCAACCAATAGTGCACACACGGTGTAAAAATAAGGGAAGGACCTGTGCTATCTTTTGAAGTCTTTTTACAACTCCTCACTTTAAGTCACTTTCTACTTTGATGGGAGTGAAGCCAGTTTACTAATACGTATGCCAGCTTATTCCAGTTCTAGGAAGCTGCCTGGTGGGCCTGTCTCATAGGCCTTCCTGTCTCTCCCCCTTGTAAAAAAATGAAAACAAAGCAAAACAACAACAACAACAAAACAGTACCTGGTACAAAATAGGCTCTCAGTTAATATTGATTTTTTTTTAATTGAGAAAACCAAGACTTTAATGGAAATACTAATAAACACAGGAACGTATACGATGAGAACCAGCCCAACCAACAGCCATTTTCCTGTGTATCTGGCATTGTGATCAGTTGATGGCATGCCAATGGTAACTTATTGACACCCCCTCCTCTGTGGTACAAATCTGTGATCTATTTCCCATCAGACCCCTTTCTCCCTCTTCTCTTGCTCTGCTCTGTACTCCAGGGGAGCTGAACCCTGCAGGTTGGGTTTTCCAGGCTCCAGGGTCTGTAGGCTTTTACTGGTTTCAACCAATGGGAGGCACTGTGGAGAGACTGGAGGGTGAAAGGCAGGGAAATTTAGGGCCTTTGCTCCCCCAATCTCTCTCCACAGTGTCTCTGTCAGCAGTTATATCTACTTTTATGGCTTCAGCTGGAGAAAAACAGGCCTGCTGTGGTTCCAGTTTATGTCTGTTAACCTGGACTCCTGGGCTCTGGTAACTTTGCCTCTTTGCTTTGTCCCTTTGGCCTCATGGCTTCCTGCTGTAGCTAATCTCTGGGTTCCCTCAATTTTTCTGTTTGCTTCTTAGCTCTCCCATCACCTGTGTAATCAAATTTCTGGATTAACTTCCTTCTTCTTACTCCTAGTGTTTGTATTTTCCTGAGTGGACCTTGATCGATGTACTTAACCATTACTGAGTGATACTTATTGTGTAGATCTGAGTGGGAGAGTGATATGAAATCCAGGTGGCCTAGTAAATATGTAATGGACTGATGCAAACCCGAGGCTGGTATAATTCAGAGCCAGCAAGGCTCACGTGTACAGATGAAGCATGAGCCGCAGAAACAAGATTCCTGCATTGTTTCCAGCATTTCCTCTGGCTTGCTTAAATTAACCAAACATTAGTTTCAACTTTAAAAGTACCAATACCTTGAAATACTAGTCATGAATATAACAATATGATAGTATTTAGAAATGTATCTTTTATATGAACAGAAAGAATTTTGGTAAGAATAGGGAGGGAGACTTCATAAAAATATTGCAGAGGAATGAATGGGGAAAAAAATTGAAGCCCCTCACTTGAGAAGTCTGGATTTTTTTAAATGCATCTCTTGTATTTGTATTATTAAAACCTCTGAGTAATGAAGTTGTTGCTGATGGCATGCTAAGCGTGCTAAGTTTGGTGGGTTGTTAGCTAAGCTTCTTGGTTAATGTTGATTGCAAACATTATTCCAGAGTCAGTTACCTATATAACCCAGTGATTCCACTTCTCAGAGCGTACTCTATGGAAATAAATATCAAATATTTATGTAGCAGTGTTGATTATAACAGTGCAAATCAGAAGCAATCTAGGTGTCTAACAATAAGTGATTGATTTAATAAATTATGACACATTATGCATTTGGAAACTATATAGCCTTTATATATCATTTAAAAAGATAATTTAGTGATAGAAAACACAAGCTTCACAGTCTGCAGGCCCAAACTCTGTTATTTGCCATCTGTATTGGGTAGAGCAAAGTTTTTAACTTCTCTAGGCCCCAGTTTTTTCATCTGGGAGTGATAAAACTTACCTTTAAGGTTTTTATGAGGATTTAAAGAGAACATGTGTAAAACCCTTTACAGAGTGCCTGGTGTAGTATACACACTCAATAAATGTTAACTATTACGTTTGCAAAGATAAGAATGTGCATAAGGATATGGAAAAATGTTAACTTTAAAACATGAAAAAAACAGTAATATTCAAATTTTCTAAAATCATACACAATCACAGAAGAGTGTAAAAGTATAAGCCAGTATGGGGAGGGGGAAGGGTAAACTGTGACAAAGCGAGAGAGAGGCATGGACATATATACACTACCAAATGTAAGGTAGATAGCTAGTGGGAAGCAGCCGCATAGCACAGGGAGATCAGCTTGGTGCTTTGTGACCGCCTGGAGGGGTGGGATAGGGAGGGTGGGAGGGAGGGAGACGCAAGCGGGAAGAGATATGGGAACATATGTATATATATAACTGATTCATTTTGTTGTGAAGCTGAAACTAACATACCATTGTAAAGCAATTATACTCCAATAAAGATGTTAAAATGAAATAAATAAATAAATAAAATAAAATAAAAAAGTATAAGCCAGCATGTCTAGAGAATTAACTGCCTCTCAAAAGGAAGATTATGTGTGGTTTAGTTTTTTCTTTGTATTCCTCTGCAGTTTTAAAATGTTCTACATTTAACATATTAATTTTATATTTAAAAATAATTTTAGTAGGACTCACAACAGTGTAACTGTATTAATGTAGTATATGGAAGGTTGTTTATGGAATCGTTATTTATGAATGTGTGCATGTGTGTATAACTAAGATACACGTGAGAATTGTACTGCTGATGCCCCATCTGCCACCCCTACCGCCTCACCTGTTTTCATCATTGTTTCTTTTCTAGTATAGAGGACCTTTGTTTTGAAAATACAACTTCATGTACACAATTATTTTATAAACTCACATATATAAAAAGTCAGAGAGGTATCTTCTGCTTAATATTGCTGTAAACCTAAAACTGCCCTAAAAAATAGTCTTTAAAAAAAGTCAAAGACGGGACTTCCCTGGTGGTCCAGTGATTAGGACTCTGTGCTTTCGCTGCTGGGCCCGCGTTCAATCCCTGGTTGGGGAACTAAGATCCCGCAAGCCACACTGGCACCACCAAAAAAAAAATAGTCAAAGAAATGTGAGATATACAGGGTAAGATGTGAGACCACCTCCAGTAGAGTCTTTCCTCCCACCACCTAATTACCAGCTCCTTAGGTAACTGTGCCGGTAGGTATGTCTTCTTACAGACCTTTGTGTATGCATATTCATACTTATGTATCTGTGCTTTTAAAATTACATAAATGGAAGGATATTTTTCATACTGTTCCGGGCCTTGCTTTTTTAAGTTAACAATATAAATTAGAAGTCTTCCTTAGTTCATAAAATTCTATGTCGGCATTCTTTTTAGCACCTGCAGGGTTATTCTATAGCATGGGTGGACCATAATTTATTTGACTGTATTTTCATTTAGTTTAGTTTCAATTTGCTCATAAAAACTATTCTGTTTTTGTGTTTTAAGGAATGTTCTCGTACTTATATCTTTATAGATATGTCCAATTTTTCTGTAGGATAGAGTCTTAGAAGTGAAATTGCTGCATCCAAGGGTATATGCATTTGAAATATTGATAGATGCTGCCTTGCAAAGGGTTTTATAATTTATGTAGCTACCTATAATATATGTAAATATATCTGTGTAGATATAACCCTGACTTTTGCCAACACTGCATATTGTCAATCTTTCAAAACTTTGATTCATGGGGAAAAAATGGTATCTCACCATTTAATTTCCATATTAAAGATTGAGATTGAGTATATTTTTATGTAGTAAACATTCAAATTTCTTTTTCTGAAACTTACTTTTTAAAAAATCCTTAGCTCAGGTTTCTCTTGGGTTATATTTTTACTATTGATTAATCAACTTTTAAATATTTGAATATTGTTTATGTTTTAAATATTTATTCATGTTAAATTTTTTAATACTATCTTTATCAATATGTTTTCTTTTTTGACATCACTTCAGTTTTATGCCTTTCTTAGGAAAGTCTTTATCACTCCAAATTATTAAAAAATCCTCCATTTTCTTCTAGTATTTTTGTTTAAACATTTATATCTTGAATTCATTAAAAACACATTTGTGTGTACAGTGTGTTAGGGATCTAAATTTATTGTGTTCCAAATAGGTTATCATGTACCTTGATTCTAATAGTCTGTTTCTGATTATTTGAAATGCCATGTTTACCATATGCAAAGTGCTCATAGGTACCAGAGTCTGTTTCTGGGTTTTCTAGTCTACCCTACTTTTGATCTACTTGTCTGTTTCTTTACCAACATCACACAAATTAAATTATTATCACTCTATAGGATACCGCATCTACTGGGACAAGTTATCCCTGTTTGTTTGGTTTTTTTTTCCTTCAAAATTGCCTTGAGTGTTCTCGCTTGTATTGAATTTTAGCATCAGCCTATGAACTTGAATAATTTGGTTATAATTTTTGTATGGATTACATTGAATTTATAGTTTAATTGGGAGAAACTGACATCATATTATGCATCTTTATTTAGGTAGGTCTTCTTTTTAGTGATTTTTCTTCATAGAAATCTTACACATTTCTTGTTAGATTTATTCTTTAATACTTGATATATTTTTTTCTTAGTATTGTGAACACATTTTTCTCCTCATTGGATTTTCAAATCAGTTACCCCTGGTCTATAGGAAAGACACTAATTATTTCATTTTATTCTTGTATCTTGTAGCCATCCTGATTTTTAAAAATTCATTATAATAGTTGTTATATCATTTATCTCTCATTTTCTAGGAATATTATTATATATTTAAAAAGAGTGAGAGTGCTTTACATTTTTCTTTAAAATATATAAAACTCTTATTTTTACTTTTAAATGCATTTGCTAATGCACTCTGGAATAATATTGGAGACTAGCAATGACAGTAGGAGCCTTGTCCTCCTCTTCCCTTAATTAGAAATGTGTTTAGTATTTGACTATTAAATATGAGGCTTGTTATAGATTTTTATAGACATATTTTGTCAGGTTATGGAATTTTTCTTCTCCTCGATCTTCAGCAACAGGAATGGTGGTTAAATTTGTTTTCAATTGCTTTTCAGTACGTCTCAATGTGTTTATAAAGATTTTCTCTTTCTCTGTTAGTATAGTGAATTATAATAATCCTTTTTGTAATGTTGAACCATTCTTGGATGACTGGTGTGCACACTACCACACACACACACGTACACCATTCTGTCTTTGGTTTTAGTACCAAGTTTCTGAGATATTCATTGAACCTATTGGGTGATTTTTCCATATTTTATTATGTACTTGGTAATTTATACAACGCTCCCAAAAAGCTGTTAGTTTTTTTGGCTTGTTTTCTGTTTAATTGATTTATGCTTTTATTCTTTCTGTTTAATTATTATTTTATTTTTTATTTTTTGCGAGTCTTGGGTTGGATGTTTCATTTGCTTCTGGTCTTTTTTATTTTTCAATATTGCACCTAAGTCTATTTATATTTTTCCTTTCAATAACATTTTGCTTTCAACTCTGAAGAGCATGTGTGATTTTATAGCTATTTCTAAATAGTTTGAAAATTGTTAATTTTTTATTTCTCCCAAGAATTACTTAGAATTACTTTATTTTTACTTAAGTAGATAGAATATGGTCTGTATGATTTACTTCTTAGAATTTATTAGACTCTATTTTGTGTCCTCACATGTGGTTCATTTTACTAATGATTATGCAGGTATTTGAATAAAAATCTGTTTACTGTTTCTGGGGCCCATGGACCAATGTCTTCTCTGTATTTATTTATTTTTATGTATTTTATATATTACATAAATGTTATTATATGTTATATAAATATATATTAAACATATAAATATATAGTATGTATATTATATATTTATTTTTTGTCTTTCACTTGACAGTAACTGAAAGAAGATATACTTTATAATTTTATTTTATTTTATTTTATTATTATTTTTTGCAGTACACGGGCCTCTCACTGTTGTGGCCTCTCCTGCTGCAGAGCACAGGCTCCAGACACGCAGGCTCAGCGGCCATGGCTCACGGGCCCAGCCGCTCCGCGGCATGTGGGATCTTCCCGGACCAGGGCACGAACCCACGTCCCCTGCATCGGCAGGTGGACTCTCAACCATTGTGCCACCAGGGAAGCCCTATAATTTTAAAAAGAATGCTGTTAAAATAAAATATACACATTGGACCGTGGTCTTCAAACTCTTTTCAGAGGCTGCTTTTTTCCTGGTCGTTGGGGGAGAATGGCCACCCAGCTATAGGTCCGGCACTTTTCTTCATGCACTTGAGAACAATAGACAGTTTTTGAGGCCAGAGGGAGACATGGAGACAAAGGCAGGGAGACCTTGTTCAGATGTTTAGTACCTAGTTTTGAAAAATAGTCTCTGTCTCTAGTTTTAGTCATATCTAAGGGGTTAATAGTTAAAACTGCATTTTCTGGTATTTTATACATGGCCTAACATTTATTTGAGTTTGATGTGTTGGTATGATTTTTTGTTTTCTCCCTATAGTGAGGTCCAGGAGCCAAAGGAATCACCACCACCTCCTAAAACCTCAGCAGCTGTGCAGTTGGAGGAGCTGATGGCCCACCTGTGTGAAATGCAGACCCAGGTGAGCACAGTCCCTGCGATACAGCCTTCAGGGTCTTATCTCTGTGAACTCAGCTCTGCATTCCCCCTTGAGAAACTCTCCTAAGTCATTATTTATTTTGCCATACTAAATTTAATTCAATGGATGAACTCAAATTTGTACTATGTATTTTTTTTAAACTGAAGTATACTTGATTTACAATATGTTGTATTAGTTTCAGGGGTACAGCAAAGTGATTCAGTTGTGTGTGTGTGTGTGTGTGTGTGTGTGTGTGTGTGTGTGTATATAACTGATTCTTTTCCCTTATAGGTTATTACAAAATATTGAGTAGAGTTCCCTGTGCTATCCAGCAGGTCCTTGTTGGTTATCTGTTTTATATATAGTAGTGTGTATATGTTAATCCCAAACTCCTAATTTACCCCCCTTTACCCCTTTACCCCTTTGGTACCCATAAGTTTGCTTTTTATGTCTGTGGGTCCATTTCTGTTTTGTATATAAGTTCATTTGTATCCGTTTTTTTTTTTTTTTTTGCGGTACGCGGGCCTCTCACTGTTGTGGCCTCTCCCGTTGCGGAGCACAGGCTCCGGACGCGCAGGCTCAGCGGCCATGGCTCACGGGCCCAGCCGCTGCGCGGCATGTGGGGTCTTCCCGGACCGGGGCACGAACCCGTGTCCCCTGCATCGGCAGGCGGACTCTCAACCTCTGCACCACCAGGGCAGCCCTGGATCAGTTTTTTTAAGGTGTATTATCTGGACAAAAGATACTGTGATATGGGTTCTGATCTCAAGGGGCTTGGAGTGTGCTTGATAAAATGAGGCATAAGACTCTGTGACACCTATAGAATAAAAGAAAGATCGTTTGCCACTATAGCTGGATAAAGTGTGGCAGGGCTGTTAAAGAGAACCCCCTGAGTGGGATGGAGGAGACCCGTGGGAAAGCTGGGTCAGGGCAAGGGAGAGCAAAGTGTGGCTTTGACAGTAGGAAGGATGAGTCCTAAACTCATACTGAGGTAAAATCTGCCCCCTTGTTCTAGTCTCCAGAGCATGGGTGGCAAGCTCACTGACCTGGCAGGGAATGGAACTGACATAAATGGACCTAAGAATTTATTAAGGGAATTATCATCTAGAATTCATTCTTTTTTAAAACTATTTTATGTTGGAGTATAGTTGATTAACAGTGTTGTGTTAGTTTCAGGTGTACAACAAAGTGATTCACTTATACATATACAGGTATATATTCCTTTTCAAATTCTTTTCCCATTTAGGTTATTACAAAATATTGAGCTAGAATTCTTAAGGTAGAGAATCCATCCATTCTGAATTGGTTGGGGGATATGATATGCACCCATGAAATGACTATGAAATAATTTCAGGGCAGTGTATAAAAATGTGTGTGATTGGAAGGGCAGGAAGCTTATCTCTGTGGCTCACCTTTGGACTTCCAATGCCCAGCACTGTTCCTGATACATTATGAATAATGCATACTTATTAGAGGGACAAATGAATGAATATCAGAAACAAGGTTTCTTTAATGTCTGCAGTAAAGCTGGGTGCATTCCTCATTGCACTGTATATCTGAAAATACTAGAAAAAAAATCTTTCTACTTTTTACATACCCTTTCAAAAGTATTCTGGAATATACCAGCAAATAGCTATAGATGTAAATGTACGATGTGTAGCTATAGATACATTATTGTGTTTTTACTTAGGTACTTTCAGGCCTTTTCCATGTTAACCTTTTGAACACTACTCTCTTCAGCATTAACTAACATTATATAAGAGAGGAGGAAGGAAATGTGTCATATGATAAGATTCTTGAAGGGAAATGAGCATTTTGGATTAGTGAGATAATGTGAGGTTATTCCAGGCAGTAAAAAGTGGATAAGTAGAGGCGTGAAGGCAGACAGTAACAGATCACATTCAGGAGACTGCAGGGAACCTGGCTGACTTTAAACAATGGAGGCTTTTTACTGAGGAATAAAAGATGAGATTGGAAAGGTAAAGCGAGGGCAGTGGATGGGAGACTTTGAATGTCCATCCGATGCTGCAAATTCCATGCTGGAGGGGCTTCCCTGGTGGCACGGTGGTTGAGAGTCCGCTTGCCGATACGGGGGATGCGGGTTCGTGCCCCGGTCCGGGAAGACCCCACGTGCCGGGGAGCGGCTGGGCCCGTGAGCCATGGCTGCTGAGCCTGCGCATCCGGAGCCTGTGCTCCGCAACGGGAGAGGCCACAACAGTGAGAGGCCCGCATACCGCAAAAAAAAAAAAAAAAAAAAAAAAAAAAAATTCCATGCTGGAAGCAATGGAGAATCATTGTAGTTCTCTGATCAGTAAGTATTAGATAGATGGTTGCAGTAGCCCAGTTGGAAAGGAGTTGAGAGAGATGGAATCTCAGGACAAGAGTTGACGAAGGATAAGTTGGGCAATTTGTAATTTGTTCTGTTTTGTAATTTTAGGTTTTTCCTTTGAACGTTTTATAATAACTGTTCTGGAGTTTTGCTTTAATAAATCCAATCCATCAGCAAGTCTTATCTGACAACTTCTCACTGCCTTCTCCACTGACACTGGTCCAAGTCGTTTCTAGTTTGAGCTGTTATAATGGTCTCCTGCCTAACTAGTGCGTCTAATTCCACTCTGGCTTGCCCACACCTAATTCCTCACTCGGCTACCACAAGGATCTTGTAAATCAGATTCTTTCACTCTCATGCTTGAAACAAAATGGTTCCATCACCCTTGGAATAAAACTGCAGCTTTTATCCTGAGGGCCCTATGTGATCTTTGCCTCTTTTTCCATCATTTTTTCCTGACTCACTCCCTCTAGCCCTACTAGGTCAGCCCTACTGACGTTTTTTTACTTTTCTTTTTATGTGTCAGACTGTCTCCTTCCTCTGGGCCTTCCTTCCCTCTGGAATGCTTTTCCCACAAATATCAATATTTCTAGATGTCAGTGCATCGCTCAAATATCTGCTCAAATATCACCTCCTTAGAGAGCCTTCTCTGATCACCCTCATCTAAATCAGTTTTTCCTCTCCATTCCACCCTCTCTCATTTGTCTCAATATATAACTTATATCTTATCTCCACCTGAGATATACATCATATATTTATTTCTTTAATTGCTTATTGTCTATTACCCAGAGAATGTAAACTGCATGACGGCAGACACTTGGTTGGTCTTGTACATTGTTCTATACCAAGAGCCTAGAGCAGTGACTGGCACAAACCAGGTGCCCAATAAATATTGCAAAATAAATGAATAAAAAGAAGATAAGGTTAATTGTTGACTTGTAGTCATCATGAGAGATAAAGTATCATCTTCATATATTCAATATCCTATTGCCAGAAAAGATTTGCAAACAGAGGAAGATTAGTCAGATTTCATTTGCCCTGAGGAACTTAGAATGAAAAGGAAATGAAAGCATTTTTATTGGTGTTACAATGTTAGATTCTCCCAGTGCCTTGGAGGAAGGTTAGCGAAAGACTAAGGGATCATGCAGAAGATGCCAGTGAGGATGATTCTCTTTATGGTTCTCTTCGTGATACAGGTTACAGTGAAAGCAGATACAAGCAAGAAACAGTTACCAGACAAGCAGGATCACAAGGCCTCCCTGGACTCAATGCTGGGGGGCTTGGAGCAGGAACTGCAGGACCTTGGAATTGCGACAGTGCCCAAGGGCCATTGTGTTTCCTGCTGGAAACCGATTGCTGGAAAGGTGGGATAGGCCAAGACGTTGATCCTACAGCCGTCTATGTCAGTGTGTATGTCTGTCTCCATCCCACTAAGGATTGCTCTTTCTCCGTATGTTCTAAGACAGTTTAGTAATAGTTACTGATCCCTTACAGTGCTCCGGGCACTGAACAAAGCACTTTACAAGTATTCCTTTATTTAATGGTCACATTAGCCCTTCAGGGGTCACAAGCCCTTTATAAAGATGAGGAACCCGAGGACTCAGGGTCATTAACTGACATGTCCAAGGTCTAGTAGGAGGTAGAGGTAAGATCCAAACCCAGGAGAGTCTGGCTCCCGAGTTTGAGCTCTTAACCATTTTCTTGTACTGCCTTCACCCAGAGGAACTTTCTCACTGCTCCCTCTGTTCAGACATTCTGGGTGTAAATCAATTGATTTCGATTTTTAGCTGCACTCGGCTCCGTATCATGGCCACAAACTCCTGCTCGGGCATCATCCTTCACCAAAACCATTATAAAGGGCTTTGAGACCTGATTTTGCGTGGGATGTGAGATGAGGTGTTCAGATCAGAGGAATAAAAACTGTCATTGGCCTTCTCCTCTTCCAGGGATCCCTTCCATGCCAAGATATAGTTAGTTATCTCTTGTCCATCCCTACTATGCTCCATTTTGTTTCTCCCATCCTCTGGGGCAGTATAGTGGAAATGATCGTTTATAGGCTTTTCTCAGTGTGATCACTCAGGGAAGTTGGGCACTGTTTTACTATGCATAAAGTACGGACAAGAGACCACATGGGTAGAACCTAGGTCTAGGCCTCAGTGTTGTGTAACTCCAGGGGGAGTCGTTTACATGGAATACTGTTGGAAGAGCGCCCTCCAGAGTCGTGCCCCCTGTGGACCCTAGAGCCCCGAACTGGGCCCCCGCTTGCCAGGCTTTGTTTTGTTCTTCAGGTGATCCATGCTCTAGGGCAAGCATGGCATCCGGAGCACTTCGTCTGCGCTCACTGCAAAAAGGAGATTGGCTCCAGTCCCTTCTTTGAGCGGAATGGCTTGGCCTACTGCCCCAAGGACTACCACCACCTTTTTTCTCCACGCTGTGCTTACTGTGCTGCTCCCATCCTGGATGTAAGTAAATCGCCCTTCCCCCTGCTTTCATGTATCCTTTACTCCTCACTTAGAGCTGGGGTCATGTTTTACAGCTCCGTAGCATTTTAATCTGTCCGGTGTGTTTCTTTTCCAGAAAGTGCTGACGGCCATGAACCAAACCTGGCACCCAGAGCACTTCTTCTGCACTCACTGTGGAGAGGTGTTTGGTGAAGAAGGTATGACCCAGGGTGGTTACAAGAAGACCAGCAGAGCTTTTCCCTGATCTGCTTTGTCGGTCCTGGTTCTTGCCTCTACCATCCAAGTGCCCATTTCAGTACCAAATGCCATCCCTCCCTACCTTTTTCCAACATTGATGAATTTTGTTTAAATTGACTTTTTAAATCAAAGAAATACAAATGCATAGTTTAAAAATGCAAATCTTACTTCAAGAGTAATATTAAAAAGAACAGTCCCTTGCTTTTCCTTTTTCCACTGCCAAATCCAGTTCTCCTCTGTAAATTTTTTAGCTTCTTCTATTATTTATTTGTATGTTTTAAATAATATATTACTATATACTGATTTTTTCCCCCCAGTTTTAACCATTATGTATTAACTTTCTACCAGGAGAGATGAGGATTTAGAAATTTTATTACTACCCCACCTACCCCCAACATAATTCCTCCCCCATTCTCTCAGTTATAATTAGGTCATAATTATAGGTCAGATCAGTATTCAGTGTGTATATGTTGACAGTCACATAAATATTGCTCACAGCTGAGCCACGTAACAAACTGATATAGTAGAGCATGGATTTTGGGGTTAGACTGTCTGGTTCAAATCTGGGCTGTGGTATTTATCAGCTATGTGATGTTGTTCAAGTCGTTTAACCTCTTTGTACCTCACTTTCCTCATGAGTAAAATGGGCCTAATAATAATGCTTACCTTCTAGGGTCATTGTGAAAATTTTAAGAGACAGTATCAGTATAGCGTTTACAGCAATGCCTGGCACGTGGAGGCTGGTAACGATGATGATTATCATTATCATGGTGTCCTTTTCATATACACTTGTTTTTTTCCTGAAGTTAATATTTGGATCCCTTTTTCATTAGCTTAATTTTCATTGTACTTATCACTAATTTATCTGACAGAGCTGTGAAACCCTTCTCAAAAGGGCCAGCCACATCTGGTAATATGTCAGTTCCATGAAGATGTCTCTTCTTGGAGACATCTGTCCAGGAGGCTTTGACCCTTCTGCTCCTGCCTAAAACGGTTTCTCCTCAGGCCTGTTGAGAAGCCGTTATTCTGGGCCGCTATCTTGGGAATTATTTTTACTATTTCCCTCTATCTTTCAATACATGTTATTGCCTTTATTTTGGTGGAGCACACCTCCAGTAGCTTCTGAGAAAGAATGAATAGGAGGTAAAAGTTTTGAAATAACTTGAATATCTGAGAATATTTTGTCTACCTTAAGTTGCCCTGACATAGAATTCTAGGTGGAAACTATTGCCCTTCATCATTCTGAAGACATTGCTTCACTGTCTTCCAGCTTCCATGGTTGAGAAGTTTTTTCTTAAAATTTTGTTCTTGTTCCTGATCCTTTCTGTGTGACCTGTTTTTCCCCTTTTGCAAGCTTTTTTTCCTTCTGTTTTCTGAATTTTCTTGATTTTTTTCTGACTTCTTTTCATGTTTCTTTTGAACAAATATGATTCATGCATGGAATCAGAAAGCTTCTTTATTTTTTCTGTTCCTGTCCTTTTAGAATTAACTCACTGGGAAAAGTTTTCTTCTAAATAAAGATTTGGGCAGTCCCATGTCTTTTTTTATTGTTCTTAATAAACTCTTCTAAATAGAAAATCAATTTAAGACACAAAACACAAATCTAGGTCCTTAGGTAATTCAGTCTGTGTGAGAGCTAAAGCTTTCCAACTTTAAAGTGACAGCTACTCTCTCCCCTGGTCGGGCCTTTAAGCTGCAGGAGGCCAGGGAAGGGGGTTGTGGCCTTTCATTGGTCCTTTCTTGCTTCCACTCTCGTACCCATTGCTAATCTTGATAGCTGACCCCTCCAGGGTTGAAACAGGGGTGGAAGAGGTGAGACTGGAGGGCAGGAAAGTTCTAACTTGTCTAATTTGCTTTGTGCTCTCCAGGCCTGGCAGATATTTAACTCTGACTTTCTCTTTTTACTTGGATGTTTTTGTGGATTCAGTCCGGATCCAATTACAAATTCTTGGTGGCCCTTTACATGTCTTGGCTGGCCGTTCTCCCCTTAGTACGTGGATCTTTGAGGATCCATTCCACAGAGACTCTTTTCTGCAGGATTTTCATTGTTCCCTCGAGGTGATCACTTAGAAATGATTATGATGGTTCCAGATGAACTCTTTCACTCATAGTTTCACATATGGACCATGGGAAACTTGCATATTTCTCTTGCAGTCAGTGGGGACGGCAGGTAATTTCAGGCGCGTCACTCTACTCAGCGGCCATAGGCCCCTTCAGCCAGATGCTCACCTGGGATGAACCAAGTACCGTCAGCTGTATCCCGCTAACGGCAGGGGACACATACCCAGCCCTCTGAGTGATCCCACGGAGTTCCGTCTCTTGACATGAGGGTAGCCGGAACATACCGCATGCTTCTTGGTGGTGGTGGTGGAGCACACATAGCACAGTTTTCTCCAAGGAAATCCCTCTCTCAACTTCCCCTTCTGTTTACCTGTTTTGCATCCTAGGTGTGAGTGAGGAGTCTTGTTACAGTGGTCTTTGGCAAATGCTGCTGACCTTTGGTTGCCCATTTTTTATTTAAGAATGAGTGAGACGCTAAAATGCTAACTCGCAGCTCTGTGGGTGAGGCGGAGCATGTTGGCTGGTGGACTCAACTGTATGGCACTCAGGTAGGGTGCTCTGGCCGTTGTGCTGCGGGACCCCTGGCTAGTAATATTTTAGGTCTTTCATCTTGAATAGATTTCACCAAAGAGATATTCTCCTTTGCTGACATTACAAAAGTTAGTGAAAGAGATTGGGGGATGGGGTTTTCACCATTCGGCATGCCAACTTTTATTTAATTCTCAATTTTTAGTAGAAAGCTTGACTTCTTTTCTTATGATGTCCAGTATCCCTGATCAATGAGACCCTCTGGTTTGAAATTTATAGAAATAATCACTGCATCTTATGGTAAGATGAGAGATCTGATTTTCTGACAGCTCTTCAGACTTTAAACCAATCCTGTTTTCAGCCTTGAAGACTATTTTATGCATTCAGTTCCTGAGCTCCTTTGCTGTTTTGGAGCTCAGGATGGCTTGAGTTTTATTGGCACCTCCCCTCTTCAGAGATTTAGGTTTCAGCTTGTTTTTTCTTTCTGCCAAGCTACATGCCACTCTAATACCTACTTTAAATTTTGGAGAATTTTATTGCTATCTCATCTGTGGCATGTCCTTTCCTTTTCTCTTTTTTCCTATGAGCCTTTCTGTTTTAAATAATTCTTTAACTATTGTGGTGATGTTTCAAGAAGGCGTGAAGATCAACCTGTGTGTTGTGTCATTCTCCTGGAGGCCGGGTCCTAGATATCAGGCAGGTTATTTTGTATATTCCTAACTATTATTCATTTAATCCCCACCACAACTTGGAGAGAATAATTTTATCCCACATTTTACCAAGTTATAGATGGAAACACTGAGCATCAGGGAGGTAAAGTGATTTTTTTAAAGTCATGCAACTCGAAAATCAAAGAATTAGAATTTAAATTCAGTCTCATTTCAGCAAGTTCCGTGTTTTGTTCTGCACCATCATAACTGCCCCTTGACAGAGACTCAATCCCTCTTCTGCTGTTGTTGTGTCTTTACTTTCTTGGCACCGACATGGTATACTTTATTTGAAGACAGACCTGGATAGAGTAGCACTGATAAAATCCATTGTCAGAGTGCTTTGTAGTAATGTGCTTGCTCACTGAAGCTTGTTCAGTGCTTTTCACAAATCATTAGGCCTTTCATTTTTAGATTGAACTTTGGTTAAGCAGCATTTTTCATTGAGATTTAATCTAAGTCATGGTCAGTTTATATTGCACTGGTAGCCTTAGAAGTCTGAGGGTTTGTTGAGTAGAACAGTCAGCAAGTGAATACTGCTCACAGATGATTATGATGTGGAAGTTGCCTGAGAGCAGAATAACAGGATGCAGACATATTTCAAGAAGAGACGTAAGTTAGGTACAAAAGAAAAATACCCTATTCATAGATGATCAGAAAGTACCATGAAGGTAGCTAGTTCTTACTGTTTTTGACTGGGACCCCTTCTAACCAGACAAGGCTGATCTGGTCATTTATGACTTTACATGACAATATGAAGCCACACTTAAAACATACTTATTGAGACAAGTGACAAAAAAGGCCATTTACTAATCAGAAGCTCCTCTTGGGTTGTATTTTTGTTTTCATCCTTTGTTTTCTGTAAATGGGTCTCCTGCCATATGGTTAGTCCATTAATTAGTGCAAGGCATCCTGCCTTGCCCCAAGTCACATAGTCACACACAAAGTTTCTGTAATGACAGCTGAACTACTGAGCCTCCTGGGAAATTCAATTCGTCTGCATTTTTGTTTCGGTTCAGAGAATTCCTCTTTAAGGTTCAGGTTTCTAAGCACATCGGGCCTTAGCATCCTCAGTGCCGATGTCTTTCCCTTTCATTGTTCATTATCCAGGCCATGCAGGTGCTCCCTAATTTCCCCTGTGGCTAAGAGCCTCACCAGAGTATCAACACCCTTCTTCTCTCTAAGGCACTTTTAATTGTTAGTGTTTCTCATCCGTCCTCCAGAGGTAATGGGCCCCAGAGAGAGCCTCCAGGAAAGTTAGTGCTGAAACTTCCTCAACTTATTGGATTACTAAATGCAGGGGTATCACAGCAAGTTTGGCTGATTGCTTTTGATTTGTCGCCTGAGACTCACCTGAGTTGAAACGGAGGCTGTTACTTCTCTGCTGTCTCGTTCTTGAGACCAGATACCCTGTAAAGGCCTAGGTGAGAGTCATTCCTAGGCCAGTCGGAATGTCTTCTAATTTTCTCAAGTAACGCCTACTTATAGGCAAGCACAGTTTTACGCCATTTGCTTTATGAAGCATCAGCGTCACCTTGGGGACTTGTCAAGAATACAAATTTTCGAGCCCCGTCCCAAACCTACTGAATCAGAAACTCTGGGTGGGGTGGGGCCCAGCAGTCAGCATACTGACAGACTCTCCAGGGATGGATGCACATTAGAGTTTGTGTGCCACGCAAAAGCAAGAAAGATGGTTGTGGGTGTTTGTTTGTTTTTCTTAAATAGCAGGACTGCCTGCTTTCAGTTTATTTATCTATTTACTTATGTATGTATGTATGTATGGCTGCGTTGGGTCTTCGTTACTGCGCGCGGGCTTTCTCTAGTTGCGGTGAGCGGGGGCTACTCTTGCTGCGGAACACGGGCTCTAGGCATGTGGGCTTCAGTAGTTGTGGCACACGGGCTCCGTAGTTGTGGCTCATGGGCTCTAGAGTGCAGGCTCCATAGTTGTGGCACAGGGGCTTAGTTGCTCTGTGGCATGTGGGATCTTCCTGGACCAGGGATTGAACCTGCATCCCCTGCCCTGGCAGGCAGATTCTTATCCACTGTGCCACCAGGGAGCCCCCATGCCTGCTTTCAGTTTTGTATTTGATCAGACTTTAGACATTCTTCGATAAAGTGAAAAAGCGAAGTGAGCTCTTCTGTGTGTCAGGGGTAGAAAAGAATACAGGACAGCTTATAAAATGATTAGTTTACATTCTTAGATATAGAGACCTCAGAAGTCTATTAAATTGTCTGCTTTTCAAAGAAAGCGTAGTTGAACAAGGTAAGGCATATCAAGAAGTGACCGCAGATGACAGACCACTGCAGCTACATGATTTGGGCCCCAACCCTGGCTATGCCTATTGCCTGTTTGGGGTCTGGCTGCTACTGTCAAAGCGTATTTCTAGAAATAATGTTTCTTGGATGGGCTGCTTTCGAATCCACAGTGCATGTTTTGCTTACACGCTACTTTGGTGGGGCACAGTTAGAGAGCTCTCATATTTACAAAGGTATTGGGTTATGATATTTGGGCTCAGCTAATACTCTCAGTTCCCACAGAGAGGTCAAGGTCAGAATGCATTTAAGCTAGGGGTGTGACATTCCAAGTTAGGCTTTGAAGTTAGGCCTAGATTTGAATTTCAGCTCTTCCACTGACATTGGTTATACGTAATTTCTTTGAGCTTCCCTTTTCTCACTTGTAAAATGGGAGGAATGCTGTGAAGAATCTAATTTTGATTTAATACTGTAGGGAGAGCCCTCAGTTGGAACCAGTACAAAGTACTTCCCTGCACAAATGGGATTGCTAATAGTCCTCTTCATTTTAGGTAGACTCTCCTTGTAAATGCTAAAGAGAGTTTCTTCCAGAAAAGTTCACCTGTTTATACATGTTCTAGTTAATCTTGAAGTGGGGCAACCCTCTTCTGAAGCTGATGGTCTCAATTTTGCTATTGTAATATTGTTCACATGTCTGCTCATTCGTTAAATATTTATTGAGCAGCTACTATGTGTGTGTCAGTTACTATTCTAGGTACTAGGGAGACAATAACAAAAAACAAAGTTCCTGCCTTCATGGTGCATGTATGCTAGTGAGAAAGACAGACAATAATCAAACTAGCCAACTAACTAACTAATTAACTAACTTGCTCTATGTGTCAGGAGAGGTTGTGGGGAGAGTGACAGGGTTCTGTTTGAAATAGGGTGATCTGATCAGTTGTTCTCTTAAGCAGACTCCTGAGTTAAGTGAAGAACCAAACCATCTGGGTATCTTGGGAAGTGATTTTTGAAGCAGAGGGAATATATCACTTGAATAAGTGCTTGAGGATGCATTAGTTTATTATATTTTTCTTTTTCTTAATGTAAAGACAATAAGAAGACTTTGCATAAAATTTCATTTATAATCTATTACCTTCTTAACCTAATGCAACAAAAAATTTGCCCTACCAATATTTTTCTACATTTATTAATATTTATGAATACAAAAGTTATAGTGTATCTGAAATTCCTTTTTTTTTAACTTAAGCATTTCTCCATGTTGTTTCATAATTTTATAATAATAACTTAAATAATATCAGTTATTCCCTTAGGGCTTTCTTTATGTAAACAAATTATAATGGATTATATGCCTGAAGATGTTCATTGAAGCATTATAGTTCCAAATACTGAAAACAACTGCAATAAATGTGCTTGTAATAGTATAGTTAGATTACTTCTGGTGTCTTAGTAGTGTTGTAATGACTATCTATTTTTTTTAATTAATTAATTAATTAATTTATTTGTGGCTGCGTTGGTTCTTCGTTGCTGCACACGGGCTTTCTCTACTTGTGGCGAGCAGGGGCTACTCTTGTGGCTACCACAACTCTACTGTTGTGGTGCGCTTGGCTTCTCGTGGCGGTGGCTTCTCTTGTTGCAGAGCATGGGCTTTAGGCACACGGGCTTCAGTAGATGTAGCACACAGCTCAGTAGTTGTGGCTCACGGGCACTAGAGTGCAGGCTCAGTAGTTGTGGCGCATGGGCTTAGTTGCTCCATGGCATGTGGGATCTTCCTGGACCAGGGCTCAAACCCATGTCCCCTGCATTGGCAGGTGGATTCTTAACTACTACACCACTAGGGAAGTCCTGTAATGACTATCTTTAAACGTAGAATCTTCTTCTCTTGAATTATTTGTACGGATTAATTTCCAGGATTGAGATATTTATATATTTAAAAGAAATCTTTTTTTTTTCTTAATCTTTATTGGAGTATAATTGCTTCACAATACTGTTAGTGTCTGTTGCACAACAAAGCAAATCAGCCATATGCATACACATGTCCCCATGTCCCCTCCCTCTTGAGCCTCCCTCCCACCCTCCCTATCCCACCCCTCTAGGTCATTGCAAAGCACTGAATTGATCTCCCTGTTCTATGCTGCTGCTTCCCAGCAACCAACTATTTTAAATGCGGTAGTGTATATATGTCGATGCTACTCTCACATCACCCCAGCTTCGCCCTCCCACCCCATGTCCTCAAGTCCATTATCTATGTCTACCTCTTTATTTCTGCCCTGCAACTAGGTTCATCAGTGCCATTTTTTTTTAGATTCCATATATATGTGTTAGCATACAGTATTTGTTTTTCCCTTTCTGGCTTACTTCACTCTGTATGACAGACTCTAGGTCCATCCACCTCACTACAAATAACTCAATTTCGTTTTTCATGGCTGAGTAATATTCCATTGTGTATATGTGCCATGTCTTCTTTATCCATTCATCTCTTGTTGGGCATTTAGGTCGGTTCCATGGCCTGGCTATTGTAAATAGCTGCAGTGAACATTGTGGTACATGTGTCTTTTTGAATTATGATCTTCTCAGGGTATATGCCCAGTAGTGGGATTGCTGGGTCATATGGTATTTCTATTTTTAGTTTTTTAAGGAACCTCCATACTGTTTTCCACAGTGGTTGTATCAATTTACATTCCCACCAACAGTGCAAGAGGGTTCCCTTTTTACCACACCCTTTCCAGCATTTATTGTTTCTAGATTTTTTGATAATGGCCATTCTGAATGGTGTGAGGTGATATCTCATTGTAGTTTTGATTTGCATTTCTCTAATAATTAGTGATGTTGAGCATCTTTTCATGTGCCTCTTGTCCATATGTATGTCTTCCTTGGTGAAATGTCTATTTAGATCTTCCACCCACTTTTTAACTGCATTGTTTGTTTTTTTTGCTATTGAGCTTCATGAGGTGTTTGTATATTTTAGAGATTAATCCTTTGTCTGTTGTTTCATTTGCAAATATTTTCTCCCATTCTGACGGTTGTCCTTTTGTCTTGTTTATGGTTTCCTTTGCTGTGCAAAAGTTTTTAAGTTTAGTTAAGTCCCATTTGTTTATTTTTGGTTTTATTTCCGTTACTCTAGGAGGTGGGTCATAAAAGATCTTGCTGTGGTTTATGTCAAAGAGTGTTTTTCCTATGTTTTCCTCTAAGAGTTTTATAGTGTCTGGTCTTACATTTAAGTCTTCAATCCATTTGGAGTTTGCTTTTGTGTATGGTACTAGGTAGTGTTCTACATTCATTCTTTTACATGTAGCTGTCCAGTTTTCCCAGCACCACCTATTGAAGAGTCTGTCTTTTCTCCATTTTATGTTCTTGCCTCCTTTGTCATAAATTAGGTGCCCATACGTGCGTGGGTTTATCACTGGGCATTCTATCCTGTACCATTGATCTATATTTCTATTTTTGTGCCAGTACCATTCTGTCTTGTTTACTGTAGCTTTGTGGTATAGCTTGAAGTCGGGGAGGCTGATTCCTCCAACTCCGTTTTTCTTTCTCAAGATTGCTTTGGCTATTTGGGGTCTTTTGTGTTTCCATACAAACTGTAAATTTTTTTGTTCTAATTCTGTGAAGAATGCCATTGGTAGTTTGATAGGGATTGCATTGAATCTGTAGATTGCTTTGGGTAGTATAGCCATTTTCACAATATTAATTCTTCCAATCCAAGCGCATGATGTATTTCTCCATCTATTTATGTCATCTTTGATTTCTTTCATCAGTGTTTTATAGTTTTCTGAGTACAAGTCTTTCACCTCCTTAGGCAGGTTTATTCCTAGGTATTTTATTCTTTTTGTTGCAATGGTAAATGGGAGTGTTTCCTTAATTTCTCATTCTGATTTTTTGTTGCTGGTGTATAGGAATGCCAGAGATTTCTGTGCATTAATTTTGTATCCTGCAACCTTACCAAATTCATTGATTAGTTCTAGTAGTTTTCTGGTGGCATCTTTAGGATTGTCTATGTATTATATTATGTCATCGGCAAGCAGTGACAGTTTTACTTCTTCTTTTCCAATTTGTATTCCTCTTATTGCTTTTTCTTCTCTGATTGCTGTGGCTAGGACTTCCAAAACTATGTTGAATTAAGAGTGGCTAGAATGGACATCCTTGTCTTGGGCCCGATCTTAGTGGAAATGCTTTCAGTTTTTCACCATTGAGAATGATGTTTGCTATGGGTTTGTTGTATATGGCCTTTATTATGTTGAAGCAGGTTCCCTCTATGCCCACTTTCTGGAGAGTTTTTATCATAAACGGGTGTTGAATTCTGTCAAAAGCTTTTTCTGCATCTATTGAGATGATCATATGGTTTTTATTCTTCAATTTGTTAATATGGTGTATCACATTGATTGATTTGCATATATTGAAGAATCCTCGCATCCCTGCGATAAATCCCACTTGATCGTGGTGTATGATCCTTTTAATGTGTTGTTGGATTCTGTTTGCTAGTATTTTGTTGAGGATTTTTGCATCTATATTGATCAGTGATATTGGTCTGTAATTTTCTTTTTTTGTAGTATCTTTGTCTGGTTTTGGTATCAGGGTGATGGTGGCCTCATAGAATGAGTTTGGGAGTGTTCCTTCCTCTGCAATTTTTTGGAAGAGTTTGAGAAGGATGGCTCTTCTCTAAATGTTTGATAGAATTCACCTGTGAAGCCATCTGGTCCTGGACTTTTGTTTGTTGGAAGGTTTTTAATCACAGTGTCAGTTTCATTACTTGTGATTAGTGTGTTCATATTTTCTATTTCTTCCTGGTTCAGTCTTGGAAGATTATACCTTTCTACGAATTTGTCCATTTCTTCCAAGTTGTACACTTTACTGGCATGGAGTTGCTTTTAGTAGTATCTTAGGATGCTTTGTACTTCTGCGTTGTCTGTTGTAATTTCTCCTTTTTCATTTCTAATTTTATTGATTTGAGTCCTCTCCCTCTTTTTCTTGATGAGTCTGGCTAATGGTTTATCAATTTTGTTTATCTTCTCAAAGAACCAGCTTTTAGTTTCATTGATCTTTGCTATTGTTTTCTTTGTTTCTATTTCATTTATTTCTGCTCTGATCTTTATGATTTCTTTCCTACTGCTAACTTTGGGCTTTGTTTGTTCTTCTTTCTCTAGTTCCTTTAGATGTAACATTAGATTGTTCATTTGACGTTTTTCTTGTTTCTTGAGGTAGGCTTGTATAGCTATAAACTTCCCTCTTAGAACTGCTTTTGCTGCATCCCATAGGTTTTGGATCGTCATGTTTTCATTGTCATTTGCCTCTGGGTATTTTTTGATTTCCTCTTTGATTTCTTCAGTGATCTCTTGGTTATTTAGTAACGTATTGTTTAGCCTCAATGTGTTTGTGTTTTTTACATTTTTTCCCTATAATTGATTTCTAATCTCATAGCATTGTAGTCAGAAAAGATGCTTGATATGATTTCAGTTTTCTTAAATTTACTGAGCCTTGATTTGTGACCCAAGATGTGATCTATCTTGGAGAATGTTCTGTGCGCCCTTGAGAAGAAAGTGTAACCTACTGTTTTTGGATGGAATGTCCTATAAATATCAATTAAATCTATCTGGTCTATTGTGTCATTTAAAGCTTTGTTTCCTTATTTTTCTATCTGGATGGTCTGTCCATTGGTGTAAGTGAGGTGTTAAAGTCCCCCACTATTATTGTGTTAACTGTCAGTTTCCTCTTTTATTGCTGTTAGCAGTTGCCTTATGTATTGAGGTGCTCCTATATTGGGTGCATATATATTTATAACTGATATGTCTTCTACTTTGATTGATCCCTTGATCAATATGTAGTGTCCTTGTCTCTTGTAGCAGTCTTCATTTTAAAGTCTATTTTATCTGATATGAGTATTGCTATGCCATCTTTCTTTTGATTTCCATTTGCATGGAATATCTTTTTCCATCTCATCACTTTAAGTCTGTATGTGTCCCTAGGTCTGAAGTGGGTCTCTTGTAGACAGCATATATATGGGTCTTGTTTTTGTATCCATTCAGTGAGCCTGTATCTTTTGGTTGGAGCATTTAATCCATTCACGTTTAAGGTAATTATCAATATGTATGTTCCTATTACCATTTTCTTAATTGTTTGGGTTTTGTTTTTGTATGTCCTTTTCTTCTCTTGTGTTTCCCACTTAGAGAAGTTCCTTTAGTATTTGTTGTAGAGCTGGTTTGGTGGTGCTGAATTCTCTTAGCTTTTGCTTGTCTGTAAAGCTTTTGAGTTCTCCATTGAATCTGAATGAGATCCTTGCCGGCTAGAGTAATCTTGGTTGTAGGTTCTTCCCTTTCATCACTTTAAGTATATCATACCACTCCCTTCTGGCTTGTAGAGTTTCTGCTGAGAAGTCAGCTGTTAACCTTATGGGAGTTCCCTTGTATGTTATTTGTCCTTTTTTCCCTTGCTGCTTTCAATAATTTTTCTTTGTCTTTAATTTTTGCCAATTTGATTACTATGTGTCTTGGCATGTTTCTCCTTGGGTTTATCCTATATGGGACTCGCTGTTCTTCCTGGACTTGGGTGGCTATTTCCTTTCTCATATTAGGGAAGTTTTCGACTATAGTCTCTTCAAATATTTTCTCGGATCCTTTCCCTCTTCTCCTTCTGGGACCCCTATAATGCGAATATTGTTGCGTTTAATGTTGTCCCAGAGGTCTCTTAGGCTGTTTTCATTTCTTTTCATTCTTTTTTCTGTTCCACAGCAGTGAATTCCACCATTCTGTTTTCCAGGTCACTTATCCGTTCTTCTGCCTCAGTTATTCTGCTATTGATTCCTTCTAGTGTATTTTTCATTTCAGTTATCGTATTGTTCATCTCTGTTTGTTTGTTCTTTAATTCTTCTAGATCTTTGTTAAACATTTCTTGCATCTTCTCGATCTTTGCCTCCATTCTTTTTCCGAGGTCCTGGATCATCTTCACTATCATTTTCTGAATTCTTTTTCTGGAAGATTGACTATCTCCATTTCATTTAGTTGTTTTTCTGGGGTTTTATCTTGTTCCTTCATCTGGTACATAGCCCTCTGCCTTTTCATCTTGTCTGTTTTTCTGTGAATGTGGTTTTTGTTCCACAGGCTCTAGGATTGTAGTTCTTCTTGCTTCCGCTGTCTGCCCTCTGGTGGATGAGACTATCTTCTATACTGATATTTCTAATATAAGATTACAGGTTTTTTCCTTTACTGAAATTGTTTTATATTATGCTTGTATCTTTTTTTCACACTGAAAACCTTGCCTAGCAAGGGTATTACCAAATTACTGTAACTGATTATTTGCTTTCTTATAAATCTACCCATATTATTTTAAAGAAATCAATATAAATGTTGCAAAAACAAGATTATTGAAAAAAGCTTAAAATTTCTTTGTAGCTCTTTTTGTCTTTAGGATAGATCCAGTGTGACTATACAGTCAAAATACTGTGTTTTAAAGCCACATGAATGAATCATTGCCTTTCTTTAGTCATATCATCAATTTGATATACAGTTAAGTTAATTTGCTTAAACTTGATTTAATTTTTAGGGATTGATTTTTTTCTATTTTATTTTATATTTTTTAAAAATTTTATAAAAAAAATACTTTAAATCATGAATCCAGTTAGGAACTCTTATATTAGCTATATTTTTCTGAGATATAATTATCAGATATTTTCCTCAGTTTGTCCTTTGTCTTTGTCTTTGCTTATGATATCTTTTCGTCATGCATAAGTCATTCATATGTATTTTTAATGTAGCTAAATTTATTAGTCTCTAACTTGCTTTTGAAATGTGAGCCGTTTTTATTACAATTTTCTCATTCCTCAATTAAAGAGGAACCTATCCATATTTAATTCAAGTATTTGTAGGGTTTTCATTATTATATTTAGATCTTGCATCGATTTGGAAATTATTACTTAATAGTACTTTATTTTTTAAATATTAAGCACTAGGATATAATGTGACCAGAGCAACAATATCTAGTTTCTTTCAGAGCAAATGTTCCATTGATGTACGACAGACCACAAAATTTCATATAATGGAAAATGTTATAAAGACAATAAAAAAGATGAAGTGTAGATACAGGCTAAAGAGATGCCTCTCTGATAAGATGATATTTGAGCTGATTTCTGAAACACAAGACGAAGCTAGCCATGTCAAGGCCTGGAGCAGAACTGTACAGGCTGAGGGAATACTCAGTACAAAGGCACTGAGGAGGAATAGACCTTAATGCTTATTAAATGCTTAGTATGAACCAGGCACAATACGGAAACACTTCACCTGCATTATCTCATATATTTCTTCTAAGAGCCCTTTTGGGTAGGTATCTATTAGCACCATTTTGAATATGAAGACCCTGAGTTTGGCAGAGTTTAAATTATTGGCCTCTTCTCAGTCTCTAACTTGGTTTAAGCTCCCACAGTGCAGTAGTGAACCCTTGATTTTTCTCTCTCCAGGCTTTCATGAGAAGGACAAGAAGCCGTATTGCAGGAAGGATTTCTTAGCCATGTTCTCACCCAAGTGTGGTGGCTGCAACCGCCCAGTGCTGGAAAACTACCTTTCAGCCATGGACACTGTCTGGCACCCAGAGTGCTTTGTCTGTGGGGTCTGTATACTCACTTACCTCTTGGATTTAGGGAAAGTCAGGGTTCTCCTTTCTGAGAGGCAGCTGGTAAGAGGGTTCACAGCTCGGGATGAGAACTTGACAGGGGCCTTCTTAAAAGGAACACAAAACACAGCCTCCATTGTGGGCATTTGCTTGTCTGTCTTGCCGATGGGCAATATTCTAGCCTCTATTTGTCAAGAACCCGAGTGAAGTCCTGCACTGGCAGGAAACTGGCAGGGATTTCAAGGCTGAAGTTTGGCTGATGCTTTTACTGCTTGACATCTGCCTCGCTTTTCTTTTTCTTCTCTCCACCACCCCACCCAGGACTGCTTTAGCAGTTTTTCTACTGGCTCCTTCTTTGAACTGGATGGACGTCCCTTCTGTGAACTCCACTACCATCACCGCCGAGGAACCCTTTGCCACGGGTGTGGGCAGCCCATCACTGGTCGCTGCATCAGTGCCATGGGCTACAAGTTCCATCCTGAGCACTTTGTATGTGCTTTCTGCCTGACGCAGCTGTCGAAGGGGATCTTCAGAGAGCAGAATGACAAGACCTACTGTCAACCCTGCTTCAATAAGCTCTTCCCACTGTAATCTCAGCTATACCTACACCCTCTTCTGATTTGCTATAAAATTTAAACCAAGAGAGGAAAGAGTACATTTGTACTTACTGACCTTCTGCTCAATAGGCTTACAGAGAAAGCAAAGATGATGAACAAATAAGGGAACGTCTAGATGTTACATGACTAGGCTTGTGGTATTAAGTTTTGATTTAAAGCCTTACTTTTTTTTTTTATCAGGTACTTGAATTTAGATCTGGGACCTGCTGTCTAGTGCCTCTGCAGATGTATTTTCCACATGCACACATTCATTCCACACTGGTTTACTCACATTTCTCCATTTTCACCCCTATGATGACTCTACTCAGATATTCTCTTTTCTGGCCCTCGTAACTGGGTCTTTTAAGCTGCCCGCATTTCCCTGTGACTCACTTTCTCACAGTCACTGCTGCAGACTTTATTCTTGCTATTGGGAATCATGATATCACTCTTAAGCTCCTTGCATTTCCTTTCAGTGTATTTCTTTTTCAAGAGAAAGTAGATTTTTAACTGGACAACTTTGAATACTGACATCATTGATAAATAAAGTAGCTTGTGGTTTTAATGACTCAATGTCATATTACTTTGGTAAATAAACTTTCTGCTTCCCATGTTATATACTAGGCACAATGTGCAATTACATTTGTATCATACCTCTTGTTTACTTCCATACAATGGACACTTCGTTTAAATCAAAAGAAATTAAAAGGGGGGACTCCTAGTCACTAACTTTTCTCTTAATTTGGGCTCATAACATTCACTTTATTTTATTTTTTGCACTTTGGTGATTGATTAAAAGATGGCAAAGCTTCTTAAAAGTTTTTCATCACTTTGTTTACCTATGGAAAAAGTGATTTCCACTAGGCAATTCCAAATTCATATTTGCATATGTATGCATATCTCCAAACTCATAAATTTGTATCTATTTGTCCAATTTTCTTGTATATCAATTATATCTCAATAAAGCTGTTTGAAAAAATGAAACATGCATCTTCCTTAATTCATATTTGTCTCATAAAGACAAACAAGATGGCTGTTCTTAGAGCATCTCTGAAGAAAGATGCTATAAAACCTCATTTCACCATTTTCCAGTTAGAATTAGGAAATCCCAGGCCCACCTAAAAAAAATCTCCACTTAATTATTTTTTCCTCTGAAAAATATTATAAGTAAAATTGTACAGGGCTTCCCTGGTGGCGCAGTGGTTGAGAGTCCGCCTGCCGATGCAGGGGACACGGGTTCGAGCCCTGGTCCAGGAAGATCCCACATGCTGCAGAGCAACTAAGCCTGTGTGCCACAGCTACTGAGCCTGCTCTCTAGAGCCCGCAATCCACAACTACCGAGCCCATGAGCCACAACTACTGAAGCGCCTAGAGCCTTGCTCTGCAACAAGAGAAGCCACCGCAGTGAGAAGCCTGTGCGCCACAACAGAGAGTTGCCACCACTAGCAGCAACTAGAGAGAGCCCGCGCAGCAACGAAGACAACAACGCAGCCAAAAATAAATATATTAAAAAAAATTTTTTTTAATTACTGAGGAAAACTCCTTCACTGGAGGTATTTTTAAAAATAGGGCTGAAGTTGGTGTCTTTAGATTATTAATGTGGGCCCAGAATTTCTTGGAGAACTGAAATGGATTAAATGATTCTTGCTAAGCTGTATCATTTTGGTCTCCTTTATTGGAACGGATGATAAGGGGCTTTTGAAAATTAAAAGGAAGTAGTAACAGTTAGGAACTCCAAAGGCATCCAAACTACGTGGGAGGTCACCCAGGTAGTGTGAGCCAGCAGCTGGGTTTTTGTCCTGTTGGGCTGGCTGAGAACCAGACTAAGCAAAGTATATGTTCGATCTCTAAACATCCTCTTTACTGCATGTGACTCTGTGATGTCATTTGCAGATGTTAATATGGTTGCTTTGGGAATTTGACAAAGGAAACTTGGGTTTTAACCCTTAAGAAAGAACATTCAGGGGCTGACTTTTTTTTTTTAAGGATTAGCTGTTTTGAGATTTCAGTAGAATCTATGTATTTAAAAGTTTCGAAGAAAAACCAGAGTTTACTAAGGTGAAATTAAGAAGTGAAAACTTTTTCTTTTCATGATGAAAGTAAGTGGTTATAGATTTGTTCAAAAGGAGATGCTGCCTTCAGAACCAGGGTTTTAGCAACAAGGAAACCACTCAAAATTTTAAAGTTCGCCTGTTTAAAAAAATACTATTATCACACTGATATATACCTGTTGACTCTTGTTTCTCAGTAAGTTATAGCTTTTAAAATATAAACACAGGGAACTCTACCTAATGCACTGTGGTAACCTAAATGGGAGGGAAGTCCAAAAGGGAGGGGATACCTGTATGTGTGTGGCTGATTTATTTTGTTGTGCAGTGGAGGCTAACACAACATTGTAAAGCAACTATACTCCAATAAAAATTAATTTAAAGAAAAATGTAAAACCTACCCTCAAAAGACAGGTTTTTCCCACCTGTGAGGCTATATATTTTTATAAAATAATGTGCCATAGATTGGGGACTCTGTTCTCAAGGAGGAAATCCTCAGTTTGGCCAATGATTCTTTGGAATAAGTACAGAGTCCTCCAAGGTGGTACTTCGATAAAGATGGCCATCCTTTTTCTATACGAGTTCTAGCACGTAATCTTGTATGATGGCTGCTGGCTACAGGCTCCCTGTTTGTGACCAGCAGAGGGAGAGAGAGTACTTTTCTCTATCTTTGCAAGCAAAAGTCCTGGGATCATCCTAACTGTACTAGCTTAGGTCACGTACCCACCAGTGATTTTTGCTGGGGAATTGTACTACGCAGCTTGCCTTAAACCAGACTAGATCATTTCCAGAGTTAGGGGCAGGACTAAGTTTCTAAAAACACAGGGGCTCTGTGGAGGAGATGTGAATATTGAAAAATCTGGGTACTGGTAAAAAGAGGGCAATCTTGAATTTATATGACTGTATGTTCAAAAACAAAAATATTAAAGAGCTTCTGAGTTTCAAGATAATATGGAAGGTAAACTAGATCTTTCCAGTGCCCTGAGGGAACATGCCTGAGAACTTTACAGGATGTTAAAGCAGAGGAGAGCCAGGAACAGAATGTTAAAAGCAACATATGGCAGAGATACTGACCTTCCCTAGGCCCTGGGGGTGGGGCGGGGCACGGCATTAAGAAACATCAAAAAGCAGCTTCAGTGTGAGACTCTGAGAAGGGAGATCTTCTAGCTGAAATAAAGGTGAGAAGGAGTGACAACTCTCTCTAGGGGCAAGTGTCTCAGGTGTGAGCAGGTCCTTAATAAGGGCAGACGTGGCAGCCACTAAAATATGAAACTAAAAAGGTGACTACTTACCCTCAAAATATTGTGGAGGTTGTGTTATTAGATAAAACTCTCCATCAGGGCAGCATGTAAGTGCAACCCAGAGGTCAAAGGGGAAATGGAAACCTACTGGGATCCCCTGGAGGAGGAAGAAGGAATTCTCAGATCAGTGCTGGTGCTTGCGTTGTGCTGGTTACAAATGTATAATTTTGCCCAGAGGCAGCAATGTCTCAATCTATTCGGTAAAATACTGTTAACGTAGGAGGTTCCTCCTCCCCAGTTACGGTAAATGCATAGTGTTTAAATCAACTTCCTGTGAAAAGACATCTCGTGACTGTATTTAGGTTGACAGGCCATGGATTCTGATACTTGCATAGACATGCTGGCATCCTGGTGAGAGCAATCCATCTTGCCTCCCTATTTTAGGTATCACCAAATCTCAACAAATACTGCATTCTAGGAATAACATTTCTGCCTGGGAAAACTATCCCAATTCCAGTGAGAGATATCTCAGATCACGGGTGTAAATGATACAACTCCTATAGCTGAGAATGACCAAATCAAGAAATCAGACAGGACTTTACTTCCTGTAAACTTTAACTCAGAGTTGGTGAGACAATTTGATTTTGGATTTTATTGCCCTTGGACTTTGATATGCTATGTTGCATTATATGACGGGGCTAACTTGGGATATGAAACAGAATGGAAGTACATTTCTCAGCACCATTTTTGTTCAGTCTAGTTTCTCCACAAGGAACTGCACGGCTCCCATGTTTCAGTCCAGGTGCTTAGGTGGGGCTGACTTTACGCTCAGCTCCAAGTCTCAGGCCTGACCAGTAAACGTTCTTTGTTCTTCTGGATCAAGGTGATTGGATCAGGGGTAGATATGTGACCCTAGCAAAGCCAATCAGATTGCTCCCCAGGACCTTCCCTGGACTTATTGGGAAAGAGGCCCCTGATTTGTTTAGGATTCTGGCTCGGAGGATATTAAAAGCCCTTTGCTGCTGCGAAGTAGTATCTTTAGCATCACCTGGGGAGCCTGAGAACGAAGCCTACACAGAAGAAAGTAGAGATAAATAATGGAGAGGCAATGTCTTCTTTTTTTTGAGCCACTCAGTCTTAGCATATCAGCATCTTAGCGTCAGACTGGGAAGCTGTAACTTTTCTTTTTTTGCTTCAGCTGATTTGAGTTGGAATTGTGTCACCAATTAATTGAGTAAGCAGGACAGACATATTCTTTCTTTTGTAAACTTAAAGTATTGTGAAAAAATGAACGAGTAAACTCTATAGTGGTACAGAATGTACACTGCATGTCACCATGAAAAACAAATAGACCAAAAAACTATCTGCTCACTGCCCAGTACTTTTTACATTAGAGCACAGTGAAATGCTGTATTTTAAGTCTGAGGCATCCTGTGCATAGCTCATATATTTAGAAAACAAACTTCTTGTTCCTGTCCAATTTGTTAGTAAAGTTGAGTAATGTGTATCAATATCACTAAGGGGGCAGAAAAGAGGGAAGGGTGCTGCCATCCTCTGAGATGCAGAAATGTGTTGAAAGTCGTGTTATATGCGCTCCTTTGTCTAGTGCCCCTGCATAGAAAATGAGCAGATCTTTAATGTTACCGTAATGCTGTGTATTTGTAGTGAAAAATAGTTTAAAGAACTTGATGCCTTACTTGCAAACAAAAAAGGAAAAACATTGGAAAATTATAAGAGAATTATATTTACCTTTACCCGAAAGTTGGTACTTGAAGAAAATTGGGTTTATAAGAGCTTGAGGAAGACAAAGAAGACATTTATAGAGATGCTGAGAGGAGATTGTAGGGATGCTTTTTAGTGTTCTGGAGGTTGAGGGTGATGGTTTTCATTATGTCCAATGACACTGGGAAAATGTGACTTTCCCTGTCTGGTGCCCTTGCATTTTCAGATATGAGTTAGGAAATATCGGAGGCTCAAAAATAAGGTGGGGGAGCTTAGAGAGAGAGACGTTTTCCTAAAATAATCTGAACATTTTGAGAGAGAGGGAAAGAAGGAGGGGAGAAAGTTATGGGATATACAAGAGAACTTGTGAGTTGGACAAGGTGAAATTTCCAGAGCTTCCAGTAAAGAAGGAAACATGGAGAAACAAGAAGGGTGACGTACAACACACTCTGTGGGGAACAGTGGTTGTAATGGGGATCCCGTCACTCAGTTAATTCCCTTATGCAAATTGCCTGGGGACACTACCTTTCATCCTGGAGTGTCTTTTAGTTTGGGCTTTCCTAGAAGTGGACCCTGAGACTAGAATTCGTGTGCAATAATCTATTTAGGAGGGTGTTGCTGGATGTACCGGTGGTGGGGGGCGAGGGCATGAGACAGCAAAGGACCAATTCAGCGTTCGTTAATGAACACGTTGCTGCTGGGGAAGTTGGAGCTCAACACTCTTCGTGACCTCTGAGGTTTATTGTAGACCACATGGGATACCAGCTAGTCCCCCCCACCCCACCTCTGCCTCCCTCTATGCAAGCTGGACATGCTTCTGACCAAAGAAAGCCTTTAGTCTGAGTCACAGGTGCTTGCAGTAAGAAGCATCAGCGTGCCCCTGGCCATGAGTACCACCAGATACGGAAACTTAGAGCATCTGTTGGGGAAAGTTATAAGGAGGTAAGCATGTAAGAAAAAATTCACTGGAAAGGTCTTCGAGTCACTGATGATCACATTTGGAATGGGTCGTAAGCCATTTGTTTGCAGAATTTGAAAATGTTCCCAGTTCTAGAAAGCTTAATGCATTACACTAGCTTACAGCTAGTGTAGTAATGGCGGAGGGGACTTAGGGAAGAAGAGAGTGGGCAATGGGATTATTATTTCCGTTTTACCTATGGAAAAATGATCAATCACATGAATAGGCCAAGATCACTCAATTTTAGTGATAGCACTAGAACCAGGCCAATGTCTGTTTAGTATCCCTTGCCTGGGACACTTTCTCTTAGGCTTTACTTCAACAGTGTAAAATACATCTCAGAAATATGTCCCATGAGGTGAATTTTCAAGGGATGAGTGAGGGCACCAGGGCAGGAAGGGTGATCCAGTGGTGCAACCTATGTTGTTTAGGGGTACAGTGGCAAGAACTGTAGCCTTGGTGTCAGACAGACCCAAGTTCACAGGCCAATTGTACCGCTTACAAATTATGTAAACATTAGTTAAGCTATTTATCTTCTCCGAACTTCAGTTTCATAATATGCTCAATGTGGGTAATAATACCTCCCACGTGGGTTTGCTGTGAGGATTAACCAAGATAATAAGTGCGAAAGAGCTTTGTAAACCTCCAAGAACCTACATAAAAGGCATTAACAAAATAGTCCAAGAGATATGCAAGGAAGTCAGTATAGCTTCCCTCTGCAGAATTTCCATGGAGACTGTGAAACCATGGCAGGCTTTTAGTTGTTTTTGGATGATTTTAGAAATCTTTTTTAGGGATAAGGATGAAAGCTGATGGAATTGAAAATGCTGGGAGATTAGGAGAAGAGCTTCAGTGTGAGCTAATAATCTTCCTTTGCAGCAACATATTGACAAAGTAATGCTCAAGACAGAATGATTTCCATGGCACAGGAAATCCATCCAGTTAGCTGCTTCCCCTAGATAGAAAACAGCGAACCCAGGTTAAGGAATCAGAAAGAACCAAGGGAAAAGAGTTCAGGAACCTTCCAAGGCCATGATGTTCACTGCCTGTCAATGGCTTAACCATAATTCAAGCGAAATTCTCAGGCATCATTATTACTTGTATTAGTTTTGCCAGAGGTGCTATACCAAAACACCACAGATTGGATGACTGAAACAGCAGAAATTTATTTTCTTATAGTTCTAGAGGCTGGAAGTCCAAGATCCAGGTGTCGACAGGTTTGGTGTCTCCTAAGTTCTCGTTCCTTGTCTCGCTGATGGCCACCTTCTCCTCACAGTTGTCCTCACATGTCCTTTCCTCTGTACATGTGTCTCCCTGGTGTCTCCGCCTCTTCTTATAAGAACAACAGCCCTATTGGATTAGGGTCCCACCCTTATGGCCTCATTTAATCTAAATTACCTCTTTGAAGGCCCTATCTCCAAACACAGACACATTGGGAATTAGGGTTTCAACACATAGATTATTTTTTCTTTCAACTGAAGTATAGTTGACTTACAATGTCGCATTAGTTTCAGACAGACAGCAAAGCAACACATGGACTTTGGTGGGACACAATTCAGTTCATAATATTACTTAAAAGGATACAGTGGCAAAGATATAATTCCACATGCTTTCTGGTCATAAGCTTGGTGGCTTCACTCTGTTATCTAATTCCAAACTCATCAACAGGCAAATTTTGATCCTTTTTTTTTTCTTGATCTTTTTTTTTTTAAATAGGCACCTTATTATAAACACAGGTCATAAAGTCCCAGACTTACCATTAGCCACATAAATATAGACCCTGCTCACTGTTTAATATTATTAAGCTTGTACAACTTTAGCATGGTTTTGAGGTCAGCAACCTCAGTGTCTATCTAAGTGGGGGTCTGATCTTGCTGAGATGTAATATCACTATTTCTGTTCTCATTACCAGCAGCTTTCTTTTGTTCAATGAATACAGTTCTTTGATTCTGCTCTTTTCTACACTGAAATCTAATTTTGTATCTGTTCTGATTTTTATTACTTCATCCATAACTTGTTTTAATTGATATAGTTCAAGTTTCATTTTCTCATTTTCTGCTTTGAAGGATGGAAATTTGCTCCTCTTCATAATAATCGTATCCTTTTTCACATTAGCAACCTGAGACATTATCTGCTGAAGAATGATGTCCTGCTACATCTTGGTGACATATCTTTGTAGATGAGATCCATGTTGGCCTCCATGATCTTGACCAATGCAGATGCATAATTTCTGCTTGTCGAGTAGTAAACCCATTTCCTTCAAGTAAACACACTAAGGCATGGGTTTATGGCTCATTTGGGACTGATGTATTTGAACTTTAGTTAAAATATGGTGACAGCTTTTTTTTTACAATTTTTTATTTTATTTATTTATTTGTTTATTTTATTTTTTGGCTGTATTAGGTCTTCGTTGCTGTGCATGGGCTTTTCTTTATAGTTGTGGCAAGCAGGGGCCACTCCTCGCTGGGGTGCATGGGCTTCTCATTGAGGTGGCTTCTACTGTCGCAGAGCACAGGCTCTAGGCACGTGGGCTTCAGCAGTTGCAGCTCACGGGCTCAGTAGTTGCGGCATGTGGGCCCTAGAGGGTGCGGGCTTCAGTAGTTGTGGCTCGCGGGCTCTAGTAGTTGTGGCTCGTGGGCTCTAGAGCACAGGCTCAGTAGGTATGGCACACGGCTTTGTTGCTCTGCAGCATGTGGGATCTTACCAGACCGGGGCACGAACCCGTGTCCCCTGCATCGGCAGGCGGACTCTCAACCACTGCGCCACCAGGGAAGCCCTTGGGACAGCTTTATGATGTGGGTCTTGACTTCAGGTGTAGGCTTCTGTCCAGCTCTACTGCTTACTAGTTCTGTTACCTTGTGCAATATCATTTGACTTTTTATCATCTCTTTGTTCATTCACTCAGTGGACATGAACATCTCTTTTGAGATATATTGTGGAAACTAAAGCTGCGTTAGAAGGGTAGCTCTAAGGATGATCAGAGTTGAGAAGTATTTTTTGGATGTGTGTGTGCTGAGAGGACGAAGGTCACAGAGATGGAGATATTGGAGGCTTAAGATGAATAAGGTAATCAAACTAGATACAACAGGGGACAGATGAGATGGAGGCTGAGATGAGGTGTTATCCTCAGGAATAAGGATGGTCCATCTTCTATGAGTTTACATATGCAAATGTGCTGTGATACAGCCGATGGCTGTTGGTTTCCTCTTTAAAGGCAAGGGGGAGATATATTTCAAAGCACCAGTTTAAACTGTTTCTTTTTTATTTTTCACTAACAAAGAAGCCCTCAGGGTTTGCAAACCTACAAATAGTAATTTTCCTTTTTTATTCTTAATGAGAAGCATACAGTGCTTTTTAACATTACCACGTCTGGTGATCTGAATGTTAGTTTGGTGAGTTAAAGACAAATAAATTTGCCCTAAGTGAGCTCCTCAAATGACATCCCTGTTCCTAGTCCAATTTCTTAAATAGAAAATCAGGTAGGATTTGCATAATTTGGTAGGCAATTACTGTTTACAGGACTGTTCTAGGTTCCAGGGGAAAACCTAAGATAGTAAGACTTAGTCTCTGTCTTCAAGGAGCTTACAGTCTAGGCAGAGTCACACATTCAGCCCTAATATGAGCTTGTCCGTACAGGAGGGTTTCTTCCTTGGCAGCAGAGGTCAGGGCAGTGAAAGACGAAGGACCTACAGGTGGGAAACGTGGAAGTATTTGGTTCTGGGAAAGGAAACAAAAGGAGGAAATTTGGAAAAGTGATATAAAGAGAAGGAGGCACACATGTTTCTCAGAACCTCAGAGAAAAACTTCATGGTAGAGAAGGCTCTAATTTGAATCTTCACGTGGAAGCAGGAAAAGAAAACTGGGGCATTCCAACCTGGGGCAGGGCGGAGAAGCATGAAGTAAGGCAAAGGGGAAAATGTGCCTGATATGGTAGGTGGAGAAAAGAGCTCCTTTATTGAGGATCTAAGGTGTGCCTTTCCGGGTGTGCATGGATAAAGTAGGATACTTGGTAGTAATAAAGAGAATGAACATAATCACACTACTCTATATAAAATAGACAATCAACAAGGACCTACTGTATAGCACAGGGTACTCTCCTCAATATTCTGTAATAACCTATACGGGAAAAGAACCTGAAAAAGAATGAATATATGTATATGTATAACTGAATCACTGCTGTACACTGGAAACTAACACAATATTGTAAATCAGCTCTACTCCAATATAAAATAAAAATTAAACTAAAAAAAGGAAGAGAAATAAAACTGCAAAGGTTGGTTGGGGCTAGTTTGCTTTGAATGTCAGGCTGGAGAGGCTGCACATTAATCTGTAGGCAACATGCAAGTCATCGAAGTTGTGAACTTGGTGGGTTGAAGGGAGAATGCAAGGCAGAGGGAGGTGTGACCACGCATGAGGTGAGGTTCCAAGCTTCTCAGGCACGCTCCGTTGTCCCACCAGATTTTATCTACAAAATACATATTTGAAGATAAAATTATTAATAATTTGAAGATGACAACTGCAGAGCATTAAACCCCAAGGATGGGGCCCTTCTGAGCATGGGTCCCCATGTGACTACACTAGATGCATGTCTGTGAAGCAGGGTCTGGAGTGGCCTTTAAGAATATTGTTTCAGGGGCTTCCGGGAAGATGGCGGAAGAGTAAGACGCGGAGATCACCTTCTTCCCCACAGATACACCAGAAATACATCTACACGTGGAACAACTCCTACAGAACACCTACTGAACGCTGGCAGAAGACCTCAGACCTCCCAAAAGGCAAGAAACCCCCCACGTACCTGGGTAGGGCAAAAGAAAAAAGAATAAACAGAGACAAAAGGATAGGGACGGGACCTGCACCAGCAGGAGGGAGCTGTGAAGGAGGAAAGGTTTCCACACACTAGGAAGCCCCTTCGCGGGCAGAGACTGCAGGTGGCGGAGGGGGGAAGCTTCGGAGCCTCGGAGGAGAGCGCAGCAACAGGGGTGCGGAGGGCACAGCGGGGAGATTCCCGCACAGAGGATCAGGACCGACCGGCACTCACCAGACCGAGAGGCTTGTCTGCTCCCCGCCGGGGTGGGTGGGGCTGGGAGCTGAGGCTCGGGCTTCGGTTGGAGCGCAGGGAGAGGACTGGGGTGGGCGGCGTGAACACAGCCTGCAGGGGGTTAGTGCGCCACGGCTAGCCGGTGGGGGAGTCCAGGAAAAAGTCTGGACCTGCCGAAGAGGCAAGAGACTTTTTCTTCCCTCTTTGTTTCCTGGTGCGCGAGGAGAGGGGATTAAGAACGCTGATTAAAGGAGCTCCAGAGACGGGCGCGAGCCACGGCTATCAGCATGGACCCCAGAGACGGGCATGAGACGCTAAGGCTGCTGCTGCCGCCACCAAGAAGCCTGTGTGCGAGCACAGGTCACTATCCACAGCCCCCTTCCGGGGAGCCTGTGCAGCCCACCACTGCCAGGGTCCTGGGATCCAGGGACAACTTCCCCGGGAGAACGCACGGCGTGCCTCAGGCTGGTGCAACGTCACACGGGCCTCTGCCGCCGCAGGCTCGGCCCGCACTCCGTGCCCCTCCCTCCCCCCCGGCCTGAGTGAGCCAGAGCCCCCAATCAGCGACTCCTTTAACCCCGTCCTGTCTGAGCGAAGCACAGACGCCCTCCAGCGACCTACACGCAGAGGCGGGTCCAAATCCAAAGCTGAGCCCCTGGGAGCTGTGAGAACAAAGAAGAGAAAGGGAAATCTCTCCCAGCAGCCTCAGAAGCAGCGGATTAAAGCTCCACAATCAACTTCATGTACCCTGCATCTGTGGAATACATGAATAGACAACGAATCATCCTAAATTGAGGAGCCGTGTGGATGAAAGGCTCTTGGTGCTGCAGTCAGGAGTCAGCGCTGTGCCTCTGAGGTGGGAGAGCCAACTTCAGGACACTGGTCCACAAGAGACCTCCCAGCTCCACATAATATCAAATGGTGAAATCTCCCAGAGATCTCCATCTCAACACCAGCACCCAGCTTCACTCAACGACCAGCAAGCTACAGTGCTGGACACCCTATGCCAAATGATTAGCAAAACAGGAACACAACCCCGCCGATTCGCAGAGAGGCTGCCTAAAATATAATAAGTCCACAGACACCCCAAAACATACCACCAAAAGTGGACCTGCCCACCAGAAAGACAAGATCCAGCCTCATCCACCACAACACAGGCACTAGTCCCCTCCACCAGGAAGCCTACACAGCCCACTGAACCAACCTTAGCCACTGGGGACAGACACCAAAAACAACGGGAACTACGAACCTGCAGCCTGCAAAAAGGAGACCCCAAACACAGTAAGATAAGCAAAATGAGAAGACAGAAAAACACACAGCAGATGAAGGAGCAAGATAAAAACCCACCAGACCTAACAAATGAAGAGGAAATAGGCAGTCTACCTGAAAAAGAATTCAGAATAATGATAATAAAGATGATCCAAAATCTTGGAAATAGAATGGACAAAATGCAAGAAACATTTAACAAGGACCTAGAAGAACTAAAGATGAAACAAACAACGATGAACAACACAATAAATGAAATTAAAAATACTCTAGATGGGATCAATAGCAGAATAACTGAGGCAGAAGAACGGATAAGTGACCTGGAAGACAAAATAGTGGAAATAACTACTGCAGAGCAGAATAAAGAGAAAAGAATGAAAAGAACTGAGGACAGTCTCGGAGACCTCTGGGACAACATTAAACGCACCAACATTCGAATTATAGGGGTTCCAGAAGAAGAAGAGAAAAAGAAAGGGACTGAGAAAATATTTGAAGAGATTATAGTTGAAAACTTCCCTAATATGGGAAAGGAAATAGTGAATCAAGTCCAGGAAGCACAGAGAGTCCCATACAGGATAAATCCAAGGAGAAATATGCCAAGACACATATTAATCAAACTGTCAAAAATTAAATACAAAGAAAACATATTAAAAGCAGCAAGGGAAAAACAACAAATAACACACAAGGGAATCCCCATAAGGTTAACAGCTGATCTTTCAGCAGAAACTCTGCAAGCCAGAAGGGACTGGCAGGGCATATTTAGAGTGATGAAGGAGAAAAACCTGCAAGCAAGCTTACTCTACCCAGCAAGGATCTCATTCAGATTTGATGAGGAAATTAAAACCTTTACAGACAAGCAAAAGCTGAGACTTCAGCACCACCAAACCAGCTCTACAACAACTGCTAAAGGAACTTCTCTAGGGAAGAAACACAAGAGAAGGAAAAGACCTACAATAACGAACCCAAAACAATTAAGAAAATGGGAATAGGAACATACATATCAATAATTACCTTAAATGTAAATGGACTAAATGCTCCCACCAAAAGAAACAGATTGGCTGAATGGATACAAAAACAAGATCCATATATTTGCTGTCTACAAGAGACCCACTTCAGACGTAGAGACACGTACAGACTGAAAGTAAGGGGATGGAAAAAGATATTTCATGCAAATGGAAACCAAAAGAAAGATGGAGTAGCAGTTCTCATATCAGACAAAATAGACTTTAAAATAGAGACTATTAGAAGAGACAAAGAAGGACACTACATAATGATCAAGGTATCTTTCCAAGAAGAAGATATAACAATTGTAAATATTTATGCACCCAACATAGGAGCACCTCAATACATAAGGCAAATACTAACAGCCATAAAAGGGGAAATTGACAGTAACACATTCATAGTAGGGGACTTTAACATCCCAAATTATTTCAGATCAGAAATAAATGAAAAAGAAACAAAGGAAATGATAGCAAAGATCAATAAAACTAAAAGCTGGTTCTTTGAGAAGATAAACAAAATTGATAAACCATTAGCCAGACACATCAAGAAAAAAAGGGAGAAGACTCAAATCAATAGGATTAGAAATGAAAAAGGAGAAGTAACCACTGACACTGCAGAAATAAAAAGATCTTGAGAGATTACTACAAGCAACTCTATGCCAATAAAATGGACAACCTGGAAGAAATGGACAAATTCTTAGAAATGCACAACCTGCCAAGACTGAATCAGGAAGAAATAGAAAATATGGACAGACCAATCACAAGTAGTGAAATTGAAACTGTGATTAAAAATCTTCCCACAAACAAAAGTCCAGGACTAGATGGCTTCACAGGTGAATTCTATCAAATATTTAGAGAAGAGCTAACACCCATCCTTTTCAAACTCTTCCAAAATATAGCAGAGGAAGGAACACTCCCAAACTCATTCTACGAGGCCACCATCACCTTGATACCAAAACCAGACAAGGATGTCACAAAGAAAGAAAACTACAGGCCAATATCACTGATGAACATAGATGCAAAAATCCTCAACAAAATACTAGCAAACAGAATCCAACAGCACATTAAAAGGATCATACACCCTGATCAAGTGGGGTTTATTCCAGGAATGCAAGGATTCTTCAATATACGCAAAACAATTAATGTGATAAACCATATTAACAAATTGAAGGAGAAAAACCATATGATCATCTCAATAGATGCAGAGAAAGCTTTCAACAAAATTCAACACCCATTTATGATAAAAACCCTGCAGAAAGTAGGCATAGAGGGAACTTTCCTCAACATAATAAAGGCCATATATGACAAACCCACAGCCAACATCATCCTCAATGGTGAAAAACTGAAAGCATTTCCCCTAAGATCAGGAACAAGACAAGGTTGCCCACTCTCACCACTCTTATTCAACATAGTTTTGGAAGTTTTAGCCACAGCAATCAGAGAAGAAAAGGAAATAAAAGGAATCCAAATCGGAAAAGAAGAAGTAAAGCTGTCACTGTTTGCAGATGACATACTATACATAGAGAATACTAAAGATGCTACCAGAAAACTACTAGAGCTAATAAATGAATTTGGTAAAGTAGCAGGATATAAAATTAATGCACAGAAATCTCTGGCATTCCTATACACTAATGATGAAAAATCTGAAAGTGAAATCAAGAAAACACTCCCATTTACCATTGCAACAAAAAGAATAAAATATCTAGGAATAAACCTACCTAAGGAGACAAAAGACCTGTATGCAGAAAATTATAAGACATTGATGAAAAAATTAAAGATGATACAAATAGATGGAGAGATATACCATGTTCTTGGATTGGAAGAATCAACATTGTGAAAATGACTCTACTACCCAAAGCAATCTACAGATTCAATGCAATCCCTATCAAACTACCACTGGCATTTTTCACAGAACTAGAACAAAAAATTTCACAATTTGTATGGAAACACAAAAGACCGGAATAACCAAAGCAATCTTGAGAACAAAAAACGGAGCTGGAGGGATCAGGCTCCCTGACTTCAGACTATACTACAAAGCTACAGTAATCAAGACAGTATGGTACTGGCACAAAAACAGAAAGTTAGATCAGTGGAACAGGATAGAAAGCCCAGAGATAAACCCACGCACATACAGTCACCTTATCTTTGATAAGGGAGGCAGGAATGTACAGTGGAGAAAGGACAGCCTCTTCAATAAGTGGTGCTGGGAAAACTGGACAGGTACATGTAAAAGTTTGAGATTAGATCACTCCCTAACACCATACATAAAAATAAGCTCAAAATGGATTAAAGACCTAAATGTAAGGCCAGAAACTATCAAACTCTTAGAGGAAAACATAGGCAGAACACTCTATGACATAAATCACAGCAAGATTCTTTCTGACCCACCTCCCAGAGAAATGGAAATAAAAACAAAAATAAACAAATGGGACCTAATGAAACTTCAAAGCTTTTGCACAGCAAAGGAAACCATAAAGAAGACCAAAAGGCAACCCTCAGAATGGGAGAAAATATTTGCAAATGAAGCAACTGACAAAGGATTAATCTCCAAAATTTATAAGCAGCTCATGCAGCTCAATAAGAAAAAAACAAACAACCCAATCCAAAAATGGGCAGAAGACCTAAATAGACATTTCTCCAAAGAAGATATACAGACTGCCAACAAACACATAAAAGAATGCTCAACTTCATTAATCATTAATGCAAATCAAAACTACAATGAGATATCAGCTTACACCAGTCAGAATGGCCATCATCAAAAAATCTAGAAACAATAAATGCTGGAGAGGGTATGGAGAAAAGGGAACCCTCTTGCACTGTTGGTGGGAATGTAAGTTGATACAGCCACTGTGGAGAACAGTATGGAGGTTCCTTAAAAAACTACAAATAGAACTACCATATGACCCAGCAATCCCACTACTGGGCATATACCCTGAGAAAAGCATAATTCAAAGAGTCATGTACCAAAATGTTCATTGCAGCTCTATTTACAATAGCCCAAAGATGGAAACAACCTAAGTGTCCATCATCGGATGAATGAGTAAAGAAGATGTGGCACATATATACGATGGAATATTACTCAACCATAAAAAGAAACGAAATTGAGCTATTTGTAATGAGGTGGATAGACCTAGAGTCTGTCATACAGAGTGAAGTAAGTCAGAAAGAGAAAGACAAATACCGTATGCTAACACATATATATGGAATTTAAGGGAAAAAATGTCATGAAGAACTTAGGGGTAAGACAGGAATAAAGACACAGACCTACTAGAGAATGGACTTGAAGATATGGGGAGGGGGAAGGGTAAGCTGTGACAAAGCGAGAGAGAGGCATGGACATATATACACTACCAAACGTAAAATAGATAGCTAGTGGGAAGCAGCCACATAGCACAGGGAGATCAGCTCGGTGCTTTGTGACCACCTGGAGGGGTGGGATAGGGAGGGTGGGAGAGAGGGAGACGTAAGATGGAAGAGATATGGGAACATATGTATATGTATAACTGATTCACTTTGTTATAAATCAGAAACTAAAACACCATTGTAAAGCAATTATACTCCAATAAAGATGTTAAAAAATATTGTTTCATTAGAATGGAGGTGGAAATAGTTGAGGCTATGGTGCAGTAGACTGAGGATAGGATGGGAGTTGATGTAGATGATAACTGTAAGGGTAGAAGGAGGGATATTCATAGAGCATAAGGGTCTATTAGGTTGGAAGAAAGCCTTTTGAGAGTTTTGGGGAAAGGATAGGTAAATTAAGCATGCTTGTGGACACATGGGTTAAGAGCAAGTAAGAGAAGGTATGAAGGATGGGGCTAATTGCTACAGTAAAGATCTCACAAGAGTAAGTAGAGTAAAGATTGTATCAACGGTATAGATGGAGGGGGTGGGAAAAGAAGAGGGCAAGGTCCGAGCTAGGAAGGCAGAAGGCAGCCTGAATTTAGATGGAGTGGCTGATGTGACATTAACATCAGGTGGCCCCAAACTTAGTAAAGAAGATGATGTCATCCGCGGAGAGTGCAGATACCTCAGTGGGGCTGAGGACTCAAGAGAAATTCGGGAAATTCTGGGGAAATTGATGGATGGAAATGAGTCAGGAGTGTTAGAGCACGGGTTTCAATTATGCTGTTAATCAGCGGCGTGGCTTTAGGCTGATCACTTCATCTCTATGAACCTGTTTATTCCTCGGTAAAATTATATATTTACAAGATAACACATAGTTATACAGTGTTCAGTATTCTAAGTACTTTACATCTGTTCACTTAATTCTCACAACAATCCCATAATGAGAAAGAGAGGAATGGAGAGGCTAAATGACTTGTCTGAGTCATCCAGGCAGTGGTGGGAGAGCTGGGGTTTGAACCCGTGCATCTAGCTCTAGGGACTGTACTTATCACCTCTGAGCCATGGTGTCTTGGGTACCTTAACACCTAGTGATCTCTTAAGTCTTAAAAGGTGCTGACATCCCATGTGTCTATAAAACTAACTTTTTTAGGTGGACTGGTAGCTTCTTCATTCTTCTTGTAACCCTCGCAGGAAAGGCTTGCAATGGCCGCAAGGTGGCAGCATTAACTCAGAGATACCTGGCCTTGAACTAACCCCGAAGTCAGAATTGGCCCCTTTCTTCCCCTTTACTTTTCTCAAACCCCAAAGTATACTTATTTGAAGGTGAAGTCACAGCTTGACCTTGTGAGGAGCCCAACGGTGAAGGAGCCACAGAAGTCAAAGCAGAAGTATCCCCATAGGAATGAAGAACCTTTGAGAGGGAAGAGGAAGAAGATAAATCCAGGAGCACGAGGAAATGATGAGTTATCCGTTTAGTAAGCAGCTGATTCTGGGTCTCTCACTCGCCAAGAGCCAGTACTATTCCATTTTACCATGTTAATAGTCTTCATTTTAAGAAGTTTAATTTTTTTAGAATATTAAATGCAGATAAAGGAGAGTACTAAATTATTTTATAGAGTCAGATGTTTTGGCTAGATTGTCACAGTTGTTAGATGTTGGACCTACAAGGTGAAGTTTTCTCTTTCCTTCTCTCTCTTTCCTTTCTCCCCCTTCCCCTTCCCTCTTCTCTTCCCTTTTTCTTCTTCTCCTTCTTCTTCTTCTTCTTCTTCTTCTTCTTCTTCTTCTTCTTCTTCTTCTTCTTCTTCTTCTTCTTCTTCTTCTTCTCCTTCTCCTTCTCCTCCTCCTCCTTCCTCTTCCTCTTCTTCCTCTTCTTCTTCCTCTTCTTCCTCTTCTTCTTCTTCTTCTTCTTCTTCTTTTTCCTCTTCTTCTTCTTCTTCTTCCTCCCCTTCCTCCCCTTCTTCTTCTTCTTCTTCTTCTTTCTTCTTCTTCTTCTTCCTCCTCTTCTTCCCCCTCTTCTTCTTCTTCCTCTTCCTCTTCTTCTTCTTCTCCTTCTCCTCCTCCTCCTTCTCCTTCTTCTTCCCCTTCTTCTTCTTCTTCCTCCCCTTCTTCTTCTTCTTCTTCCTCTTCTTCCTCTTCTTCCTCCTCTTCTTCCTCCTCTTCTTCTTCTTCCTCTTCTTCTTCCTCCTCTTCCTCTTCTTCTTCTCCTTCTCCTCCTCCTCCCCCCCTCCTCCCCCTCCTCCCCCTCCTCCCCCTCGTCCCCCTCCTCCCCTCCTCCTCTCCCTCCCCTCCCCCTCCCCCTCCCCCTGCTCCTCCTCCTCCTCCTCCTCTCTTTTTAATCTTTCTCCCCTTTTCTCTCCCTCTTTCTCTCTCCATCCTCCCTTTGGTTGTTGTAGTGATCAAATAAAATAACAATGAGGAAAGTCTAGTCTTTGGGTTGGATGTGTGGGTCAGAAGATTAGATCCTACAAAATTTGAAGAGTGGTGCAAAAACATCCTTGGCCTCTTAACACCTAGCTTGCTACTTACTTGGCCACTTCTTATTTGATCAAAAAAACTTAAATTTATTCTAACAGAAATTTTTTTATAAAAGGAAAAGAAAAATTGTAAATAAGCTTCACTTTTGTAGCTGACTCTATTGGAACATGCATTTGTGAGTCCCTGTGGGAAGCAGGACCCTCTTCTGGATTCTGAGAGCAGCCCTGTTCTTCTACACTGATTCCCAAAAGGAGCAGTAGAGCACGGTGTAAAACTATGTAGACTTTAAGTCAGACAGACTTGAGCATCTCCTTACTTCCTGGAGTGACAAGCTGCTCCAAGTTTGTGTGTTGTATCCCTTGCTCTAGTCTTGGAATCAGTCAGTTCTCCAAGGAGTTCCTTTTATTGGAGATTATTATTAGAAACCAAGATTAGGGTGTTAGGTATATACTGAAGTTTTCACAACTGTAAAACTGGAAGGATAATATCAATACATTTCTCGTAGAGTTGGGTGAACAGTAAGTGAAAAAACACACTCATATAGTACTTAGCAAGGGCTGAAACACAGGAAGCATCCAATATGTGATCATTCAGTAGGGGCTGGAAGAGAAGACTGCTTCCTGTAAGCTCCATGCTAAAGCTCATTTAAAATCAAGTTGATCGGAAAAAAATTTCATGAAACTGTTTTGATCCATAAAAGTCCTTGTAACTTGAGGTTCCTTAGAGACGGATTTAGGCAAATGGAAATTTTGATGAAGTCTATCATCTGTATTTAAAATTAGAAATTTTGGGCTTCCCTGGTGGCGCAGTGGTTGGGAGTCCGCCTGCCAATGCAGGGGATGCAGGTTCGTGCCCCGGTCCGGGAGGATCCCACATGCCGCAGAGCAGCTGGACCCGTGAGCCATGGCCACTGAGCCTGCGCGTCTGGAGCCTGTGCTCCGCAACGGGAGAGGCCACAACAGTGAGAGGCCCACGTACTGCAAAAAAAAATAATAAATAAAATAAAATAAAATTAGAAATTTTAATTTCTAATTTTAAATATAGATGAAATTAAAATGAAAATTAGAAATTTTAATTTTAAATAAAAATGAAATGAAAATTTCTCCCCGTTTAGTCTTAGAGAAAGTACCAAATCCCACATTCTCACAGGACATCTTCTATAGGCTGAGTGGGGATGGCTGGACCCTGCAGCTCCTTTGAAGGCATTTTTGATGAAACTTGATCACCAGTCATTTTAGCCCTTGCTTGAAGGCCTGGAGCTCCCCCTGGGCCTTTAAGCCTTTCCACATCACAATAATGTTTCATTCCCTCAGGAAAGTGGTGGGTTTTTGGGGGGTTTTTTTTTGTTTGTTTTTTTTCTTAGTTGTCTTTTTTTTTTAACATCTTTATTGGCATATAATTGCTTTACAATGGTGTGTTAGTTTCTGCTTTAAAACAAAGTGAAACAGTTATACATATACATATATCCCCATATCTCTTCCCTCTTGCGTCTCCCTCCCTCTCACCCTCCCTATCCCACCCCTCTAGGTGGTCACAAAGCACCGAGCAGATCTCCCTGTGCTATGTGGCTGCTTCCCACTAGGTATCTATTTTACATTTGGTAGTGTATATATGTCTATGCCACTCTCTCACTTTCTCCCAGCTTACCCTTCCCCCTCCTTATATCCTCAAGTCCATTCTCTAGTAGGTCTGCATTTTTATTCCCGTCTTGCCCCTAGGTGGGAATGTAAATTGATACAGCCACTATGGAGAACAGTATGGAGGTTCCTTAAAAAACTAAAATTAGAACTACCATAAAACCCAGCAATCCCACTACTGGGCATATACCCTGAGAAAAGCATAATTCAAAAAGAGTCATGTACCACAATGTTCATTGCAACTCTATTTACAATAGCCAGGACATGGAAGCAACCTAAGTGTCCATCGACAGATGAATGGATAAAGAAGATGTGGCACATATATACAATGGAATATTACTCAGCCATAAAAAGAAACGAAACTGAGTTATTTGTAGTGAGGTGGATGGACCTAGAGGCTGTCATACAGAGTGCAGTAAGTCAGAAAGAGAAAAACAAATACCGTATGCTAACACATATATATGGAATCTAAGAAAGTGGTGTTTTGATCACTCGTTTGCATGTTACTGAGCTCTGGATTGGGGTTGAGTCCCTCCAGAGGCTCCCACACCTACACAGATGCCAGCTTCTGGATGATTCCAGGCCTCTCATACAGTGTGGTACCTCTCAAGCTCTGAAGCAACCTGCAGTCGCAGCTGAACTGCTTTTCCACTTACGTCGTAGCCTCAGGAAATCTTTTACGCTTTGAAATCTGAGGACTTCTGAGACTGAACAGCTTTTCTTTTCCTTTGCAGGCTTCAGAAACCCCCGTAGTTGAAGGTTCTGAATTAAGGTCTCAGAATTCCCAAGGAACTAGGTATGTTTTCCCTGACTTTTTTTTTTTTTCAACATTCTTCATACTGTGGGTAAAAATAATGGGTTTTTTTTAAGGAGAAAGGGGCTCAGAAGTAGGTATAAAAAAAGGACTCAGTTCCATTTTCCCCACTTCCCTCTGCCACATGAAAAACTGAGACGATGAACCTCTCCTAGGTAATTTTTGGGTCATCTTTTCTTAAACAGAAACTGATATAGTCATTTCTAGGTAGAATGCTGCTACCAGCTGGTGTTAATAAAGTCTGGGACTCAAGTTCATATGACTGACCCATAGTTTTTCAAAATATTTTTTTGTTGAAGTATAGTTGATTTACAATGTTGTGCTAGTTTCTGGTATACAGCAAAACGATTCAGTTATAGATACATATATTATATATAATATATATATGTATATATAATATATAAATATATATGACCTTGTCATTTATCTATTTTATATAGAGATACATATTTTATATTTTGTATCTGTTAATCCCAAACTCCTAATTTATCCCTCCCCCACCTCCTTTCCCCTTTGGTAACCATAAGTTTGTTTTCTATTGATTGACGGATAGTTTAATGAAAAGATAAATTAGTTTGTATTGAGCACCCACCGTAGACCACACAGTGGCTAGATTTTCTCATATTTTATCTCCCTTAATCCTTTATTGTCTCTTTTTTCGTGGAATTTAGTCTATGGTTTTCCCTTGAGATTCTTCTTTTGGAAATCCCCCAATGCGATGTGATGGCTGAGGTGTTCTTCAAACACCTTTAGAAACAATTTTGATAACACTTTTATTTTCAGATTATCTATCTTGGTGGTTTCTACTTTTATAATCCCTTAATCCTTGAAGTTTTAATGGTTTTCAGTTTTCAACACACTTTCTTATTTGTTATTTATTTATTTAGCCACGCCACACGGCTTGTGGGATCTTAATTCCCTGACCAGGGATCGAACCCGGGCCCTCGGCAGTAAAAGTGCATAGTCTTAACCACTGGACCGCCAGGGAATTCCCTCATATTTGTTATTTATTAAATAAAGCAGTTGATCACAGGCTACCTTTAAATATTTTCTTTAAATGTCTTTACTTTTTCAAGGCTCCTTCTGATATTTATTTTAGGCCTATGCAGAAAAGCTTGGCCTTTGTAGGACTTTGGTGGGAGGGAACACAGCAGCAGTGGCAGCAATGGGATTTAGATTCAGGTCTTCAGGGGTGGTGCTGGGCAAAGCAAAGCTTTCCTCTCTCTGCCCTGACTCCAAATTCTCTTTGCTGCTCTGGATCCAGACACATTTATTAATAGTGACACAATGCATAATAGAAAGTGTTGTCTATCAAGAGAACATAGAAATACTTTGAAGGTTAATTGATAGTATATGAAGATGGCAGTCTGGGGCAATTCAACATAGGGAGTGCATGATAACTGTTAGAAATCAGACCTACAGCTTAGGTATGTATAATTGGGTGGTCAGTATTAACCGTGAAAATAGATTAAATAAGCATTTGAGAAGGTGTTTTGGAATAGAATTCAGAAGTCAGCTGCCTTTCATTTTTGGAGTTTTTCTGCGTCATTTACCCTACCTTGTGTTGGGGAAGAGGTTGGTTTATGAAATAGGAAGGTGAGTATCTCTTTAGTTGAAGGACCACAGTACTTGGCAAGCAGTTCTCCCTTCCTAGACTCCCCCACCAATGAGCAGCAATAATTGGCTGGAATACTAGATCTTGAACTAACTGCTTTATCTCACCAAGTCTCAGTTTCTTCATATATATACATCTACACATGAATATGGGTCTGTAATATATGTGTATGCTATAAAATATATAATATACATAACTCATGGAATTGTGACTTAGTAAACCGTGAACACAAATAGAGTTTTATAATCTCTAGAACAGTGGTTCTCCACCAGGGATGACCCTGTGGACGTCTGGGACATTTGGCAGTATCTGGAGACATTGTTATTTGTCACAGCTGGGGAAGGGAGTCTGCTCCTGGTTTCTAGTGGATAGAGGCCAGGGATACTGCTAAAGCTCCCACAATGCACTGGACAGCCTTTCCCCTGCCTCACCCCCGCCTGCAACCAAAGAACTGTCCAGCCCATAATGTTTTTCTTAAATTAATTTTTATTGGAGTAGAGTTGATTTACAATGTTGTGTTAGATTCTGCTGCACAGCAAAGTGAATCAGTTATACATATACATATATCCACCCTTTTTTAGGTTCTTTTCTCATATAGGTCATTACAGAGTATTGAATAGAATTCTCTGTTATACAGTTGGTCCTTATTTACTTATCTATTTTATATATAGTAGCATGTATATGTCAATCCCAATCTCCCAATTTATCCCTCCCCCTCCGTGTTTCCCCCTTGGTAACCGAAAGTTTGCTTTCTACATTTGTGACTCTAATTCTGTTTTGTAAATAAGTTCATTTGTACCATTTTTAAAGATTCCACGTATAAGCGATACCATGTGATATTTGTCTTTTTCTGTCTGACTTTCTTCTCTCAGTATGACAAGCTCTAGGTCTATCCGTGTTGCTGCAAATGGCATTATTTCATTCTTTGTTTAATCCAGCACGTAATGTTAATAGTGATGAGGTTGATGGGTCCTGCTCTGGGGCTCTGTACAGATATTGCAGTTAAGAGGCCCCAGATTCCTAATATATATCAGGAAACTGCCTGTCATAGATGATAGGATACTGTGTCTGCTAAATTATAGAGTACACACACATGACAAAAGTCAAGAGGAAAAAAAGAAAAAAGAAGGACTGGCTAAATGTAATGAAAGTGCTGCTGGTTGGAAAGTTAATTGACACATTACTGAATGGAAATCTGTCAATAAGCAGAAGAAGGATAAAAATATAAAATGCTAGGAATTTATCTTAAGGAAAAAGAAGGGGACATGAGAGGACATCTACAAGGGTATTCCCTGGAGCACTGTTTATAAAGGTGGAAAATGGAAACCAGGACTGGAGTTTTATCATGGTTCCTGACCAGTAGCATTTCCAAACTGGCTGAGCCAGTCTTGTGACACCAGCTGCGACACTCGTGTGTGTAATCGTCATCTGAACATGACAGGCTGGGCTGTCTCCATTTGTGGTATAAAAAAGACTCCTTACCAATCTGATCACTGCACTTGCAGATAACCAAGGTCAGGCAGAGCTGAAGCCTTTTCTCCCTTAAATCCCTTCTTTTTCCCTTTCTCTCTTCCTCTGTCAGAGCCTGTTGTCACCCATTCTGCCACCGGGGACAGGAAAAACCTATAAGCACATCAGACTGAGGGAAAACAATAGGAGAGAGAGACAGGTCACTAGAATTAGGACACAAGTCTTGCTCCAGGCCTGCCCAGCCCCAGTCTCACTGTTAATTCTGAATATTTTTTATACTACGAGTCTTAGCTAATATGTTGGCACAGAAGGTGGACCCAGCTAGACAAGAGAACAAGAAGCTGTTTGTGGTGGGGTTAGTTAGCATGAAAAATGTTTAAACACTTTGCTATTGACGTTCTAATTAATTCACCAATATTTAGGTATGTGATCAAGGGGTCATGGTAGGCTGGGCGGTTGCTCAACTAATTGTGTGAATCAAGTCTCAAGCGCTTTGGGAGAGCAGAGAAGGGAGAACTTAATTGTAATCAGGATCAATAACAAAGACTTCTGATAGGAAGTGGAGAGGTATAATCTCAATTTAAATATATAAAGATAAAATGCAATTGAATTACTGTTGAGGGATAAACTTCTAAAGACATTAAAATTGTGGTTAAGAGCTTTGGATTTGATATCAGAGAGACCAAGGTTTTAATTCCACTTTCAAGACTTACCAGTTATGTGACTTTGGGCGATATTTTTCTCTTCTCTTCTTCTCCTTCTTCTTCTCTTTTTTCTTCTCCTTCTTCCTCTTCTTCCTCCTCCCCCCTTCCTCCTCCTACACCCCCTCCTTCTTCTTCATCTTATTATTATTACTATTATTTCATCATAATAGCTCTCCAGTCTTCATCTAAAAGCTACTAGATTTTAGGAGCCGATAGTAGCCAGAAAAAAGAGACCAAGTATAAAATATACTGACAACTGGAAATAATCTAAGTAAAAAACAAAGCTCCATTTGCATATTTTATATCATGGAGCATTGTTGAAAAAGGTGAACATTTTGAAATAAGAGTATCGTATATACTCCTTGGGTATATTTTGCACAGTTTACACATTTATACAGTTTCTCCTTGTGTAAAATGAGGAAAATAATATGATCAACCCCAAAGAGTTGGTTTGAGGATTAAATAAGTTAACTTCAAGTAAAGCTCTTGGAGCAGTGCCTGGCATACAGTAAGCTCTTACTATGCTTAGTACCATATAATTCTATTGGCATACGGGAAATCTCTGTAGAGGCTATACTCTTAGGAGTGGAATAAAAAAACAAGGAATGAGGGATTTATACTTTTTACTTCATGCTATTCTCTTTTTGATTTTTTAAAAACGGAATAAACAAAATCTTAAAAGCTAGGCTACAAGACATATCATATTTTGTTTCATATGATGTAAACAGGTAGAATAATTCAAGCTCTGGGCGTATGGACATTGGGTTCAGAAGTATAAGGATGTGAATTTAACTCTGACCCCTACTAATTAGGTTATTCTCGTCAATATTAAGCTCCCAAGAGAGTAGGCATAATAGTACTTATCTCACAGGATTAAATGCTGTAATGTAATAGAAGGGTCTAGCAGGTGCCTTACACAGAGTACTTTCTCAATATATCTTAGTTTTCTATTTTTATATCATCCCTCTATACTTTCATCTGTTTCACTGGCTCCTCTCCTTTAATTGCCAGGCTAAATTGAAGTTAACCTCAGTGGAGAATAGCACAGAAGCAACAGAGTTCATCCTCTTGGGATTCACAGATGACCCCAACCTCCAGGTTCCCCTCCTCCTGGTATTTTTGTTCATCTACCTCATCACTTTGGTTGGGAATCGGGGGGGATGGTGCTGGTCATCTACTCAGACTCCCACCTCCACACTCCAATGTCCTTCTTCCTCAGCAACCTTTCCTTTGTCGATCCGGGTCACTCCTCAGCCGTAGCTCCCCAGACGGTGGCTGCACTGCACTCAGGAAACAAACTCATCTCCCACAATGGATGTGCTCCTCAGTCCTTCTTCTTTGTGGGTTTTGCCACCGTCAAGTGCTACCTCCTGGCCTCCACGGCCTGTGACCCCCGTGCAGTGCTGTGTAGGCCCCTTCATTACACCAGCACCATGATAGCAGGTGTGTATGCCCTCCTGAGGCTGGGCTCCTATGTCTGTGGCTTCCTCAATGCCTGTGGCTTCCTCAATGCCTGCATCCACTCAGCAGACACCTTCAGACTCTCCTTCTGTGGTTCAAATGGGATGAATCACTTTTTCTGCGAAGTCCCTCCACTCCTGGCTCTCTCGTGCTCCAACACAGGCATGAGCAAGCTGGTGGCCTTCTTTGTCGTGGGCCAGTGTCTTTTTCACCCTCCTGGTCATCCTTATCTCTTACTTCTTCATATACATGGCCGTTTGATGGAGGCATTCTGCGGAAGGAAGGAAGAAAGCCTTCTCCACCTTTGCGTCCCATCTCACGGCCATCTCCATTTTGTATGGAACAATCATCTTCATGTACTTACAGCCCAGCTCCACCCAGTCCATGGACATGGACAAAATAGCATCTGTATTTTACACGGTGGTGATTCCCATGCTGAACCCCTTGGTCTACAGTCTTAGGAACAAAGAAGTGAAACATACTCTCTGGAAAATACTCAACAAACTTAATTCCCAGTCTTTAAGTGTGAGTAGGAAGTAGGCAGGTAACTAAGGGATGAACCTTCCCCCCAGACCTAGATGCCACCCCAACTTTTGAGGTTTGGCAGATTTCATTTCTTTCTTCTCCAAGAACAGTGGTTACTTCTGCTGTTAGGAAAAGTGGTAAAAAAAAAAAGCAGCCCTTTGAAATGTCTCACTCAGAAAAATAACCTTATATTTAGTGAACAACACCCTGGGATGTTTAAAATCTTTCCTGCATTAGTTTCCCGACACGGTTTAAAGCAGAAGATCAAAGCATAAATTGAGTGCACTGACTTTCCCTCTCCCTATTTTAATTGGAAAAAATTTTCTATTTGTTATTAAAACGTGGTGTAAGGACTACATCTTCATTGAATAATAGTTGTCAACTGGAAGGCACAGCCTTATGCTTTTCGTTTCTTTGATCCGTGAGTTTGAAAGTTAAAGTGTCTAATGCTGACAAAGGATGTTTCAATATTTTTAATAATGTCTCAAAGAAGGTTGTAATTGAAAGGACAAGGCACTGGACCAAGAGTCAGGTGACCCAGTATGAAATCCTTCTAACCCCGATCCTTCTGCGCCCACTCTCATTCCCATCCTCACTCATAGACTGTGTACTTTTGTGTTCTCCATCTCCTTCTGTTAAAGTGTTAGGACAACTTTGGTAGAAAACAATAAGCCACCTTGTGTATGTATGTTTCCGTAGATAAATTGTTTAAACTTTAACCTGAATAAGTATATCTCTTTTTAGAGTTCCTGCACTCTGTTCTATGCTTTTGGCCTTGGTCTAACATAATAACCAAAACTTACAGAAGGTTTAAAGAAAAAACTTTTTTTCCAGGGGCCTTGAGAAGGGATGTTTGTCTTCTGAATTAAATGCTTGCATTTCTCATCATCCTTAAGTTTGGTGGATCTATTATGAATTCACACAATAGATTTTTGTGCCCTCCTTGCTTCTGTTTTTTCAAAAATTCAGTTCACCTCTGGATCCCTGTTCTATTCAGATGTTCTGTAATTAGATGCAGCAAAAATTAAAAAGCCTGTGTTAGTGTACTTCTTAAGATGGGAATGGCCTGATGGTGCACAACACAAGTCTACCTTCAGGTCTTGTTTCCTGAGCTAAGTGGTGTGAGCGGCTACGTGTGAGTGGGAAGGGAGCGGTGTTTCATTTCACTTCTCACGTATCAACTGCTTGATGTTTATAGCTACGATTAGTCTACGCTGCCACATATTTCACGATTTCAAGATCTCCAAAAACAATTTTTTTTTATCTTAAATGTGAACACCAGAAATCTTGGTGGGCTAAATCGGAGAGCTTAGAAGGTCATATTAGTTTCGAGATGATCAAACTCCATTACGCACAGGGCAGCCTTGGTCTGAAGAGGGTTGGTCATGGGTCTTGTGGAGAGAGAAGCAAAGAGGGACATTAGGCTGACCTGTAGGAAAAACTTTCTCAAGCTCATGGTCACCATCACCTAAAGGGATTGGGAGCTTCTTCTGGATCCAAGGCCTTGACAACCTAGACTTGCCTCATCCATCCTCCCCCCTCCCTGCCTTAGCAGTGAGGATTTTCCAGTAACACACAGAAGAACAACCTTGAATGGCCAGGATCCACTTCACCAAGGAGTCCTTCTCGTGACTTATAGAAGTTACAGAGCTCAAGGTACCCAGCTTTGGAGAAGAGTCTGGGAAGCATCTGTCCGAGCATTGAGTGTGTTCCACTCAGAGCTCAACTTCTTTTCCTACTTGACAGATATCATTAACTCCTTTTCCTCTTCTTCCTGCTCCTCTTTTCCCTTCTCCTCTTCCTCTTTTTCTTCCTTTTTTCCTCAACCTTTTTCCATCTTCAGCCCAAGCAAGAACTTCCCTCACCACTAAGCAGTAAGATCCCTATGAAAAATTAAAGTCTATCGTTTTTATATTAAAACTGTTACAGTACCTAGTAAGGTGTGTTTCTGGGCATGTTTCTTTCTGCCTCTATATCCCAGTTTAGGCAGAAAAGTATGTGGATCTTCTAAGAGTTAAAGGCCTAATGACTACATATTACGTTTTCTATTGAAGTCATCTCAAACTAGCACTAGAGTTGACTGCAAATGGGTATGAAGGTCCTAGTTCTAGTATCAAGAGCTGGGTGAGGATTCTTACCCTTCTTATCAGTTGTGTGACCTTGAGAAAGTCATTTGATCTCTTTGAACCCAACATACAGGATAAACTGTGAAGATACCATGAAATAAAGTATGCAAACATGCCCGTCATAATGCATGCATGATTTATACAGCTGAGAGTCCTGCAATAGCTCTCACTTCTCTGTTCTTGTACTTCCCAGTTTTGGCTCCTGAGCTCCCCCACTCTGTCCACCCCATCCACGTCCAAGCCTTTATGTCCATTCATTGTTTAATTTCCTGTCCTCCAACCTCCCAGTCCTACAGCAGACACATTTCAATCTGACACCACGTGAGTATTCATTTACATAAGCTGCTCAGAAGGAGATGTCTTGTTGCCAGTAAGACATCAATTTACAGAATACAAATTACCATGGGGAACTTTTCACGTCCACATGGGAAATCTCTCAAATGGAGACAAAATGCTCATTTGGTTTTTAACAACACCCACCCTCAAGTTAGCTCAAGTTAGCACAGTAAAAGCACAGGAAGACTTCCTTCCTGAAACGTCCAAAAACAGAATGTGAAAACACATATATAAGGATAATTATTTACATCAGGGTAGATTATCCTTTTTAAAAAGGATTCATGATTGAATTATTTTAAATAGGAGTCTCCCTTTGTGCATGAAATTATTTGTTTAGCTTTTATGTATATGGAAAGAAAAATTAAAATATTAAGAGTCCTGGACGATTGAAGCCAACGTTACAGAGTCATAGACTCTTTAGCCAAGAAAGAGTCTTTAAAAATAACCTATACCAGTTCTCTCATTTTACAATTGAAAACCCTGATTCCCACAGTTTAACTTGCTTAACCTCCCACGAACCAAATCTTCCTTGACTCTTATTCATCCTTTACTTTCTATAAAGTTCTTGATGTATCAAAAGACATTTTTACTTTCATTTGTTCACTAGGAGACAGATTTTTGTGCTCCAGTTTTGCAGTTGAAGAAATCAACTCTTTGAAAATCTTACTTGCCTAGCAGTAGCAAGAGGAGCCCAGATTTGAACATAAGTCTTGCTTTCCTGCCCAATTCTCTGAGAAAAAAAAGTAGCCTTGTATTTCAGTAAATTTCAATAGACGACTTATTTGATGTATAAATCATTTAAAGACAGTCTTTCATGATATGTCCCTGCTGTGTGGAAAGGCATGCTGCAGAATACAAACACATTTAAGAATATGAGGTATAATTTCTACTTCAACAAAGCAAATCCTCCTGCATGTATGGTGCATATATGGTGCAAATCCTCCTGCATATGTGGTGACCGATGTAATGCACTTTGAGATTCATGACTCAGTGTTCAACAACTTTGTTGGCAGGAATTTTTCCTATATTCTATGAAATATGCATCGATCAGGGCATATCAGTCTTGATAGTTGGAATTGGCTCTTTGAATGCTGCATCCCATGGGGATAGCCAAGCCCCAGCCAATCCTTACTGGGCACAAGCTGCAGGAAAGGCATGGTGTGAGGCTGTGAAGGAACCAGTAATAGACTACATTGTTCCTGCTTCAGGAGAAGCTTGCAAATAGTGCAGTGGAACAAGGCACATACTTCAAGATAGATGACCACTCAAGGCATTTGTGATTATTGTCAAGTGAGTAGTATAGAAAATAATATTTAGAACTCTTCAGAGATGAGAAAGAATACTGTGGGTGGAAAAAGCTCCCTGGAGGAGGTGGACCTTGAGCCAGAATCTGAAGAGATGATACAGAGAGTCCAGAATTCCGAGACAGGAGACTTGGATTCTAATCAAAACTCTACCACTTACTGGTTCTGAGATTGGCACAAGCCACTTAGCTTTGAGCCAAGTTCCTCCTCATCAAAGTGGAGATAAAAGCACCAGCCATGCCTTCCTCAAGGGTGTTATGAGGGTCAAATGAGATATTAAAAATTTCCACCCTTGTTCTAAGGACATTATTGCTGCTGGTAATTCTATTAGAAGCAGAGCTGAATGGGGGAGTTCCTGACCTATAGGGACCCATCTGAACTCAGGTGTGGAGATGACATTGCATATGGCAGGATCTTCTGTTGGCAGGAACCTGTAAGAAAATAAACTATTCAGATTAGAAGTAGGTAAATCACCAACTCCTCAGTCCATTACTTCTAGTCAATTAAGACTCCTTCCCATCAAAGTGAAGAGCCTGGGCTTATGGGAACAACTGTGTCCCCACAGAGAAATCATGCTTTTTTTTTTTTTTTTTAACATCTTTATTGGAGTATAACTGCTTTACAATGGTGTGTTAGTTTCTGCTTTATAACAAAGTGAATCAGTTATACATATACATATGTTCCCATATCTCTTCCCTCTTGCGTCTCCCTCCCTTCCACCCTCCCTATCCCACCCCTCCAGGCGCTCACAAAGCACCGAGCTGATCTCCCTGTGCTATGCGGCTGTTTCCCACTAGCTATCTACCTTACGTTTGGTAGTGTATATATGTCCATGCCTCTCTCTCACTTTGTCACAGCTTACCCTTCCCCCTCCCCATATCCTCAGGTTCATTCTCTCATAGGTCTGTGTCTTTATTCCCGTCTTGCCCCTAGGTTCTTAATGACATTTTTTTTCTTAGATTCCATATATATGTGTTAGCATACGGTATTTGTCTTTCTCTTTCTGACTTACTTCACTCTATATGACAGACTCTAGGTCCATCCACCTCACTACAAATAGCTCAATTTCATTTCTTTTTATGGTTGAGTAATATTCCATTGTATATATGTACCACATCTTCTTTATCCATTCATCCAATGATGGCCACTTAGGTTGTTTCCATCTCCGGGCTATTGTAAATAGAGCTGCAATGAACATTTTGGTACATGACTGTTTTTGAATTATGGTTTTCTCAGGGTATAGGCCCAGTAGTGGGATTGCTGGGTCATATGGTAGTTCCATTTGTAGTGTTTTAAGGAACCTCCATACTGTTCTCCATAGTGGCTGTACCAATTCACATTCCCATCAGCAGTGTAAGAGTGTTCCCTTTTCTCCACACCCTCTCCAGCATTTATTGTTTCTAGAAGAAATCATGCTTCTACAGAGAGACTTCTGCAGGATACCACCACTCAGCTATGCAGATCCAAGCCCTAGAGTCCTACCTCCTATTCATAACATGGGATTTCTAAGCGGTTGGTCTGTGATTATTTCACAAGCAAGGTATGTGTGCGTGTTAGTTGAGGGGGGCGGGGATGGATAAGATTACTGTAGTGTATTTAATCAGCAAAAAGTTAGTGTGCGTGTGTTTGTATAAAATGCTTTTGTTTTAAACTTTCTACAGATCAGTGAGAAAAGTCAGACAACCCAATAGAAAAATACAAAATTTAATTTTCCAGTCTATTGTTCATGTTAATTTGGTTTATCTCTGGTTTGGGGTAAAGATGAACAAGGCTGATGTGAACATTTTTGTCATGTATGTCAGTGCACATATGCCTTCAGTTCTCTAGAGTGTATCTATTTTAAAGTGTAATTGCTGAATCATAGCCTATATACAGTTTCAACTTTACTGAATAAAATGTGTTATTTTCCAAAGTGATTGTGCCAATTTATACTCCCATCAACAGTGTGTGAATTCCCACTGCCAACACTTGGTATAACTGGGGTTTTAAATTATGCCAGTTTGGAGAGAGGTCAGTGTTTTCTTATTGTTGTCTTAATTTGCATTTCCTTGATTACTGATGAAACTAAACACACGTGTTTCTTTTTTTTCCAAATCTTTCAGCCATTTTTCTATTGTTATGTAAAAAGAAAGCACACCGCAAACAGACACAAATGTATGGGAGTGGATGTACAGAGGCTGCTGCTCTATTCTTGACTTAGGTGGTGGATATATTGGAGTTTGCTATTATTAAACTAAAACTAGATGTTTTATGCACTTAAAAATATACATGCCTGTCTCACAGTAAAAATGTTAAAAAAGGTAAGTCAAACATAGCTCCTAAAATCAAAGCGTTCATGTACATTTCTGTTATATACTTTTCTGTATAAGATATATTTCACAATAGAAATGTTTAAAAAAGATATATCAAACAGAGCTCCTATATTCAAGAAGTTTATAGTATAAACTAAAGTGAGGACAATATCTACATATAAGTAACTTTAATTCTATGTGGAAAATTATAAACAACTACAAGAGATACACATAAAATACTATGGTATTTGTTTTTCTCTTTCTGACTATATGGAATCCAAAAAACAAAAAAATGTTATGAAGAACCTAGGGGCAGGACAGGAATAAAGATGCAGACCTACTAGAGAATGGACTTGAGGACACGGGGAGGGGGAAGGGTAAGCTGGGACAAAGTGAGAGACTGGCATGGACATATATACACTACAAAATGTAAAATAGAAAGCTAGTGGGAA